>NW_006408540.1:21216388-21238801 GCF_000296735.1 Chrysochloris asiatica | reverse complement strand
GATTGAAAATCAGCGTACTAGATTCCCAGATAGCCTTCCCTTCTCCTGGCATCCAAGCTAATTCCCCTTTCCCAACTCAGAAGGGAATTTGAGGCTGCTCTTGGATAAGCTGAACCACCAATGCTGTGGATGCACACACCTTCAGCAGAGTAGAAGGCAGAGGTGAGTGCAGTGTGCTGTCAGGTGCTGTTGAGTCAGTTCTGAATGATAGAAACTCAATGTACTACAGATTGAAACACTGTCTGGTTCTGTGTCATCCCAATTGTTATGCTTGAGTTCACTATTGCAGCCATTGTATATATGTTTTGCAGCCAACAAGTCCATCTCGTTGAGGGCCTTCCTGTTTTTCATTGACCCTCTTTCTACTTTACCAAGCGTCATGTCCTTCTTCAGGGATTGGTTCCTCCTGATGACATGTCTATAGCACTTGAGATAAAGTCTCACCATTCTCACTTGTAGGGAACATTCTGGCTGTGTTTCTTCCAAGAGAGATTTGTTCATTCTTCCAGCAGTTCATGGTATGTTCAATATTCTTCACCAACACCATATTTCAAATGTACCAAATCTTCTCTGGTCATTCTTATTCATTGTCCAGCTTTCATAATCATATGAGGTGACTGAAAATACTACGGCTGGGGTCAGGTATACCTTCATTTTCAAAGCAACATTTTAAAGAAGACTTTTGCAGTAGATTTACCCAATGCAATACATCCTTTGATTTCTTGACTGTTGCTTCCATAGGCATTGATTGTGGATCTAAGTGAATTGAAATCATGGCAACTTGAGCATTTTCTCTCTTTATTCTGATGTCTACTGGTCCAGTTGTGAGGGTTGTTGGCAGGTCAAACCCAGCAGTAGCTCTGTGGGAGAATGATGAGGCATTGCACGTCTATAAAGTTTCATAGCTTCTGTGATCCTGTACAGGGCCGCTGGGAGTCCAAATCACTCAGTGGCAGTATAGTATTACAGGTTTAGTTTCTAAACTTTCACTTTATTTTAAACTTTTCATATTTGACAAATCATATTTGATTATATCACTCCATCATTTTCAAAATTTTCTTTAAACACAAAGTATTTATGTTATACAAATAATACTAATTATTTAAGGTAATTGGAGATCTTCACTTGTTGATTGATTTTGCTACTTTTATTCTTGATGGCTTATTTCCTTCTGTATTTACTATTTCTTTTTAACTACAAGCTAGTGTTCAGTTGAACTGAATCTTCTGGGCTCCAGTAAGTCTACATTGAGGGTATTTCTCTCCAAAGCTTTTATTCTATCAGGAGAAGGATACTTTTTTGTTGTTCTGGGACCACTTAGCCCTTTCCTGGTCCATATTAAACTTAAGAATCTCATAGTCAACTTTCTTACTTTATGGTTGGTCCAAACCTCTTAACCTCATGTGTGTTCATCACTCACTAGTTAGGTTCTGGAGGTTGATGTGGCACTGTTGGGTAAGCACTGGATTGCTAACCGCAAGGCTGGCAGTTCAAACTTACCAGCCTCTGCTTGAAAACCCTATACAAGAGTGCTATGCATCGGAACTGACTCAATGGCACTTAACAACAATAAATTAGGTTCTGGAGTCCTGGTGTAGCACTGTAGGATAAGTACTAGACTGATAACTGCAAGGTCAGCGGTTCAAACCCTTTATAGGGTCTCTATGAATCAAATTGAACTTGATAGTGCTTAATAACAGTTAGGTTCTATTCCTTTTAAACATTTTTGCCCTTAGAGATTTCCCTTACTTTCTCATGTGCAATAAAATCTCATGTGCATTGATAGCTCTAGAACTGATTTATTCTTTTAAGTTGACTTTTTCAGCGTATCCAATGGTTACCAGTTTATTCAAGAGTCCTGGTGTGGCACTGTGGGTTAATGCGTGAGACTACAAAGTCAGTTTGAACTGCAATGTTGGCCATTCAAGCTCACCAGTCACTCCTCGGAAACCCTATGTAGGGTCGCTATGTGTTGGAATTGACTCGATGGCACTTAACAATAACAACCCTTTATTGCGAGTCCTGGGGTGGCACTGCAGGGTAATGCACTGTCCCTCCACTTTCCCAAACAGGATATCCTTCTCCAGGCAGTGGTCCCTCTTGATAATATGTCTGAAGTATGAGAGACGAAGTCTGCCCCTCATGGCTTCCAAGGAGCATTCTGGCTGTACTTCTTCTAACCCAGATTTACTTGTTCTTTTGGCAGCCCATGGTACTTTTAATATTCTCCTCCAATACTATAACTCATATCCATCCATTCTTCTATGTTCTTCCTTATTCACTGTCCAACTTTCACATGCATATGAGGTAATTGAAATACCATGGCTTGGGTCAGGTGCTCGCCTGGCATCTTTGCTTTTGAACACTTTAAAGAGGTCTCGTGCAGCAGATTTGCCTAATGCAATACATTGTTTTATTTATTGACTGCTGCTTCCATGAGTGTTGATGGTTGGTCTGAGCAAAATGAAGTCTTCAAAAAGGGGTTAAACCAAAGCAATGGCTTTTGAGGTGATCCGCTGGGTCAGTTAAATTCAAAGCCAAGAGGTTAATTCAGAAGGTTATGGTGATTGTTTTTTCAGATTCCAAAAGGGTAAGCTTGACAGATTTTATCAAACCTCACTGGATAATCACAGGGGCTTATTGTGAAGAAATTTGAAGAAAATGGAAAACTCGTTGGTGAGAAAAAGGCCAAGAAACTTGTGTTGAGGAATTATTTTTCCACCATGACAAGGCACTTCCTCATTCTTTGAGGATATGAAGGGCTGTCCTATATGAATTTCCTTGGAACGTCTTACCCCATCCACCCTGGAGCCCTGATCTTGCCCCTTCAGATATCATTTTGTTCTCAAAACTCAAGAACATTAAAAAGGAATATGACTTGAACCCCTCGTGGATGCCCAAACTGCCATCAAGATGTGGTGTAAATCTAAGAGGGAAGGGTAGAGTGATGGAATCTGTGCCTTCAGAGCATATAGACCTAGATGGAGGAGATGTGCAGAAACAAGAACTTGACATTTTGATATTTTTGTTTAATAAGTGTTCTATGATTTTATAGCACTACTTTTTGACTTATCCTAGTACTCCAGTTCCACAGTCTTACACTATCTTAAAGAAATGTCAGGCGAGCCTGAGGAACGGCAAGTGTGTGGAGCTTACGAACCCAGTCCTGAGATTAGACAGTGATTCCAACAGTGGTCATGTCCAAGGGACAAAAGTCTCTCTGTGCATAACCATTCCATTCCTGATCTCTACAAGGGCAGAGACTGAGAAAAAAACATTACTCTCCACAGTGCCACTGATACTGAGACAGTTTCCCCTCTGAGGAACCTACTACTATGTCTTAATAATGCATAGAAAAGATTTATATAACAGCTGTATAGATATTTCTGGCTATATTTCAGCAATCCTAGCTTCATATTGGATATAATATATAGTATGGAATAGCTTGAGAATATTTTTTAAATGAGTCAAAATTCAGAAGCCAGAGAAGCAACTTGGATAACTGTGTGTGTGCATATGTGTGTATATTAACAGTCATACTACTGTGTGGGGACTGTGATAAAGGACATTTTAAATGTCTAAAAGTATGTTGAGGTTAAAGTTAAAAGGGTTTTGAGTTTGCTCACCATATTAATAGTTTTTGAACTTTTTCTGGGATCACATCATAATACATTTGCAGATTATTTTTGTAAAAGAATGAAGAAGCAATGCACTTGAGCTGCTGTGGGCTATTGAAAGAATTCTCTTTCCAAAAATGAGGATGCGTGTAATTATTATCAAATAGGATTTTCCTCAGGTTCAGCTTCAACATTCCAGATGGGAAGGAAGTCAGTTCATTCCCATTCACACTCAGTTTTTCAAGTGATCTACGTACAAAGGAAATTGTATTTTAAAATGGATTCATGCTGTTTATACTATTGAGCTTAGATTCGGATCCAATGTTCTTGAAAAATTATATCAAATTTGGCACCAATAAAAATACAAGTATAAGTGGAGTCTTGGTGTGGTACAGCAGGTTAATGCTCTGGACTGCAAAGTCAGTTCGAACCTCAAGGTCAGCAGTTCATGCTCACTAATTGCTCCTTGGAAACCCTATTCTGGGTCTCTACGAGTCGGAACCAACTTGACAGCACTTAACAACAACAATACCTAAGTATTTTCTTAAGAGACTTTACTTATAAAATAAACCATAAGTTTTTATGCAATTAGGTGAATTCCTATGAATATTACACATAACACATGTGTTTAGGTTCTTTGCAGCATGTCTTATCATGATGGAATCAGAAATAACATCTGTAAACATGGCAAGGCTAATGAACACCATGTTACAAGAATTGTAATACACGGATACTGTTGTTTGTTTCCATCCTTTCCATGGTGACTCATGCAGAGTAGAACTGGTCCACAGGGTTTTCAAGGATGTGACCTCTCAGAAACAGATTGCCAGGTCTGTTTTGTAAGTAGCATCTGGATGGATTTGAACTACCAACCTTTGGGCTAGTAACAGAGCACTCAACCAGGTATCACCCAGGTACTGCCCATAATATAGGTAATTTTGTTGTTGTATGCTGTCGAGTCAGTTCTGACTCATAATGACCCTGTGTAGGGTTTCTGAGGAGCAGCTGGTGGACCTGAACCAGCAACCTGTGATTAGCAATCCAGTGTTGCTCTTACAGTGCCACACCATATAGTACTGTATAATGAAGCAGGAGCCCTAGCGGAGCAGTGGGTAAATGCTAGGCTGCTAACCAAAACATCAGTGATCTGAACACACCAGCAGTTCCATGGGAAAAAGTTCTACTTTTTCTTATTATAGAGTCACTATGACTTGGAGTCCGGTGTGGAGCTGTAGGTAAGCTCTGGACTGCTAACCAAAAGACTGGTGGTTCAAATCCAACAGCTACTCCTTGGAATCCCTATACAGGGTCACTATGAGTCAAAACTGACTCAATGGCACTTAACAACAACAATAAAGTGAGTTGGAACTCATATGTCAGTTTTTTGTATTGTGGTGGTTTGTGTGTTGCTGTGCCGCTGGCATTTTAAACACCATCAAGGTCATCATATTTATTCAGTCTGTATGCTGAGCAAATGATTCAAGAAGCTGGCTTATATGAATAACATGGCACTAGGATTGGAGGAAGACTCATTAACAACCTGCGATACACAGATAACATAACCTTGCTTGCTGGAAGTGAAGAAGTTGTGAAGAACTTACTGATGATGATCAAAAGCCACAGCCTTCAGTATGGATTTCACCTCAATGTAAAGAAAAAGAAATCCTCCCAAAGGATCAATCAATGGATGGATGTAAAACAGACATGTACATGTACAGAACGGAATACTAGGAACTGTTTAAGTATAATGGTGAATCCACAAAACATCTCAAAACATGGATGAACATTATATTATGCTGTCTCAAAAACAAAAATAGTGTGCATCAACCAATCACTTAAATTGCATTTTAGTATACATTATGCTTCGTATAGTACACTTAATGGCTATTAAATTAATGAAAGGACTCAATTTTCTCCATTGAAATAGTCACCAGAGATAGCCTTAAGGGGCACATGACTTTATGTGTACTTACTACTTTCCAAATACCTGAGATTCTGGATTTCATTTGGAATAGAAGTAATGCCATTGTAGGAAACGTCAAGTTCCTCGAGATAGGGCAAGTTAAATAACCTTTAGTGGGAAGAGAAAATGAATTGTAAAAATAATTACATGTTTATCATTCACTAGAAATCCTTTATTAGTAAAGGGTTAAATACTCAAGAGGTATATAGAAACTACTTTTTCTAAGATCTTGAAATATACATAGCTTTCATTAAGGTTGGTGTCATTCATATTGATTTGCGATTTTTAGGGCAGATGATGTGCGATCTAGAAAAGGCACCAGAGAAACTGTCAACATTTAGGTGTATTTTTTCTTGATTGCAGGAAGATTTCCTTAGTGAAGTGTCTTTGGTCTTTCGTTCCATTAAGTTTGAAATCAACAGTAAGAACCAAACAACACAAAGACTCTGTAACAAAGAGGACTCTGTCTGGTGGGGAGAGGAGGGAGAAGGGGACCACAGATGAAGGGCTAGAGGGGGTTGTGGGTGTGGGGAAGCAGTTGTTTCTTGAAGACTGGAACTGAAGGGCTATAGTCTGGCATTCATCACAGTCCCTAACAAACATCTTCCATTTTGTATTCCTATTGAACCAAAATCCTTTGTTGTTGAGTCAGTTCTGACTTTTAGTGACCCTCTGAGACAGCTGCTCCTCAGAAACCCTAGTAGGATCACTATGAGTCAGAATCAACTCAACAGGATTCAACAACAGGACAGAGTAGAGCTGCTCCAGAACTGACTCAATGACACTTAATAACAACAACAACAACATAGAGAAACTAAAGTGAATGGAAGAAATGAACAGGTAAAAGAGTTGAGCAACAAATTTGAAAGGGCAGCTCGAGAAGACAAAGTCAAATATTATAATGAAATGTGCAGAGACCTGGAGTTAGAAAAACAAAAGGAGGAACATGCTTAGTATTTCTCAAGCTGAGATAACTGAAGAAAACATTCAAGCTTTGCAATACTAAAAGATTCTATGAGTAAAATGGTGTGGTGCTGTAGGATAAGCACTGAACTGATAACCACAAAGTCAGTGGTTCAAAACCATACACAGGGTTGCTTTGAGTCAGAACCAACTAGACAACACTTAACAACAGCAATGGACAAAATATTGAATGAAGTAGAAAGCATCAAAAGAAGATGGAAGGAATACACAAAGTCATGGTACCAAAAAGAAATGGTCAATGTTTCAACCATTTCAAGAGGTGGCATATGAACAAGAACTAATGGTACTGAAGAAAGAAATCCAAGCTGTACTGAAAACACTGGTGAAAAATAAAACTCCAGGAATTGATGGAATAGAAATTGAAATCTTTCTATAAACTGATACAGCACTGGAGTTGCTCACTCATCTATAACAAGAAATTTGAAAGACAACTACCTGGCCAACCAATTGGAAGAGATCCATATTGGTGCCCATTCCAAAGAAAGGGACCCAATGACATGCAGAAATCATCAAATAATATCACATACAAGTAAAAGTTTGCTGGCGATAACTAAAAATCAGATGCAATAGTACATAGACAGAAAACAGTCAGAAATTCAAGCCAGATTCAGATGCGAACATGAAACTAGGGATATCATTGCTGATGTCAGATGGATCTTGACTGAAAGCAGAGAATACCAGAAAGATGATTTATTGTGTGCTTTATTGACTATGCAAAAACTGTGAAGATTATGACAGACTATGAAAAACAATGGAAAAAAAAAAATGGGTGTTCCGGAACACTTACAGGCTCATGAGGAACCTGTACACAGACCAAGTGGCAGTTGTTCAAACAGAGCAAGGGGACAATGAATGGCTTAAAATCAATCTGTACGCTGAACAAATAATCTGAAAAGCTAGAGTATATGAAGAAGAATGTCATGTCAGGATTGGTGGAAGTCTCATTAGCAAACAGCAATATGCACATGATAAAATCTTGCTTGCTGACAGAAGAGAACTGAAATTGCTTATTGATGAAGATCAAAAAACTACAGCCTTCAGTATGGATTGCACCTCAATGTAAAAATCCTCACAACTGGACCAATGAAAAACATCACAATAAATTGAGAAAAGATTGAAGTTGTCAAAGACTTCATTTTACTTGGATTGACTATCAATACTCATGGACGCAGCAGTCAATAAATAAAACAATGTATTGCACTAGGCAAATCTGTGGCACCAGACCTCTTTAAAGTGTTCAAGAGCAAAGACGTCAGTTTGAGGACTAAGGTGTGCTTGACTCAAGCTATAGTATTTTCAATAGCCTCATACGCACGTGAAAGTTGGACAGTAAATAAGGAAGACCATAGAAGAATTGATGCATCTGAGTTATGATGTTGGAATGACTATTCAAAGACCCATGGACTGCCAGAAGAATAAACAAATCTGCGTTGGAAGAAGTATAGTGAGAATACTCCTTAGAAGCCAAGATAGCAGACTTCATCTCTCATACTTGAGCATATTTCAAGACTGACTAGTTCTTGGAGAAGGACATCCTGCTTGTTAAAGTGGAGGGTCAGCAAAAAGAGGGAGATCTCCAATGAGAGATGGATCAGCACAGTGGAAGTAGCTATGGGCTCAAGCATAACAACAATTATGAAGATGGCACAGGACCACTTTGGTTCTCTATGAATTGGAACTGCTTCGATGGCATCTAACAACAGTCGTCTATTTTTTTCTTCTGCTGTTTTTCTTTTCAGTTATGTTTGATAGTGCATTTATGCCATGCACCAGAGTCCCTAAGTTTGTCCCTAATTTTTCATTGATGATCTTTATAGTTCTAGGTTTTACATTTAAATATTTAATCTACATTGAGGTCGTTTTTGTATATCGTGTGACATAAAAGTCTTTTTTTCATGCTTGTGCAAATGGATTTCTGGTTTTTCCAGCACCATTTGTTGAAGAGATTATCTCTTCCTTATTTAATTTATTTGGGTCCTTTGCCAAAGATCAACTGAGTGTCAGTGGATTGATTTGCTTCTGGATTCTCAAGTCTGTTCCATTGGTCTGCATGCCTTTCATTGTACTAGTACCAGGAAGTCTGTTTTGATTACTGTGACTATGTAGTAGGTTTTGAGATCAGGAAGTGAGAGGCATCCTACTTTGTTCTTTTTCAGTAAAGCTTTGCTTATCTGGGGTCTCTTCCCTTTCCACATGCAGTTGGTGATTAGTTTTTCCATCTCTTTAAAGAATGATGTTGGGATTTATGTTAGAATTGTATCTATAGATTGCTTTGGGAAATGTGGACATTTTCACCATATCAAGTCTTTCTTTTCACAAATATGATACATTCTTCCATTTTTGTAGGTCTCTTTTAGTTTCTAATAGTAGTTTTTTTGCAATTTTCTTTGTATAGGTCTTTTGTTTCTCTGGTTAGATTTATTCCTAAGTATTTAATCTTTTGAGTGTCTGTTACAAATGGTATTGTTTTCCTGGTTTCCTTTTCAGAACTCTCTTTATTAGTATAAAGGAATCCAACTGATTTTTGGATGTTGATCTTGTACTGTACCACTTTGCTGAATCTTCCAACGATTTCCAATAATTTTCTTGCTGAGTCTTTGGGATTTTTTAAGTATAGGATTGTATCATCTGCAAATAGAGTTTTACTTCTTTTCTTATTATTAAGGTGTTTTATTATCTTATAATTTGGTTTGTTTGTTTATTTTACTTCTTCTTTGCCAATTTGGATGCCTTTAATTTACCTTTCTTGACTTACAGCTCTGGGTGAGGCTTCCAGCACAATATTGAAGAGGAGTCATTCCAAATCCTTGTCTGGTTTCTGTTCACAAGGAGAATGGTTTGTTTCTCTCCATTGAGAGTGGTGTTAGCTGTTAGTTTTGTATGTTGTTGTTAAGTACCGTGGAGTCGGTTCCGACTCATAGTGACCCTTCACAGCGTTTCCAAGGCTGCAAATCTTTACGGGAGCAGAAAGCCTCATCTTTCTCCCATGGAACAGCTGGTAGTTTCAAACTGCTGACCTTGAGGTTAACAGCCTGATTCGTAACCACTATGCTATCAGAGCTCCTTTAGTTTTGTATATGAGTGCTTAATTATGTTGAGAAATTTCTCTTCTATGCCTATTTCAATTAGTGGGCTTTTTTGTTTTTTATTTATATCAGGAATGGGAGGTAGACATTGTCAAATGCCTCTTTGGCATTAATCGGTATGATCCTGTGGGTTTTATTGCCCATTTTGTTTATGTTGTAGATTACATTGATTGCTTTTCTAATATTGAACCATTATTGGCATATCCCTTTCTGAAATCAGCTTGAATTTCTGGTAGCTCTCTGTTGATGTACTGCTGTAATTATTTTTGAATTATTTTCAGAAAAATTTTACTTTCATGGGATACTAATGATATTGTTTAATAATTTCCACATTCTGTTGGATAACCTTTCAAAATTATGGATCTTATAGTCAGTTGGTCATGTAGTTGTTTCCCAAATTTATTGGCATGGCCCAGTGAGGACCTCTATCAGTTTGTGGAAACATTCAGTCAATTCTGTCAATTCCTGGAGCCTTGTTTTTTTGTTGCTGCTCTTCTTGTTTTACAAGTGCCTTCGATGCAGTTTGGATTTCTCCCTTCAGTATCATCAATTCTTAAACTACCTACCTCTAGCCACTTCCTGAAATGGCTGAATATCTACTAATTTTTTTGATATAGTGACTGTGTATTCCTTTCATCTTCTTTTGATGCTTCCTGCATCATTCAATGTTTTGCTGATAGAATTTTGCAATATTGAAACTCAAGACTTGAGATCCCCCGCCACCCCCCCAGGTTGTTCATTTTGGGAAATGCCAAGTGTGTTCTTCTCTCTTTGTTTTTTTTAACTCCAGGTCTTTGCACATTTCATTATAAGATTTTACTTTGTTTTTGTGAGCCATCCATTGAAATCTTCTGCTGACACTTACATCAGCATTTCTTTCTTTTCCTTTAGCTATTATATGTTTAGGAGTCCTGGTGTGGTGCTGTAGTATAAGCACTGTACTGCTAACCACAAGTTTGGCAGTTCAAACCTACCAGGCATTCCTCAGAAATCCGATACAGGGCCGCTGTGGGTCATAATGAGCTCAACAACACTTAACAGCAACAGCATTTCTATGTTCAAGGGCAAGTTTTAAAGTCTCTTCTGATCCCCATTTTGGTCTTTCCTATCCTTTAAGTGGAGTCCTGTGTGGTGCTGTGGGTTAATAATGTGATAGACTGCAAGGTTGGCTTGAACCACAAGGTTGGCGGTTCAAGTTTATCAGCTGTTCCTCAGAAACCCTGTACAGTGTTGCTGGGAGGTACCTACTCGACAGCACTTATCAACAACAATAATCCTTTACATGACCTTTTCATTTCTTCATGTATTATTTCTTTGATTTTATCCCACAACTCATCTGGTCTTTTGTCATGAGCGCTCAATGTGTCAAACTGACTCTTGATATGGTCTCTAAATTTAAATGGGATATACTAAGTATCATATTTTGGCTCTCATGGACTCGTTTTAATTTTCTTCAGCTTTGTTTTGAACTTGCCTACGAACAACTGATGGCCTCTTTTGCAATTGGCCACTGGCCTCATTCTGACTGAGAACATGGAGCTTCTCCATTGTCTCTTTCCACAGATATAACTAATTCGATTCCTATGCATTCCATCTGGCAAGATCCACATGTATATTCAACATTTATGTTACTGACAAAAATATGAGATAGCATAAAGAAAATTGTAGAAAAATTCCCTACTTCTTAATTCTATTTTTCCGCAAACATGAAGCTTCCTCATATTTGTGATAAGTAAGTTATTGGTCTTGCAAAATTTTGCAATGTGATCTCTATCATTGTATTTATCACCAAGGTCATATTTTACAGCTGCTAATACATTTTTCTTTCCAACTGTCATAATTCCAATCACCAGTAATGGTCACCGTATCTTGATTGCATGTTTGATTAATTGTAGATAGCAGAGTTGGTAAAAACTTCAGTTTTCTCATCTTTGGTATTATAGATTGGTACGTAAATTTGAATAATAGTCATAAAACTGGTCTTCTCTGTAGAAGTATGGATATTATCCTATTACGGGTAGTGTTGTACTTCAGGACAGATCCTGAAATGACTTTTTAATGATGAATGTGAAAAAGATGAAGGCCTTTAGCCTTTTCAGCTAATTATGTCTACACAACTCTAAGCTTTATGACACTTGTATCTGCATAACTTTTGTAAAATCAACCTCTAGGGTTTGAGTCTAAAAATTACATATGTTTCACTGTTCATATAAAGGGTAAATTACATGATCAAAATGTATTTATTTTCTTACCTTTTCTGTTCTACCCAAACGTTTTAGCAAAAGGAAATGCACTCAGATTTTTTTTAGCTGATTTACTGTTCTTTATTTTTCAAGACAGTTAAAATATTAAAGCGATTTTCATGGTTATAAATACCCAAGCATACATAGCATGGGAGAGTTGACTATTCCTTGATAATTTACAAGGGGTGTAGCTAGGACTTGAATCCAGTTCTGCCTAGCTCTAAAAAGGCTGGGCTCTCCTACTTTCATGTTGGCTCATCTTATATACACACTCTAAGGTAATTAAGCAAAATAGTATGGACATAAACTAGAATGCACAGATGTTAGATATTTGATTTAAAGAATTTTAGTAAATGTATAGGTTAAATTCATATGATCACCAAACAAATCTATGTTGGAAGAAGTGCAGCCAGAGAGCTCCATAGAAGCCAGGATGGAGAGCTTTTCGTTCATACTTCAGACATGTTATCAGGAGGGATATGTAGCTTGAGAAGAGCATCATACTTGGAAAAGTGGAGGGTTAGTGAAAAAGAGGAAGACCCCAACAAGATGGATTGACATACTGGCAGCAGCAATGGTTTTAAGCATAACACAATTGTGAGGAAGGAGCAGGACATGGGCAGTGTTTTGTTCTGTTGTGCATAGATTGCTATGAGTTTGAGTTGACTCCTAACAACAACATGATGCTAAAGAGGCAGGATTAGAGGCAGTTATGCAGATTATGCAGAATACAATCTACAGGATTAGGTTGTAATTTGAGTTAATCTCTTTTGAGATATAAAAAGAATGAATAAGTGAGCAAAGATTAGAGGAACTTCCTACCACCAAGAAAGACGAGCCAGGAGCAGAGTATGTCCTTTGGACTCCAGGTTACTGTGCTGAGAAACTCCTAGACTCCAGATATGATTGATGAAAAGGTCTTCCCCGAAAGCCGACAGAGAGAAAGCCTGCCTCTTGAGATGGCTCCCAGAATTTAGCCTCTTCAACTGTTAGAAAAGAAACTCCCATTTGCTCAAAGGGTCGACTTGTGGTATTTGTTGTGTTGTTGCTGGTAGGTGCCATTGAGTTGGTACCAAGTCATAGCAACTCTATGCACAACAGAACAAAACTCTGCCTGGTCCTGTGCCAGTCTCACATCATTGATTCTTTTCAGCCCATAGCTGCTGCCACTGTGCCAATCCACATCTTGTTGGGGGGTGTCCTCTTTTACTCTGACCCTCCATTTTAACAAGCATGATATCCTTCTCCAGGCACTAGCCTCTCTTGATAATATGTCTGAAGTATGAGAGACGACGTCTGTCCATCCTGGCTTCTGAGGAGTATTCTATAAAATTGAATAATAGTACTTCTTCCAACACAGATTTGTTTGTTTTGTTTGTTTGTTCTCCTCCAACACCATAACTCAAGTGCATCAATTCTGTGGTCTTCTTTATTCACTGTCCAACTTTCAAATACATATGAAGCTATTTAAATTACCATGGCTTCAGTCAGGCGCATCTTAGCCCTCAAACTGATATCTTTGCCCTTGAACACTTTAAAGAGATCTTGTGCAGCAGATTTGCCTAATGCAATACATCATTTGGTTTCTTGACTGCTTCCATGAGTGTTGATGGTTGATCTGAGAAAAATGAAGTCTTTGGCAATTTCATTCTATTCTCCATCTATATGGATGCAGCTTATTGATCCAGTCATCAGGATTTTTGCTTTCTTTACATTGAGGTGCAACCCATACTGAAAGCTGTGGTCTTTGATCTTCATCTGTAGGTACTTTAAGTCCTCTGCACTTTCAGCAAGCAAGATTATACATCTGCATATTGCAGGTTGTTAAAAAGACTTACTCTAAACCTGATGCCATGTTTTTCTTCATATAATCCAGCTTCTCAGATTATTTCTTCATCATACAGACCGAAAAGTATGGTGAAAGAATACAACTATGGTGCACACTTTTCCTAATTTTAAACCATTTGATGTTCCCTTGTTCTGTTGGAACAATTGTCTCTTGATCTATGTATGTTTCTTATGAGCACAATTAAGTGTTCCAGAATACTCATTTTCTGCAACATTGTTGTCCACAGCTTGTCAGGATCCACACAATCGAAAGACTTTACATAGTCAATAAAGTACAAGCAAACATCTTTCTGGTATTCTTTGCTTTCCTCCAAGATCCATCTGATGTCAGTAATGAGATCCCTCATTCCACATCCTTTTCTAACTCCAACTTCAGCCTGAACCTCTGTAAATTCTGTCAATGTATGGTTGCAGCTGTTTTGTTTTATCTTTAGAAAAAAATTTCCTTGCATGTGATATTAATGATATTGTCCAATGATTTCCACATTCCGTTGGGTCACATCTCTTTGGAATGGACACAAATGTGTATCTCTTCCAGTCAGTTGGCCAGGTAGCTGTCTTCCAAATTTATTGGCATAGACGTTTGAGTGCTTCTAGTGCTGCATCAGTTTGTTGAAATATTTCAATTTGTATTCCATCAATTCCCGGTGCCTTGCTCTTTGCTAATGCTTTCAATTCACATTGGATTTCTTCCTTCAGTATCACTGGCTCTTGATCATATGCTGCCTCTTGAAATGGTGAAATATCTGCCATTTCTTTTTGTTACAGTGACTGAGTATTTCCTTCCATCTTTTTTTTGATGCTTTCTGTATCATTCAATATTTTGCCCAAATAACCCTTCAATGTTTCAAGAAGAAGCTTGAATTTTTTTCTTCAGCTTGAGAAATGCTCAGTGTGTTCTTCCCTTTTGGTTTTCTAACTCCAGGTCTTTGCACATTTCATTATAATATTTGAACTTGTCTTCCCAACTTGTCTTGCTGTTTGAAATTTTCTATTCCACTCTTTTACCTCCTCATTTCTTCCATTTGCTTTAGCATCTTTACTCTGGTAAGGAAGTTTGACAGTCTCTTCTGACATCCATTTTGGTCGTTTCCTTCTTTCTGTCTTCTTAATGACCTATTGCTTTCTTCTTGTCTGATGTTCTTGATGTCATCCCACAACTCTTCTGGTCTTCAGTCTTTATTGTCTAATGCACCAAATATATTCTTCAGATGATCTCTAAATTCAGGTGGGATATGTCCAAGGACATATTTTGGCTCTCATGGGCTTGTAATTTTCTTCAGCTTCAGCCTGAACTTGCATATGAGCAACTGATGGTCTGTTTCACAGTCTGACCCTGGTCTTGTTTTGGCTGATGATATGGAGCTTTTCCATAGATTTAGTCAACTTGATTTCTGTGTATTCCATCTTGTGAGGTCCATGTGTGTATAGTTGTCATTTATGTTGTTTAATAAAGGTATTTGCAATGAAGTCATTGGTCTTGTAAAATTCTGTCATGTGATCTCCAGCATTATTTCTATCACCAAGGCCTTATTTCCCAACTACTGATCCTTATTTTTTGTTTTCAATGTTTGCATTCCAATAACTAGTAATTATCAATACATCTTGGTTACATGTTTGATCAATTTCAGACTGAAGAAGTTGGTAGAATGCTTCCATTTCATCTTCACTAGCTTCAGTGGTTGTTCTATAAATTTGAATAATAGTGGTATTAACTGGTCTTTCTTGTTGGCAGATGGATATTATCCTATCACAGACAACATTGCACTTCAAGATAGATCTTGATAAGTTCTTTTTTTTTCTCTTGATAAGTTCTCTTCATTTTGTCATCCCCAGCATAGTAAACCATGTGACTGTCAGATTTAAAATGGCCAATACCAGTCCATTTCAGCTCACCAACACCTAGGATATCTATGTTTATGTATTGAATTTCATTTTTGACAATTTCCAATTTTCCTACATTCATACTTCATGCATTCCATGCTCTGATTATTAATGGATGTTCACAGCTGTGTCTCTTCATTTTGAGTTGTGCCCCATCAGCAAGTGAAGGTCCTGAAGGCTTTTCTCCATTCACATCATCCCAGTCAACTTTACTTTGAGGAGGCAGTTCTTCCCTAGTTGTAGTTTGAGTGCATTCCAACCTGAGGGGTTCATCTTATGGCACTATATTTGGCAATATTCTGTGTTCTTCATTGTGTTTCAATTTTCAATATTCTGGTGCTGACAGTGTTCCACTGCTATTCATAGGGTTTTCAGTCACTAAATATTCTGAAGTAATCAGTCTCCCCTTCTTCCTAATCTTTGTCTGGAAGCTCATCTGAAACCTGTCTTCTGGTATTTAAAATACCCGTAGCATACCTTACTGTATCATAACAATACACAAGCCACCACAGTATGATAAATTTACAGACCAGTGGTGGGTGCCATTTGTTGTACAGCATTAAATAAAACAATGTCTTAAACTTTAAAAAAAAAAACAAAAAAAGTTTCTAAGATCTCATGTTCCCTTTCATTTTTATCTAATCTTTCTCCTCCCCCATTACACCAAAACTTCTCCAAAGACTGGTCAAAACACTATATTAAAATACTCTCTGATCCCACTATTCCACTGAAATGATTTTCAATTTTAATCTGACTAAATTCCTCTATTGTTTTTGACATTATTGATCACTCTTCTTTTTAGAACAAATCCAATCACTTGACTTCCATGATATTCTTGGTTTTCTTTATACAATGTGAGCATCTTTTTTGTTTTTATCATTTCTCCTTCCTCTGACTGCACCTGAAACATTGGTGTTTCTGCAGAAATGCTCCTCAGCTGATGGCTTTCTCGATTCTCTTTGGTTTCAACTACTATATACTGGCAATCAAAAGCTTAATCTTCAGCATACAACTCTCCTGTGAGTTTAAAAGACCTAAAACCAATTGTGTGATGGACAACACATCTCAAAACCAACATATAATCTAAAATGGAATTAATCATTTTCTTTCCCTAAAACCTATTCATCTTTAATCTTTTCACTCTCCTGCATAAAACCTATCAAAAGCTTCTCTTAGTACTTAGGATAAAATGTAAGTGTCTTCCCATGGTTTTTAAAGCTCCACTGGAAGTAGCCCCTCATCTTGGACTATAAACTCTTTCTAATGTAAACTACACTGGCTTTCTGACAGCCTTTTAAACGTCCAAGCTCTTACCTGCCACAAACTTTATTCTCACTGCTTGAGATACTTTTTTTCCTATTCTTCTCTGAGACTCTACTTCAATGCCACTTCCTTAAAGAAACCTTTCTTCACATCTTAATTTAAGTCATGTGCCTCTTGATACATTTTATGTTGTTCTTTTCAGACATAGACCTTATATCATATTTAAATATTTATTGACGTGTTTGCTAAAATTCTCATATCCTTCCCTGGACTCAATAACCCAAAAAGGGTAAAGAAGCATGCTCTTTTGTTTATGATTGTAAATCTGACTCATAGGACAGAGCCTAGAATTTAGTATAGACTCAATAAATATCTGAGAGTAATAGTGGATTGGTGGGAAAATCCTTGCCTTCCATGAAGGAGAACTAACAGTTCATGTGCAGGCAAAACCTGTCAGTGGAGACTTGGGTGTTAGTACAATGATGAATAGGTTACCATGGGACTTTCAGACCACAATGGACTAGGAAGAAAGACTTTGCAGTACCTCCAAAAATTAGCCAATGAAAACCCTTTGGATCTCATCCATAACCCATCAAGGGGATGTCACAGGATAAGATACTATTTCATTCAGTGTGCATAGGGTCACCATAAGTAATGGGGGGCACATCAATTGCAATTAAGAATAACAATAATTATACTTTACAGAACTGAAATCTGGGAGTCACCTTGACTGTCCCTTTCCCTACAACCTCTGTAACTAATCAACACCAGATCTTGGAGATTTTACTTCAGTTCCTTAACAATCTGTTTCCTCTTTTCTGTGCTCACTAACATTGTCCTGGTACAAGTTCTTTTCATCTCTGCCTTGACCACTGTGATGCCTCTCTAGCTGGGACCACTGTGATACCACTCTAGCTGGCCACCTTGAGTTCAGTTTCATCCCCTCACTTTCATCCCCCACACTGCCACCAGTGTGTCCTGAAATGTAAGCCTGACTCCATCCCTCCCCTGTGGCTTTAATAGCATACAGCGTAAAACATGTATTATATACCCTGACTTACGTAGGCTCTGGGAGTGGTCTGGTCCTCACCTACCTCACCAAATTCATTTGTAAACACAGCTGGCCCTCAAGCTCCAATAGCACCACACTGCAAGTGTTCCTCATTCCACTCTGTATATATTATTTCATGACTCTCTTCTTTGCAAATATGTTGTCAATTCTACTTGGAGAAGTAGCTACCCTATCACCATCCTAACTCTCTTCCCTTTAAGCTGGCTAATTCATACTCAGTTGCACTTGGATCAATGATCTCTTTCAGGGAGTCATCTTATACTCTCCAGAATGAGTCCCATGCCACCCTCACATTTTACAAGGTGCTTCTTCATTATTTCACTTAATTCTATTCAATTGTTTGCCTTTCCCTACGTTTCCTAGGTTCCTAGGTTGTGACTCCCTTAGGCCTGGTGTGGTGCTTGCTGTAGGATAAGTACTGGACCAAGGTCAGTTTGAACTGAAAGGTCAGTGGTTTATATTCACCAGCCGCTCTTTGGAAACCGTATACAGGGCTTAGAACCAACTTGATGGCACTTAACAACGAACATCGGAGTCCTGGTGTGGCGCTGTGGGTTAATGTGCTGGACTGTAAAGTTAGTGGTTCAAGCTCACTAGTCTGTTCCTTGGAAACCCTATACAGGGTTGCTATGGGTGGGAACTGACTCAATGGTACTTAACAACAACAACAAACATATAAATATCTGGGAGCATGATGGCTCCATATGATAAGCACTGGACAGTGAACGACAAGGTCTGCAGTTGGAGCCCACTAGCTGCTCCATGGGAGAAAGATGAGACTTTCTGCTCCCTCAAAGATGTAAAGTCTCATAAACCCTTTACAGGATTGCTATGAGTCAGAACCAACTGGATGGCATTTAACACCAACAATAACAAAATAAGAACATGTGCTAAGTTGATGACTATAATGAAAATATACAATTCAAAGTGAATCTGTGTCAGTGCTTGTGATCATGAAAACAGCTTAACTATAGGATTTACACGGAGCCAGAACGATCTAATATGATGCAGAATGGTTTGCTTCTCTGGATTTCATGTATTTGTCACCCAATTGCACTCCCAAGTCCACGCACTCTTTGTCAGACCTTCTTTGCTCCACAAGCTCGAATTCTGACAACAATTAATACTTGAAGAAGAAAGCATTCAGCACCATCATCCTTCACTGTTTAAGAGTCCTGGTTAGTTAACAAGCTCTGCAAATGAACATATTCACTTATGTCACAGCTGGCTCAAAGTTTCTGAGGTCTATGAAGTTAAGTCTCCCGTTACATTTTTCATCCTTGGCTGCAGTATGCTGAAGATGTGCAGACATGCCCCCACGTTATTTAATCAAAATGCAGTGCTTTTACAAATACAATTTTGTTCCTTAAATCTCTTTGAGTATTATCAAGTGTTCATATTAATTTTCCCAATTCCTAAACAATGAACAAAATACTGAGCCCTGAGTTAGTAGCAAGTTTTAGTTGCTTTAGGAACTTTTACACATTCTAAAGTGACAGTTGTGGTGATTTAAAGTATATCATTATTATTATAGATACATTCATATTTAGATTTATAGAGACAGATGAATAGATACAGAAACCATTGTAGATATGTTTGTATGCATGGACTGGTATACATACATACATGTATTGCTTAGTCCTGTCCGCTGACAGTGATACCTCAATAATAAAAAGTGTATCCAGAGCCCAGATCTTGGTTTTTAAATACCATCCTCCAATAAAAGGAAACAGAGTTTCTTAGGAAAATGGCTGGCTATAGAATCAGGGTAGGGGCCATACAATTTTTGTTATTTGTGTAAAAATACAGATGGATCTAACAGAAAAAAAAAAAAAAATCCCCAATGCAACATTCTTACTTCCTTGATGTGTATATTTGGGATGTATAGAGATATTTTATACAGAAATGGTATCATTTTTATGCATTTCTTTATTCTTTTAAATGACTGAACAGTTTTACAGGATCTGAATATACAATTTATTGCATAATTATTTACAAACAATACTGAATAAACATCCTGGTAAATAAATTGGGTGGTGGTGGTTGCGTGTTGTAGAGTTCGTTCTGACTCATAGCCAACCAGTATAGGGTTTCTGAGGAGTGGTTGGTGGGTTTGAATCACCGACCTTGCAGTCCAGTGCTTATTCTACAGCTCCATACCAGGACTCCTTTAACACCATTGTTGTTGTTAGGTGCCATTGAGTTGGTACCGACTCATAGCGAACTTATGCACAGCAGAACGAAACACTGCCCGATCCTGGGCCAACCTAACTACTGTTGCCACGCTTGAGTCCATCGATGCTGCCACTTGGCCAAGCCATCTTGTTGGGGGTCTTCCTCTTTTTCTCTGACCCTCCACCTTACTAAACATGATATCCTTCTCCAGTGACTGGTCCCTCCTGACAATATGTCCAAAGTATGAGAGACGAAGTTTGGCTATCCTGGCCTCTAAGGAGCACTCCGGCTGCACTTTAACACCGTAATAGGAAGTAAATCAACTAAATAGAACAGAATGGTGGTGTGCCATTGGGCAGTTCTGACTTATAGTGACACTGTGTAGGGTTTTCGAGGCTGTAAATCTTTATGGGAGCAGAAAGCCTCATCTTCCAGTAGTTGGTGGATTCCAACTACTGACCTTTTGGTTAGCTGGCCAACACGTAACCCACTATGCTACCAGACCTTCTTAAATAGAACAGAGTAAGAATTACTAAATGGATGAAAAGCTGCTAACTGCTTTCAAAAGTCAGATTCATGATCTCAGACTATCAACCTTACCCAGGTGGAAGAGACGTAAGTAAATTAAAGGCCATGATGAGAACTTGAAGGTACTTAAGATTTTCAATGTCAGAAGGGATTTCTTTGATGGGATTATTTCTCAGTTTTAAAATTTGTAGATTCTTAAGACAAAATACCTGGAGAGAATATAAGAGACACAAACATAAGCAGAATAATAAAGTATGCAAATTTCTTATTTGCTATGATTCGGGCTGCGAATCTCAAGGTCAGCAGTTCAAAACTACCAGCTGTTCCATGGGAAAAGATGAGGCTTTCTGCTCCCATAAAGATTTACAGCCTCGGAAACCCTGTAGAGGGTTGCTATGAACTGACTACATGGCACATAACCACCACCACACATTTTATAAAATCTGTAAGGCCGTAGAATCGGTCATGTTAACTGGATGTATCATATATCTCAATAAATACCTTTAGTGAGCCTTCAAAATAAAGGACCAGCATTAATATCTATGATATGGTGAAATAGAGCAACTACTGGATTCATACGCCCTTGACTCAAGAATGATTCTTCTTGAAATGGGAAACTCATTCTGCTTGACATTGGTAGTTTCATATTGCTGACCTTGAGATTCACAGCCCAATTTGTAGCAAATAATGAGTCAACTGGGCAGTGATGAAGGAGGAAGATAACCTGGGAACCAGGAAAATAAGTAGAACTAATCTCAGTCATCAGTGGGTGCTCATATATTATAGCCAGATTGTCCTCACTCTTATAATAGTAATTTCCTAGACACTGACTTTTCTATTGAAATAAAAAATACAATACATCATTTAAATGTATGACCTTTGCTTGATTAGGATAGCTTGCTTTCTCTGGTAAGTCGTAATAAGGTCTAATGCTATTGCTGTTAACTGTTAAATGACATTGAGTTGGTTCCGATTTATAGTGATCTTATGCACAACAGAATGAAACACTGCCCAGTCCTGAGCCATCCTCACAATTGTTTTTACATTGGGCCCATTGCTGCTTCCACTCTGTCATTCCATCTCATTGGGGGTCTTCCTCTTTTTCACTGATCCTCCACTTTACCAAGCGTCATGTCCTTCTCAAGGGACTGATCCCTCCTGATAAGATGTCTGGAATATGAGAGGAAAATCTCACCATTCTGTCTTCAAACAAGCACTCTGGCTGTACATCATCTGACACAGACTGGTGTGTTTTTCTGATAGTTCACAGTACTTTCAATATTCTTCTGCAATACCACAATTCAAATGCATGGGAACCTGTCCTTGTTTTGGCTGATGATATTGAACTTGTTTGTCTCTTCCCACAGATATAGTCAATTTCATTCCTGTGTATTCCATCTGGTGAGATCCATGTGTATTGTTGCCTTTTATGTTGTTTAAAAAGGTATTTGCAATGAATAAGTCATTGGTCTTGCAAAACTCTATCATGCAATTTCCAGCATTATTTTTATCACCAAGGCCATATTTTCTAACTATTGATCCTTCCTCTTTGTTTCCAGCCTTCATTGTTGTGGACCGTGTAAGACTGGTCAGAGGTTCGAGGCCCTATAGGCCCGAGTGTAACAAATGAGTCCACTGGTAGTTAATGGCAAAGTGTTTTTCATCTTAATATTGTTACATGTATTAATTTAATACACGGAGCCTTTGATAATCCACAGATAAATGTGATATTTTCCTAAAGCCTAAGACT
>NW_006408540.1:21200322-21215138 GCF_000296735.1 Chrysochloris asiatica | reverse complement strand
TCTTTATGTGTTCTGTTTCATTTTTGACAACTTCCAATTTTCTTAGATTCATACTTAGCACATGCCTTGTTCTGATTAGTACTGGATGTTTGCAGGTGTTTCTCCTCATTTTGAGTTCTCTCCCATCAGCAAATGAAGGTCATGAAAGCTTTACTCCATTCACTTCAATATGGTCAAATCTACTTTGCGGAGACAGCTTTTTCCCAGTTGTATTCTGAGTGCCTTCCAACCTGAAGGGCTCATCATCTGGCATGATATCTTGCAATGTTCTGCTGCTATTAATAGTGTTTTCATCTTCTGGTACAATACCTGCTGCAAGAATTGATGAAATGCCGATGGAAGTCGACAGGTCTACCTTCTGTGCAAGAATGCCTACTCCAAATCCTTGCAGAGGGAACTGGGCCAGCACTGTCGTGGAGACAGCCACCCTATCGTGATGATGATGACAGCCTCACACCATAGGATCACTACTGATTTTGCAGGAACTGCTTATTCATGCAGAATTATTGGCCTGGACTGCCTGGGTTACTCTTACTCACAATGGGAAAGTTAATTATTACCATCCTGGAAATACTGCCAAGATTCTGTCTTTTCCTTCCAGAGTTGTGTATATTAATAGTGCAAAAATAGAGTTGAGTGGCATTTCCCAGAACTTTAGGTCTTAAGCTGTTTGATTGGCCCTTGAGTATAGTATGTATTAAGGAGCTGTGGTAGCATAGTGGTTACAAATCGGGCTGCTAATCTCACGGTCAGCAGTTTGAAACTACCAGCTGTTCTGCGGGCGGGATGGTAAGGCTTTCTGCTCCCATAAAGATTTACAGCCTCAGAAACCCTGTAGACAGTCGCTATGAGTCGGAACTGACTCCACGACACATAACAACAACAACAACATAGTATGTATTGCAGTTATATACACACATGTTGTCACAGTATTTTTCATAGTCTATAAGATTTACTAATGTGGCCTTTAAAGGATAAGTAATTTAAGAAATGAATGGGGGCATATTTTTCTCTACTGGTCCAAATGTATTTTTTATCAGTAAATAAATTCTTAACCATCAATAAAGCATTGTGATGGATTTTTTTGGTATCTTGTTTTCTTTGCTTACATTGCTTCTATCCGAGAAGGCCATTTAGGCAGGTGTTATTAAAATTGAAGAAAAGTAACATTTTTTTTTTCAATTTTTCTTTCTTTTTTTGAAATTTATAACGGCTGATTGCATAAGTTAGATTTATTTGTTGAATAAACCTGGGGTCCAAGATGACACTTTTTAACTTGCTATGAACAGACACTGAATACATTAGATAAAATGGAAAGTTCTTTTCCACAGGATAGCTAAGTCAAGTCAGTCAAGTTGGCTGGCGATGTCTGTCCATTCATCATTTATGCATTATTAATAAGAATTACAAGAATAAAATTTAAAATGTCTTGATCAGCTAACTTGGAGGAAAAGAATTAAAGTGTTTTATATTATTTAACTATGCTTTATTACATTTATCATAGAATTGCAATATGAGTCTACAAGAGGATATGGGATGTAACAGTACCCAGTCTTTTTTTTTTTTTAACCAAAGAACTGTTTTTTTAAATTGCTAAAAAAATCATAGAAAACTTTATAAAACAAAAATCTCAAAAGATGAAACTACTCTTTCTCAATATAGTGTGATATATTTATGCATGTACATTTTGTCCTAATGTAAAGTACAATATGGGAATTTTTTAAAGACTTTTATTGTGAATTGAGTGATAGTTTACATGGGAGAACATCGGTTTTGCATTCAATCTATTATATTTTGTTTGTTTCATTGCAATGATTACAATCCCCTTGATGCATCATCAGTTAACAGTATTTGCTTTTATGCCCTCTGGTTTTTGTTGTTTTGATGTAACACAAAAACACACGGGAATATATATAATTATTTAAACAACCAAAGGGCACATTCTGAAAGTTGGTTTCCTGGATGCCAGCACACAGCCTTTCTCTTTCCATGAGTCTAGAATCCACGAGCTGAGGAATACCCAAGTCTCCCCAAATGTCAGACCAACCAGCCCTTCCTCTTCTCTCTTTCATCTCAAGGTTGACTGAAGTCTATGGAAAATGGTCAAACTCAGCCCTTATCTTCATTGCTGCCTTTCTCCCACTTCCACTCACATGTAGACCAACACGGTCACCAGCATGTTACATGCCTACTTGTGTGTTCCCTTTGAGTTTCAGTCTTAGAGTGGGGTTTGTCCTGCAGGGACTTAATTGATTGCCTTGATAGCTTCCAGGCAAAAAGCTTGCTTGTTCTTGTAATAGCCAAACAGACTACCATTTTTTTTTTCTTTTTTCCTGTTGGTCTTTCGTATATCATTAAATGACAAATCCAGAAATATCTTCTGTTCCTGCAGTTGCTCCAAGCTGGTCTGCATGTCCTTTCAAGTGGGAATGTCCTAACTCAGAAGGTTCTGGATGGGACTCAGGATTCCACCTTAAGGTTCTATACACTACAAAGGCTCTGCAAGAAGCCTATGTCACTGGGCAAGTTCTAGAATCCCTTTTAGGTATTCCAGTCGGTTATAGGCTGAAGATGGACTTACAAGTTTTCTATAATCATGTTTCCTGATATTCCTTTGTATTCCACTCAAGTGTCTACTTTACAATAGTAGGCAAGGGAAACCAATATTCATAAGACAGTCAGCATCTTAACATTATTTTCCCTCTTTGGCACATTCAGTCTATGCCTTGACTCCTGCATCTCAGAGTCCTGTTTTTTCAAGGTTGAGCATACATCACTATTTATCTCTGTCCCATTTAGCTCATACAAACCTACCTAAGTGTTCCCTTATCTACCTTGTTCTTTCATCCCCCTGTCCCTTCTTGTGTATTGCACTCCCCAACAACCAAATTGTGATGCAACTATCCCTAACCTGTGCTCTACTGTCCCCTCCCTTATACCCCAGGTAACCAACATTTTTTTTCTTTTAGTATGGGTATCTTTTCTTAAGCTTTTGCAATAATGGTCTTATGCAATATTTGTCCTTTTGTGACTAATTTCACTCAGCATAATGTCCTCAAGGGTCATCCATGTTATGTGGTATTTTGCAGTTTTATTGTTATTCTTCAAGGTAGTATAGTGTTCCATAGTGTTTATGCATCAAAGTTTGTTAATCCATTCTCCCACTAATGGGCACTTAGGCTGTCTCCATCTTTTTGCTATTGTGAATAGTGCTGTGATAGACACTGGTGTACATATATCTACTCATGTTCTGGCTTGTATTTCTTGTGGATATGTACCAAGTATAGGAATTGTTGGATCATAAGGTTTTTCTATTTCCAACTTTCTGAGGAAGTGTCATATCGTTTTCCAATGGTTGAACCATTTTACAATCCCACCAGCAAAGTAGGGGTCCCAGTCTCTACACATCTTTGCCAGCATTTATTATCCTCTGCTTTTTTGAACTTTGCTGTTATCGATGGTGCCAAAGAACTGTTTTTTAAAGAATATACTGAGTTTCAAAAAACAGCGACTTTCAGAAACATTACTTGGTTCTGAATCTCCATACATGTCACATTAAGAAACCTAATTCATTCTGCTCTGCTTCTACCTAGTCATAGCCTGGAGTATTTTATCAGGCTGTGTCCCCTACCTGTGTCACCATCTTGAGTTTTCCATAAAACTTGTAATAATTCTAATAATCCCATTAATCCTAGCCCCTGATCTTCTATTCATTGGTTTTGCAACATGCTAACAACTGGATAGTCTACCTCCAGTCTAACCCATCCAATCCACAACCAAAGCCCCCATCATCCAGTCATCTCTCCTGAAGAATCATTGGTAGGTTTGAACTGGCAATCCGTGGTTAGTAGTACAATATATATTTATACTTTATTTTCTTAACAAAAGAAGTGTTGTTTGACATACACACAAGCTTTCACACTCTCTATTTAAAATAAAGATGAAAATTAATGTGAAGAACTACGATCCTTATAGGTACATTTTTCAATTTGCCTTAATCAAATTAATAAAACTAACATTATGTATTGATGTTGTTTTTCTTAAGTGTTGTGGAGTTGGTTCTGACTCATAACGACCCTTTTTAGGGATTCTGAGGCTTTAAATCTTAGTGTGAGCAGAAAACCTTATCTTGATCCAAAACCTTGTGGTTTGCAGTCCAGTGCTTATGTATTAGAAAATGAAAATTATGTATTGTAAAAATAAAAACTATATTGTAGAGAAAGTACGGAAATTACATATTTTCAATACAATACATTTAAATTGGGAAGCAGCCTAATTTTCTAATGGTCAATTCATCAATGTCAATATTCCAATGTTGGTTCACAAGACAACCAGTCATCCAGTGCACACTACTAACACAATGACTAAAGACATTGAAAACAATATACCATCATTACTTAGAGTGGCTCATTTATCTAAATGATACTGAATTAAAATGACAGCCATATCTGATTAACCTTGCTATGCTTTAGTAAGCAGTATATCCATTTCCAGTCTATGGTAGTTAAACTGGTTATAACATCATATTGCTGTTGTGTTGTGAAGCGCCATCAAGTCAGTTCTGCCCCATAGCAACCCTGTATAGCATGCCCCTAATTTTGTTTTGAATCATCAAATTCACACATGGAAGAAGTTTATTTTCATGTTATTCTCACTGCTTGAGAGCTAATGAGAACATATTTGATAGCTTGACTATAATAGTCTTTGAGGATTAGGTCATGGGATTTCCTAAGAAAGATGTTCTGTACTTTTGGCACCTCTGAAGGCAATCCAAAGCATATTTATTTTATATTAACTCTAAATCTTTGTTATAATTACTACTCATAATAAGACATTTTATAATGATATATTCAACAATAAAAATGAACTCACTTGTGAGGGAAAAGTTCGTATATCATTAAATGACAAATTAAGATAAATCAATTGGAAAGCCAAAGGTGTTAAGTCAGGACAATCGAGGATAAAAAAACCCTAAAAGAAATTGACAAGAAATAAGATGTTAATTTTAATGTGCAAAGTATTTGTACAAGAATAAAGAAGTAAACACATAACTTGAATGACAACCCTTGACATAACACACAAGCAGTCTGTCTTCTACTCAATTCTCATAGTCTATCTTGATGATATGCTCTTAAATATGTCAAGGATGGAAACAAACAGAAGTTGCTAAGTACTGATGTGATAAGTTTTGTTAAATATGGGACAGATGTTATTTCAATTAATAACAAGCAAATATTTACTGAACACCCACTACATGCTGGAATATCAATAAATAAATGTATTCAACTCTTTTACTCCCTGTTTTTTCATGTCTCTACCTCTATTTCTCTGCCACGCATATGTTAATCTAACAGATATCTGAAACTTCACACTCAAATATGCCAATTCCATATTGAATAGAAATTATACTTGATGCTCCCAGAGAAGTGGGATCCTTTATTTCTTAAGAATTACAGAATCAATTGTAATCAATTGAGTTAACAGGACTCTTCTACTTGAGGCTCCATCTTCAGTGTGTGATGAAGAAAGGTGCTGCTGACAATACATAATGCTGTGGCATGTACCATCTAGAAATAACAAACGTTTGGTGGCTAAAAACCTCAGAATTTGCAGTACTGGGTTAAAGACTGACCTATTGCTAAAACATTAATGTTCTGATGTGACCCTTCAGGTGAATGCACCGGATCGCAAGGTCAGTTTGAACCACAAGGTCAGCAGTTCAAACCCACCAACCTCTCCTCTGAAACCCTTGACGGGGTTGCTATGAGTCAGAACTGACTGGAAGGCACTTAACAACAACATTTGCACAAGTTTGTATGCCTGCAGTAGACAAAAAAAGGTGTTCTTTCCTCTTGTCATTAAACATTTTTTTCCTTCTATACAGAACGAGGGCACACTAAATTACATAGATGTTCTATGATATAGACATTTTTGTCTGCTTTTCTCATGGACATATTGTGAGATATATAGTTTGTTCACTGCTATACAGTTCTTGATCAATATTGGCTGAATGAGTGAATATCTGGGCCCTTCATATTAACTAAGTTAACATGGAGAAAATCAATAAAGGAGCAATATCAGTGTGCAAAGACATAAGGTCCACTTGATTTCTTGATTGCCTTTTTTTGGGCAATTGATGGTTTATTCAGGAAAAATGAAATCCTTTATAACTTCAATTTCTTTAGTCCACTGTGATTCTGTTCGTTGGTCCAGTTGTAAAGGTTTCCATTTTCTCTATGTTCAGATGTAATCTATACTGAAGGCTATAGTCTCTGACTTTCTTTAATGCTTCAAGTTGTCTTTTCCTTCAGTAAGCAAGGTTGTGGTGTCTGCGTATATCAAGTTGTTAATGAATCTTTCTCCAGTCTTGATACAGCATTTTTTTTTTTCAGATAGTGCAGCTTCTCAGATTATTCATAATACAGACTGAATAAGTAAGATGAAAGAATGCAACCTTGTCACACACTTTTTCCAGTTTAAACCACAAATATCCTTCTGTTTGAACAGTTGCCTCGACATGCATTTACTGGTCCCATATGAGCATAATTAGGTGCATTTCCCCCCCTATTTTGCCTTAATATTACACTTTACATTAATGGAATTCTTAAATTGAACCATCCCTGCATTATTTTTAATGAGCTAATGGGGAGGATGAATTTCTTATGATTATTTAATTCCTGCTGTTATCTGTTATTTGAATCTGTTCATTGATGTTTAAGATCTAAAACTTATTATTATTAATGAGAGTAGGTATAAGTGTTATGTGACCTTTCTTAGTGTTTTTTAATCAATATCAATACATCATTAAAATTTTCAGAAATCTTCTTTCTAGAACAATCTAGGAGACATTATAATGAATAAATCTTTAATGATATGCAGAATTGCATTTAAAAACCATGTAGTATTTTATGGTGATTTGTTTTATAAATGTACTTCTGTTTGGAAATTCACTATAGGAACCAATTTTATAAAGTGTATTTTCTAGAAATTCATTCATTTCTCTTAGGTTTTTATTTGCAGAGTTGTACAAATGGTCCCTTATGCATTTAAAAATTTGTTTTCTGTCTGTATAATTATTTTTCTTTTATCATTATTTTGGGTGTTTGTAAATTTATTTAGCTAGTGGTTTCTGTATCTTGTTACTTTTTTAATAAAAAAGATTATTTATGTATTATACTGTTTTCCTATTTTTAATATTAATTTAGGCTTTATCACTGTGAATTGCGTCTTTATGTTTTCTTTTTGTGTGTTGCTGTTGTTGTTAAGTGCCATTGAGCTGGTTATGACTCACAGTGATTCTGCACAGGGTTTACAAGAAGCAGCTGGTGGGTTCGAACTGCCAACCTATTGACTAGCAGTCCGATGGCTATCCTACAGTACCATACCAGGACTCCTTTCTTTGGGTTTGTTTTGCTATTTTTATTTTAGCTTTTTGAGCTGAGTATTTAATACGCCTGGTATGGCACTGTAGGATAAGCACTCGACTGCATGGTCATTTTGAACTGCAAGTCAATGGTTCAAACTCACCAGCCGTTCCTCAGAAACCCTGTACAAGCTCACTATGGGTCGGAACCGACTTGACGACATTTAACAAGAACAATTTAATACATTTGAGATTTTTATTTCTGTAAGTATTTAATGCTTTGATATTTTCCAAATAATCTTTACTTTAGCTGTATCCAATAGACTGAAGGGCTGTTTTGTCATATCATTATTTTTAGTAGATGCTCTAATTTTAGCTTGTTTTGGCATATTTACCCCTTTTGTCTTAGAATACGCCAATAAAAAATCTGAATCTATTACTCACTTCTTTAAAAGCTTGAAACTGATTACAAAAAAATTGCTATTGAAATATATTTATAAAAATCATAAGTGTAAAGTTTGATGATTCTCACTAAGCACACTTGTGTAACCATACTAAATTTCAAGGAACAAACATTACTATCATCTTAAAAGCCCTACCCCTCTTATTTTTTAGGTTGGATTATGTTCAAAGTCAGTTGGAAATATGTAGCTGAATATTCAAAGAATGAAGAGACAAAAGTGTCATCTTTTGCTTGTTTTAAGTAAATAAACTAGTGATAACAAAATGTGCAAACAAGTAGATAGGGTAGAAAATGAACAAATTAGAGTACAGATGTTATGTCAGATTTAATTTTTAAATTTCATAATTGAGCTTTGGAATATATTGATATATGAGAATAATTTAAATTTAAAATATATTCCATTTAGTAAAATTTGATCTATATCTTACCAGGTAGGTGAAGACCAAAGGTAATTTTGATCACTAAGAAATATGTCCTAAAAAGCTGAGTCACTCAGAAACATCAATGAGTTCATATTTATCAATCATGCAAGGCAAATATGAAGAAAATGTCATGTAAGCTTACAACATTTTAAAATTTCACCAAAAATAAAATGTCAATGACATAGTTTTGGAGAAATAACTGAATGGTTGTTGTTGTTATTGTCAAGTGTCATTGAGTCAGTTCCGACTCATAGCAACCCTACAAGAGTTTCCAAGGAGCGACTGGTGAGTTTGAACCACTAACCTTGTGCTTCAAACTGACCTTGTGGTCCAGTGCATTATCCTACAGTGCCACATCAGGATTCCAAGCCCCCCCCCCACCAAAAAAAATGGAATATATATCAATGATTATGTTTTCTATGTAAGATTCATAATTATACAACAAAGTAATTTTTAAATTGTTTTGCTTAAATACACATAGATAATATTTTAATTTTAGCAAAAGTTTTATTTTTTAAAAGCATTTTAATAGAATTTTTTAATGACTTCACCAATGAAATAAAACTAGCTTATTGTTCAATAATATCTCAAAAATATATTTTTAAATATTTCACTTAAGTTTAACATTTACATTATTTTAGTGCTCCCTTGAATTCTCAAAGTTTCCTGATTTGCACAACAAATTATGTCAATATCCTACTTTAAAATAACATAGTAGTTCTGCCCTGAAATACTTTTGAAAATAGTACAAAGAACTTCCATATACTCTTCACACCTTTCCTGATTTTAAACCAGTCAGTATCCCCTTGTACTCTTCCAACAATTGCCTCTTGACCTATGTACAGATTCCTCATGACAAAATTAAGTGTTCTAGAATTCCTGAATATGAGGATAGATTGTATATTTACATATGTTTGTTAAAATATATATATATTTGTTTGTTGTTAAGTGCCATCAAGTAGGTTCTAACTCATAATGACCTGGTATAGAGATTTCTGAGGCTGTGTACCTTTGTGATAGCAGAAAAGCCTCATCTTTCTTCTGCGGAACGGCTGGTAGTTTTGAACTGCTCACCTTGAGGTTAGCAGCCTGACTTGTTGTAACCACTGTACCAGAGCTACAGCTATATGGAGTCCTAGTGTGGTGCTGTGGGTTAATGCGTTGAACAGTAAAGCCAGTTTGAATCGCAAGGTTGGCAATTCAAGATCACCAGCTGTTCCTCAGAAACCCTATACAGGGTCACTGTGGGTCAGAACTGACTCAACAGCACTTCACAACAAGTCCTGTGCTTAATCAATAGGGCCACACTAGGATATATATATATTTGAAAATGTCACAAATATTAAAAATGAGAGAATAAAAAGTATATGAAAGTTCTTTGTAATACTTTTGTGAGTTTGGAATTATTTTAAAACAAAATTAAAAGCTGGGGATTTTTCTTTTTTTTTACAAAAGAGCATAGATTTTAAGGCCAGTTTCTTGGCTGTGTGATCTTGTATAAATTACTTTCATTGAGCCTTCGTGTCCACACCTGCAAACTGAAGACTATAATATCTCCTTTGCAGAACTGTAAATTTTTGGAGTAATATGTGCTTGACACATTGTAGATGTTTAATGGATGTTAACTATTATTGCTATTCATAACAATGGGTGCTTTTGTTCAGTGAGACAACAGCCTCATGCTAGATTTAGAACCAAGATTTCTGGTAGCTAAACAATACGATATTCTGATTCTCATGTGTGTTATTGTGCTATGTAATAAAAAATGCACTGTAATTGCTTTAAGATCCTAGCATCATTAAAGTAAGTTAATGATCTGAAGGCAAACTTAGGCAAATAGCTTTAGAGATGTAATTTGAATATATTCTTGAGAAATCTCAGTTGCACCAGAAAAGACGTCTTCAATAACTTGGAAATGGACCTAAACTGGGAAAATGAAGCAAACGTAATTGATAATACAGCAGGGCATTTAATTTAAAGGGATCTAGCATACCTTAAAATTCAGTGCATTTCTTCCATAGATTTGGCAGTTTAGTATGGCCAAATTGGTCAAAGCCACTATTGTTTCATATTGCGTTGTCGAGAAAATCTTAAAACCTTCACCAAGTACAACATTTGCATCCGCTTCCTCTCTTTTTTTAGTCTTAGTGGGAGCTTAATAAAACAAAACAGGAGAGTTATCTGTGATGTCTGTCACTTAGACTGCTAACATAAATCAGTCACCATAAACAGAATAGCTGGATATGTTCACTGGAAAGGATTCGCTGTAACCTGCACCCCCCCAACCTGAGCTAGTTACTTTTGTTAATCTGAGTTTCTTATAGTCTCATTTTAATTTTTTAAAAGTAGGCATGTTCATTTATTTCTATGTGGATAGAGAGTCCATCAATTTCAGTCTGGTTGGAATACATGTAAAAACATTAAAAAAGACACTCATATTACTATGAATTACAAAACTAACATCATGGCTCACAAAACTCATAAATGGCATCATATGGACATAACTCAGATCACTTCCAAAAGGGCAGCTTCATTTTTCCTAATAATGCATTGATAAGATACAAATGTTTCCTATATGCAATTCAGCTTTTCCCTCTGTAGACCCCACATAGGAAAAGGAAAGAAAAAAAGAAAAGAAAAGCTCAAGAGTTAGCCAAGGAGAGACCATCTGAAGTGAATTTACCCTTGTAGGTTTCATCTTCAATCAAAAATGATCTAGTTAAGTTTTATACCCCTAACTGTGGCAGGATGACATTCTTGCTGCATTGCTAGCAGTGCCGTATTTTGCATCTTTAATAATCTAATGCTATTGTTTTAGTGAGAGGAAATAATGCAGCCTAGAACAAAGAAGATAATGATCAGTTTTATAATTTCTAATATAGGCTCTCCATACCCATTTCAGATAAATATATGTGAAAATTAACTATAAGAGAAAGACATATGACATGATATTGTAGTTCCTTATTTTAGGAGTAGGAATGGAGCAAGAAGGTGAGAGTGAATTCAATCATAGTTGATGGTTTGCGCTCTGCTCACCCACCGTGGCATCTCAACTCAAACAGCTGGTTTGAGGCTCAGAAGGAAACAGACAGAAGTGGAGGTGGTAAAAATTCCCTCTGGAGAGGTGGTGGCTAGAAATTACCCTCAGACTTAAGAATCTAAGGACCCTTAAACTCAGGGGCACAGTTCAAAGAAGGATCCACCAGAGTGATCTAAACTCACAGCATGAATTTTTGAGGCTCACGACTTAAAAGGAGACCCAGAAGTTAATTCATGCCACTGAGAAGGATACAAAAATACTGGGAGGAATAGAAAGTTCTATAGCTGGAGTGTTCAGCTGTGCGCAATCTTTTATTAATCCCATCTACTGAATTATGCTATGTTGTTTTTGAGTTCTAGAATTTAATTTTAATTTTGTTTTTATAAACATAGATTCAAGGTCTCTGATAAACTTCTCCAACTATTTCTTTTATTTCCTTAAACAGAGTCAATAATTGTTGTTAGGGGCCCTTGTGTTGGATCCAACTCATAATAACCTTATATGTAACCGAATGAAACACTGCCTAGTCTTGCTCCATCTTACCATCACTGTGTCAGGCCATCTCAGTGAGGCCTGGCTTCAAAGGAACATTCTGGCTGTACTTCTTCTAACACAGATTTGTTCTGTCTCCTGGAAGTCCATGGTATATTTCATGTTCTTCAGCAATACCATCATCAGCTTTTGCATGCAGATGAGGCGATGGAAAATACTATTGCTGGATCAGTCATGCTTTCATCCTCAAAGTTACATCTTTGCTTTTTAACACTGTCAAGGCGTCTTTTTTGCAGCCGATTTGTCCAATGCGGTATATTGTTGCTTGCTTTCTTGACTACTGCTTCTGTGAGTATGCTATTGTTGTTAAATACCGCCGAGTCGATTCCTACCCATGGCGACTCTGTATTGGGGTTTCTGAGGTGCACTGGTGAGCTTGAACTACTGACCTTGCAGTACAAACCATCTCTGCAGTCCAGTGCAATAACCCACAGTGCCACACCAGGACTCCTCTATGAGTATGTTATTGTTGTTACGTGCAGTAGAGTTCGTTCCAACACATAGCGACCCTGTATAGGGTTTCTGAGGAGTGCTTGGTGAGTTTGAATTGCTGACCTTTCGGTTCACACCAACTTTGCAGTCCAGCGCATTAACCCACAGCGCCACACATAGATTACAGTAAATTGAAATCTTTGATTTCTTCCTTATATTCTCTGTTAATCATGATGTTTTTTATTGGTCTAGTTGTGAGGGGTTTTGTTTTGTTTATACTGAGGTGTAATCCATACTGAAAGCTGTATATGGTCTTTGATCTTCATCAGTGATTTAAGTCCTCTTTGTTTTTAGTAAGCAAAGTTGTGCTATCTGCATATAATGGATTGTTAATGAATCTTCCTTTAATCCCAATGCTGTGCTTTTCTTCATATATAGTCCAGCTACTAAGATCATTTGTTCATCATATAGATTGCATAAATATGGTGAATGTAGACAACCCTGATAAACACCTTTTCTGGTAGTAAAGCATATCCTATCATAATTCAAAAGCATCAATTCTTCTTTGGTATTCCTCATTTATTTCCCAGTATTTGACTTATAGCAAATACATAGGACAGAGTAGAACAACTCTATAGGATTCTGAGACTAAATCTTTACAGAAGCTGACTACCTAATCTTTCTCCAGAGTGGACATGGGTTCTAGCCACAGACCTTTTGCCTAGCAGTCCAATGCTTAACCCACTAAACTATCAGGGCTCCTTGATAGTAATATCATAGCTATTTTTAAATTCCTGTCTGAAAACACCAATATCTGAATCACCCATGGGACTGTTTTGATAGTCTGTGCTTTTTCTAGTCTTCAAACAATTTTATCCTTTTTCTAGGATGCCTTGTGGTTTCTTATTTGATACTAGATATTGCCGATGGAGCTCTGGTAGCATAGTGGTTATGAATCGGGCTGCAAACTACAAGGTCACCAGTTCGAAACTACCAGCTATTCCGCGGGAGAAAGATGAGGCAGTCTGCTCCCGTAAAGATTTACAGCCTCGGAAACCCTGTGCAGGGTCGCTATGAGTCGGAACCGACTCCACGGCACATAACAACAACAACAATTGCAGATGGAAACATTTAAAGGGTCTAGAAAATACTCTAACAGGGCTGTTGCTGTTAGTTGATGCCAAGTTGACTCTGACCCATAGCAACCAATGCGGAGTAGAACTGTGTTCCATAAGGTTTCCCAGGTTTGTGCAACTGTTAAAATATATACTCAATTCATTAGCTTCCCAGCTGCTGTTTTTTAGAGTCTTGCCCTACACAGGCACAGCTTAGAAAACAGCCAACAACCTGAAGAGAGTTTGTATGTAGATCTTAGAATTCACTTACTTAATTCCTTCTTCTCTCAGATGTTGTCCACTGGGTCCCAACTACATCGGTAGCACTAAGACTCATACCTCCTCAATTCAGTAAAACCATCCTCACTTGTACTGTGTTCTCCCACACCACAGACTTTCTCTCTTTTCCGTCCTGCTCTATTCCTTCTTCAAGAAAAAGAATTTCTATATAACACATCATATACCTTTCTATATTCTACAGCTCAATTTTACATCTATAGATCTGAAATGAGCACTGCTGTGTGCTGTTTTAGAAATTTAAACCCACAAATTTCCTAAGGGAAAAACCTTGAAAACTTCCTTTCTTTCAAGGATAGTAGCCACTTAAGTTATGCCATCATTGATTACTGTCCAATGCCTTTAAAAAGATTTTATATATTTTGGGAGACTTTAATAGTTGATTTTACTGGGATGGGAAAGTTCAATGCAAGCCACTCAATCATGAGCAAAACAGAATGCACCCATAGTGATTTAAATGTCTGTATCTGGTAATTCTAATATTGGGAATGCCTGTGGATATGTTTTTATTGTTTGCTGTTTCTGCCAGTTTTCCTTCATTTTGTTCTTCTGTTTGTATGCCTGGTAATTGTGAATTGTTTCCAACACATTGTACTTATGAAATTGTTTCTAGAATGAAAGTGAGGTAGAGGATGACAAGGATAATAGAATTTTCATTTAGAGATTGTTTTGATTTGAGTTTCTCAGAAAATTTCAGGTCACATTCAGTGACCTTACTTCAATTTTAGGTGGGAAAAATCACCTACAATAGTAGGGAACATAGTAGAGAAAAGAAAAGAAAGCTAGAACAGAATTTTAAAGAATGACAGCCTTTGAAAAAGCCACACAGCTGCCATAGGAGTTTTTTTGTTTTTTTTTAAAGATCAGTAGTGTGCTGACGTGGAAGCCAAAGAGAAGCACATTTCAAGAATGATGACATTTAAAAATATTCAATGTAATGAAATTTCTCTTCTAATTCAATAGGAGCTCTGGTAGCGTAGTGGTTACGAATCGGGCTGCGAACCTTAAGGTCAGTGGTTCGAAACTACCAGTCGCTCCGCGGGAGAAAGATGAGGCTTTCTACTCCCGTAAAGATTTACAACACCCTCGGAAACCCTGTACAGGGTCGCTATGGGTCGGACCCGACTCGATG
>NW_006408540.1:21191357-21200222 GCF_000296735.1 Chrysochloris asiatica | reverse complement strand
AACAACAACAACAACAATTCAATATTAAATCGGAACCTAAAAAGAATCATAGAAACAAACAAATTTATGAATTATTTTTTATAATATTTCAATTTTGCCAACAAATGCTAGGAAAATAGGACCCCTTTTATATGGAGAAAAAAGTTTCAAATAACCTATGCATAATGAAGTTGCAATGTTGCTATATACTAGTCTTTAGTAGAATTGTTTATGTCACAGATAATTACAATTTTATGAAAGTATTAAGAGTCCTAAGGTTATCAACTTTTAATCTTGCCAATCAAGGGTGTTTATGAAACAACTTCTATTTCCACCATCTTCCTCCATAAAACACAGTTTAATGCCACCAATCTCCTGCAGAACAAAGAGTTGTTGTTAGGTGCCATCAAGTTGGTTCTGACGCATTGTGACCTTTATGCACAACAGGATGAAACACTGCCCAGTCCTGTACCATCCTCACAATCATTGTTAAGCTAGAAAACACTGCTGCTACCACTGGCCCCCACTTAACCTAGCATGATGTCCTTCTCCAGGAACTGGCCCCTTCTGATGACATGTCTGAAGTATGAGAGATGAAGTCTTGTCATCTGGGCTTCATGGAGCATTCTGGCTGTACTTCTTCTAACACAGATTTCTTGTTTTTCTGACAGTCATCTTTTTTTTTTTTTTTAATATTCTTTTCCAGCACCGTAACACAAATGCATCAATTATTCTATGGTTTTCCTTATTCACTGTCCAATTGTCACACACATATGAGATACTGAAAATAGCATGGCTTGGGTCAGACGCACTTTAGTCTTCAAGCTGACATCTTTGCTCTTCAACACTTAAAAGAGCTCTTGTGCAGCAGATTTGCTTAATGAAATGCATCGTTTGATTTCTTGACTGCTGCTTCCCCGAGTGTTGAAGGATACAAGAAAAATGAAGGCTTTGACTTCAATATTTTATTCATGTATCATGATGCTATTTATTGGCCCAGTGATGAGTATTCTTATTTTCCTTACATTGAGGTGCAACCCATACTGAAGGCTGTGGTCTTTGATACATATCAGTAAGCATTTTAAGTCCTCTTTTCTTTCAGCAAGCAAGGTTATATTGTCTGCATATTACAAGCTGTTAATGAGTCTTCCTCTTATCCTGATATCATATTCTTCTTCATATAATCCAGCTCCTCAGATTATTTGCTCAATACACAGATTGAATAATGAATAAATATGGTGAAAGAATACAATCCTGAGGCACACATTTCCTAATTTTAAATCATTCAGTGTCCCCTTGTTCTGTTTGGAAAACTGTCTGTTGGTCTATGTACCAGTTTCTCATGAGCACAATTAAGTGTTCTTAAATACTCATTCTCCACAATGTTGTCTGTTGCTTGTCATGATCCACGTATGTCATGATTTCACATAGTTGAAATCCTTTGTGTACTCAATAAAGCACACGTAAATATCTTTCTGGTATTCTCTGCTTTCAATCAAGGTCCATCTGATGCCAGTAATGATATCCCTCATTCTATGTCTTTGTCTAATCCCAGCTTGAAATTCTGGCACTTCCCTGTCAATGTACTATTGCAGCCATTTTTTAATTATCTTCAGCAAAAATTTACTTGCTTGTGATGTTAATGATATTGTCTGATGATTTCCACAGACAACATTGTGGAGAATGAGTATTTAAGATCCACAATCTGTTGGGTCGCCTCTCTTTGGAAGGGGCGTAAGTATGGATATCTTCCAATCAGTTGGCCAGGAAGCTGTCTTCCAAATTTCTAGGCATAGATGAGTGAGCTGCATCAGTTTGTTGAAAGATTTCAATTTGTATTCATCAATTCCCAAAGTCATATACTTTGGCAATGCCTCCAGTGCACCTTGGACATTTTCTTTCAGTGCCATTTGGCCCTTGATCATATGCTAACTCTTGAAATGGATGAACATTGTTCATTTCTTTTTGGTACAGTGCCCCTGTGTATTTCTTCCATCTTCTTTTGATGCTTTCTACATCATTTAATAATATGCCCATAGAATCCTTCAATATTGCAAGCCAAGGCTTGGATTTTTTCTTCAGTTCTTTCAGCCTGAGAAATGCTGAGCATGTTCTTCCATTTTGGCTTTCTAACTCCAGATCTTTGCAATTTCATTATGATGATTGATCTTGTTTTCTTGGGATGTCATTTGAAATTTTCTGTTTAGTTCTTTTACTTCCTAATTTCTTCCACTTGTCAAAATGAAATGCATAAAGCTTGATATCCTAGTTACTTGTTGTTGTTAAGTGCCATTGAGTCAGTTCTGACCCATAGCGACCTTGAACAGGGTTTCCAAGGCTGTAAATCTTTATGGGAGCAGAAAGCCTCATCTTTCTCCCATGGAGCAGCTGGTAGTTTCAAACTGCTGACCTTGAGGTTCACAGCCCGATTCGTAACCACTACACTACCAGAGCTCCTTATCCTAATCACTAGTGAGCTGAAATGGACTGGTATTGGCCATTTTGAATCTGACAATCGTATCCAGGAATGACAAAGAGGAATGGCATTGCATTCAACATAAAAAAGAACATTTCAAGACCTATCTTAAAGTATTATGTTGTCTATGATAGGATAATATCCGTACAAGGAAGACCAGTTAATACTATTCTTATTCAAATTTATGCACCAACCACTAAAGTCAGTGATGATGAAACTGAAAAAATTCTATCAAGTTATTCAGTCTGAAATTGATCAAACATGCAATCAAAATGTATTGATAATTACTAGTGATTGGATTGCAGAGGCTGAAAATAAAGAGGATGGATCAATAGTTGGAAAATACGGCCTTGGTGATAGAAACCGTGTTAGAGATCACATGATAGAATTTTGCAAGACCAATGACTTCTTCATTGAAAACATCTTTTTTAAACAGCATAAAAGATGACTATACATAGAACTCATCAGATGGCATATACAGAAATGAAACTGACTACATCTGTAGGAAGAAACGGTGGAAAAGCTCAATACTATCAATCAAAACAAGGCAAGGAGCAGACTATGGAAGAGACCATCAATTGCTTATATGCAAGTTCAGGCTGAAGCTGAAGAAAATTAAGACACAGGAGTCAAAATTTTACCTTTAACATATCCCACCTGAATTTGAAAGGCACTCTGGTAGCATAGTGGTTACAATCGGGCTGCTGACCTCAAGGTCAGCAGTTTGAAACTACCAGCTGTTCCACAGGAGAAAGATGAGGCTTTTCTGCTCCCGTAAAGATTTACAGCCTTGGAAACCCTGTGCAGGGTCACTATGAGTCAGAACCGACTCCATGGCACATAATCACCACCACCTGAATTTGAAATCATCTCAAGAACAGATTTGAGAAGGACTTGTTGCCTGGTATGGGAGGTGCAGGGCCCAGAGACTGTGCTTGAAGTAGTGGTGTACCAACATGTCGCATTCTTCCAACGCTGGTTTTGACCACCACATTACCATTTTTTCACCCAAGAGCTGCCTCTAAGTAGAATACACTTTAAGGCTATTAACTAAGGTGGCCTTACATCTGTAGCTGTCAAAGGGAAGGACTATAATAGTAATTGTCACACAGAAGAAAGTACCTGACAAATTACTGTGACTCACTTATTCAAGGTAAGTAAAACCATCGGCTGTGTGATGACAGGAATGACAGCTGACAGCAGGTCCCAGGTACAGAAGGCTTGCAATGAGACATCTAATTGGAAATACAAGTATGGCAATGAGATTGCTTTGGGCACGCTGTTTGAAAGAACTGCAGACACTTCCCAGGTCTACACACAGAATAGGAACTCTGGTAGTGTAGTGGCTATGAATCAGGCTGTGAACCTCAAGGTCAGCAGTTCGAAACTACCAGCTGTTCCATGGGAGAAAGATTAGGCTTTCTGCTCCCATAAAAATTCATAGCCTCAGAAACTCCGGTACAGGGTTGCTATGAGTTGGAACGAATTCCATGGCACATAACCATCACGCACAGAATGCTGAAATGAGGGCTCTTGGTTGTTGTATGATCTTAATTGGTATAGGATGAAGAGCATGGCCATCAGGTGTACAAGTGTGATCCTGCAAGTTACTACTGTGGGTTGGAAGCCACGATAGCTGGAGTTAACTAAACGGAGTCAACCAGCTTCCTTGAAAAAACAGTGAAGAAGAAATTTGTCTGGACATTGGGACAGACAGTCAACACTGCAATTACACGCCTATCAACTGTGCTGTCAATTGATTTCCAACTTCCTGAAATTGAAGCTGGAGTAATTACAGTAAAAACGAGTAGTTACAGTTGAAAATCCTAAATTCAGGATTCTTACGGAAGCAGAAATTGACACCCAACATGTTGCTCTAGCAGAGGGGAGACTTAACATAATCAGTTTACCAAATCCATCATGCCAATTGCCAGTGTATTTGGTAAAAGCAGACCAACATTATGGAGGCCCCTGGATTGATAAAGGAACCTCTTCACTCCTTCTGGCCCTGAAGTGGTTCAGATTCTGTATAAATAAGAGCAGTGCTTTGGGGAGTGACAAGGGGGAGAAGAAAAACAGATTTGATGCATCATTCACTTATGACCTCAGACCAAAAGAATTTGGGATGACATCAAGAACATCATCCAGGAAGAAAGCAAAAGGTCATTATGAAGATAAGAAAGAAGGAAAAGACCAAAATGGATGTCAGAAGACACTACAACTTGCTTTCCAGAGTAGAGATGATGTCTAAAGCAAATGGAACAAAAAAAGGTAGCTTCTTGAATCAAGTACATTTAGGCTTATGGAAAACTCATTCCTATTGTTCCTATTTTGCTTCACTGCAAATTAGTGAGAACAATATCCCACACTGGCACAAGTCCCATGTTCTCAATTCCCATGAAATCGTTAACTTATCAAACAGTTTCTGACTATATGCAGATAACTCACAAATCTATATTGCCAGCCCAGAAATCTCTTTTCAGCCCCAGACATGTATTTCCTACTGCTTATTTTAACATCTTCACTTGTTAAAGACACAGGCATTCAAATTTCCTGTGTTCAAGACAGAACCCATAATCATATATCTGAAAGTTAATCTGTTTCCTGTTTCTTGATCTTTGATAATAATGTCATTTTCTAGTGTACCAAGCAAAGAATTTTGAGGTAGTAAGAGGCCCTTTCATCAAGAGCAATTAGGAATCATAGTTGGCTAATTCACTGAAATTGACTAAAGATCAGAATACGAAGAGAATATTTTTAAATTTTTATCTTAATTGAAAAATAAGTGTACAGGGATGGGCAACTTGGACATTGGCTACCCAAAATGGGGGGCAGGGGACTACAAAGGCAAGAAGTGACTGGCTTACAAGCTTTCAAGAGGGAACCTAGATCCAAAGGGCCTGGAAGAAGGTAGAATCTCCAGTGAGTAGTATTCAATCTGACTAGGCGGGGCTGATGCAATGAAATGCAGACGGGTCTCTTGTGATACAATAGTGAATAACTGTTATCAGGACTGATTGTGAGGGTCGGAAATGTAAAGGTAGACATTTTATAGCAAGGAGGGGAGTGATTAACTTTTCAGTCTAGGAGCTGAGGTCCCTAGGACCATCAAGGGAGAAGAGCAGAGAGCGGGACCCTACCCAGAGAAGCAGTGATGCCTGAAATGGAGCCAGATATGATGACGTGGAGTGATGGAGCAGCGGGAGACTTTAGATCCAGAGAGGGAGAGCGACTGTGTGCTGAAGACCTGGAGGGTACGGGGGAAGGATTGCATGGAGGGGATTGTAACCATGACAATGAGACGATATACGATAGAATGAATGTACAACTAATGTTCTCCCATGTAAACTATCACATAATTCACAATAAAACATTTAAGAAAAAAAAAATAAGTGTACATGTATTCAACAATTATTTAGTATATGGTTATGGATTTTTCTTTGAGTATATAAATGTGGAGTCCTGATGTGGTGTTGGAGGATAAACACTGAACTGCAAACTGCATTATCAGTCGTTCCAACCCATCCTCGGAAACCCTACACAAGGTAGCTATGAGTTGGAACCAACTCAATGGCACTTAACAACAACAATATGTATGTGCTGACCAGAATTCCATGTCATTTCTTATATAAACTCTTCATCAGAATGCACTAATTATGATTTCCAGTTCGATTTTCTTAAGTACAGTAAGATAAAATAAACAAAACCAAACTGGCCCATTTTAAGTGTAGAAGATCCTATATATTTATTATTTTCTCTAATCCATTAGCATTAGCTTAATCATGCTTACTTTGTCAGTATTTTAAAATAATTTCCTTTTATTTAAATTTTCTAAAATATTTTAATTTGTTTTCATAAAACAACTTTTTTCATCACACAATACCTTTGTCTCATTGGTCTGAATTGGGCAAGGAAGTGAGTGCCTAGAAAGTGAAGTTTACCAATAGAAAAAAAACCTAAATATTAGTGAGCACTAAAAGATGTACCACTGCTTAAAACTTTTTAGAACAGAATTTCTGTTTAGATGTAGAAGATATATTTTTCTATTCCTCTACCAAGTACAGCTAAAGCCATGGAAATTTTGTATAAACAAACCTAATAATACTGCTGGATGGGGGTGTGCGTTCTGGAGTTCTGATGTAGGATGAACACTGGGCTACTAATCATAAGGTTAGTAGGGATTTAGGGCCAAGATTACAACCCCACCACCACCACTACCAAAAAAAAACCCACCTCGGAAACCCTACACAGAGTTGCTATGAGTCAGAACTGACTCAACGACACTTAACAATACTCACACAAACGACACTCAAGAATACTCTGGAAGGTACAAAGAAGAAGGCTGGCTAATTAAAGATCTCAGAACCTGAAGGAGAACATGGTGGTGAGTTTCTTCGGTTTTCTTTTGGGATCATACATACCATACTTGAAAACAAAGAAACCAGAAATTTTGGGAAACTAGCAAGCACAGACCAAAAAGGAAAAAAGAAAAAGCCCCAATAAGAGTTTGTTCTCTCTAGTCCAAGAACCAGGAAAACGGTAGTCTCACAAGAAAGAAAATTTTTAGACAATTACCACTCTACTCTACCTACATACCACAGAAAAAAAACTCTGTTCCCACCCCTGTCCATACCAGGCTGAGTGGGAGTCTAAACGTTTAAATTCTTAACAAGGTGCCCCAAATTCTGACTGGGATGTTCTTAGAATAAGCAAAATATAAAGAACCAATTTTCATCCCTACTGGCTGGTAATGATTCTCCAACGTGATGTTAGTGAAAGGCATGTGAGCAGCCTGGGTTTCTATCCCTACTTGAAACTAATGAAGTACAACTCTCTTCCCCACAAGGATCCTATCAGAGGAAGCTGAGGGGGAAAGCGAGGACTTTCACCTGCTCAACAGTAGCAAGGCTTCTGCTCCCTATTCTATGGTGTCAGTGGAAAACACGTGGGAACACTCACACCCCTATCCAGCAGTAACCAGGAGATCCTCATCTAGGGAGGTGGAACCTGGATTTCTACTTCTACCTGACAATAAACAAAATGGTACCTCCTGTCACCTGCTAGAATTGTGTTTAAAAGAAGAAGTTAAAAAAACAAAAACAAAAACAAAACTCACTAAAACAGAAGGTTAAATAAAATCTGAAATCATATAACAACAAATGAATATGTCCAGTTTCAATCAAAATTAATTTTTCATACCAAGACACATGAAGATCTTAAATGGAATGATCAATGTCAACACCAAGATGACAGACACATAAGAATCATCTCACAAATATTCTAAAGAATCATAAAAAATCCTTTAATGGGCAATTACAAACTTGCTTTAAATAAATAAAAAATCAAAAACCTCAGCAAAGAAATACAAAGCTCAGCAAAGACGGAAGAAGAGAAGAAAGGGGAAAAAGAAGAGAGATAAGGAAGAGAAAAAGAAGGAGGAGGAGGAGAAGGAAACCAAATAAATAAGAACGACATGAAAATTTTAGAAATAAAAATACAATAACCAAATTTTAAGAAACTCAGTGTATGGGCTCAACAGTAGAATGACAGAGGACAGAGGAAAAATAAATAAAACTGGAGGAAATAAACCAATATGAACATCAGACAAAAAGTTTTAACAACTCCTCAGGGACCTGTGGGACTTTAAGAAATGTACTAACATCCATGCCATAAAAGTCCTGGAAGGAGATAAGAAAGATGGTGGGACTGAAAAAGAACTCAAAGAAATAACAACTGGAAATCTCTCAAAATTTGGCAAAATATATAAATCTTCAGATTCAGGAAGCAGATCAAATCCCAAAGAGTATTAACCAAAGGAAATGCATGCAAAGCATACCATAATTGAAATTCTAAACACTGAAGGCAAAAAAAAAATCTTGAAATCTGCTAAAGAAAAACAACATGTTATCTATAGATAAAAAAGCAAGTTTAAGGACAGTCAATTTTTAATCAAAAACTATGGATGCCAAAGAAAGTGGCACAATATCTTTCAAGTGATGAAGAAAAGAACTGTTGACCCAAAATCCAATTCCTATCAAATAAATTCTTCAGGAAAGGAGAGGAGAGTAAGACATTAATAGGTGAAGGAAACAGAATTTGTCAACAGCAGAACTACCCTAAAAGAATGAGTAAAGAAAATTCAATAAAAACAAAGTAAACAATAAAGGAAGAAACCTTGGAACATTAGAAAGGAAGAAAATATCATAAGGAAAAAGTATATACACTAGAAATTCCTTCGCCTATTGAGTTTTCTATATTATGTTTGACAGTTGAAGCAAACATTATAACACTGTCTTATGTGGTTCTAAATGTATGTAGGGAAATACTTAAGATATTATATTGTAAACAGGGAAGAGTAAAGTAATATAAAGGGAGGTAAGATTTATATATATATATATATATATATATAT
>NW_006408540.1:21185283-21191257 GCF_000296735.1 Chrysochloris asiatica | reverse complement strand
TATTTATGTATATAAAGAGGCACACTCAAAAAATATTATATAAGGAGAGTTGATACAAGATGGTAGACTAGGCATACTACCAGACTCTCTACAACAAAGACCTGAATAACCAAGTGAAACAAACATGGATGACAACCCTACAACCCTCAATTTCAAAGGAAACGTTAAAGAAAGAAATGATCAAATACTGATTAGAAGAAGAAACTGAACAAAACAGTGAACAAAAAGACATAAGGAACTATAGCTGAGGGGGCTTGATGGGAGACTAGGCAGAAAGGCTGTGCAGACCCTCTTTTGCAAAAACATGGAAAGCGGGACAAAACAGATTCAGAGGATGGTACCAGAACTCTGAACTTCAGAAAAAGGGAGTAATAAATGGATCAAGTGCTTACCAGGAGTAAGATTTGAAACAGAAGCAAGAAAGGAGGTGGCTTCTGTCTTGGGGTGGCCAAGGTGTCCGGCCACAACCATTTTGAATGGGAGTAAGCAGATAGGGACACAAGAGAGCACTACCATTGCAGAAACCTGCCAGTGATTTGCAGAGACAAAGGTTTGATTATTTTATTTTATTTTTCCTTCTTTTCTTTGGCTCTTTCTCCTTATTTCCTCTCTGGTGATCAGAGTGAGACCTATATGAGTAGACACCCCCAGGAGAGGTTATGTACCACGTGAAAGGTTCTGTGCCAGGCAGATCACTGAGTATGGAATTGAAGGAGGAGGAGGAGACAACAGAAAGAGCTGGCACCAGTAGTCTCTTCCAAATCAGGTCTGGCCAGCCCTGGGCTGGTTCTCACTAGGGGAAATAGCTAAATGGAATGGAATTGGAAAGGGGGGAAGCTTGTGTTAGATCAGAGAGGCACAGCAGGAACATTGTGAAAGTTCTCAGGTGGCTTTAAAGGCAAGAGTTCATTGTTGTTATTGTTAAGTGCTGTCGAGTCAATTCCAATTCATAGTAACCCAGCATAGGGTTTCCGAAGAGTGACTGATAAGTTTGCCACCAACCTTGTGAACAGGAACCACACAAGGATGCCTTTTATCACCACTCCTATTCAATATTGTGTTAGAATTCCTAGACAGAACTATAGGGCAAGAAAGGGAAATTAAAGGCATCCAGATTGGCAAAGAAGAAGTATAACTCTATTTGCAGATGATATGATGATATGACCTTATACATATAAAATCCCCAGGTATCTGCAAAAAAAAAAAAAAAAAAAAAAAGAAATTGGAACTCATTGGAAGATTCAGCAAAGTGGCAAGGTACAAGATCAACATACAAAAATCAGCTGGATTCCTCTATACTAACAAAGACAGCTTTGAAAAGGAAATTAGGAAAACAATACCATTTAGAATAGTCACCCAATGGATGAAATATTTAGGAATAAATCTAATCAGAGAAACAAAAAACTTATACAAAGAAAACTATAAAACACTACTACAAGAAACCAAGAGATTTACAAAATGGAAGAGTATACCATGCTCATGGCTAGAAAGACTTAATATTGTGAAAATATCAATACTACCAAGATCAATCTACATATATAATGCAATTCCAATCCAGATTCCCACTATATTTTTTTAAAGAGATGGAAAAAAATGATCACAACTTTATACAGAAGGGAAAGAGTCCTCAGATAAGCAAAACACTGCTTAAGAAGAACAACAAACTTGGAAGCCTCTCAATCACTGATTTCAAAATTTACTACATAGCCACAATGGTCAAATCAGCCTGGTACTGGTACAATGAAAGATACATAGATCAATGGAAGAGAATTGAGAACCCAGAAGTAAAGCCTTTCTACATAGAGTCAACTGATCTTTAACAAAGGGCCAAAATACATTAACTGGGGAAGAGATAGTCTCTTCAACAAATGGTGCTGGCCAGACAGGAAAGCGATCTGTAAAAGAATGAAATAAGACCCATATCTCACATGATACACAAAAACTAACTGAACATGGATTAAAGATTTAAATGTAAATCCCAGAACTATAAAGATCATCAGTGAAAAATTAGGGATAAAATTAAGGGTATACATAGACTATCAAATGCTGTAAAAAACAAACAGTAGGAGACAAAATAGATGACTGGAACATACTAAAAATTACAAACTTATGTATACCAAAGGTTTCACCAAAAGAGTGAAAAGGGAACCCACAGACTGGAAAAAGAATGTTTTAGAGCAACATATCAGATAAAGGACTAATCCCTAAAATTTATAGGAAACGACAACATCTCTAGCAAATGACCCAGTGGAAAAAAGGACATTGAACAGACACTTCACCAAGGAGGACATTCAGGCAGCCAACAAACATGAAGAAATGTTCATGATCATTAGCCATTAGAGAGATGCAAATCAAAACAATGAGATATCATCTCACACCAGCACTACCAGCAAAGTTAAGGGAACAGGAAACAATAAATGCTGGCAAGAATGTGGAGAGAACTGGGACCCTCCTACATTGCTGGTGGGACTCAAAAATGGCTCAATCACTCTGGAAAATGGCATAGTGCTTCCTTAGATTGTTGGAAACAGAAATACCTTATGATCTAGCAACTACTCTAATTACTCCACAAGAAATATGAGCCAGAACATGAGTAGATACATACACAACAATGTTCACCATAGCACTATTTACAATAGTAAAAAGATGGAGACAGACCAAGTGCCCATCAATAGAAGAATGGATAAGCAGACCTTAGTACATACACACCATGGAATACTATGCTACCTTGAAGAATAACGATGAAGCTGCAAAACACTTCATAACATGGATGACTCTAGAGGACATTATGTTGAGTAAAATTAGTCAGTCGCAAAAGGACAACTATTGCATAAAATCATTATTGTAAGAGCTTAAGGAAAGATTTTCATACTGAAGGAAAATTCTTTGATTGTTACCAGGAGTGGGAGGGAGGGGACAGTAATTCACAGGGTAGGGGGTAGACACATGATAGCTCAGGTATTGGGGAGGGCAAGACACAAGAAGGAGATGGGGCTAGATGAACAAGGAAGATAAGGAAAGACTAAGGGAGCTCTGCATGGGCTATATGGACATACTACTACATAAACAGTGACATATACAAAACCAAAAGCAGTACTCAGAGGACAATGTACACTGAGACTAAACAAGAAAACTACTGAAATTAAAAGAAGGTTTCAGCAAAGTGGCAGGGTTCAAGATCAACATACAAAAATGGACCAGATTCCTCTACACTATCAAAGAGAACTCTCAATAGCCACCTCAAAGATGAAATTCTTACGAATAAGTTTAACCAGAGATACAAAAAGAAACCTTCCTAAATCTTTACAGTGAGGATCACTCCCACCCCCTCGGTACACAGGGTTGACAGGGATGGGCAACTTAGACATTGGCTACCCAAAGTGGGGGTGGGGGGACTATAAAGGCAAGAAGTGACTGGCTTACAAGCTTTCAAGAGGGAGCCTAGTTCCAGATGGGGCGGAGGAAAGTAGAATCACCATTGAATGATTTCCAATCTGTTGGGACCAGGCTGGCAAAAGGAAATGGGGATAAGACACTAGTGGTACAATAGTGAATAATTGCCATCAGGACAGACTGTAAGGGTAAGAAATATAGAGGTAGCTGTTTTTTGACAAAAGGAGGACAATGATTTATTTTGCAGCCCAGGAGCAGAGGTTACTGGGACCATCAAGTGAGAAGAACCTGAGAGGCAGTGATGCCAGGGATGGAGACAGAGATGATGATGTGGACAGATGGAGCAGCTGGGGACACTAGACTCAGGGAGGGAGAAGGGCTGTGTGCTGGCAGCCAGGAGGCGGGTCTGTGTGGTGTACCCTTTGTTTATTTGATGATACATGGAGGGGACTATAATCATTGCAATGAAACAAAATGCGATAGGATGAGTGTAAAGCTGATGTTCTCCCATGTAAACGTCACAATAAAAACTAAAAAAAAAGAAAAGTTATGAAAAAGAGACCTTCCTAAATGGAAGAATATACGATGCTCATGGATAGGAAGACTTCACAGTGTGAAAATATCAATATTATTCAAAGCAATCTACAGATACAGCGCCATCCTGATCCAGATTCCATCTTCATTCTTTAAAGAGATGGAAAAACGAATCACCAACTTTATATGAAAGGAAAGAGACCCCAGATTAGCAAAGCACTACTAAAGAAGAACATATAAGAAGCCTCCTCAGACTTTTTGCTGTGGAAACCTACTACACAGCCATGGTTGTCAGAACATCCGGGTAGAACAATAGGCACATAGATCAATGGGACAGAATTGAGAACCCAGAACTGAATCCACATACTTATGGATAACTGATCTTTGATAAAGAGTCAAAACTCATTAAGTGGGGAAGAAATCATGCTTTAACCCATAGTGTTGACAAAACTGGATGTTTGTAAAAAAACAGCATTTTTATCTCATACCATATACAAAAACAAATACAGAAAGTCAGTGAAATAGTACAGTAAACACATTTAATCATTGGCTTCTCCAACAAAACAATGAAAATCATGGAAAATATGTTAGGACCAACTTTTGGGAACTCTGGCAATTAAGCAAAGACTTGCCGTAACTTAGAAACATGGACTGAAGAAAAAATGGTTGCATTTTTCTTGGTCAGAACAGCAAGTGTTGTGACATTTTAACTTGCCCTACTTCCATCGCCACTCTCCAGTTCAACAGTAACTTTGAGAACTAGCAGATTGCATTCCCACTATTTTATGTTGTTATTGTAAGGTGTCACTGAGTTGATTTTGAGTCACAGACCAGAATTGAGAACAGAGAAGTGAATCTATCTACTTATGGATAGCTGATCTTGGACAAAGGGCTATGTAAAATGGAACAAAACACTGCCCAGTCTTGTGTTATCCTCACAATTGTTGTTATGTTTGAACCTATTATTGATGCCACTGTGTCAATCCATTTCATTGGGGGTGGGGGCTTCCTCTTTTTCACTAACCCTCTACTTCACCAAGCATTATGTCCTTTTCCAGGGACAGGTTGCTCCTGATAACATGTCCAAAGTACATAAGATGAAGTCTCACCATCTTCACTTTTAAGGAGTATTCTGACTGTACTTGCTCCAAGACAGATTTGTTTATTCACTGGAAGTCTGTGGTACTTTCATATTCTTTACCAACACTGTAATTCAAATGCATCAATTCTTTTCTGGTCTTCCTTATTCATTGTCCAGCTTTCACATTCATATGAGGCAACTGAAAATACCATGGCTTGGCTCAGGTGCATCCTAGTCCTCAAAGTGGTATTTTAGCTCTTAAACACTTTAAAGAGATCTTTTGCAGCATATTTGCAAACACACACCTGCAATATGTCTTTGGTGTTTTCTTTCTTCCCAGTCTTTTAAGTGACCATTTGCTTCCTTCCTATATGATATTCTTGATGTCATCCCACAAATCCTTTGGTCTTCAGTCATTAGATGCCAATGTGTCAAATCTATCCTTGAGATAATCTCTAAATTAAGATGTGATATGCTTATGGCCTTGTTTGTAATTTTGTTCAGCTTCAACCTAATCTTGCCTATGAGCAATTAATGGTCTATCCTACAATCAGTTCTTGGTATTGCTTTGGCTGTTGATATTGAGCGTCTCCATCATCTCTTCCCACAGATGCAGTCAATTTGATTCCTGTGTATCCCATCTGGTGAGGTGAGGTCTATGTGGATAGTCACTATTGAAAAAAAAGTATTTACAATGGAGAAGTTGTTAGTCTTGCAAAGTTCTATCATGCAATCTCCAGCTTCATTTCCATCACCAAGGCTGTATCTTCCAACTAATTCTTCCTCTTTGTTTCCAACTTCTGCATCTTGATCACCAGTAATTACTGATGCATCTTGATTGCAAGATTTATCAATTTCAGACTGAAGAATTTTTCAAATTCCTTATGGTTGGCTTTAGTGGTTTTTATGAAAGTTTGCATAATTTTTCTATTAAATGGTCTTCCTTGTAAGCGTATAGATATTATA
>NW_006408540.1:21179218-21185183 GCF_000296735.1 Chrysochloris asiatica | reverse complement strand
ATATAAAATAAAAGCATATAGATATTACAGATATAGTCTGAAAGTTCAGCTGAACTGTCCACCATAGATGACCCTGTTGTGTGAGCATCACAGCAACATGCAAGACATCACAGTATAACAAACTGACAGATGAGTGGTGGCTTAGTTATCTGGCGCTGCCAAAATAGAAACACCACAAGTGGATGGCTTAAACAAACAGAAATTTTTCTCTCACAGTAGAGGATACTTCAAGTCAAAATTCAAAGTGCTGGTTCTAGCAGAAGGCTTTCTCTCTTTGTCAGCCCTGGAGTAAGTCCCTTGTCTCCTTTAGCATCTGTAGATCCAGCTAGAGATTTCCATGCCTCTTGACATCAATCTTGAGAAGCCCATCACTCCACTACTGTGTCTAATGCTCTGGCCCTTGGTTTTGCTGCTACTGCTTCTCTGCCACTTCCGCTACCCCTCTAGTGTCACAGCTTTCTGTCACTGGTCAAGGTGCACAGGGATCTCAGGGTCCAAATGAGTCACTTTACTCCTGGATCTTCTTTCTTATTGGTAGTGAGATCTCCCTCCTGTTTCTGAAGTGAAAGAATTGATACTTTTGAGTTATGGTATTGGAGAAGAATATTGAAGGTACCAGGGGCTGCCAAAAGAACCAACAGATCTATATTGGAACGAGTGTGGCCAGAGTGCTCCTTGGAGGCCAGGATGGCCAAACTCCATCTCTCATACTTCAGACATATTGTCACTAGAGAAGGATATCATGTTTGGTAAGGTGGAGAGTCAGAGAAAAAGAGAAAGACCCCCAGCGAGATGGATTGGTAAACTGGCAGCATCAATGCGTTCAAGCGTGGCAACAATGGTGAGGTTGGCCCAGGATGGAGCAGTGTTTTGTTCTGTTGTACATAGGGTCACTGAGTCGGTACTGACTCCATGACACCTAACAACAACAACAGTAGTAAAGTGGGTTACAAGTTGGACGGCTAACTGCAAGTTCAGCAGTTCAAATCAACCCGCAGCTCTGAGGGGAAAAAATGGAGCTTTCTGGTCCCATAAAGATTACAGCCTTGGAAACCATACACACAGCCACTCTGATTTAGAATAGACACCATGGCACATAACCACCACCACCACCACCAATCCAGTACTCTGGGGAGACACATTCATTTATGTTAAAAATCTTCATTCTTCTTAGAACTGTGAGCATCCATAAGCAAAGCCCAGAGCAAGTTTTCAAAATTGTAGCAATTTGTATCAGCTCACAGTATCAGACCACCACTCGTCTGTCAGTTTGTCATGCTGTGATGGCTTCCCTGTTGTTGTGATTCTGGAAGCTATACCACTGGTGTTTAAAATACCATCAGGGTCAACCATGGTGCACAGGTTTTAGCGGAGATTCCAGACTAAGAAAGACTAGGAAGAAGGCAATGTGAACTACTTCTAAATGTTTAGGCACTGAAAATCTTATGAATAACAGCAGAACGTGGGTACCAGAAGATGAAAATATTATAAATAGCACCAGAATATTGAAGAAAGGATCAAAAGAAGATGGAAGGTATACACAGAGTCACTGTACCAAAAAGAAATGGCTGATGTTCAACCATTTCAAGAGGTAGTATATGGTCAAGAACCAATGGTACTGAAAGATGATGTCCAAGTTGCACTGAAGGAATTGATCAAAAACAAGGTTCCAGGAATTGATGGAATACAAATTGAAAAATGTCAACAGACTTACGCAGTACTGGGAAGTCCTGGTGTGGCTTTGTGGGATAATACGCTGGACAGCAAGGTCAGTTTGGATCACAAGGTTGGTGGTTCAAATTCACCAGTCGTTCCTTGAAAACACCAACACAGGGTTGTGATGAGTTGGAATTGACTCTACAGCCCTTAACAACAACAACATGCAGCACTGGAGGAGCTCACTCATTTATGCCAAGAAATTTGGGAGACAAATACCTGGTCAACTGATAGGAAGAGATCTACATTTGTGCCCATTCCATAGAGAGATGACCCAATAGAATGCAGAAATCATCAAACAATATCACATGCAGGTAAAATTTTGCTGAAGATAATTCAAAAATGACCATGATGGTACATCAACAGAGCCTATCAGAACTTCAAGCTAGGTTCATAAGAGGATGTGGAACTAAGGCATCATTGCTGATACATGTCAGATGGATCTTGACTGAAAGCACAGAATACCGGAGAGATGTTTACTTGTGCTTTTATTGACTATGCAAAGGTGTCTGACTGTGTGGATCATGACAATCTATAGATAACACTGCAAAGAATGGGTATTCTAGAATCTTTAATTGTGCTCATGAGGAACCTGTAATTACTACCAAGAAGTAGTAATTACAACAGAACAAGGGGATAATGAATACTTTAAAATCAGCAAAGGTATGCACCAGGGTTGTATTCTTTTACCACACTTATTCAACTGTATGCTGAGCAAATAATCTGAAAAGGTGAATTATATGAAGAAGAACGTGACATCAGGGTTGGAGAAAGACTCATTAACAACCTGTGATATGCAGATAATACAATCTTGTTTGCTGAAGGTTAAGAGGACTTAAAACACTGATGAAGGTCAGAGATGACAGCCTTCAGTGTGGGTTACACTTCAGTGTAAGGAAAACAAAAATCCTCACCACTGGACTAATGTTGTTGTTGTTGTTGTTAAGTGCCATCGAGTCGGGTCCGACCCATAGCGACCCTGTACTGGACTAATAAATAACATTAAGATAAAGAGAGAAAAGAATCAAGCTGTGAAAGGCTTCATTTTACTTGGATCCACTATCAACACTCATGGAAGCAGTAGTCAAGAAATTAAATGGCATATTGCATCAGGCACATCTGCTGCACAAGACCTCTTTAAAGTGTGCAAGAGCAAAGATGTCAGTTTGAGGACTAAGGCGTGTCTGACCCAAGAGACAGGATCACAGGAGAGTCATGGCTATAGAGAAGCCTAGGAGCCAGTGTTGCCAGGCCTGTGGGCTGTGCCCTAGGGAGCCCTGTGGGCCTGAGCTAGGAGACCTCAGACCCTGTGTTCATGCTGATGGAGTATTACAGCTTCCCCTGCAGGACTCTTTTCTTGCTGTAATTGGGCAGCTTGAGCAGGTTGAAGGAGGTGGAGCAGCTAGGCAGGTGGCCGCCTGGCTTTAGCTTGTGGATGTTGAAGAAACCTCACAGAACGCTGCTCAGAGTGTCCCCAGTGTCCTGATCATCTGACACTTCAACACAATGGCTGGAGATGGGAGGCTTAAAGTAGGCAAATCTCAGCAGTGGGGACCTGGAGCAGCTGGTCACAAACTTCAGAAACATGGTTTTCTCGTTGGGCGTGAAGTTGGTGGCCAGGATATCCATGACTTCTGTGAAAATCCCCATAGTACATTGTGTGCTTCTTGAAATCTTCCAGTCAATCTCTGCATTGTCAGCAGAGATGAGACACTAGGTTGAGAACATTTGGATCTTCTCGTGGTGGATGATGGAGCGGAGCCCACTGATGAGGGCAGCCGTCTGGTGTTTTGAGCATGCATCTGAAAAATGTGCTGTCCTATGGGTATAGCTGATCTTCTTTTCATTTCTAACAGGGATGGTCTTCCCTCCAGTTCGTGGCAAATGAGTTGACCCATCACGTCGTCATTATATGACAGTGTCAGATTGGGGAACTCCCCATTGTAGTGCTTGATGGAAGTCAAGATTTTATAAAACTCTTGAATCTAGAGAAGGTAGCTTATCCACTGAGCCATAGAAGATGCTGTGGTGGTGCCCGAGCAGCTGGCTCAGGAAGAAGGAGGCGAATGGCATTTCCACCATGATTCCGTCATACACAGCTTTCTCCAGCATCTTCCTCACAAATTCAAAAAAGATGCAGGTAATTCTCATGTATGTAGGAAGTAGGTGAAGGACACAGACTCTCATCCCTACTGGTGGTCTTGAACAGATGGAGTGTTGGGCCAAAGACCCTTTTGATGATCTTCTCCAGGAATTCCTTGAAAACACCATCCCGATAGATCCCTGCCTCGTACACCCCGAGGTTATTGACAAAATTCATGTGGATCTCACCCTTCACGGCATGTTGGGAGAGCTCTTCGAATCGTAATGTGAGCGACGTGCAGGGAGGCAGAACTGGTCTCCACAAGCCCCAGCTATTCCTTCTCCTTGGTAGCCATGTTTTAAAACAAGAGAACTCTGTTTTTGTGAGGAATTACATGAGGGATGTACTACAGACTCAGCTGCACCCACTTTCTATCCTTGTCCAGTTTATGGATGAGCGCACTGAGTTTGAGGTCCTTGAGCAGCCAGTGGTCCTTGGGGGCAAAGTGCTGATGACAGTCCCACTCGTAAAGCACCATCAGTCTGCCATGGACAAACTGAAACTGCATGTGAAAGTTGGACAATGAATAAGGAAAACCATAGAAGAATTGGTGCACTTGAGTTGTGGTGTTGGAGAAGATGGACTGCCAGAAGAACAACCAGGTGTGTGCTGGAAGAAGTACAGTCAAAGAGCTCCTTAGAATCCAGACTTCATCTCTCATACTTCAGACATGTTATCAATCCCTGGAAAAGGACTTGGTAGAGTGGAGGGTCAACATCAAAGAGGAAGGCCCCCAATGAGATAGATTGGTACAATGGCAATAGAAGTGGGCTCAAGCATAACAACAATTGTGAGGATGGCACAGGATAGGGCAGTGTTTTGTTTTGTTGTGCATAGACAGGGTCGCTATGGGTTAGAAGCAACTCAACAGCATCTAAAATCAACAATAAGAACAACAGAATCGAATATTTTTCTGTCTGTTTGGTCAGCTTCGGGTTAGTTCAGCCCTAGAAATCCTAGGTGGGTCAAATGGGTGCCTACTGAAAACCTGGGGGTCCACACACACCTGCCTGCTGGTCTCTTCGTTCACTTAGTCCTAGCCTCCATGGGCTATGTGAGTTGGACTCAGGAGTCCACACAACTCCTTAAAATTCAGACCAACCAACTGTTCCTCTTCTCTCTTCACCAGTCTCATCATTGCTGCATTCTCCCCTACTGCCAATTTAACTTTCAGTCCTAGAATGCGGTTTCCTCTCATGGACACACACTTTCCCTTTCTCAATACATCCAATGGCAAACTACTTGAAATTTAAAAAAACCAAACAAACAATTAGTCATCTTTTTTTCCCCTCTGCAGGTCTTTCCTTCACAGGTAAATCTCTTGTTCTCTAAGCAGTTCTGGGTGAGACTCAGATTTCATCGAAAGTCCATATACTCTACAAAGACTCAAAAAAAATATATAACTTTTTTCTCCCAGGCAATTTCTAACTCTACTTTTAGCATATCCAATAAAGTATAGGAGTCCTGGTGTGGTGCCATGGATTAATGTGCTGGATTGCAAAGTTAGTTTGAACAGCAAGGTTGGCAGTTTAAGCTCACCAGCTGCTCCTTGGAAACCCTATAGAGGGTCACTACGGGTCGGAACTGACTCAAACAACAACAATAAAGTATAAGCTTAAAGCGGACTTATAAGCTCTCTGTAATCAGGATATTCAATAACCATTTCCACCACACATGTGCATGCCATCTTGGGCCTCTGGCTGGCAAGGGTGGCTTAAGTAGACCCTGGCCCCTATTAGTCATCTTGTTTAACCAGCCAAGCTTTTACCCCACATAACTCCAGTTGTTGTTGTTGTTGTTAGGTGCCAACGAGTCGGTACTGACTCATAGTGACCTTATGCACAGCAGAACAAAACACTGACTGATCCTGGGCCAACCTCACAACTGTCGCCATGCTTGAGGCCATCGATACTGCCACTTGGCCAATCCATCTAATTGGGGGTCTTCCTCTTACCAAACATGATACCCTTCTCCAGTGACTGCTCCCTCCTGACAATATGTCCGACGTATGAGAGACGAAGTTTGGCCATCCTGGCCTCCAAGGAGCACTCTGGCTGCACTTCTTCCAACAGAGATCTGTTAGCTCTTTTGGCAGCTCATGGCATT
>NW_006408540.1:21173021-21177558 GCF_000296735.1 Chrysochloris asiatica | reverse complement strand
GTCACCCATGGTGGACAGGTTTCAGATGAGCTTCCAGATGAAGACAGACTAGGAAGAAGGAGTGACCAACTACTTCCCAATATTTAGTCACTGAAAACCTTATGAATAGCAGAGAAATACTGTCAGTTTTAGTACTGGAAAATGAGCCCCTCAGGTTGGAAGGCACTCAAAATGTGACTGAGGAAGAGCTGCCTCCCCAAAGTAGAGTTGACCGTGATGACATGAATGGAGTAAAGCCTGTGGGAGAGAAGCCTTCATTTGCTGATGGGGCACAACTCAAAATGAAGAGAAACAGCTGTAAATATTCACTGAAAATTGGAGCATGGAATAGACATGACTCCAGTAGCAGCATTATTATATTTCTTATAGTCCCTTTAGCTATTACAGGTAATAATTAACGAAGTGACCATCTAAGAACCATGTTTCACTTAACATGCCCCTTTGTTCTTTCTCTTACAAAGTTCCATACTTCTGTGGGTCTGGAGCCATTGCAACGAATCTCACATCTGACACCAACTGTAAAAAAAAACTGTAGTATATTCTAGAGCTTCCAATAAATTTACAATAAATCTGTGAGTTCAAGAGCAAGTTTCAGAGTATCTTCTTTTCTTCATTTGCTGCCTCTTAAATGATCTTTTCCTTCCTTAATGTATCATGTTCTTGATGTCATTCCACAACTCCTCTGGGTTCTCAACATTAGTGTTCATTGTGTTAAATTTATTCTTAAGATGGTCTCAAATGTGGCTGGATATACTCAAGATCATTTTTTGGCTCTCGTAGACTTTTAATTTTCTTCGCATTCAGCCTGAACTTGCCATGTGAGCAACTGATGGTCTGTTCCACCGTTGGCTCCTGACCTCATTTTGGCTGATGAGATTGAGCTTTTTCATTGTCTCTTCCCACAGACGTAGACAATCTGGTTTTTTGTTTTTTTTTTAAATTATTATTCAATCTGGACATGCCCACATATATAGTCACCGTTTATTTTGATGAAAAAGGTATTTGCAATGAATAAGGTGTTGTTGGCCTTGCAAATGTCAGTCATGCAATCTCCAGCTCCATTTCTATCACTAACACCATATTTTCCAACTAGTTCCTATATCTTAGAATAGTTGTTAGTATTCAAAAAGTTAATATATCTAAACACTCAAAAACAGTGTCTGGCACAAGGCAAATAGTTATTTCATGTCTGTCTGCTCCACCCAAATTAAGAATCCTTCAGTTTTTATATTTCCAATATCAGCACAAGGAGCAGTGGAAGCATAGTGGTTAGGAGTCAAACTGCTGACCTCAAGTTCAGCAGTTCGAAACTACCAGCCATTCCATGGAAGAAAGATGAAGCTTTCTGCTCCCATAAAGACTTACAGTCTTGGAAACCCTACACAGGGTCACTATGAACCAGCTCCATGGCGTACCACCAACACACCACCACCAAGTATCAGCACAAAGTTTAGTTGATAGTCAATATTTAAAAAACAACACCATTTGCTAAGTTAGTAACTGGCTTAAGGGGTATGTCATAAGTGTATGCCATAAGTGTGAATATCACACACACACAATCACAAATGATTTTATAGACAGATAAGCTTATATATAGTCTTTAAAAGAATAGTATAAATTTACCATTTACCTTGAGATATACTTAGTGCTCTTTGCTTTGGTGCCAAATCTTCAGCAGCTTCATTTTCTACTATAAGATTTTCTAGAAAAACAAAGAAAAAAATGGGAAAACCTTGTAGATACTCGTGAAAATTCCTGTGGAAGCTGGCATGACTTCCTTGCTCATCTATCAATGAATGAACTGGGGGTTTCCATGGTAATGTGCCCATGAAGGCATCTGTCCGCACTGGCATTGTTTCTAGACCCATTTCGGAATGATTTCTTAATCCCACTGCTTTTTCATATTAATGTTATACTCCTTTAAACTCATCTGGTCCCCCCAACCCCTTCCTGCACACACCATCTTAATGGAGTGCCCAGAGTGGCCTTGGCAGAACTTTAAGGCCAGGATTTCTATTATTGCCCTCTGACCATGTATTAAAAGGACAGGCCAAAGGTGATCCCACCTTCCAGCTCCAATCCTAATGGGGCCACCATTTGCATGCATTCCTCCCCACCCCTTTGCTGTACATGACCCCAAGTCTTACGGATCATGTTCACACTTATTTACCTATAATAGAATGTCTTTGAGGTTTTCTTGGTATAACTGGTGGTGGCATGACAATGGGGCCAGGAAAGTCACTGATATTTAATACCACAGGAGTATTTCGTAGTAAGTGGTCAGATGGTTGTTTTTCTGGCTTAGAAGATAAAACACTAGGTAGAGGACTTTGCATTGCTGTACTTAAATCTATCAGGGGGATCTCAGAAGTATACTCCGCAGAAATTTTTGGTGGATATTTATCATTGAAAACCTTGTCTGTGGTAGTGATAAATTGGCCATGGTCACTGAAAGGTTTGGAGAAATTTGGATTAAGAATTAGGACGTGTTGTAAACGTTCATCAACATTTTTACTTTTTACTTTGGATAACTGTCTCTTTGACTGTCTTAAACTTTCTATTTGACTTATTTCTTTCCCAAAAACTCTAGCTGAAGCTGAGTGACAAGTTGGAAAAAATATGGAACCACGAGCAGTAGCTGGAATGTGGAAACAAATGTCTTGGAGAGATTTTTTAGATGTTGGAAAAAGTTTTACAAGAGACCGTTTTTCTTGTATATGCTGATCAATACAGAGGTTTTGGACACTCAGAAAGGCTTGTGATTGGTTTCCTGAAGCAACATCAGGAATTAAACTTTTGTCTTCTTTAACTGAAGTGGCTTTATCTTGAGCTAGCTTTACATCTTGTTCTGTTTCAATGGCCTTGGCTAAACCAGAAAAAAAAAAAAGCACAATTAGATTTGAGTTAAGGAGCTCTAGTAGCATAGTGGTTACCAATTGGGCTGTTAATTTCACAATCAGAAGTTCAAAACTACCAGTGGTACCGCAGGAGAAAGATGACGCTTTCTGCTCCCATAAAGAGTTATAGCCTTGGAAACCCTATACAGGGTTGCTATGAGTCAGAACCAACTCCACGACACACCACCACCACTACCAATACCACCACCACCCAGATTTGAGTTATGAAAGTATTAGGACCAAGCCAATTACCATCCTAGTATCCATAGCTTTTGTTTACCAACCCATACCTCTCTCATTTTCTAAGGAGATTTCTGTGCATACTCGCTCAGCTTACCAGGACTTTTGTCAAGCTAATTAGGATAAAATCTGAGTGAAAAATTAGAAAAGTGGAAAGGCTAAATTGTATTCGATTTAGGGAAAGTAGGGAAATACTCTTGGAAAAAGAGATACTGATGGAAAAAAGAGGATTCAAGAGGAATTTCTAAGCAGATGCTTTGAAAATTCTGGGGATATGGATGGGTTAAAAAGCGATTTCAGTTAAATGTTGCTTTTTATCATGTATTACTGTTCTCCCTCATTTGATACTTAAAGTGAAAATTCAGATTTGTTTTCAATGCTTCTTTTAAAGGCCTACCATTCTGTCTTTTGAACATGATGTCACTCTGACACTAGATATATGAATATATATTCTTTTCTTTCATAGGTCCAGAAAATGCAGAGTGCCGACATTCTTACACACCTCATTATTTCAAGCTTGCCTTCTCTTTCCTATGTGAGAGAACATTAAATGACACTTTTTCTGTTGTCTTGAATGAATACAATAATGGTGAGTTTCTCGACGTTCCAGCGAGGAGATAACTGATTCATCATGGCAGACCTTGCAAAGAAATGGACAAACCAAGTCCTTCAACCCTTTAGCCTGTCACTTCCCTGGTGTTCACATATAAGAGATGGCTAGAAATTGATGTGGCATCATAGTGTTGGACTGCTAACCACAAGGTTGGTGTTCAAGCCCACCAGCCACTCCTTGGAAACCTTTATAGGATTACTATGAGTCAGAATGGACTCGACAGCACTTAACAACAATAGCTACAGAGATTGATTTGGTTGAGTGCTTGCTACTAATAGAAAGGTTGGTGTTCGAATCCTCCCTGAGAAGAAAGACTTGGTGATTTGTTTTCCATTGAAAATCATAGGTGAAGTAGTATTCTGAAACACATGAGCCAGCTATGGAGTTGGAGTTGACTTCAGGGTAGCTTGTTTGTGTGTATTAAAGATTGACCTGGGAAGAGAACAAACAAGATGGTGGATCGGGTGGAAGTGCAGTAAAGGAGCTCCGCCAACAACAACACAGAATATCCGACCAAGCAGGCTCAGGGGATGGTCCCAGAACTCTGAACCACATATAAAGGAATATTTAGAAGGTTGGAAGGCTCACAGCTGGGGGAATTTGTGGTAGAAGCAAGAAAGCTATTGCTTTCTAGTCTGGGACACTCGACTGCTCCAGGAGCCACCATCTTGGGTGAGACCACACAGGGGAAGGATCGGAGCAGTCATAGACGCCTGGCAGAACTGCTGAGATAAAGGTGTGGACATTCTTTTCTTTTGTTATCTGTTCATTGGTCCCTTGCTATCTG
>NW_006408540.1:21164643-21167505 GCF_000296735.1 Chrysochloris asiatica | reverse complement strand
TGAGCATGTTGATCTTTTGAACCAAGATTGGCACAAAATATGCCCAAAGCGAGAGGATTAATCAGGGGTACATGCTGAGGTGAAATCGTCTACAGCTGTTAGACCTCTTAGAAGGAAGAAGCAGAGTCAACTTCACCTGGCTCAGAGGCAGTCACGAAGACGTAATTAACAAGGGGAGAAGCAGGGTATGCTTTTGTTCATTATTATACAGTGACAGGCTTTCTGCTCCCGTAAAGAAAGCCTCAGAAACCCTATTCAGGGTCGCTATGAGTTGGAACCGAATCCATAGCACACCACCACCACCATACCCTAACATCGATAGTAAGCAAAAGCATATCTTGCTCACTATTATACCCTATTATACACTGGAGTCCTGGTGTGGTGCTGTAGGATAAGCTCTGCAGAGCAAGGTTTGTTTGAACGGCACGGTCGGCAGTTCAAACTCACCAGACATTCCTCGGAAGCCCATTGGTGGCGGTGGTGGTGGTGATGCTGGTGGTGATGGTGTGCTGTGGGGTCGGTTCTGACTCAGAGCGACCCTGTACAGGGAGCAGAAAGCTTCATCTTTCTCCTGCAGAACAGCTGGTGGTTTCCAACTGCTGACCTTGAGGTTAGCGGCGGACTCATAACCTCTACGCTATCAGAGCTCCTTAGGAAGCCCTATAGAGAGTTGCTATGAGTCATAACCGACTCGATGGCACTTAACAACAACAACAACAACAACATAACCTAATGCTGCTTAGTCATATTTGTAGAATTGAATTGAATATTACTTTCTTATAACAAACATTTGCAAGTTAATGGCTATTAATGAGTCTGTGTAACTACTGTGAGTCTGAGCTATACAAGTAATTTCTATAAGTTACACATAAATGTTAATACACATTATCTGATTAGTACACTTACCTCTACGGGCTTTCTTCTTATGTAATGGCAGTTTAGGGAGCTTGGGAGGTAAGGGTCTTCGAAGAAGTGTTGGTTGTTTTTTCATTTTAATTATTAATTAAAGTGCTGTTTTTCATAACTATTAAGTGAGAATTTAAAAAGATTAATGAGTTTGAATATTTACTGAAAAATAATTCATTAGAATCTAGATTACATCTTAATGACAATCTTTCTGAGTCAATCCTCTACTGACTCCAAGCAAAATCCTTTATAAGATAGATAGTAAAATGTAATTCTTAATAGCTTCTAGAAATCTAGAAATAATTCATATAAAATTTAGGTTTGTAATTGATACAGAATTTAAAAATATACAAGTGTGAGTCACAAGGGTGAGTGTACATGTGAAATGATGTTGTCGAATAGATAAGTGGCAGTGGATTATGTGACAAATCATTTGCAAATCAGCCATGGCTCTGCCTATGAAATAATCCACGACAGACTTGGGTTTCTGAAAGTTTGTGTGAGATGGGTACCAAAAATCAAAGAAGAGCACAGACAGAAGTGTTTAGGCAACTGCAAACAAAATTTGGACCAATACTTAAAGGAAGGCAAAAATTTCATTCAGAAAATGGTTAACTATTTTGACATTTTCATTCAGTAAATAGTTAACATCATGAGAAGACATGAATTCATCACTATGATTCTGAGAGTAAACATTAGAGTATGGAATGGAAACATCCTCAATTGCTGACCAAGAAAAGTTCAAAGTCAACCATCAGCTGGGAAAGTGATGTTTACACTTTTTTAAGATTCTCAAGGGCCAGTATTGGAAGACTGTCAGGATAAAGAGTCAGCAATCAACAGTGATCCTTACGGTGAGATGCTCACCAAAGAACTGAAGCCTAAACTTTGGATTAAATGCAAAGGACTGCTATCTAAGGGCATTGTGATCTAGCATGACAAGGCACGTCCACACACCTCTGCCTACACTGTTGAGACTCTGCAAAAACTTCATTTTAAGGCGTTACAGCATCCTTCCTATAGTCCTGATCTTACTCCATGTGACTTTCACCTGTTTGGTCCCCTGAAAGAAGCCCTTCGAGTACGAGAATTTACTTCTGATGAAGAATAGCAGTGCATTCATGGCTCAAGGCTCAGGCTAAAACATTTTTTAATAAGGGGATATGAAAGCTTGTTGACAGATGGGCAAAGTGTATGGCAAAACATGGAGATTATGTTTAAAAATGATGTATTTGTCTTTTCTAAAAAGTTGATTAAAATAAATTCTACATCCAGAACAATTTTTTACTCACCCGAGTATATATAAACAAAAGATGTGGCAGTCTGTTTCCATAAAGATTTATAGCCTTGGAAATCCTATTAAGTAGTTTTACTTTGTGCTCTGGTAGCATAGTGATTACGAATCGGGCTGCGAACCTCAAGGTCAGCAGTTCAAAACTACCAGCTGTTCCACAGGAGAAAGATGAGGCTTTCTGCTCCTGTAAAGATTTGCAGCCTCAGAAAGCCTGTACATGGAGTTGGAACTGATTCCATGGTATATAACAACAACAATAGAGTCCTAGTGTGGGGATGCAGGATAAGCACTAGACTACAAGGTCGGTTTGAACAAGGTCAGCTGTACAAACCCACCGCCACTCCTTAGAAACCCTAGGTGTATTTTTTGTTTTTAAAATATAACTTTTTTGTGTCTTAAAATATGAGCACTGGTGTGGTGCTGTAGGATAAGCACTGGACTTCTAACTGCACTAGCCACAAGGTCAGCAGCTCAAACCCACCAGCTGCTCTCAGAAACCCTATAAAGTTTCCCCAAGACCAGTCTAAAATCTCCCATGTTACTAAAACATTCAATCTGCCAACATTATTTCAGCTGGTAAATATTGATTTCCCAGAATAGTCTAAATAACCACCACTACCACCCCCTTTATTCCAAAAGATGTCAGCTTGAGGACTAAGGTG
>NW_006408540.1:21163449-21164258 GCF_000296735.1 Chrysochloris asiatica | reverse complement strand
TAGTGAGGTTGGCCCAGGATGGGGCAGTGTTTCGTTCTGCTATGCATAATGTCACTATGAGTCAGTACCGAGTCGATGGTACCTAACAACAACTTATTCCAAAATGTTCAAATTTTAAAAACTGCTTGGTCAAAAAAATGAAGAAGAAAAGATCTCTAGGATTTATGCCTGTTACGACCCACCAAGTTATTTTTTTCTATAATGACTTGTTTAAAATTTCAGCCATTATAGTTGGACTATAAACTATTTAATCAATATAATAAATGTCCCAGGATCGCTCTCCCAATTAACACTTTTAGAATAGGTGCCAGAAGATGGACCCAACTTGCGCGCTGAGTTTGCAGAAGACTGAAAGGGGATGCTCCGGAGCTTACCAAACGGTACGTTTATTCCCATGTGACAGCTTTACGCGCAAGCACTGGGCTTATTTTTCTCACTTTAACACTTCACTCATTGTTTACCACTTGATGTCGGTAATTTTCCTGACTTAACTTCTAACGGGATATCTGAACTACTACTCTACCCTTTACATTTCTCAGCTGATTCTCAAACCAACCGGCTTTTCGTGTTCCCTCTCCTTTTCTTCTGACTCTTAGAGAAGCAAAAGTCCGGCAAGGTCGCGAAGTTTTCCCAGGGATGCAGTACTGGAAAGGTGTGGCTAGAGGCCTTGGAGACAGACCCTAGCAACCAGAGGCCTAAACCCCACCTTTTGTCGGAAGCAAGGCGCTCACCCACTGGGCGCGCAGGCGCCAGGAGATGCGGACGGGTGGGGCTGGGCGGTTCAGGCGGGTGAGGCCGGACCGGGCAGG
>NW_006408540.1:21155922-21163341 GCF_000296735.1 Chrysochloris asiatica | reverse complement strand
GAGCGAGCCTACCCCGCCCGAGGGCGCGGCGCGCGCAGCGCCCAAGCTCCTTTTTATGCTGCTGTGTGGGGCTGCTGGGGAGGCTGCGGGCGGTGGGGTCAGAAGGAGAAGCCAGCTGCACATGCATCTGCTGTACGGAACTCCGTGGTGACAATCATTATTACTATTCTTATTCTTAATGACAATAGTCACTATTGTTTATTTAATTTTCTAGATTACAAACTGTTTAACAATAATCTAGGGTCTGGGCTGGCTGGCATTCCTAATACTGGACTTTAGGGCAGCAGGGTCACGTTTCTAGTTTCCCAGTATCCCCGAAAAACGCACATTCTGTTTTCTCTTCCTTTAATCCAACCAGTTTTACCTTTTTGTTCCTTTCAAGTTCCTAATTGAAGAGGAACTGTGTGCAGATAGAGGTAGTAAGGGTCCAACGGGCTTTAGAAATCCATTTCTCATTGTCATTGTAATTTGTTCTTATTATCGTATTATGGCTTGTCTGTCATGGTGTGGATGAACCCCTACGTACAGTGTGTATCTTTACACACTGATCGTTTGTATTTCCACGTATGTATATTTCTCTGGAGAGTTGAACGAGAAAGAGCCAGAGAAAGTGAATTTGTTAGGTAAGTGTGTAAATCCCGGCTCAAAAGGTACAGTCGATGGACGTTCCTTCCTCTTTTTCTTTTTTAAATGTAAGTACTGGTGCAGGAACTTTAATAACAGGTGCTGGCAAGTGAAAGACTTCGTACAAGTATATTTCCAGCTTTGGGATCTTTCAAGATTTATTTCTTAACAAAGTCCTCCTTTTGCTGCTTAGAAGAAAGTATATATTTTTAGATAATAAATGAAAAAAGTGGAAACGTAAAGATCATAATATCTCTATTTCATCAGACTCTGAGAAGTATTACGCAACTTGTTTTTCTTTAGGGTATTAAAGGTCCCCCCTACCGCCCTTGTATGATTACTGTGGCCTAATTAGACTACTGCCTCAAACCATGAATTTATCTCTCTTTTGCCTGTGTCTACTTTCTAGAAGGATTAACTTTTCAGAAGGACATAAAACTGACAAGAAAGGGCAGATTCAATTGTTAGTTTTTTGTGTCAAATAATTGTTAGGTTTTGGTGCCTGATATTGCAGCAAGTTAGAAAATTAGGTGTGTGAACGCAATGCTTCTACTTTTAGTTCATTTAATATATTTGTATATCTTTTGTAAGTGTGAAATAAGTTTATTTTCTTAATCATAAAAATGTGTATATGCCAATATGTAAATTGTATCCGGTTCCTGTGCTTTTAAAAGACTTTTGCATCATGAGAACTATTGGGATTTCATTTTGCTGACCAATGCCTGACTCGCAACTGTGTGCTTAGTATTATCACAACGTGAAAATCCAGGCAACGCACTAATATTTTTTTACTGCTTTGTCATACATGGAATCAGGCATCAGACTTCATTTCCTGAAGTCTGTATCGGGCTAGAGCCAAATAGTTTGATATTTACTACTTAGTATTTTACTTACATTTAGGTAAATGATACCATTATGAAAAGAAAATCCAAGGCTTGGATTGGCGGTGGCGGAAACCCTATACAGGGTCTATGTGAGTCATAGAGACCCTGTATAGGGTTTCTGAGGCTTTATGGGAGCAGAAAGCCTCATTTTTCTCCAGTGGAGCAACTGGTAGATTTGATCTACTGACATTGTGGTTAGCAGCCCAGCTTAAACCGCTACACTACCAGAGAGTCCTAGTGTGGCTCTGTAGGACAAGCACTGGACCACAAGGTCAGTTTGAACTGCAAGGTTGACAGTTCAAACACAACAGTGACTCCTTGGAAATCCTATAGAGCAGGGGTGGGGAACCCTTATTTTCTGCCTAAGATCATTTATATACTTATGGTAGTGGTGATGATGTCCCGTGGAGTCAGTTCCAATGCATAGCTACTCTGTATAGGGTTTCTGAGGCTATAAATCTTCACGGGAGCAGAAAGCCTCATCTTTCTCCTGCAGAACAGCTGGTAGTTTCCAACTGATGACCTTGAGGTTAGCAGCCCTACTTGTAACCACTACGCTACCAGAGCCCTTTATTTACTTATAACATCACTTAATATAAATTTCTGTTGCTATGAAAAAAATTCCCAAATTTATTGAATTTCGAGTCCCCCCTGCAGTTGCCTGGGGGTCTCTAGGAGTCGTCAAATTTAACAATAACATATATGTATGTGTATATATATAATTCTAACACTTACATGCTTCATGGAAATAGTGTACAAATGGAAGATGGATTTAGAAACCATCAATCAAATTCTACTAGGATTATTATATTACACATTATATTTTACAAATTAATATTAACACTCAATTTTCATTCTTTCTTTTTAAAATATGTCTCTTTGACTTTAAGAGACTTCTTTATATGTTGTATGAGGAGACCTGGTGGCACTGTAGGATAAACATTGGATTGTTAATTACAGGGTGGGTAGTTCAAACCCATGTGCTCTGGTGCCCATTTACAGCCTGATTTACAGCCTCAGAAACTCTCTACAGGGTGGCTGTGAATTTGCATGGATGGCAGTGTTTTGTGTGTGTGCATTGGTTATCTTTTGGATGGCACAGCCAACCTACTAATTTGTCTAGTCAGCTCTGCAGTTTGGCACAACCATGTGAAGCTTGTCAAAGATGACCACAATCACTTTTGCTCTATTAGCAGATTGTATTAAAGAGACCAGGGTAAAGATGAGCATCAAGGTTACATATCCTGCTTAAAAAAAAAAATGTTGCTAAAATGAGATAAAAGCCTTATACAAAAGCAACCCTAGGCACCCCGTAGGTAATGTTATTGATCTTATTAATGCGTGGGGGCTGCTTGGGAAGCTTCAGATTTGCTATTGGCAAAAGGACACAGATAACTCTATTGGAATGACAGATTATGTGGCTAGAAATCCTCCCGATTTTTTTTTAGTATATAGACTTTCCTTCTATTTAAACAAATAGGAGAAAATAATAGTCAAAAATAAAATATAGAAATTAAAATAGATATTAAAATAAGGAGCCATGGTGGCACAGAGGTTAAGCACTGGACAGCTAACCAAAAGGTTTCACCCCTTCCCCATTTCAACCCACCAGCTGCTCTGTGGAAGAGCGATGTGGCAGTCTGCTTCTGCAAAGATCACAGCCTTAGAAAACCAATGCGGTAGTTCTACTCAATGGCAATGTTCTCTTCTTAAAAGTATATGGTGGTGGTGGTTGTGTGCTGTCAAGTCGATTCCTACTCATAGCGACGTTATACAGGGTTTCCAAGGAGCAGCTGCCGATCTTGTGGTTCTCAGCAGTATTTTCCTACAGTGCCAGACCAGGAGTCCAATATATATTAAAGTATATCTATTTTTTTTTTTTTCCTTTTAAACAAGTCAAAGCTTTTCTAAACAGCCAATGTAGATTTCATTCAACATTTTACCTTATGGTATCAACTAGAGTAATTTGTGCTTTTGTTTTGTGGAAGTTCCCTTAAATAATTAATAGTTATTTTTGATTGCATGTTGGTTAAACTGGTGAGTTCCCAGAGTAAGCCAAAGGCACTAAAATACTTTTAAGAAACAGATATTTTCTTTGTCTGAATTTACTAAACCGCTTTGTTTCCATTAATTATACTACTGGGAGAGGTCTTTAGACTTCACCAGTCACAATGACTTAAATGTAATCATTCATTTCATGTATTCTTTATCTTATCACCTACAGTTTTGTGTTTTCTAAAATGTTAGCAAAGATTTTGAAGAAACTGTTTTTCTTTTTACCTCTCACATCTCACTGCAAAGATAAAAAAAGTCATTTGTGATCTTAATGATTTTTTTGACCAGTTATTTCCTTTTGTCTTTTAAGATGACAGTTATTTCTTGTCCTTTGTTTGAACCAAAGATCCTAGGATTCTTTTCAAAGAAAACATTTTGTTGTTACGTTAGTCAGTTCCAAATCAAAGCCCCCTAGGCACAAGAAGATCAATGACTGTGGATCCTACACCATCCTAATTGTTGTCATGTTTGGACCCATTGGTGCAGCCCAACTGTGCCGAGGGTCTTTCTCTTTTTCTCTGACCCTCTACTTTGCCAAGCATGATGTGCTTTTTTTTAAAAGAAAAAAACCAAAAAGTCCTAATACATAAACGTAATAAACCTACATCACAGAAGTAAAGAAAACATTTCCCAAACATAATGAAAAGACATTGTCTGTTTGTTTTAAACTGTATGTCAATGAATTCAGTCATTGATTCCAGAATGATTTATTGGAAACCTACTATGTGTAAGGACTCCTGGTGTGGCGTTGTGGGATCAGCACTGGACGGTGAACCATAAGTTCAAACCCACCAGCTGCTCCTCGGGAACCTTATGCAGGGTCATTATGAGTCAGGACTGACTTGTCGCTTCACAGCTATACATAATGCACTTTGCTAGGAGCTAAATTAAACATTTTTCTACTTGAGAGAAAAGACCCAATGGACTGTTCTTGTAAAGATTCAAAACAAAACAAAACGTGCCTTTGTTTGACCTACAGTAATGTGTAGAACAGACTAGAACTTCCCCAGGTTTTTAAAACTAATCTTTATGGAAGCTGAGTGCCACATCTTTTTCCTGAGGAGCGCTGGTGAGTTTGAACCACCAATCTTTTGGTTAGCGGCTGAGTGCTTAACCACTGCACCACCAGGGTTCATTTTATAAAGATTCTAGCCTAGAAAACTTTATGAGTTCAAGTCCACCCAGAGGCGCTTCAGATGAAAGGCCTGGTGATCCACTTCTGAAAAATCCGCCATTGAAAACCGTGTGGAACCCAGTTCTACTCTGATACACATGGGGTTGAAATGGATTCCATGGTAACTCATAAGCTATTAGGCGAATTTAAAGAGATAATCTATGTAAAAGGCTTGGTACTGTGCCTGGTACAAACTGCTCAGTGAATGTGATTAAAAAACTAAAATAAGACAATAAATGACTCATTGGTAGAACTGGGCTGAATCCATAATGAATGTCAGCCAGTAGCCCAAGGAAGAAAGCCTCTTTGTTCTCTGTGACCATCCCCCAGGTCAGCTGTGAACCTAGCAAAGGTATAAAATGTTTAAAGGTACAAAGTGAAATTCTTCTGGATAGCTAGAGGGAAAAGTGGTACCAGAGGGCACAGTTGTCATCGAGTTTTTTTCTGCTGTGAGCAGCGGCCTTTGGAAGGCTACCTGAATACTTGGAACCTGCTGGGATTTAGTTCTACACCTACAAGACCATGTGCCATGCCTTCTTTCTGTTCAGCCCTTAAAAACCACCTATGGCATTTAGATCCATACACCAAACCAATTGCTGTTGAGTTGATTCTGACACATGACAACTCCATGTGTGTCAGAGTAGAAATGTTCCTCAGGGATTTTAATGGCTCTGACCTTTCAGGAATAGATTGCCCGGCCTTTCCTCTGAGACTCCTCTGCTGCTGCTGCTGCTGTGTGCTGTGGGGTCGGTTCCGACTCATAGCGACCCTGTACAGGGTTTCTGAGGCTGTAAATCTTTATGGGAGCAGAAAGCCTCATCTTTTTCCCGTGGAGCAGCTGGTAGTTTCGAACTGCTGACCTTGCGGTTCACAGGTCGATTCGTAACCACTACGCTACCAGAGCTCCTTGAGACTCCTCTAGGTGGGTTGAAACCACCAACATTTTGGTTAGTAGTCACATGCTTACCATTTGTGCACACAGAGGCATCCTCTTAGACTCACAGTTGAGCAGACTTGCTTTGTGATTATTTGTTCTACATTCTGGAGTCCTGGTGTGGTGCTGTATGGTAAGCTCTTGACCTCAAGTTTGGTTTGAACTACAAGGTTGGTGGTTCACACTCAACAGCCACTCTTTGGAAACCCTATACAAGGTCATTATGAGTTAGGAATCAACTCGAGGGCACTTGACAACAAACAACACAATTCTTTATTCTAATGCAAACAGCCATTTATGAACTGAAAGCATGGATAACGTGGATTTGCTTGTCAAAGACTCTGCTTTATGCCCACAGTCCTGATTATTCGTAGGTTGTAGGGAGGCTAAGCATGTGGAGACGAAAGGGTGGGGGGACACAGATTGCCTAGGCATGTCATGGTGCTTTATTGTCTCCATGGTGATGAAAACTTGCATTTTTTGACAGGATACCTGGACAGACAGAACCATAGTGTATGTTTCCTTATCACATAGTTGGAGGTGCGTTTGAAAATTATGCAGTTTCCAACAATCACAGTTGCCCACCATTTTATTGTTGTTAAGTGCCATTGAATGTCAAGTCAGTTCTGACTTACAGCAACCTCATATAGGATTTCCAGGGAGCGGCAGGTAGGCACGAACCACCAACCTTGTGGTTACAGTCAAGTGCTGATCCTACTGTGCCACACCAAACTCCCCCATCATGTTATCAGGGTTTAAATTAAGAAGTCTCAGTACCTAATTCTCCTTCCACCTTACCCAGGTGCTATGCCTTGGTGGTATGAAGAAGGTCCCTTTATTTTCTCTGCCAGTTATTCCTGGTAGGGAATACCCTCCTGAGGGAGACATTACAGTATTAGATTTGTTCAGGAGCCACGTGGAAGACAGGGTTTGAGCTTTATTCCAGTTCCTACAAGAACTATTGGACATAAGTCCAGTTGCTGTCCAGGCAATTCGGACTCATGGCCACCCTAGGTATGTTGGGGTAGAACTGTGCTCCGTACGGTTTTCAGTGACTGGTCTTTGAGAAGTAGATGCATTGTCATCGTTAATAGCTTACCAGGCTCTTTTTCCAAGGTGCAGCTAAAAGCATTAACTAGTAACAGCCATTATGCTTCCCAGGGACTCCATTGAACATAATGGTAGTGTTTGTGTGCCACCAACTCAGTTGTGACTCATAGCAACCCTGTTTAGAGTTTCCAAGGCTGTAAATCTTTACAGGAGCAGAAAGCCTCATCCTTCTCCCTCAGGACTACTGGTAGATTGGATGGAACTACTGACCTTGTGGTTAGCAGCCCTGTTTGTAATCTACTCTGCTAACAGGAATCCTTGTTTAAATGATTGTTGTTGTTAGGTACCATCGAGTTGTTACCAACTCATATTGACCCTGTGTACAACAGAACAAAACACTACCCGATTCTGGGCCAGCCTCACTACTGTTGCCACGCTTGAGTCCATCGATGCTGCCACTTGACCAATCCATCTTGCTGGGGGTCTTCCTCTTTTTATCTGACCCTCCATCTTACCAAACATGATATCCTTTTCCAGTGACTGATCCTTCCTGACAATATGTCTGAAGTATAAGAGACGAAGTCTGGCCATCCTGGCCTCCAAGGGGCACTCTGGCTGCACTTCTTCCAAAACAGATATATTGGTTCTTTTGGCAGCCCATGGCACTTTCAATATTCTCCTACAACACCATTACTCAA
>NW_006408540.1:21150798-21155395 GCF_000296735.1 Chrysochloris asiatica | reverse complement strand
ACACACATATAGATCAGCCCACCATCAGGAGAGATCTCTAAGTCTCCACTTTTTTCAACAGGAGCTAAGGAAATCAGAACATCCCCTTCTCCACCCCTGCCTCCCATACCCACCTGGCAGCATCAAAAGGACTGTGCCCACAGGATTTGTAACTTGGTCTGTCACATTCCCCAGGTGTGCCTACTGGGGAGAAGAAAAAACTTCTCACTTTATGTACTCACTCTATGGAGATAGTTGTGAGACAGGATGTCTCCAGGGGAAGTACAATGAAGAGGTCTCTAATGAGGGCATATGATGAGACATACGTACTAAGAAGAACTAAAGTGATGGCCCACAGTGATTGAATTTGAAACCCTGAGCCTTACAAATCCGGCTTGGCACCATTTACTTAGCAGAAATTAGTTAGGAACCAGAAGGGCCGGTTTTGCTGATCTTGTACTGGAAACTGTAAGGTGAGCTCTGGTGATTTTTAGATCCACATCTGAGGACTAGACTCAGCCCAGGGTGTCTCTGAATACATGTAGTTCGCTGACTTATACTTATTTTAGTAGGGGAAAATGTTATTTTTCAATGAGAAGTGTTTTATTAGTGTTATTATTCTTTTCCCTTAAGTGTAGAAATGTTAGAATCTTGAGTGCCTCGAGAACTTCCCACCCTAGTGGAGGTGTGGACTTCAAGTGGTAAAAAATTTCAGAATGCATTGCCTTTATCCATCCAGTGGAAGGGAGGACCTCATTTACCACTTGACTCTGTTGTTGCTGTTAAGTGCTGTTAATTCAATTCCAACTCATAGTGACCAGGTTAGAGGGATTCCTAGGAGAGGCTGGTGACCTTGAACCGCTGACCTTGTGTGGTTCAAACTGACTTTGCAGTCGATCACATCAATCCACAGCACCACACCGGGACTCTAGATGTCTCCAAAGTAACCCCCACTCTCCAGAAAACATCTGCACGAAGATTCTGTCTTCCAGGTGGGGAGCCTGGTGGCGTGTAGATTATGCATTGAACTGTTAACCTCGGGGTTGGAAGTTCGAATCCACTAGCTGTTGTGTAGGAGAACAATGAGGCAGTCTACTCTTGTAAAGATTGACTGTCTCAGAAACCCTTGGGAGCAACTCTGCTCTGTCCTGTAGGGTCACTGAAAGCTGGAATGGATTCGATGGCAGAGGGGTTTGGGTTTAGGCCTTTTCGATACCTCTCTGAAGTCATGAAAATAGAACAGGATGAAGTACAGGAAGTTGGTGCTCCGCTCTGGAGGTCAATCAGCCACAGACAGAGATAAGATCAAGATTCTGTCTCCCGTAAGAATAAACTGCCCTTTGTAGTTTTATTTTGCTTATTTTTGAGCAGTGGGTATGTTTCTCAATGTATAATCCTAAAATTTACGTATAAGTTATCATTGCTGAGCCAACACCTGAGTACCTCCATTCTAAGTCTGTAAAGGAGTCACAGTGTGGTGCTGTAAGGTAAGCATTGGACTGCTAACCACAAGGTGGGTTTTTAAACCCACCAGATGCTTCTTGGAAACCCTATACAGGGTCGCTATGAGTCAGAATCAACTGGATTGCACTTAACAACAAGTCTCCTAAAGAAGATCCAAAGAAATTGTTGGGAGTTGCTATTGGTATTATTATTACTTTAAGAAGTTTCTAGCTCTGGCCTGGGAGTCGGAGGACTTGACTTCTAGATCGAATAGTCTACAGCTTCCATTGACTAACCTGTCCATCACCACCCAAACTCTGGCAGTTACTGATTTCTGGTCTTTTCTAGGATGTCATAGACTTAGACTCATACAGACTCTTAGCAATCTGAACTTAATGCTGCCTCTATGTCTTTTGATGAGAACCTGGTATAGTGCTGCAGGTTAATGCGCTGGACTGCAAAGTCGGTTTGAACCACAAGGTCGGCAGTTCAAGCTCACCAGCTGCTCCTTGGAAACCCTATACAGGGTTGCTATGGGTCGGAACTGACTCAACAGCACTCAATAACAACAACAATGTCTTTTTATGGAGTTCTGGTGTGGTGCTGTAAGATAAGCACTAGATTTCAAGGTCAGTTTGAACTGTAAGTTTGGCAGTTCAAATACAAAAGTTGCTCCTAGGAAACCCCAGCTCAACAGCACTAAACAACAGCAACATAGCTTTTCACGACTTTGATGTCTTGTCTCTTCATTGCTGAGCAGTATTTCATTGCATTGCAGTTTGTATTCACCTGTCAAAGGACGTCTTGATTGCTTCCAATTGTTGGCAATTATGACTAAAGCTTTTAGTATTATACTTAAAAGTCATCATCAAATCACCTAGATTTTCTCCTATGTTATCTTCTAGAAGTCTTATATTTTGCTTTTAGATCTCTTATCCATTTTGAGTTCGTTTTTGTGAAAGGTGTCTGTGTTGAGGTGCAATTTTTAGCTTTAACTTTTTATTGTGAATTAAGTGAAGGTTAGCAGACAAAGTCATCAGCTTTACTTTCAACCAATTATACATTTTTGTTTCATAAGTACAACTTTCTGTTTTTAATATGGGTGTGTGATTTTTTTTTCTATGCCATTTGCTGAAAACTTTTTTTCTCTATTGGATTGATTTTGTGTGTTTATCCAAGATGATTTGGCTGTGTCTATGTGCATCTATTTCATGCATGAGACTCATTAACAACCTTTTATGTGCGGATGACACAACCTTGCTTGCTAAAAGCAAAGAGGACTTGAAGCACTTGCTAATGAAATCCAAAAAATAAAAAATGCAGCCTCAAATATGGATTGCAACCCAATGTAAAGAAAACAAAAATCTTTACAACTGAACCAGTAAACATCACGATAAACTAGAAAAGATTCAAGTTGTCAAGGAATTCATTTTCCTTGGTTCCACATTCAACAACTGTGGAAGCAGCAGTCGGGAGATCAAATAGCATATGCATTGGGAAATTTTGCTGCAAAGTCCTCTTTAACATGTTAAAAAGCAAAGATGTCACTAAGGTGTGTCTGAACCCAACCATGTTCTGTTCATTCATTTACTATGCATGGGAGAACAGGACAATGAATAAGAAAGACTGCAAAAGAATCGCTGCTTTTGAATTATGTTGTTGGTGAAGAATACTGTATATATCATAGACTTGCAGAAGAACAAAAAAATCTATCTTGAAATAAATACAGCTTAGAAGGGAGGATGGCAAGGCTTCATCTCACGTACTTAGGACATGTTATCAGGAGGGCCCAATGCCTGGAGAAAGATGGCATGCTTGGTAAAGTGGAGGGCTAGGGAAGAAGAGACTCTCAGAGAGATGGGTTGGCACAGTGAGTGCAGCAATGGGCTCAAACATAACAACGATTGTAAAGGTGTTGCAGGAGACTGTCTCGCTTTATTGTACATAGGGTAGCTATGAGTCAGAACTGACTCATTGGTACCTAACAACATTTCTAGGGCCTATTCCATTTATTTGGGAGCTCTGGTAGCATAGTGGGTTACAAGTTGGTCAGTAATTTGAATCTACAAACTGATCCATGGGAGAAAAATGAAGCTTTCAGCTCCTATAAAGATTTACAGCCTCAGAAACCCTATGTTGTTGTTGTTGTTGTTATGTGCCATGGAGTCGGTTTTGACTCATAGTGACCCTGTACAGGATTTCCGAGGCTGTAAATCTTTACAGAAGCAGAAAGCCTCATCTTTCTCCCACAGAACAGCTGGTAGTTTTGAACTTCTGACCTTGTGGTTCGCAGCCCGATTCGTAGCCACTACGCTACCAGAGCTCCTTTTACAGGGTTGCTATATGATTCAGAAGTGACTCCATGGCACATCACCACCATTCCATTGATTTGTCTTTCCTTTTCCCAATACCTCTGTCTTGATCACTGTAGCTTTATTTTAAGCTTTAAAGTTGGGTAGTACCAGTTCTCTAACTTTGTTCTGCAGTATTGTGTTGGTTATTCTGAGTGGTTTTTTTTTCCTTTCCATAGAAATGTTAGATTCAATTGTCCACAAATTAATTTGCTGGGATTGCATTGAATCTATAGACTGAGTTTGGAAAATTGACAGTAATACTCAGTCTACATATCCATTAAGGAATCCTGTTAGCGTACTGGGTTACGAGTTGGGTTGCTAACTACAAGATCAGTATTTTGAATCTACCAGCTGCTTAGTGGGAGAAAGATGAGGCTTTCTGCTCCCATAAAGATTTGCAGCCTCTGGTTGGTCCGAAGTGTGGTGAGACTTGGGGATTCCTGAGCCCATGGACAAGGACATTGTCATGGAGGGCTAGAGCTGACAGTGAAGCATCCAGCTGATATGAAGTGAGGGGAGAAGCACAAGAACACCCAAACTTGCAGACAGTACCCATTTGACCTAACCTCGATGGCTTGATGACAGTAACTTGACTAGAGAAAGATAAAATAACAATTTTTGATAAAGGAAACAAGTGTAAATTGCTACAATTTGATGAATTTGACCTATACTTAAGGATATACTAATATAGTAGCTCAAAATGCCAACTGAGAGAAAAGGAGTCTTCACATCAAGGATCAATCCCTTCCCCTCTGTATACAGGGTTGATCGGGACTGGCAACTTAGACATTGATTACCTAAAATGAGGGGGTGATAAAGGC
>NW_006408540.1:21129594-21149738 GCF_000296735.1 Chrysochloris asiatica | reverse complement strand
TTTTTTTAGTTTTCCAATAGTTGGTAGAAAAATGGTATGAAAAGATAAGGAATTGTTCTAGTAGTATTTTGAAGCCCTCTCATAGATCTTATTCATATTGTTAGATTTGCACCTGCATCTTCAATTTCTGTGATGTATTTGTTACCTAGAAAGCACTGGAAATTGGATGACTTAAAACAACAGAAGTGTACTCTCTCACCGTTCTGGGGTATATGCTCAAAACAGATGTCAGCAGGGTCATGCTCTCTCTAATGGCACTAGGGAAAGACCCTTCCTTTTCCTTATAACTTCTGGTAGTCCACTCATAACGTGGTTTGTGGCAGAAGAAGTCCACTCTCTGCCCCCAGCTTCACATAGCTCTCTTCCCTGTGTGTCAGTGTTTACTTCCTTCCCTGGCATTCTTCCAGGTGTGTCTCTTTTTCTCTGTGTGTTTCTTCTGTCCTTATATCGCTGTTGTTGTTAAGTGCCATCAAGTTGGTTCTGACTCATAGTGACCCTGTATGGGGTTTCCAAGGAGCGGCTGGTGAGTTTGAACCACCGACCTTGTGATTCAAACCGACTTTACGGTCCAGTGCTTTATCCCACAGCGCCACACCAGAACCTCTGGGTAAGTTCAAACTGCTGACTTTGTGGTTGGTAGCCAAGCACGTAACCATTGTGTTACCAGAGCTCCTTTTAACCACTATATTGTTATTGTTGTTGTTAAGTGCTGTCAAGTCAGTTCTGACCCGTAGCAAGCCTGAATAGGATTTCTGAGGAGTGGCTGGTGAGCTTGAACCACTGACCTTGCAGTTCAAACCATCTTTGCAGCCTAGCACATTAATCCACAGTGCCACACCAGGAGTCCAGTCACTGTATGTTGTTGTTGTCAGGTGCCATCGAGTCGGAACCGACTCATAGCGACCCCATGCACAGCAGAACGAAACAATGTCCGATCCTGGGCCAACCTCACTACCGCTGCCACACTTGACGCCATCAATGATGCCACCTGGCTGATCCATCTCGTTGGGGGTCTTCCTCTTTTTCTCTGACCCTCCACCCTACCCAGCATGACATCCTTCTCCAACGATTGTTTCCTCCGGACAATATGTCCAAAGTAGGAGAGACGAAGTTTAGCCATCCTGGCCTCCAAGGAGCACTCTGGCTGCACTTCTTCCAAAACAGATCTACTGGTTCTTTTGGCAGTCCATGGCACTTTCAGTATTCTCCTCCAACACCACAACTCAAAGGCATCAATTCTTCTACGATCCTCCTTATTCACTGTCCAGCTTTCGCATCCATATGAGGCTATTGAAAACACAGTGGCCTGGGTCAGGCGCACCTTAGTCCTCAAGCTGACATCTCTGCTCTTCAGTATATAAGTCACTGTATACTTATATAAAAATGTATTTGAAAATAACCTTTTGAAATCTAATTGTTCGTAAGTAAATTCTATATTTTCATTAATTCACCCAACAAATATTCATTGTACCCATGCCTAGTCCTATGCTTGAATATCTGGGGTGGGCTATAGTTAATAAAAATAGAAGACAATAGATATGGTAGACATTAAATTAAAATGTTCGATTATAACAAGGTTATAAGATACAGGGTTAATATACAAAAGTCAACAGTTTGCTACGTACCAGCAATGAAAAGTTGAAACTGAAATAAACATACACCACTTATTCTAGTATCTCATATGGGTTGATTTTGTCCCTCAAATAGATAGGTTCAAGACTTAAGCCTTGGTACTTTTGGATGTGATGTTTTTTGGAAGCAGGGTCTTTGCTGATATTATTAGTTAACGTAAGGTCGTACGGGAGAAAGGAGGGGTCTAATCTAGAGGAACATTTGTTAAGTGCTTGACTACTAGCCAAAAAGTCAGCAATTTGAACTCACCCAGGGATTCTATGACAGAAAGACTTGTGTAAAGATTGAAGTCTTGGAAACTCAATGGGGCACTTCTACTCTGTCATGTGGGGTTAGTAAGCCTGAAAGTTTAAGACATATGTCCCAGAAGTTTCCAGAAACATTTCCAACAAAGATGAGTATTAATCAATCCTGTGAATCTTGAAAATCAGGCCTATTTTTCTTCTTTGGACCTGATATACAATCTGCAAGGCATGTTGTTCTGTAATTGATTATTTCGGTATACATTGAAGATCTGCTGAAGCAGTTAACTCTCCTCTCTTATATCTGCAACTCTTTTAGGTAACTCATTAGCGAGGGTACTTACTGGATCAACCACACGTGGATTAAATTCAGCTCTCCACCTATTCTCTTCCTGCACCAGTAGAGCTGCACAAAGCAGAAGAAAAGCAATGAAGAATGTGCTTATTTTAAATCCATGATTACCCATTTATTAATTGTAAAGGGGAAAATGGAAACCTAGCAGACATCATATGCCCCAGAGTCTGATGCACTAAGAAGGACACACTTCTACTATCCTTGCCAACAATGTATACTTGAATTAAATTGTGAGGAAACAAACTCAAATTAAGGGAACTTTTCTATAACCTGATAGTAATTTTCAAAAAGTGTCAATGAGGAAAAGATTGGAGAACTGCTCCAGGTTAAAGAAGACATGATAATTAAATGGAAGGTGAGATAATGAATTGGATCCTAATCCAGTAAAAAGACATTAGTGGGCGATCTGATGAATTTGAAGAAGGCCTATTCATTAGTGAATAATGGAGTTCTGGTGTGGCGCTGTAGGATAAGCACTGGACCAAAAGGTCGATTTGAACCTCAAGGTTTTTGGTCCAAACTCATCAGCTGTTCCTTAGGAATCCTATACAGGGTTGCTACGAGTCAGAACTGACTCAACAGCACTTCACAACAACAACAAATTAGTTAATAATGGTGGATCATTGACAATTTCCTGATACTGATCATTGTATTATGATTATGCAAGATGTTAAATTTTGGGGAAGCTGGATGAAGAGTGTGTGGAAATTGTTTAAACTATTTTTTCTTTTGTAATTATTTTTAAGTCAGAATTCATTTCCAAATGAAAAGTTGAATAATTAAAGGAAAAATTATTAAAGAGTCTGATCACTGACTTAGAATGAGGAGCCCTGGTGGTGTTGTAGGATAAGCACTGGACTGGTAGCTGAGAGGTCCAACTCATATCAATCTCCTGCACAACAGAATGAAACATTGCCCGGTCCTGCAACAGCCTCACAAGTCCATTGTTGGTGCCACTGTGCCAATCCATCTCATTGAGGGTCTTCCTCTTTTCCGCTGACCCTTCACTTTATCAAATGTGATGTCTTTTCTTCAGGGACTGGCCCTTCATGACAATGTGTCCAAAGTACAAGAGATGAAGTCGCTTCATCTTCACTTCCAAGGAGCTTTCTGCCTGTACTTCTTCAAAGACAGATTGGTTTGCTTTTCTGGCAGTCCGTGGAACTTTTAATATTCTTTAAAAAAAAAAAAACATTGTTCAAATGCATCGATTCTTCTCAGGTCTTGTTTATCAGTGTCCCAACTTTCAAATGCATATGAAGTGATTGAAAATACCACAATTTGGATCAGGCGCACCATACCATATTCCTCAAACTGACATCTTTGGTATTAAACACTTTAAAAGGTCGTTTGTAGCAGATTTGCTTATTGCAATACATTGCTTGATTTTTTGCCTGATGTTTCCATGAGTATTGACTGTGGATCCTAGCAAACTGAAATCTTTGACAACTTCAGTCTTTTCTCCATTTATCATGATGTTGTTTATTGAACCAATGGTGAGTTGTTTTTTTTTTTCTTTACATTTAGGTGCATTCCATACTGAAGACTGTACTCTGATCTTCATTAGTATGTGCTTCAAGTCCTCTTTGCTTTTAGCAAGCAAGGTTGTGTCATCTGCATATTGCTGGTCTTTAAGGAGCCATCCTCCGATCTGGGTGATATGTTCTTCATCATATAATCCACCTTCTTGGATTAGCTGCTCAGTGTACAGATTGAATAAGTATGCTGAAAGGATACAAGCCTGACATTCTGGTTTAAAATCATTTGGTATCCACTTGTTCTGTTCTAACAGCTGACTCTTAGTTTATGTACAGGTTCCACATGAGCACAGTTAAGTTTTCTGGAATTTCCATTCTTTGCAATGTTATCTATAGTTTGTTAACTATACAGTCAAATGCCTTTACATAGTCAATAAAACACAAGTAAACATCTTTCTAGTATTCTCTTCTTTGTGTCAAGATCCACCTGATGTCAACAATGACATCCCGTATTCCATTTCTAAATGTAGCTTGAATTTCTGACAACTTCTTTTTGATATATTGCCATAACAGTTCTTGAGTTATTTTCAGCAAAATTTTACTTGCATGTGATATCAATGATACTGTTCAATACTTTCTACATTTGGTTGGGTCACTTTTCATTAGAATGGGTACAAATACCTAGACTAGCTAGCACTTCCAGCGCTGCATCCATTTGTTAAAACATTTCCATTTGTATTCCATCAATTCCTGGAGCCTTGCTGTTTGCTAATGCCTTCATTGCATCTTGAACTTCATCTTTCAGTACTATTGGTTCTTGATCATGTGCTACCTCTTGAAATGACTGAACCTCAGCCTTTTCTTCTTGGTACAGTGACTGGGTATTTTCATCTTCTTTGGATGCTTTCTGCATCATTCACTATTTTGCACATGTTATTGTTGTTAAACGCCATCAAGTGGGTTCTGACTCATAACGATCTTGTACAGGATTTCTGAGGAGAAATTGATGTGTTTGAACTGTTGACCTTGTGATTCAAAATCCAGTTCTTATCCTACAGCGCCTTGGCAGGAGTCCCATTTTGCTCATGTTGTTGGTGGTGTTAGGTGCTGTTGAATTGGGTTCTGACTTATAGTAACCTGATGCATAAAAGAACGAAACACTGTTCAGTCCTGCATCATCCTCACAACATGGTTATGCTTGAGCACATTGCTGCTCCCACTGGGCCAGTCCATCTTGTTGGGAGACTTCCCCTTTTTTCGCATAGAACCCTTTAATATTACAAGTCAAGGTTTGAATGTTTTCTTCAGTTAGTTCAGCTTTAGACATGTTGTGTGTGTTCTTCCATTTTGGTTTTCCATCTCCAGATCTTTGCACATTTCATTATAATGCTTGACTTTGTCATCTAGATCTGCCCTTTGAAATGTCCTACTCAGCTCATGACTTCCTCATTTCTTTCAGCTGCTTTAGCTTCTCTACGAGCAAAAGCAAGTTTCAGACTCTCTTCTGACATCCATCTTGGTCTTTTCTTTCTTTTCAATGACCTTTAGCTTTCTTCATATATAATAATATTCTTGATGTCATTCCATAACTCCTCTGGTCTTTGGCCATTAATATCTAATGTCTCAAATCTATCCTTGAGATGGTCTCTAGATTCAGTTGGGACCTACTCAAGGTCATATTTTGGCTCTTGTGGACTTGCTTTGATATCCTTTAGCATCAGCCTGAATTTGCATATGAACAGTTGATGGTCTGTTCCACAGTCATCACCTGACCTTGATTGGGCTGATGATATGGAGCTTCTCGGTCATCTCCTCCCACATATGCAGTTAATATACCTGCGTATTGCATCATGTGAAATTCACATGTATAGTCACTATTTATATTATTGAAAAAAAAGTATTTACAATTAAATAAGTCATTGGTCTTGCAAAATACTATCATGTGATCTCCAACATCATTTTTAGCACCAAAGTCATATTTTCTATCTACCTATCCTTCCACTTTAAAGCCACTGGTCTGTCAGTTTGTCATACTGTGGTGGCTTGCGTGTTACTGTGATGCTGGAAGTTACACTTCCGGTATTTTAAATACCAGCAGGGTCACCCAGAAGGAGCTCTGGTAGCATAGTGGTTACAAGTCAGGCTTCTAACTTCAAGGTCAGCAGTTCGAAACTACCAGCGGTTCCATGGGAGAAAGATGAGGCTTTCTGCTCCTGTAAAGATTTATAGCCTCAGAAACCCTATGCAGGGTCACTATGAGTCGGAACCAACTCCACAGCACATAACCCCCACCACTACCAGGGTCGCCCATGATGGGCACACTAAGATAGACCTAGGAAGAAGGAGAGGCAAACTACTTTTGAATTTTGAATCTTGATGTGTCCTTTTTGGGGAATGAATGTGACACTACTGAAAACCTTATGAATAGCAGCACAACACTCAGATAGCACCAGAATATTGATTATTAAAACATTATGAATAGTACTAAATTGTCAAATATAGTGCAGGTCTGTTACACAAGACCTCTTTGAAGTGTTCAAGAGGAAATATATCAGCTTGAGGACTAAGGTGTGCCTGACCCAAGTCATAATATTATCAGTAGCCTTATATGTGAAAAAAGGACAGCTAATAAAGAAGATACTTTTGAGTTACGGTGTTGGAGAAGAATATTAAAAGTACCATGGACTGCCAGAACAACAAGCAAATCTGTGCTGGAAGAAGTACAGCCAGAGTCAAGATGGCCATGCCCTAGTCAGTCAAGACAGAGGCTCCCCGCTCAGTCATTTTGGCCACACCCTAGTTAATAAAGATGGCCACGCCATAGTCAAGATGGAGGCTCCCCAGTCAGTAAAGAAGGACAGTCACAGATGCTCCACAGTCACAGATGCTTCCTGGTCAGTAAAGATGGCTGCACCCTAGTCTGTCAAGACTGAGGCTCCCTAGTCAGTACAGAAGTATGCTTCCCCAGTAAAGACAAATGCTCCCCAGTCAGTCAAGATGGCCACATCCTTGTTGGTAAAGATGGTAGGACCCTTGTCAGTCAGGATGGCCTCGCCTTTGTCTTTGGAGCTGGCCTCATTCCAGTCAGCCAAGATGACCTCTCCCTAGGCAGTCAAGACAGATGCTCCCCATCAGTCAAGAAGCCCTTGCCCATGTCAGTCAAGATGGCCACGCCCTTGTCTTTTTGAACAGATCACATCCTAGTCAGCCAAGAGGAAGGCACCCCATCAGTCAAGATGGCCCTGCCCTATCAGTCAATCTAGCTGCAACCCAGACTGTCAAGATGGATTCTCCCCTGTCTGTCAAGACAGCCATGCCCTTATGCATCAAGAAGGCCATGCCTTTGACAGTAAATTTGGCTACGACCCAGTCAGTCAAGATGGCTGAACACTAGTCATTCAAGATGGAGTAAAGATGGAAGCTCTCCAGTCAGTCAAGACACCCTTGCCCTGGTCAATCAAGATGGCCCTGCCCTTGTCTTTCAAGAGGCCTCTTCCTAGTCAGCCTAAACTGACACACACCAGTCAGTCAGGACAGATGCTCCCTTTTCAGTCAAGATGGCTGCGTCCTAGTCCGTCAAGACAGAGGCGCCAAGTCAGTAAAGACAGATGCTCCCCAGTCAGCCAAGAAGCCCTTGTCCTGGTCAGTCAAGATGGCCACGCCCTTGTCTTTCCAGTTGGCTGCATCCTAGTAAGCCATGAGGAGGCACCTCAGTCAGTCAAAATAGCCCCTCCCTGGTCAGTCAGTTTGACCACTCCCCAGTTAGTCAAGAAGCCCTTGCCCTGGGCAGTTAAGATGACCACACCCTTGTAGCACCCCTATTTGAGGTAGCCAATGTCTAAGTTGCCTGTCCCTAGCAACCCTGTGTACTGAGGGGATATGCTTGATCCTTGATTTGAAGACTCCTTCTCTTTCAGGTGGTATTTTGTGCTACTACATCTATAAGATAATATCAAGTTCATCTAATTGTAGCAATTAAAAAAAAAAAAAAAAAAAGTACAGTCAGAATGTTCTTTAGAAGCCAGGATGGCAAGACTTCGTCTGTCATACTTCAGACATATTATCAAGAGGGACCAACTTCTGGAGAAGAACATCATACTTGGTAGAATGGAGGCTCAGCAAAAAAAGAGGAAGATCTCCAATGAGATGGGTTGACACAGTAGCAGCAGCAATGGGCTCCAATGTAACAACAACTGTGAGGATGGCGCAGGATCAGGCAGTGTGTTGTTCTGGTGTACACAGGACTGCTATGAGTCGGAACCGAGTTGTTGGCACCTAACAACAACAACAATCCTTCCTCTTTGTTTCCAACTTTTAAATTCCAATAGCCAGTATTTATCACTGCATTTTGATTGCATGCTTGATCAATTTCAGACTGAAGAAGTTGGTAGAATTCTTCAATTTTATCCTTAGTGGTTTTAGTGGTTGGTGTACAAATTGGAATAATAGTGGTATCAGCTGGTCTTCCTTGTAGGTGTGAGGATATGATTCTAGTACAGAGCATTTTTCTTCAAAATAAATCTTGACGTGTCCTATTTTGGGGATGAATGTGACACCATTCCTCTTCAATTTGTCATTCCCAGTATAGTAAACCATATGATTATCCAATGAAAAATGGCCAGTACTAGTCCATTTTAGCTCATTAGTGCAGAACAAGGGGATGTTGTTGTTGTTAAATGCTATTGAGTTGATTCTGATTCACAGCAGCCCTGCATAGGGTTTCCAGGGAGCGGCTGGTGAGCTTGAACAGCCGATCTTGTGATTCAAACTGACTTTTCAGTCCAGCGCATTAACCCAGAGCTACACCAGGACTCCTAAGGGGATACTGGATGGTTTAAAATGAGGAAAGGTATGTGTCAGGGTTGTATCTTTTTACCATAGTTATTCAATCTGTATGATGACCACATAATCCAAGAAACTGGATTATATGAAGAATGTGGCATCAGGATTGGAGGAAGACTCATTAACAACCTGCGATATGCAGATGATACAATCTTGCTTGCTGGAAGTGAAGAGGGCGTAAAATACTGATAAAGATCAAAGAAAACAGCCTTCAGTATAGATTGCATCTCAGTGTAAAGAAAAGCAAAAAATCCTCACCATTAGATCAATAAATAATATCATCTTTCAATTTTTCTAGATTCATGCTTGGTACATTCCACATTCCAATTATTGATGGATGTTGACAGCTGTTTCTTCCCCTTTTCAGTTGTGCCTCGTCAGCAAATAAAGGTCCTGAAAGCTTTGCTCCATCCACATTGTAAGGTCAACTTGACTTTCAGGAGGCTGCTGGCACCAACCTGAGAGACTCATCTTCTGACACTGTATCTGTTGTTATTCATAAAGTTTTTAGTGACTAATCTTTCTGAAGTCATTTGCTTCTTCTTTCTAGTCTGTCTTAGTCCGGAAGCTCCATTGAAACCTGCCCACCATAGTTGATTACTTCTGGTATTTAAAGTACTGGTGGCATATCTTTCAGCATCATGGCAACATACAAACCCCTACGGTGTGACAAACTGACAGGCAAGTTGTAACTGTCTTCATTAGGCCTCTAAAATCAAACTAAAACCACTGCCATTGAGTTGATTTCGATGCATAGGGACCCTATATAGGGTTTCTGAGTCTATAAATCTCTTAGGAAGTAAACAGCCTCATCCCTTGGAGCATCTGGTGGGTTTGAACTGTTGATTTTTGAGTGAACAGCCCAATGCCTGACCCATAGCACCATTATGACTCTGTTGTTGCTGTTGTTAAGTGCCGTCGAGTCGATTCTGACCCATAGCAACCCTGTATAGGGTTTCCAAGGAGCAGCTGGTGAGCTTGAATCACCAACCTTGCAGTTCAAAGGGCTTTGCAGTCTGACTCATTGACCCATAGCGCCATGCCAGGACTCCATTATTACTCTAGGCTGTCACAATTACCTGATTTATCCTTTACCCTTCCAGACATCTTCCTTAGGCTCCTTTGTTGTGTTCTTATTTTTCCTGATTTCTTTTTATGAGCTACCCTAAATCTCAGAGTTTGGGTCTTTCCTCCATTCTAGCTATATTCACTCAGTAGATGATGAGCACACTTAAATGTCACCTATATCCTGATGACTCCAAACTGATACTTATAGTATGGACCTTTTTCAACCACCTACTCCACAGCTCCTCATTTGATGTCTAATAGAAGTCTCAATTGACAAACTGACAGGCAAGTTGTAACTGTCTTCTGCAGTTCCCTGGTCCCATGCTTGACCTTTATCTGCTCTTCCCTACTTTAGTTCACTCCAGTGGCTCAGGTCAGAAACCTTGGATTAAACTTTGGCTCTTTGGTTTGTTTCTTATACTTTGCAAAGAATCTGTCAGCAAATTCTATCAGCTCTACTATCAAAATATACACAGAATTGTATGACTTCTTGCTACCTCCTTGATTCAAAGCACCATCATTTCTCATGTAGATTATTGCAGGTCTCCCATTTGGTTTTGGTCTCCTTTGGGTTTACTGTATAACAATCACTTATATGCTAAAAGGAGCCCACAGCAAATGGATCCTTTTGACATGTAAGCTGGATCTTCTAAGTCTTTTGATCAAACCACCCTTACTGCAATAGTTATCATCTCCCTTCAATCCTGATGCTGCATTCTTCTTCATATAGTCCAGCTTCTCTGATTATTTGCTCAGCAAACAAAATCAATACATATGGTGAAAGGATACAGCCCTGACACACACTTCTCCTGATTTTAAATGATGCAATATCCCCTTATTCTGTTCGAATGACTGCCTTCAGGTACAGGTTCCTCATGAGCACAAGTAAGTGTTCTGGAACACCTGTTCTTCTCAGTGTTATGCATAGTTTGTTATGACCCACACCGTTGAATGCCTTTGCATAGCCAGTAAAGTACAAGTAAACATCTTTCTGGTATCCTCTGCTTTCAGTGAAAATGCATGTGATGTCAGCAATGATTTCCCACATCCCCACATCCTCTTCCAAGTCGAGCTTGAATTCTGGCCACTTTCTGTTGATGTACTGCTATGACTATTAGTGGATTATCTCCCGAAAAAATTTATTTGCATATGATACTAATGATATTATTTGATGATTTTTCGCATTCTATTGGGTCACCTTTCTTTGGGATGGGAACACATGGATCTTTTCCAATAAGTTGGCTAGGTAGCTGTCTTCCAAATTTCTTGCCATGGACAAGTGAGAGCCTCCAGCACTGCTTTAGTGTGTTGAAACATTTCAATTTGTATTTCATCAATTCCTGGAACCTTGTTTTTCTACAATGCCTCAGCTCAGCTTGGACTTCTTCCTTCAGTTCCATTGGTTCTTGATCATATGCTACTGCTTGAAATGGCTGAATGTTGACCAATCCTTTTTGGTGCAGTGACTCTGTGTATCCCTCCCACAATTTATGAGGCTCATCTTTATGTTCTGCCCTGAGGTAACCCCAGAGCACTGGTTACATCACTTACATTGTCCATGGGCTAGTGATACTGATCCCTTCAGTGTTGCCTTCACTTCAGTTTAGTCCAAAAAAGGATTTCACCCTAGTTGCTCCTGAATGCCACAGTTCTGTCGACAACATCATCATTCTCTGAATTCCTTAGGCAATTAATATCAAAGTCATCTTTGATCCGTCCTTCTAATTTGCCCTTCTAATTCATCCTTTTAATTTAGTCAGTCTCTGAGATAGCTCCTGTGTATCTCTTGCTACAATGGCCTATTGCCAGTCTTCCATGCTTGACAGTGGTCATCTCTTACCTTGTTGAAAGCCACCATTTTCCTAACCCTTCTTACTTCCAGTCTTTTCCCTTCATTTAGCATTTCTCTGTCGCTAGTCTTACCTTGAAATCACTGGACCAATAAGCAACATTTTTATGAAGGGAGAAAAGATTGAAGTTGCCAGACTTCATTTTTTTTTTTTTTTTTGGATCAACCATCAATGCTCATGGAAGCAATAGCCAAGAAATTAAATGATGTATTGCACTGGGCAAATCTGCAGCACAAGACCTTTTTAAAGTGTTGAAGAGCAAAGATGTCAGCTTGAGGACTAAGGTACGCCTCACACAAGCCTTGGTATTTTCAACAATCTCATATGCATGTTAAAGTTGGACAGTGAATAAGGAAGATCGTGGAAGAACTGATGCATTTGAGTTATGGTGTTGGAGGAGAATATTGAAGGTACCATGGGCTGCTAAAAGAACAAACAGATCTGTGTTGGAAGAAGGACAGCCAGAGTGCTCCTTGGAGCCAGGATGGTCAGACTTGGTCTCTCATGCTTTGGACATATTGTCAGGAGGGACCAGTCACTAGAGAGGGATATCATGTTTGGTAAGGTGAAGGGAAAAAGAAGAAGACCCCAGCCAGATGTTGGCAAAGTGGCATCATCAGTGGGCTCCAGCATGGCAACAATTGTGAAGCTGGCCCAGGACTGGACAGTGTTTCGTTCTGTTGTGCATAGGGTCGTTATGAGTTGGTACCGTCTCGATGGCACCTAACAACAACAACTACAACAGTCCTACCTTCTAAATTCATTGACTATGTCTTTTCACTCCCTTTCACAAAAGTTTCCTTTTGTTCTCTTTACCTTTGTTTCTTTTGTGTCTTCTTTAGCACTTCATTATACACAACACATGGTGTTGCTTAGTGCTGTCTGTCTACTCGAGTCTGACTCATTGCAACCCTGTATAAAGTTTCTGAGGAGCTGCTGGTGGGTTTGAACTGCTGACCTTGTGGTTTGCAGTTCAGTGTTGATCCTACAGCACCACATCAGGAATCCACACAATACATATTTGCTTAATAAACAAGTGATTGAAATAAGGAAGCTGTGTCATATGAATTCACCAAAGCAACACTGACTATCCTTTAACCTTATTTGTACAGAATTAACAGTTGAATCATATCTCCATTTATAGAATGGAGAACTTGACAAGAAATATTTTCATATTGCAGCTGCAGATATACCGTAAAGATAAAGACTTGTAATCTGCCCCTCATTTTTCTTATCTTAAAAATAGAAAAAAATGGCACATATATCATAGGCTAGCTGGGAGTGTTAAATAGAGTATCATAAGCCAACCAGCATGGCACATTTCATTTCATAGAGACAAAGGAAATCTTCGTTGCATTTAAATACATAATGATTGTTGCTTTTAGGTGCTGTCAGGTAGATTTTCTACTCAGCAACCCCATGTGACAGAATAGAACTGCCCAGTAGGGTTTTTTAGGCTATAATATTTATAGGATCAGATTGCCAAGGCAATGCTGGGCAGATCTGAATCACTAGCCTTTTGATTAGCAGCTGAGTACTTAATTGTTGCTGCTCCGCGGGAGAAAGAGGAGGCTTTCTGGTCTCATAAAGATTTACAGCCTCAGAAACCCTGTTACAGGGTCGCTATGAGTCGGAACTGACTCCATGGCACATAACAACAACAAAATTTAATTGTTGCACCCCATGATTCCTTAGATCGTTTGAATGGATGAATTTTAAGTGACATAATGAACTATTAAAATACTTTATATAAATCACAACTTACAAGTTCAGAATCAACTAAAATTTGGCATTAACTAGAACTCCTGTGTTGTGTGTGTTAACACTATTAACTCATTTTGTTTCCAAAGTTTATTATCCAGATTTTTTTTTCCAATTTACATATAAGTTTGGTGCTGATTATGTGCAGTGGAGTTGGTTCCGACTCATAACGACCCTGTATAGGGTTTCCGAGGCTGTGAATGTTTACGGGAGCAGAAACTCATCTTTCTACCCCAGAACTCCTCGTAGTTTCAAACTGCTAATCTAGCATCCTGACTCATAACCACTATGCTACCAGAGCTCCTGACATACAACTGTTTTGTTTTGTTTCATTTTTCAAGTTTTCATTGTGAATTGAGTGATAGTTTACATAAGATAACATCGGTTTTACACTCATCATTTCATTACATTGATTACAGTCCTGTCCGTACATCATCATTCAATAGTATTACTTCTACTCCCTCTGGTTGTTTTTTGTTTGTTTTTTGTGGGAGGAGATGTATACAAAATCACTCAGGAATATATAATCATTTAAACAACCAAAGGGCACATTCTGCAAGCCTGTCTCCTGGCCACCAACACAGCCTTTCTCTTTCCATGAGTCTAGAGTCCTTGACTGCTCTATCTCTCCATGCCATGACCTCTGCCTCCATCGCTGGTGTCACTGATTCTCTGGATAGGGTCCCACATTCTGCTTATGCTCTTCTCCCTTGATGGTCCTAGGGTGCTCTGTTCCTGAACTGTAAGATTAACTACTCCTCTCTTTATGTTACAAAACTTCTACCTTTATAGTTGTGACAGTTGTAGTTAGTCATGATAACAATTGTTGTTGTTGTTAAGTGCCATTGAGCCGGTTCCGACCCATAGCGACCCTGTACAGGGTTTCCGAGGCTGTAAATCTTTACAGGAGCAGAACGCCTCATCTTTCTCCTGCGGAGTAGCTGGTAGTTTCGAACTGCTGACCTTAAGGTTTGCAGCCCAATTCGTAACCACTATGCTACCAGAGTTCCTTATGATAACAATTATTCACTATTAAATCATAAGTATCTTATCTCCATCTCCTTTCACCAGAGCTGTCTAGACAAGATGAAAACTATTCAGCGGAGATTCTACCTTCTCCCACACACTCTGATAGTAAATTCCCTCTTGAAAACTTATAAGCCAGTCACTTCATGCCTTTATAGCACCCCCCTCCCCGATTTTAGGTAGCTAGTGCCTAAGTTGCCCATCCTATCAACCCTGTATTTGGAGGGGATAGACTTGATCCTTGATGTGAAGATTCTGTTCCTCTCAGCTGGTATTTTGAACTACTACATCCATAAGTATAGGCCAAGTTCATCAAATTGTAGCAATTTACACACCATCGAGTCGATTCCGACCCATAGCAACCCTGTATAAGGTTTCCAAGGAGCAGCTGGTGAGCTTGAACTACTGATCTTTGCAGTTCAAATGACTTTGCAGTCTGACACATTAGCCCACAGCACCACACCAGGTCAAATGGGTACTATCTGCAAATTTGAACATTCTTGTGCGTCTCCTCTCACTTCATATCAGCTGGACCCTTCACTCTCAGCTCTAGCTATCCATGGCTACTGACATATAAGTGTAAGGAGGGTAAAATGTCTTACCCAAGGTGCATTAGTACACTCTAGAACCAGGACTTTTTGATTTTCGGTCTTTTACTTTTCTTATGTCTCATGTTCCTTAAATGTTTTTCATATCCGTTTTTTTCTTTCGCTTTCTTAGGTTCGCATTGTTGAAAGGCTTTTTCATTTTTACTTGAACACTGTACTTGACTCACACTTTTTTCCTTCTATATTTTTATTTAAAAATCCTGTCCCTTTATTTGAATTATTGGTGGTTGGAAGGTCTCGAACACTGCCTGAGCAGCAACGTAGTTGTATACTAAAGCAGCAGAAATATTATACTTGCAGCATGGAATATTGAAAGTAAGTGGTATGTATTCATTTCAACTTGCACCAGTTTTAATGACTTTTAGAGCAAGACTGAGTGCTGGTGGCACTGTGGGATAGGCCATGGGCTACTAACCATAAGGTTGGCAATCAAAACCTACCAGCCACTCAGAGTAAGAAAGATGAGGCTGTATATGCCTGTACAGGCTTACGGTCTTAGAAACCTGATCTAGGGTTGTTATGAGCCCAGATTGACTCAGTGGCAGTGGGTTAATGCAAATGGAAATCCCTGAGTGGTCAAAGCAGTTCACATGCTCAATGTCATAGGTTTCAGTCTATCTGGAAGTACCTCTAAAGAAAGATCTGGGAATCTACTTCCAGAAGTTCATGACCACTGAAAGCCCTATAGAGCACAGTTCTACTATGGCCCACGTTGGGTCACCATGAGTAAGATCAACTCCACGGTAACTGGTTAATGAAAATCAATTGTAAAAAGCTATTGAACATCTAGGGAGTTGTTATAAAATAAAAGTATGGGGATTCTTTACTTTTGAAATGATCATAGCTTCCATAATTTGCTGAAATACATTTTTTAATAATTAGAAATATGGCAGGAATAACATGTTCATATGCTTGCCATTTCATGAATTTGTAGATATGAACAGCCCTTTGTTTTGCTGTCTAACCAACAAGAAGGGCTGTAGTTAACTTGTGTCCCACTGTTACAAAAAGCAATAGAAAAGTTCACTTTAAACAGATGTAAAGTCAACTTTTACCCTGTAGGTCTTTCATGGCAGTTGCATAAAGGCGTTTTCTAGAGGATCTCTGTGGCTTAGAGAATTACTTTTTGATGTATATTTAAAAACATCTAACTACGTTTGCTCTTTAATTTTTAAATGCTATTCTATTTATAGAAACAATTTGTTGTCTTAGGTAATCAAATATTTACCAATTTGGTGCTGTGTGCTGTGTTAGGTGTGATGGATGGGCACAGGTCCTCACTCCAGAAGCTGATGTTCCAGCTGGAGACGTAGGTAATGTCCCCACGCTGTTTGTTGTTTCTTTAAAGTTTTTATTGTGAACTGACTGATGGGAGAACATTGGCTTTAAACTTTTCATTACAATGATTACAATCTCCTCCATGCATCATCATTCAACAGTATTTTCTTCCATTCCCTTTGTTTTTTTGGTGTTTTTGAAGTGGAGGGGGATGTACACAAAAACACTCACGAATATATAATAGTTTAAACAACCAAAGAGTACAGTTGGCAAGCCTGCTTCCTGGCCACCAGCATTCAGTCCCGCTCTTCTCGTGAATCTAGAATCCTCAGCTGCAACTTCTCCATCCCCTCATCTCTGCTTCCATCTCTGGTGTTGCTATTTCTCTGGAATGGGTCCCACACTCTGCATGTGCTCTTCTCCCTTGATGGTCCTAGGGTCCTGTTTCTGGACTGTAAGATTAACTACTTCCCTGGTTTTGTTAAAAAACTTCTACCTTTAAAGTTGTGACAGTTGCAACTAGTTATGATAACAATTACTATTGAATCATAAGAATCTTATCCCCATCTCTTTTCACCAGACCCATCTAGACACAATGAAAACTGTTCGGTGGGGATTCTACCTTCCCCGCACACTCTTAAACTAAACTCCTCTCATAAACTTGTAAGCCAGCCACTTTGTGCCTTTATTGCCCCCTCATTTTAGGTAGTCCCCACGCTGTTTGCAGGTGCTGTTCCTTCTGATTGCAATGCCCTTCCTCACTCTCATTCCCTCCTTGGCCAGGTCAGTTTTTGTGTATTTCGTAAGGAGCAGCGGCACATCTGCCCAGCCCCCATAGCTTTTTGATATTCTGTGCATCTCTTGATCACAGCGTTTGTCACAGGAACTATAATTGTTAGTTTGTTAGCTAACCTCCAGATTGTGAACTCCTTGAGGTTATAAAACTGACTCTTAGTTTTGTTTTCTGAGCATCTGACACATAGTCTGTTCCTAATAAGAGTTTGATGAATTACAATCAAGATAGTACAAACACATACAGCTACATAGTTATGATAAAGATGGTTTAAGAAAGGTAGAATGCAATGAATGTCAAGCACTGTACATTTCTGGAAGGAGCTCTGTGAGTTAAGCACTGGGCTACTAACAAGAATGATCAGCAATTCAAACCCCACAACTGCTCTGCAGGAGAAAGATGAGGTGGCAGTGTGTTTCTTTAAAGAGGACAGCCTCAGAAACCCTGTGGAGCCGTTCCTCTCTGCTCCATGGAGTCACGAGGGATCTGAATCAACTCGATGCCAGTGGGTTATACAGTTTTGGGACCCTGGGTGGTGCAAATGCACTTGGCTATGAACAGAAAGGTTGGAGGTTTGAGTCCACTCAGAGGCACCTAGGAAGAAATGCTTGGCAATTTACTTCTGATAAGCCAGACATTGAAACCCCCTGGAACGCAAAAAGTTCTTTCTACTCTGATACATTCAGAATTGGAGTCAACTTGATGGTGTGGTGGTGGTTGTGTGCTGTGTGGTCAGTTCTGATTCATAGTGATCCTGCACAGGGTTTCCAAGGCTGTAAATCTTTACGGGAGCAGAAAGCCTCATCTTTCTCCAAGAGAACAGCTGGTAGTTTCGAACTGCTGACCTTGATGTTGGCAGCTCAACTAAGACCACTCTGCTAGCAGAGCTGGTGTTTTATTCGCTACTCATACCTAGATGACAGTAAAGTCTTCCGAATGACCTATCCCCATTCCAGCCTTTGGATTTCATTCTCCTTATTGGAGTTAGAGGAATTGATCTGAGTCACAGGTCTAATCGTGTTGCTTTCCATTTATGATTCTGAAATAATGCCCCATTGCTTGCAGTGTAAAGCTCAAACGCTTTCACACAGCTGAAACATTATAAGTTAGTGTGGTGAAACGAACTCTTTTGTGTGACCTTTTGCCTTGACTCTGGAAAAACAGCTTGAGAAATTCAAGCCCCTTCTCTCCCCTTGCCTCCTCCAAACCCTGAGCAATTACCTTTTAGCCCTAGTTTTTATCCCAGAGGATTTATTACATCTGCCTGGTAAACTGGAAACAACTTGGGTTGGTACTTTTTGCCTGGTCCTGGGCTGCAGCTTGCCCTGTGATTGACATGCAGGGATTTGCCCATATGCCCATGCAAATGAAGAACTTATAGATGATGCAAATGAGAAGACCAAAACTTACTATGCAAATAAAGTATCTGTGTCTATGGCCTACTGAGAGGGTATTGGTCAGCTTGTGGGCCCCCTCCCATAGGAGGTGCCATGACTTGAAATTGACAAGGAGTTGCACATATATGCACTAAACCCCAAAGGATTTTTTGAGGCAGAAATAAGGAGAAGGGAGAAAGAAGAGAGAAGGAACACAGAGAAAGAAGAAACAAGGAACCTCCTAAAAGAGCTGTAACAAGGTCAAGGCCATTTACACTGAAGACATAGAGGCCTGGAAGGGGCTCAGCAGCAGAGTCAGTGGTGAATGATGGCAACACCAAGAGGAGCCTTTATTAAGGGGGTGAAGGGGGTGAAAAGAAGCCGGCCCTGAGAAGGCCCAGGGGAGCTGAGAAAGTCTTCCTACACTGAAGAAAGATGACTTTGACTACATGCTTACTAATCCTGATCCCAAGTTGTAGTCTGTTGGCCCTGATCCCAATGTATACCCTATTAATGAATAAATCCATGTTAGAAGTGCAGTCAGAGTGTTCCCTAAGTGAGGATGGAGAGACTTTGTCTTACATACTTTGCGCATGTTGTCAGGAGGGACCAGTAACTAGAGAAGGACGTCATGCTTGGCAAAGTAGAGAGTCAGCACAAAAGAGGAAGACCCCCAACAAGATGGGTTGGCACAGTAGCGGCAACAGTGGGCTCAAATCTAGCAATGATTGTGAGGATGGCACAGGACCAGGCATTATTTTGATCTGTTGTGCAGAGGGTCGCTATGAGTTGCAACTGACACAGCAACACCTAACAACAACAATGCGTCCTTAACAACTACTCAAGTCTGGTCTGTGAGTTTTGTGTGGCAGTATACGGATCACTGAACCCAGAAGAGGAGTAGAGTGCTTTGGGAGGTACAGCTATTTTTAAAGGTTGGAGAGTGGAGGTCTGGCTGAGTTCTATTTCATAGAGAGCAGTCTTGGGCTGACCTTGACTCACATTATCCTCCCTGAAGTTGTTGTTATGTGCCGTGGAGTTGGTTCCGACTCATAGTGACCCTGCACAGGGTTTCCGAGGCTGTAAATATTTACGGGAGCAGAAAGCCTCATCTTTCTCCTGCGGAACAGCTGGTAGTTTCGAACTGCTGACCTTGCGGCTCGCAGCCTGATTCGTAACCACTACGCTACCAGAGCTCTCTGAAGTTAGGCATGGTCTGATGCTGCAACAATTAACACTACTAATTTACTTTTACATCTGTTGTTATTATGAGTCGTTGAGTCAGTTCCGACCCATAATGACCCTGTTTAGGGTTTGTGAGGAGCAGCTGGTGGGTTGAATTGCAACCTTGCTCATAGCAGTCCATTGCTTATTCTGCAGCATCATACGAGGACCCCAACCTTTTCCTTCTCAATGTAAAGAAAACAAAAATCCTCACCACTGGACCAATAAACAACATTCTTATCAATGGAGAAAAGACTGAAGTTGTTAAGGACTTCTTTCTTCTTGGATCAATTATCACCATTTGTGGAAGCAGCAGTCAAGAAATCAAACGACGTATTACATTAGGCAAATCTGCTGCACAAGACCTTTTTAAAGTGTTTAAGAGCAAAGATGTCAGCTTGAGGACTAAGTTGCGCCTGACCCAAACCATGGTATTTTCAATAACCTCATATGCATGTGAAAGCTGGAAGACCGTAGAAGAATTGGTGCTTTTGAGTTATGGTGTTGGAGGAGAGTATTGAAAGTGCCATGGGCTGCCAAAAGAACCAACAGATCTGTGTTGGAAGAAGTACAGCCAGAGTGCTCCTTGGAGGCCAGGATGGCCAAACTTC
>NW_006408540.1:21120950-21128619 GCF_000296735.1 Chrysochloris asiatica | reverse complement strand
CCCAAACTTGCAGATAGTACCCATTTGACTTAGCCTTGATGGCTTGATAATCAGAACTTGACTAGAGGAAAAAAACACCAACAATTTTTGATAAAGGAAACCTAACTGCTACAATTTGATGAACTTGACCTATACTCATGGAGGTAGTAGCTCAAAATACCAACAAAGAAGTAAGGAGTCTTCACATCAATTGTCTATGTTATCCCTTCTGTATAAAGGGTAGATAGGGATGGGCAACTTAGATATTGGCTACCTAATGAGGGGGTGATAAAGGCATGAAGTGACTGGTTTACCAGGTTTCAAGAGGGAGTTTAGTTTAAGAGTGTGTGGGGAAAGAAAGAGTCCCCACTGAATAGTTTTCATTGTGTCTAGATGGGTCTGGTTAAAAGAGAAGGGGATAAGATTATTATGATTCAATAGTAATTGTTACCATGGCTAATTTACACCACCAAAGGGCACATTCTGCAAATCTGCCTCCTGGCTGCCAGCTCTCAGTCCCTAGATTCATAGAAAGAGAGGGACTGAGACCTGGAAGCCAGGAAATAGATTTGCCAAATGTGCCATTTGGTGGTGTAAATTATTATATATGTCTGAGTATTTTTTTTTAAAACAAGAGCTAAAATGAATAGAGCGAAATAGTGTTATCTGATGGTACATGGAGGGAATTATAATCATTGTATTGAAACAACATAGATGATTTGTTGAATGTAAACTGATGATGTGCCCTGTAAACTTTCACTCAATCTACAATAAAAACCTTAGAAAAAAAGAGAGAGAGAGATAAAGGGAAGAGTGCCATGTGACCACAAAGGTATGTAGCAGCTGCAAGCCAAATAGAGCCTGAAGCTATCAGAAGCTGAAGAAAGACACTAGGGTCCTCAGAGAGCACATGATCTTGCTGATATTCCATCTCCTGAAAGAGGTCCTTGGGTAGTATAAACGGTGTGCACTCAGCTAGTAACTGAAAAGGTGTCCCTGAGTGGTGCAAACAATTAAGCGCTTGACAACTGTGCTGAAAAGGTTGACAGTTCAAACCCATCCAGAGACTCCTTGGAAGTTGAGGTCTGTCCTTCTGTTTCCCCAAAGTCACAGCCTGAAATACCTTATTGTGCTTCTACTCTGCAAACATGACTCAGAACAGCAAACACATTGAATGAAAGGTTGGAGGTGTGAACCCATCAATGGCACCATGTTAAAAAAAGGCCTACAGAATCCCTGTTTCCATCAAGATTATAGTCAAGAAAGCCCTATGGAACAGTTCTACTCCATAATACATGGGGTTGCATCCTACCAGTGGATGAAAAGGGAGTGGAGAAATTATTAAAGATTTAAATGGTAGAAAAAGATGACATAACCAATGGAGCAAGGTCACTAAGGATGCAGAAGGAGGTACGATTTTATTGTAGTGGGTAACTATTGACTTGGTGTGGTGCTGTAGCATAAGTGCTGGACTGTGAGCCACAAGGTTGGCATTTCAAACCAACCACCTTGCTCCTCAGAAACCTATGAGTCGGTTGCTATGAGGCAGAACCAACTTGAAAGCACACCACCACCATATTGACCTTTGGAAGAAGGAAGAATAGATCTTCCTTCAAGACTGAAAGAGAGGAAGAAAAGGTGAATCACGTGAGGGTGGGGAGGGTGACATTAAGTATAAGGAAGGTCATACCTAAAGACTCTATCATCTCAATAAAGATGGGTGGGGAGCGTGGGCCAGGATTGGACGTAGAAGGTGGAGTGGGAAGTTGAGGCAAAAGGATGCATTCCTAAGCTTTCTGAGCCTGTAAGCCTATTCTTGATAGGGTGCCTAATATGATGGATCCTTTCCCAAGGAAAACACATACAGATAACCCAAAATGACTGCAGTTCAAATCCACCGTACAGGAGAAAGAATTTGAACATGGATTATGAACAAGTTCTCTTCCTAACTCTGTCTTTAAGTCGAATCTGTATGTAAATTAGAACTGTTAGCTATGGTTCATATCTAATATTAGTTAGTCAAATGTTTGTCTTAAACTCAAACCCACGCCATCGAGCTGATTCCAACTTCTAAATCCAATGAAGGCTGCAAGTCTTTAAGGGAGCAGCTTCATCTTTCTCTGCACAAGGGTGGGTGGCTGTGCACTGCTGACTTTATGGTTAGCAGCCCAACATCTAACCTTTGTCTCAGTCTAAAGTCCATAGTGTACCTTTCTATGTATAAAAGCGTTAAGGAAACATTTCCAGATGCACTAAAACATCTTTAACATAATGATACAATTATAATATTTTGACTCAGCTCACAAGGTAGCTCCTGTTTGTTATTAGGAACTATTGTGTGTACCTCGACTTTTTTCTATTATAAGCTTTACAGGGGGTCATAACTACAGCTTTTAAGTAAGTCAAACATTAGGAAATCTGGGGACTGCTTGGATGTACAAAATTATTCATATACTGTGTTTTTATACAAACAATGTGTGCCTTCTATGTTTGTTTGCTAATTGCTCCAAAATACCTATGCATGGTATTTTTATATGTTGCTGTGAAATAAATTAGCATAGCTTGCTATAAAAATATCTCAAGAAGAAGGGAGTGGTTGGCAAGCAAACATAGAAGGAGTGCTTTATTTCTAGAAAAATATGGTAATTTCACAGGGTCCTGGGTGCCAAGTGAAGTCCCTATGTGGTGCAAACAATTGGCATGCTAAGCTGCTAACCAAAAAGTCCACCTTGAGACTCCCCGGATGAAAGGTCTTGGAATCTACTTACAAAAAATCAGTTATTCAAAACCTGGAGCGGTGTAATTCTTCTTAGAAACCTGGGCCACTCTGAATCCAAGGCCATGACGTAGAATTGTTTGTTTGTTTTGTTTTGTTTGGAGTGGGGGGTGCCAAGTTAAGCATGCCTGCTCCTAGGTATTAATACAATTGAATAAAAATATTGCTGTTAAGTAATTAGAAGTGAAATGGTTTGGATTTGTAACTTTCCACATCTATGTTTCTGTGACGTTCCCCACTAGTATTCAGTAGCTCAAGAGTAACAGCTGATATGGTGTAGGGATTGAGACTGGGGGCTTCAGACAGGTCCATTGGGATCAAATAGGGGAGAGCAGTAGGGGCAGAGGAAAGACAAAGAAAGCCAGGCCTCATGAAAAAAAGTGGCGAGGTGAAAGTAACATCAGGCTGAGAGTCCACTCTAGGTGCAGATCCTAATGAATGCCTTGTAGAAAGTCCAGGTATAATAGTAAAGTGAGTCTCTCTGATCACCGTGCACAGGCAGTTCTTAACAATGACTGAACAAGCATACCTCCCTGAGCAAGTTTTATTTGTCCAAGACTCAAAGTTTGCCTGCACTCAGTAGACCTACATCACAGGGAGACAGATAGATTAAGACTTCAAGAGTAGGAGGCAGCTTGCAAGGGCAAAGTCCCGGATGTGGGTGAGGTGGTAGTGGGTGGCTGGCTGTGCTCTCGAGAAGCTGATGTGGTACTAGCGTTGAAGAGGACACCTTTAGCTAGGTGGCTGTAAGTAACACCCAGTTCTACTGCTTTTAGCTTCTAGAATCTCAATCTTGTCTGGAATCCTGCATCTGCATCAATGTCATAAATGTTTTTTCACCCTTTTCATAGGTGATGATGTCATGGATTGAACTGTGTTCACCCCCAAATTTCTGTTGAAGTCCAGGCTCTGGTTCCTGTGAATGAATGTGGCCTTGTTTGGAAATGTTGTTGTTGTTAAGTATTGTTGAGTCAGTTCCCACTCTTAGTGACCCTGTTTAGGGTTTGTGAAGAGCAGTTGGTACGTTTGAATTGCCGACCTTGTAGTCAGCAGTCCCCTGCTTATCCAACACCATCACACCAGGAAATAGAGTCTCTGAAAATGCAATCAGTTAAGTTCATATAAGATTGTAACTTTAGAAAGTGGACCTATTCCCACATGAGTTATGTCCAGTAAGAGAGGACAAGAGACACAGAGGAGGGCACATGACTGCAGATCTATGGTACAGCTGTAAACCAAGGAACACCTGGGGCTACCAGAAGCCGGAAGAAACACCAAAAAGAAACATCTTCCTCTAGAGCTTTCTTAGAGAACTCCACCCAGCTAACAGCCTGCATCTGGATGCCTAGACTCCAGAATCATGAGAAAATAAATTTCTATTCCTATAGCCACCTAGTTTGTGCTACTTTGTTATGGCAGTCTTAGAAAACAAATACAGACAGCGCTTATTTGATAACATGTTTTCTCCCCTACTTGATTTTGTGCTGGGGTGGCACTGTGGGTTAATGTGCTGGACTGCAAAGTCAGTAGTTCAAGCACCAGCTGCTCCTCAGAAACCCTATACAGAACCGACTTGACAGCACTTAACAATAACAACACATTTTGTGTCCCTGGGGAGCAATGCTTGTCTTTTTCGTAGTTTTGAATCTGCAGTGCCTACATATAGGTGTTCAACACTTGTCGAATGAATGTTGTTAAGTGCCTTCGAGTCAGTTCTAACTCGTAGTCGGATCCTGTATAGAGAGTCTGCTCTTCCTCTTTCCCAAGATGGCCCAGGGGCCTTCTAACTCAGAGATTGACATATCTCTATGGCTAATCATGTAGATAAACCAGGGCAGTTTAACATTAAAGGTTTGAAGGAAGAACTTTCAAGAGGAAAAATTCCAGAAGTAAAGAAGGGTAAGGGAAACCCCACAACCAACCATCAGCTTGTCAGCATGGTGCCAATCCCTGACAGTGTGAATATATGTGGAATGATCCAACATCTTCAACTCACCTTCTGAGCAATTCCAACTTGTTGTAGTTAAGTGCCATGGAGTTAGTTCCAACCCATAGTGACCCTATATGGGGTTTCCAAGAAGTGACTGGTGAGCTTGAACCGCTGACCTAGCAGTTCAAACCGACTTTGCTGTCCAGCACATTAGCCCACAGTGCCACACCAGGACCATTGTTGTTGTTGTTAGGTGTCATCAAGTTGGTACCGACTCATAGCGACACTGTACACAACAGAACGAAACACTGCCCGGTTGTGGGCTAACCTCACAATAGTTGCCACACTTGAGCCCATCAATGCTGCCACTTGGCCAATCCATCTCACTGACGGTCTTCTTTTTCTCTGACCCTCCACCTTACCAAACATGATCTCCTTCTCCAGCGATTGGTCCCTCCTGACAATATGTCCTAAGTATGAGAGACGAAGTTTGGCCATCTTGGCCTCCAAGGAGCACTCTGGCTGCACTTCAGTTCCAGTACAGATCTGTTGGTTCTTTTGGCAGCCTATGGCACTTTCAATATTCTTCTCCAACACCATAACTCAAATGGATCAATTCTTCTACAATGTTCCTTATTCACTGTCCAGCTTTCGTATGCATGTAAGGACCACACCAGGACCATAGCGACCCTGTATAGGATTTCCTAGGAGCTTCCGGTGGGTTTTGGAGTCCTGGTGTGGCACTGCAGGTTAATGCACTGGACTGCAATGTCAGTTTGAACTGCATGGTTGGTGGTTCAAGCTCACCAGATGCTCCTCGGAAACGCTGTACATATGGTTGGTATGAGTCAGAACCAACTCGGTGGCAATTAACAGCTGGTGGGTTTGAACTGTTGACCTTGTGGTTGGCAGTTCAGTGCTTATCCCACAGTGCCACAGATACTCTCAACTGACTCAGGCTCAGTTGACCCCATGTACTGCAAAACCTTCACAGTTGGTGTGCTCACAGTCCTTTGTTGTAACTGCTATATATTTTTTTGAGTGGCTTCCAATGTAGAGGCTCAACAGACACTGTTCTGTTGCAATTGAGAGCATTTTCATTGGCTACGTGTTGGAAGGAGCTCTGGTAGAGTAGTGGTTATGAATCGGGCTGCAAACCGCAAGGTCAGCAGTTCGAAACTACCAGCTGTTCTGCAGGAGAAAGATGAGGCTTTCTGCTCCTGTAAAGATTTATAGCCTCGGGAACCCTGTACAGGGTCGCTATGGGTCGGAACCGACTCCACGGCACATAACCACCACCACGTGTTAGAAGTTAGAAGTAAACCACCAGGCCTTTCATTCTAGTCTTAGTGTGGAAGCTCCACCATGGATGACCCTGCTGATATTTGAAATCCTGGTGACCTAGCTTCTGTCATCCTGGTGATGTGAAAGCCACCACAGTGTGTAAACTATGCTGGATATTTCATCAGCATCACTCAGAACACTACATTACAGGGAGAGAAAACTTCACGTCCATTGTCAGGCTTCTAGCACTTGAAGATGTTCTATTTGAAGATTGGATTTTGCCAAATATCTAAGGTTTGAACAAAGAATATAGCCTTTAGTTTTTCCCCTGACTAAATCTTATAAAGGAGTCCTGGTGTGGCGCTGTGGCCTAATGTGTCAGACTGCAAAGCCGTTTGAACTGCAAGGTTGGTGGTTCAAGCTCACCAGCTGCTCCTTGGAAACCCTATACAGGGTCGCTATGGGTCCAAACCAACTCAATGGCACTTAACAACAACAATAACAATTTTATAAAACGGGAACCCTGGTGGCACAGTGGTTAAAGCACCCAGCTGCTGAGACTGGTGGGTGGTTTGAACCCACCAGCCTCTCTCTGGAAGAAAGATATGGCAGCCAGCTTCCGTAAAGATTACAGCCTTGGAAACCCTATGAGGCAATCCTACTCAGTCCTGTAGGTCCACTGTGAGTCAGAGCTGACTCCATGATAGTGTTTGGTTTTTTGGTTTGGGTAATTTTTACAGAATGTGCATTCAGAAGAACAACTCTTAGGTCTGAACTTTGGCTGCCCGTAAAACTCCAGCGAGTAGTTGCCTACTGCTGCTCTTTATAGGAAACTTCTAAATAATTTAAATCTTGAAGTGGGTTAAAGAGATCCTTAGCACATAGATGTCCTATAAATAAAAGGAGTAAGTAATATAGTATCCCCTTGCTTTTTGTGTCCTTCCCTAAAGAGCTCCCCTTTGTTTTGTTTGCATCAATAAGATCATTGTTAGGGACTTTTAAATGAGGTTGAGTTTCCCCTGGGTGGGGCTTTCCCAAGGGAGTCCCTTTTAGCTTGTTTCGGGTGTATGACCACCTTGGTTCTTTCACTAAAAATGACGAATTTGCTTGTCTCTGTTATAAATAGCTCAGCACCAGAGCTTTTCATTGATAACTGCGGACAGAGAAAGAAGTCCAGGTAGGGCGCTAATCTCGCTTTGCGCGCTAATCTCGCTTTGAGCTCTGACAATGAGAAAGGTTGAAGTGGTCTAGTGTCTACTAAGAGAAAGCTGGAGGAGAAAGAAGAAGAAGGAGAGAGAAAAATGCTGTTAAAGAGGAAGTGGTGAGAGGCTTCAGAATTTCAGTGTGACCTGTTTGTCAGGTGATTTCTGTGGTGGGAGGGGGCATGAAAAAAAAAAAAAAAGTTAAGTAAAATGTCCTTATAAAGACAAAATCTATTTCTTTCCTGGCTGATGATTTGTCATTCTAGTCACTTCCTGCCTTGTGACCACACACCCTGGTTGACAAAGTTGTCTCCAGATCAGAAAGAAGGCGCTTTCTGATCACACACCAGCCCTACTGAGGACAATTTTCTACCAGGTAAATTTTCGGTCTGACTTTTTCTTGTGTTTCTTGGCTCTGATTCTGTTGACTGTGGACTTTGGCTTCAGGGGACTAGCACCTGTCTTCTGAGTCCTCTGTGAGGCCAGCCACTCTACCTG
>NW_006408540.1:21101170-21120850 GCF_000296735.1 Chrysochloris asiatica | reverse complement strand
ACCCCCACCCCCACCGGCTCTCCTGGCTGGGTTTTTTTCAAATTCTCTGCAGGCAAATGATGATGTTTTCCCTTTTAAAAGAAAACCAGGTTTGAGTTGATTTCTATTGCTTTGTGTCAGGGAGTCTATATTTATTGTGATTTTATCTCCTTTAAAATGTTTTCAGGGAAGTGCATATTGATCATTGAATTGTGCTGCTCTTTGGCCTGATTGGGGTAGTTTTAATTTTAGCTCCTGTGGTTCGGTTTGTCTCAGACTTCTTTGTAGTGCTTCTATGGGTGTGTTCACGTCTTGAGTCCTGCGTTACTGAGTGTGCTACTGGTTATTTGGGTCGTTTTGGCGCCAAGAGTTTTTAATGGGTGCGTTTAATAACCACATGGAATTAGAGACCTCGTTCTCTCAATTTATCCTGTAGAAATAAAAGCCATTTGGGTGGTTTAGTTATGTATGCTTTGTTTGTAGGATTGTCTAGATGATCCATTCTGCTTGTGAACATATAGATGAACACACATGGTTACATCTTAGGAAAAGGCTTCTGTCTGTAAAGTTGCTGTGGGGTATTTATTCCAGAGACTGCTGAAATATATGGACTTTGGACCTTGCAGTATCATTTAGTGATCATTGTCAAGCAATATTAAGACCCAGAGACAGATGATGAATGTAAAAACCATGAAGATTACAGATTCATTCATCAGCACGCTTATCAAAACTCGACATTTTGATACTTGATTAGTGCAGCAACTTGCTTTCCAAAATTACACCCACAGGACAACTTAGAAAACAAAACAAACCTAAACAAAATACCATTAAGCAAATAAAGGCAGCTTGTTTGTGAGTTTGTATCAATTTATATTCATTTCTTTTTAATTGAATGAATGGAGGCAAATTTGAATGGAATGAACCCCTTTGCCTATAAATGTGAATTTGTGAAAGTTGCAAAATGTTGCCAATATTGTTTTGTATATCTCATCTGGATATCTTTAACTAAAAAAAAAAAAAAAATGTGGAATAGGAACTTGAACACTAGTAGTCTTCTTAGCCTCAAAGCGCTATATGAACTCTTTGGGGCTTAGGAAATTGTACAATGACAATGGCAAAGAAGCAAAATAATCATTTCATTACCGTAGTCAAAGTACATTCATTGGGCTAAAACTTAGCCTCCTGAACCAAAAGCTACATGCACAGTGATGGACTTCTTGGGTGATAAAGGACTTAAAGATAAGTATCATTAATTTTTGCTTAGACACTTTGGATTATTCTCATAAAATTCTCAAGTCAACTTCTTGTTACCTAAAAAGCTCAGATCCCACTGTATATACAGGAAAAATGGCAAATAAAATTTATATTAAAATTCAAAGAAAACATTTTTTCATAAGATTATATTTATGAAGAATCATAAAGTGAGATTACAAAGGCATTGGGCTTTTATGAATGATAACAGATTCTATAGCAGAGTTTACATGTTGTTGTTAAGTGCTGTCAAGTCATTTTTAACTCATAGCCTCCCTATACAGAGTTTCCAAGGAACGTCAGGTGGGTTTGAACCACTGACCTTGTGGCTAGCAGTCTAGTGCTTATCCTACAGTGCCTCATCAGGACTTTATGAATAAGAACAGATTTTATAACAAAGTGGTATTACTTAGATTTATCTGTCTTCCTAGGGTTTTAGTTGGTTTTTGTCTACTAATTTACAGGCATTCAGGTTTCTTAAAACCTGCCAACTCACGTATATCATCAAATGACTACTATTCTACATGCATATTGAGCACGATCGAAATAAAAATTAGAATTAGAGTCGAATGAAATGTAAAACTAATCAGTACCAAGCAGATTCAGAGTAAATCTATTGTATAACAATGTAATTCCTAAATCAGAGATCGTGTCTTACATGGTGTTCATTTGGAAGTTCTCAGAAGATCCTTCCTGCTTAGATGTTCATCTTCTAGAGGAATCTCCCAACAGCTGCTGGAGCCACTGAGCTCCCAGACAGCTTCTCCTTGGTTCTTTTCCCAGTTCCCTCTTGCTTCAACTTCCTTTCCTATACTAATGACTGCCCCTGATGTTTGAGCTTGTCTGTTTCAATCATTGCATCAGTCCTCTTAACAATTTCATCTTCACAGAGGGAAGAAAAAGCTTTCAACTTATCTCTCTAATAATAACGAATATCAGTTCAAATCTTCCAGTCATTCTGTGGGAGAAAGATGAGACTTTCTACTCCTGTAAAGATTTGCTGCCTCGGAAACCCTATCCAGGGTCACTGTGAGTCGGAAATGACTCCACAGCTCACCACCACCACCACCACCACTATATATATATATATATATATCTCACTAACTTTGAATTGGCTATATTCTTAGTACTTTACCATAACAGTGAGGTAGATATTGGTGACATCTTCACATTTGAAGCCAATTCATTCTTTCATGTATTTTGTTAGTTATATTTTTCTACTATTAGACCAGGTTTATATATTAACTTCCAAACTATGAGGCAACCTCCTGGAATAAACAAACAACAGACCATAGTGCTTATTTGTATGTAAGCCCTGTGGTTGAGTTCAAATAATCACACCAGTTGACTCCAGCTCCCAGTGAACCCATCCATGTGTGTCAGAGATCTGTGCTCCATCAGGATTTTAGTTGCTGATTTTGAGGAAGTTCATTAGGTCTTTCTTCCAAGGTAACTTTGGGTGGATTTGAACCTCCAGTCTTTCCATTAGCAGCTGAGTGTAGTAACCATACACACCATCCCAGGAACTCCTCCAAATAATCATAATTCACCCCCAAACGAGTACATCCACATTATAATTGCTTTTATTAAACAGCTTCTTCTTTCTCATCCATCTCCTCAGTGTTTTCTCAGCTCCTTTGGTTTAACTCATTAACTCATTTGTTTCTAGCAACTTGGTGCTGTAGTAGGATCAACACTGGACTGTGAACTATAGGGTCGGCAGTTCAAACCCACCAGTTGCTACTTGGAAATCCTATACAGGATCACTATGAGTCAGAGACGACTCAACAGCACTAAATAACAACAGTCTGTTCACATTATAACCAGTTCACATTTTCTAGTCTTGAGACTAATAAGACATGAATTCATTAAGCAATGTAGTATTCATACTCAAGCACACATATTTATAATTATATATTATGGACCAACTCTGGGTGTTCTAAAAACTGTGAAAGAATTGTTTTTAACTGTGACTAAAAGAACAGTAAAGTAACCCACTTACTAAGTTTAAGTAAGTTTTGCTCAACTTTGGAGTGTGGCTGTGTCAGCCCCAATTACAAGTTACAGGAGGCTATTTCTTAAATATGGTCAGTTGTTTTTTCTGGCGGAAGGAAAGCTAAGATGTTAAATTGAGGAACTAGCAAAGCCACCGTTCTGCGGTTGCAGCATTGATTCTTGTTTTAGTCTAGCACCAGTTGTATGGGCAAGAGTATCTTTCTCCCTCATACACATATGCACACACATGCACACATATGCACACACATGCATATATACTTCTTGACTGGCTGAACTAAAATGAAAAAGGAATCCTGTTCACCACAGACAGAAAAGACAAGACACTAAAGTCAGCAAGCAAATTAATTATGCATGTGAACTGCAATCTCCCAGATAATTTGTTTTTTCCCTCCCCTCTGGTTGCTAGGAGAAGTGAATCAATGATATAATCACCTTGCATTTGAACAATACCCTGCATTGGACCCTTGGTTTAGTCATCAAGAAAATAGAGCTGAGCTGTGTACCCAAATGTATGAAGATGTTGCACAAGTATATCTGGCTAAAATGTGTATCTTTTTCTTATTTGTCATTTCTTAGGCAAAATTTAGAATTAGGATTACATTGTTGTTAAACTCTGATACGATGTTTTAAATGTAGGCCCTGCGTACCTCCTTGACATTATCAACTCACATTGCCTTCACCAGGATTGAGAAAGAGGAGAAGGATATGTTTCTTGTGTAGAAAGTTGGGTTATTGTGGTTAAGTGCCATTGAGTTGGTTCTGACCCAGAGTGACACTGTATAGGGTTTCTGGGGAGTGGCTGGTGAGCTTGTGGTTCAAACTGACTTTGCATTCCGGTGCAGTAACCCACAGTTGGTACCAAAGGACTTTGACTGTTGAGGTTTGTTTTTGTGAAAACAAAATGAACTCTCCCTGGCATCCTCAGTGCTTTGTAAACTCTTTGAAAAGTTCCCCTGTGGGAAAATTGAATGTTGGAGGCTTTTGAATTTCATCCTCCCCTTGACAACTTTCAAGTTGAGACTTTTCTTGAAAGTATCATTGAATCCTTGTTGCTTTCTTGTGACTGCAGAGATGACAGGTGTGACACTTGAGTGCTACCTGGTGATGATTCCTCAGTCTTTCTCCTACCACACTCCACACCTGTCCTGTCATTCATTGTCCTTTCAGGGCTGAAGTTCCTTATCCAGCATCATATACATTGTTATTGTTGGGTGCTGTTGAGTCAATTCTGCACTCAGAGCAACCCTGTGAGACAGAGGCGAACTGCCCCATAGTTTTCCAGGCAGTAATCTTTACAGAGCCATTGAATGAGTTTGAATCACCAAGCTTTTGGTTGGCAGCCCAACACTTAACCCTTTCCCCACTAGGACTCCTTATTTTTGTTAAGTGCTGTTGAATCGTTTCTGATTCATATCGATCCTGTATAGGGTTTCTGAGGAGTGGCCGATGAGTTTTGAACCGCCAACCTTATATAGTTCAAACCAACTTGGCAGTCCATTGCTTACGCTACACCGCCATGCCAGAATGCACATAGCATATATGTTGTTCAAACCGACCTTGCATTCCACTGTTTTTCTTACAGCACCACACCAGGATGACTTATATCTTATGTAATGTCAACTTTTTAAGGTTTGTGAGTCTGAATTCATATTTTAGATTTTTCCTAAGTGTGTTGTCAGAGCAAGTCTCCTAACCGTCCTAAAGCTTAGCTTCCTCATCAAGAAAACAGGGAAAGAATGATTTACTTCCTGGGTCTGTCTTGGTCTCATTTTCCCCTTTCCTTTCCCCATTTGGTGGTTTGTATGCATACTCCACTTTGCCATAAGTACTGACTTTATTGAACCCTTATTCCCTAGACACCATGATACACACTTGGCTTCTGTTTCTATCCAGTAGCCACAGAAAGGTGATAGTATTGTCTCCTGTAACAGATGACCAAACTGAGGTTCATGGGAGGTTGAAAATGGCTTGTCTAAGATTAAGGGACAAAGCCAGGATTTACACATGGTTCTCACCCAGTTTATATTGTCAGTTTCTTAAAAGTGCATACTGTTTCTTGTTTACATTACATTGTATCCTCTAACATGTATGAGAACAAGTCTAAATACTTCTTTCTATCATTTAAGTAATAAGTGATGCTTCCTAATGCCACATTTCCCGCCAGGAAGGGATTTCAACTCCACTTTCAGACCCAACATACTTGCAAAGACAAACGTGTCAATGCTTGCAGATTATATGGTACAAAATCTTGAAAATACTGGTTATAGAAGTAGATTCAACTATTTAACCACTTGAATTTTTGACAAAATAAATGTTATAGCATATCCTGTTGTTAACTAGTATTGCCAACCACACTGCAACTTCCAACAATGTGAAAATAAGTATAACTTATACAATTAATACAAATGGATAGACACGGAGGGTAAACAGGCATGGGAGGTGTATTATAGCTATATAATGTACGCACAAATATAAATATATATATACAGAAGATATGTATTTGTACATGAGTATATGAGTATTTAGAAGCCCTGGTGTGGTGCTGTAGGATAAGAACTGGACCGCAAGGTTGATTTGAACCACAAGGGTGGTGGTTCAAACTCACCACCTGCTCCTTAGAAACCTATATAAACAGGGTCACTCTGAGTCAGAACCGATCGATGGCACTTAACAACAACAACCTATGGGTATTAGAAAAAAGACAAAAATTGCCTGCCTTAATGAATCTATAAATCCTTATTTTGCTTTTTTCTGCAAGTAAGCATATCATTAGCTGTTCTGAAAGAACTCCTTATTGAAAAGGAGGTCACGTCATTAAGAATCAATAGAAGCTTCTGTTGCCATTGCTAATATGCAGATGCCCCTAGTCTCAGTGTTTTTCCAACTCAAACGAATGGAGATGATGCCAGGAGAACTGGAGAATGGACAAGATGGCAGAAGGCAGAGTAGAAGCTCATCGAATTGTACCCTGGCACCTGTAAGTCAGGAAGTATTGCCCAATGGTCCTCAGCACAGATACCCAGATATCTCTTTTCTTGCCATGACTCATAATGGATGTGGTTGGACTTGTCTTCTTAAAATTGCTGTACACATTCTGTTCCCACTCTGGCCACACTTCCTCAACTGTAAGAAGGTGCTTTCCACCATCAGTAGCTCAGGCTAGGCTAAACCTAAGCCCTTGACCACTCAGTGTAAGGTCAATCGGTACAAAGGATGTTGTTTCTGGTTGGCCACACTTACAAATTTTGCAGTACCTGTTGGAGCTGTGGCTTCAAAGACTGTGGGTGAGGAATACGGTGCAAGAACTTAAACAAGCCAGGCTAAGGGCATTTGGACAAATAGCCTGCATGTGAAAACTAGATTTACACCCACGCAAACACAAAAAGCATACACACAATCAAGTGTGGTTTTTTAGGCGGTGGCTCTATATAGTATTTTGTACAGCTTATAGTGAAAATGTGGGTTTGTTCCACAAGATAATTTTTGGAAAAGTTCTACATTTTTATTTGTTTTCCCTTCCTTCCTGCCTTCCTGCCTTCCTGCCTTCTGTTCTCTCTCCTTTCCTTGTTGTAAAAACTTTATGCACTTTGTCTCAATTCTAATACATAGTTATTTAAAACAACAACAACAAATTAATTTTGTTATTGTTGTTCAGAATATCCACATCAAAATATATACCAATTCGTATTTCTACATGTACAATTTGGTGGCATTTGATTACGTTCTTTGATTTGTGCAGTTCTCTTTGTCCTCTTTTCCTTGTGGTTACATTAATTCATTGTCCCTTTTTACAGATGAGGAAACTAAGGCTGAGATGATTTAGGTAACATGCACAAAGATACACAGCAAGGAATGGTTGAGTCCAAAAATCCAGCATCTCTTCACCATACACGGTTGCTTCCTACTTCATTCTTTTTAGTTGAATATCAGAAGTGTAATTCCAAAAAGGAAGCCATTATTGTAAGTGCTTGGATGGTGTCTATAGGATGCTTGAAACACCTATATGTTGGCTTAGATTGGAGAGAAGTGGTCTGTGTTCTAGTGTAGTTGAGGCTGTGAACTAAGGAATCTAGTTGTGAGACAAGTCATAGAAGAAAGTCCTCTCCCCAGACTCTCCTTGCCATCCACACATAAGATCTAACCCATGTTGGAGACTGTCACTCAAGGGCTTTTCAACCTCAGGTTCTTTAAATGCCAATTATTTGTGTTTTCCCCATACTTTGGCTAGACCAAACCAAGATTCCGGAAGTCCTACTTCTCTTTCTGAATTCATCAGTGACTCACTGTGAGACTTTGAGGAGTAACTTCATGTTTCAGGGTCCTTATTTTCCATCTTACAAGTCCATTTCCTTCCTCACTTTGCAGAGCTCTGATTTTTGTATGGGAAATGGTGATATGAAGAGGATGCTATGTATGTGTAAGCAGGCCAAATTAGGTTCTTGGCGGGGTCATTTTGTTGCTTGGGGAGAGTAAAGGACACCCGTGTTACCTGAAGTGAGCACAGTTAGTGTTGTGACTAGAGATAGCACAAGAGCCAAGATGACCAAAGTTGTTTCTTCTAGAAACAAGAGCTAGTGAGGAAGAGCACCGTGCGGCTACCCCTCCAGCCTCCGGTTGTTCCACCTCATATGTCCTTCCTTACCTTCCACCACACCAATCCTCCCACAGCTTCCTCAGAGTGCTCCTGCTTGTCTCCTTGCTTTGATGGCCTCTTTTTTCTTCTTAGAATGCCCTTTTCCATTTTGAAAACTCCCACTGCTTCCTTAAGACTCTTAGCTCAGTGTCAACATTGCCTCTCTTCCTTTCCTAATCAGAGTGAAGTGCTTCTTTTCTGGGATCCCATGGACCCACTTTGATACACTAACTCTAAGGTATTCGTATTCGTATTGTTATTAATTTGGAGAACATTTTTCTTCACTAGATTATGCTCCTAGAGCATAGTATTAGTTTCTATCTTCATCTCACCAGGTCCTAGAATGTGGTAAGTGCTTTAAGAACTATGAATGAAGGAGAGGGCAAGTTTGGCAGTTGTCTAGTACTCCCTTAATTTTCTTCAAGATACTGAGGAACTAAAGAGAAGAGACTTAAAATTTCTCTTAAAAAAAAAAAAGCCCAGGAAGGAAGGGCCCCAGTCTTAAGCCAAATGTTACAAAAGTGTGTTCATCAACACAAGGTCAGAACTGAGGAACTCACAAGACAGCTGACAGCCTTGAACTACAGGAACCGGACAGTCAGCTGCGATAGGAGTGGAGGCCTTGAACTGGAGTGGAGAGGATGCTGCCCTGTAGCAGGCTCCCTATCAGAAGCCTTCCCTGGTTCACAGCTATGTGGCCAGAGCTAATTGTTCTAGCTTCAGTTCCCTCACACAAAAAAACGAGAATTGTCATAACACTCTATAGGATTATGGTAAGAATTCAATGTAGTGATCCATGAAAACATAGACTCCAGATGATAAGCACTGGACTGCAAAACACAAGGTTCATGGTTCAAGCCCATCTGCTACTCCAAGGGAGAAAGATGAGGCTTTCTGCTCCCAGGAAGATTTAAAGCCTCGGAAACCCTATACCAGGTAACTATGAGTCAGAACCAACTTGAGAGCACTTAACAACAACAACCGTTCAGTAAACATTCGCTAACAAACTCACTGCCATCCAGTTGAGTCTGACTCATGTTGTTAAGTGTAGTCAAGTCACCTCCGACTCCTAGAGACCCTACATAGGGTTTCTCTCGCTCTCTTTTTTTTTAATGTAAGTTACACATTTTCTTTTCCAATAAATCATTTGTTACATTTGACTTTTTAATAACTCTGTATAGGGTGTCTGAGGAGAGACTGGTGAGTTTGAACTGCCGACCTTGCAGTTAGCATACCCTATAATAGAGTTCCTGAGATTGTCTTTTCGGGAGCAGCTTCATCTTTCTGCCGCACAGCAGCTGCTGGTGGTTTTGACCCACAACATTGCAGTAAGCAGTCCAATGCTTACCCTACAGTATCAACAGAGTTTTTATGTTGAGGTGTGCTGTTGAGTCTGTTCTGACTCAGAGTGACCCTGAATAAAACAGTTGATAGGTTTGAACTGCTGGTCTTGCAGCAGCATGGTTAGCAGTTCAATGCTTATGCTACAGCATTGCTGTTTTTGTTAAGTACTGTTGAGTCTGTTCCGACTCATAATGACCCTGTATAGGGTTTCCAAGGAGTGGCTGCTGGGGTCGAACAGCCAATCTTGTGATTCACAGTCCAGTGATCCTACAGCACGACACCTGCAACTACACTGTTTTTGTGAAGTGCCCTCAAGTCGGTTCTGGCTCACAACCCTGTAGAGAGCTTCCAAGGAGCCTCTAGTGGATTTGAACTGCTGACCTTGCAGTTCAGTCTGACATTGCAGTCAAATGCTTATCCTACAGCGCCATACCGGGACTCCAGGAGTCCTCTGGTGGTGTGCTGTGGAGTCGGTTCCGACTCATAGCGACCCTGTACAGGGTTCCCGAGGCTGTAAATCTTTTATTGCAGCAGAAAGCTTCATCTTTCTCCCACAGAATAGCTGGTAGTTTCGAACTGCTGACCTTGATGTTAGCAGCCCAATTTGTAACCACTGCGCTCCTAGGAGTTGCACATATGGATGGTGCAAACAGAGAAGCACTCAGCTATTAACCACAAGGTTGGAGATTGGAGTCCACCCAGAGATGCCTGGGAGGAGGGGTGGGAAGCTTGGTGATCTTGATAAGTCCAAGTCCAGAGAAGTCAATATGCAAATTACACTCAGATACCAATAGCCCTAGAGTCCTGGTGTAGCTCTGTGGGTTAAATGTTCTGGATTGCAAAGTTGCTTTGAACTGCAAGGTTGGCGGTTCAAGCTCATCAACTGCTCCTCAGAAACCCTATATAGGGTCGCTATTAGTCGGAACCAACTCTATGGTAGTTAACAACAACAACACCATGGAGAACAGAGATTTAAAATCCCACATGAATAAGGAAAACAGCTAACTGTTTTTCAGTATCTCCTCATCTTTTGAAATCTAGTACAAATGTCTCTTCCTCCTGGAGGTCATCTTTGGCTCTCTAAGGGAAAGAGATTTCTTCCTTTCTATGCCTTCTGAAAAGTCTCCCTGGGTGTCCAACTAAAGCACCCCCTGGGCTGTATTCTAGCTACCATGACGCTCCTCTGTCAAACTGGTTAGAGCCACATGCTGTATCTGTGTCCCAGAATCTAGCCCAGGACTTGGCAAAAACAAATCAGTTGTCCTCGAGTCAAACTCATATTGACCCTTGTGTGTGTTGAGTACAGCTGTGCTCCACAGGGTTTTCAATGGCTGGGATCTTTGGAAAGAGATCAGCCATGCCTTTCTTCTGAGGAGACTGGATGGACTTAAAGCATCCAAGTGCATTAACCATTTGTATAAATAAACAAATTTGCTTAGTGGCAATATTTATGACCTGAGGATAACTTTCACAGTACAGATAAGTTAACATGCAAATTACATTCAAGCAGCTAATGCTGCTAAGTACTGTTGAGTTGGTTCCGACTCACAGTGACCCTGTATAGGGTTTCTGAGGAGCAGCTGATGGATTTGAACCACTGACCTTGTGGCTCAAACCGGCCTTGAAGTCCAGTTTGTATCCTACAGTGCCACACCAGAGCTCTAGCCCGTTCCTAATTGTTTCTGGAGTTGTCCTAAATAAACTGAGTTCATCATCCCAGTAGATTTTACCTTCTTTTTAGGCACTGCTCCTTGTCCAGAGTGCATTCCCTTCCACCTAACCACAATGACCAGTGAATCAGGCACTTTATAGAGAACCAGAGCTCAGCACCAGTCACCCACCAGGCAAATGAAAAACGAGAAGCGGAAAACCTGCTTGGGGGAGGGTGGGGCCCGCAGCATCAGTGTGGGTGAACTCACAGACTGCTATGGGCTAGCTCATGGACCCACCCCAACTCATGGAGACCCCAGGAGTGTCAGAGTACAGCTGTTGTTCCTATGGGTTTTCAATGGCTGATTTTCACAAGGAGAGCTCGAGGCTTTTCTTCAGAGATGCCTCTGGGTGACCTAAACTTCCAATCTTTCAGCTATCAGTTAAGCACATTAATCATTTGCGCCACCCGGGGACTTCTATCTAGGGACAGTTGTTGTGTTTTAGTCCCCAAATCAATTCAGCAAAGTAGTTTTTCTAGAAAAGTCATTTCGTGTCAACTTGAAACTTTCACTTGCCTTGTACTTTTCAGTAGGAGGGATGTTGTAGACATGAGAGGTGGTGGTGTTAGTTATCTGCCATGGAGCCGGTTCCGACTCATAACGACCCTGTACAGTGTTTCTGAGGCTGTCAATCTTTATGGAAGCAGGAAGCCTCATCTTTCTCCTGTGGAACAGCTGGTAGTTTCAAACTGCTGACCTTGAGGCTTGCAGCCCGATTTGTAACCTCTCTGCTCCCAGAGCTCCTTGTAGACATGTATGTAGGCATATATATAAGAGTTGCTCTTGTGTGCTGTTGAGTCGATTTCAACTCATAGTAGCCCTGATGGACAGAGTAGAACTGCCCCATAGGACTTCCTAGTCTGCAGTCTTTGCTGGAGCAGATGATCGGAACTTTTCTCTTGCAGAGCTTCTGGTAGGTTCAAACCACCAACCTTTTGCAAACAGCTGCACACTTAATCATTGTGCCACTAGGGCACATTATACCCTCTTCAGGTCCTGTATGCTATTAGTGGATGGGTTTGTTTGTTCATTTATACAACTCACTAATTATTGAAAACCTGCTATGTGCAGGACACTGAGCTAGTGCAATGATAAAAGACATTTGAGTGAGCTCATAGTTTATCGAGAGAGACGGGTATAGAAACAAGGAACCACACTGAAAATGAGGAAGAAACCCAATGGCCCGAAGAGAACAAAGTCTGAAATGCTGATCTTTTTTTTCCTTTTCTTCTTCTCATGATTCTTAAGGAGTTCTGATGGTGCTGTGGACTAGGCATTGGGTTGCTAACTGAAAGGTGGTTAGTTCAAAAACCACCAGCTGCTCTCCACTTCTTGGGAGGAGGATGCGGCTGCCTGCTCCTATAAAGATTTACCGTCTTGGAAACTCTATATAGAGTCACTATGGGTTAAAATGGACTCAATGACAATGTTTTGTTGTTGTTGTTTTAGGGTGCGTAAGGAGCTCTGGTAGTGTAGTGGTTACAAATCGGGCTGCGAACCGCAAGGTCAGCAGTTTGAAACTACCAGCTGCTCCGTAGGAGAAAGATGAGGCTTTCTGCTCCCGTAAAGATTTAAAGCCTTGGAAACCCTGTACAGGGTCGCTATGGGTCGGAACTGACTTGATGGCACTTAACAAAAACAACAGTGTTCTTCTATGGATTTAGCCCTTTGAACATTTTGCCTCTGCTGTTTTCATTTTGGTTGCTAATGAAAATAAGAGACCCTTAATACCATGCCAAAACTAATGCCCAGATGAATACAGGGCACTTAACCTTACTGGATCCTTGAGACCAAGAAGGAACTCACAGTGTTTGCACAGGTTTCTTTAAGACTGGTCCCTGCCTTCTCAATGGCTAGATAAATTCCCCCTCAAGTGCAAGTGAGAATCTGGTGCCTCAGTGGTAGGACTCTTGCCTTTCATGTGGGAGACCTGGGTTTGATTCCTGACCAGTGCGTTCATGTGCAGCCACTACCCATCCATCAATCAAGGCTTGTGTTGCCATGGTGCTGAGATAGACTAGGAAGAAAGGCCTGAGAATCTATTTCTAAGAAATACAATGGACACAAATTTGATAGCTCACAGTGCTCCAATCCCACCGTGCACAGAGTTGCTGTACGTCCTGACCGGCTCAACAACAACACATATGTACAAAACATACACATAATCATATTCAAACACTAAACTCATGGAGACAATGTAATTAAAACATGTTGAGTTGGTGTCGATGTTAAGTTAGTTCTGACTCATGTGACCCAGTATGGGATTTCCGTGGCTATAAATCTTTTTAGGAGCAGAAAGCCTCATCTTTATTCCCCACAGTGGTTGATGAGCTCGAACTGCTGACCTTGTGGTTTGCAGTCCAGTGCTTGTCGTATAGAGCCATGGTGTTTCAGTATGTCGAGTTGTTGTTAAGTGCCATCAAGTTGATTTAGACAAATAGTGACCCTATATGGGGTTTCTGAGGCTTTAAATTTTCACAGGCATGGAAAATCTCATCTTTCTCCCAGGGAGCAGCTGACAGGCTCAACCCGTAGACCTTGTGGTTCTCAGTCCAGTGATTATCCTATAGAGTCACCCTACTCAATATGTTTGAGTAGGTTTTACTTAAAGAGCAGAGTTCCATCTTAGGTTTAAAGAAATTTTTGAAGACCAGCAAGGAGGCGTGGATGTTGGTCATGTCTTTGATCTTCGTGTCCCTTTTACTTTCTGTCACATTCACTCCTGTGTTAGGGAAGGAAGGTGGACAGACGGACTACCTCTCAGGCCCCTTGCATCTCTGTAGTCACAACATTCAGATAGTCTAACATTCATCTTTGAAAACACTTGGGATTGACCCAAAAGATAGCAAAAACAAAAATTAAAAAAATTTTTTTTTTTAATTATAAAAAGAGACTCCAAAGGCTTGGTGGCCCAGGAACCTCCATGGCATGTGATCGATGTTTTATGACTTGAGCTGTCTCTATAATTCCCACTGCGGGTAGCATGAGAAAGAAGGCGCTTTCATTGTATCCGAAAAGATTTAGGTTACAGGTAGGGATTTGAGACACCAGAGAGATTGTTGGGTTTCCTTATTTGGAGATTTTAAAGACAACAGTTAGGTGGCTCTCTTTCTGGGACAGTTTGTGTACAGTCTTGCCTAGAAATGAGGACTGAACTGAATTGAACAGCATGTCTTCAATTGTCAGTGGTAATATTTTAGAAAACAGCCTGTCATGCTGCTCTGATGATTTCTTGGGGCACAACTGAGCGGGGGGTCTCCCTAGCCAGTGGTTGTTACGAGAATGCTTCCCAGTGGCTTTCTGTGCTGAGGCGAGAGCAGGAACAGAGACAACCCCTTCTCCCCACAGGTCCCAGGCTGCCTGGGGCCGAGTTCTCTCCCTGAGTCCCTTGGAGAGGAGCCGCCTCCAGGAACAGCCATTTCAGGGCTGTAGCCACCAATGCAGGGTGGCTACCTATGTCTATTACCAGGATCATCCCTAATAGACCTGACCTGGATCTACTGTGTGCAGATACTTGTCAGTTACTGAACAGAGTAGTCTATGGTTGGGGCAAACCAAAAAGTTGGCTGTTCAAGTCCACTCAGAGATATCTTGCTAGAAACGCTTTGAGATCTACTTCAGAAATACACACCATTGAAAACCTTGTGGAGATGTTTCTCGTGGATTCCAGACTTTTGGAATCCAAGGGAGCTGGGTGAACCCTTGCAATTATTTCCCTGAGGTAATGTTGAAAATTTAAATAAAAAATATCCCTTGAAGTATTAAACCTTAAAACCAAACAATGTTGTTGTTAAGTGCCATCAAGTGTGTTCTGACTCATAAGAGACCTCTGAGGAGTGACTGCTGAGCTTGAATTGCCAACCTTGTGGTTTAAACCGACCTTGTAGTCTAATGCATTAACCCACAGAGCCCAATAGTTTAGCTTTACTAGTAGCAAACGTCTGCTTTGAGCATTATACCCTTTTAAAAACAATCAGTATGGGATCAAAGAGACAACCACAACTTGAAAAACTACATAGGAACCTTAGGGGGTAGTGAGTTTCTGTGAATAAGAGAGAAACAACTCAGAAATTAGAATGAGAATAATTGTACAATGTCCCTGAACTGTACCTGTAGGAACAGTTGAATTGGTGTTATGTTTTGTTGTGTATATAACCAACAGCAATGAAATAAAACAAAACAGATTCCCAAATAATGGGGAAAAAAAGAAAAGAAAATGGCATTTGATTTACTGGTATTGAATAGAACTTTGGAACTTTTAACACAGAAGGTACTTCATCTGTTTTGCTTGGCCATTTCTGATTTTCAGCACCCTTTTCACTATATTAACAGTGTCAGAATATGTCAGCTTTAATTCATATGTCACCTTTGATACTTGACACTAAATTGAGGGCTTCTTGAAATCACAGACTTTGTGGTCCCCATTTGTTGGAAATACTCTGAGCAGCCAGAACAGTGCTATGCATATAGACACATTTGTGGCATGAATGAATGAGTGACTTTTGATATTAAAGTAGTAATTGTGCATTAGCCTGTAATAATATTCAGCTTTTTGATATATTTGGGATACTCTGAGCAAAGTCTGGTTCTTAAAGTTTTTGTGGTCGAATGAGAAATGAAAGGTAGCTGTGGATTTTGAAGAGTCTCTTTTGTTGTTGTTGTTAAGTGCCCGTGAGTCGGTTCTGATCCATAGAGACCCTGTATAGGGTTTCCGAGGAGCAGCTGGTGAGCTTGAACTGCTGACTTCGTGGTTCAAAGCGACCTTGCAGTCCAGTGCATTAACCCACAGCACCACAACAGGACTCTCTGGGTGGTGTAAAAATTTAAGGTGCTCAACTGCTAACCAAATGTTGGTGGTTCAAATCCACCCAGAGGTGCCTTGTAAAAGTCCTGATAATCTACTTTTAAAAAAAAGCAGCCACTGAAAACCCTGTGGAGCAGAGCTCTACTCTGACACGCATGGAGACTCCACAAGTCAGAACTGGCTTAAGGACAACTGGTTTGGTGGATTTTCAAGACATTAACACCAGGAGGCTCATTGCCAGAGCTTTGCTCTTAGTCACGACTTTAAAGGGTTTGGGCCACTTGGGGAGACAGAACCATCAGGGATGTGCTTGCTGAGAGAGTCGCTGAGGACTTTTTGGTTGGCGACAGAGGTGGCCTGTGTTAGCACCTGTGCCATCAGAAGTGCCCCAGCTGAGTCAGGACACAAGTGATCCAAAGCAGTCTCGGTTCACATGTTTGGAGTAATCTGGCCGCTGTCTCCCAGGAGTGTTTGATGGAGTGGGATGTGATAGATGAAGGGCTGAGAATGCTGTCAATAACTCAATAACCTCTCCCTGCCTTCCACCCTGCAATACTGCAGAGAGCAGATTTCTCCACTCTGCAGCAGCCCTTGGGAACTTCAGTGTCTCTAAACCAAAACAAGCGTTTTGCCATCCAGTAGATAGTAGATTTTACTCTGTAAGACTCAAGGTAGCCATGAGTCAGATTCTACTCAATGGCGAAGGGCTTGCTTTGGTTTAGAGACACTGACATTCCCAAGTCCTGGTGTGGAGCTGTGGGATAAAGCTCTGAACTGCAAGGTTGGTTTGAAGCACAAGGTCGGTGGTTCAAACTTACCAGCCGCTCCTTGGAAACCCTATACAGAACCAACTGGACAGCACTTAACAACAACACTATTTATGTAAATGAATTACTATTTATGTAAATGAATTGCCAGGCCTTTTCTCTGTGACACCCATGGGAGGGTTTGAACTATCAATCTGAGCACAAAGTAAGCACAAACTGTGTTTTGCATGAGACCCCTGCCAGTGTCTCTGTAGGGAGAGAAAAAAGGAGATTCCACTTGACCAAAGGATTCACAAAGGAATTCCTTTAAGTGGCCATCTGCATTTGAGGCAATTAATCATTATTTGGTTTCTTAAAAACAAAGTAATTTAAAAAAAACTTATTTTCAGCATCACCCTTCATGTGAAGTAAGGTATTTCTATATCCACAGAGAAATGGCATCTCAGGAATATTGTATTTCCCCAAAACAGATGTTGAATTCCTAATCGCTGTACCTATAAAAAGGACCCAGATTAGAAAAAGGGATTGTCTTTTATTATGTTATTGTTAAGTGCCATTGAACCAGTTGTGACTCATAGAGATTCTGTATAGGGTTTCCAAGGAAACCTTACGGTTGGTTAGCAGCCCATTGCTTATCCTATTAGAGTATTATCATAGTTACAGTCCATAGGATGAATTGTAAACACTAAGAAATTCCTTCTGAGTGTTTGTATAAATGGAAAACAGACGGAGGGGCACAGAGCACGTGAGGCACTGTCTACAAGCCGAGGAACACCAGGAAGTGCCTGGAGTCACCTCCCTGGAGGCGTTGTCCTGCTCTGGGTCTTACCCTTCAAAATTGTGGTGGTGATTGTATGCCATGGAGTCAGTTCTGACTCATAGTGACCCCTGTACAGGGTTTCCGAGGCTGTAAAATCTTTATGGGAGCAGAAAGCCTCATCATTCTCCCATGGAACAGCTGGTAGTTTTCAAACTGCTGACCTTGAGGCTTGAAGCCCGATTTGTAACCACTACGCCACCACAGCTCCTTGAGGCAATGGTTACTGCTGTTGTTAAGTGTCATCAAGTTGATTCTGACTTATAGTGACCCTGTATAGGGTTTCTGAGGAGCAGCTGGTGAGCTTGAACCACCACGTTTGTGGTTCAAACCAACTTTGCAGTCCAGAGCATTCACCCGCAGCGCCACATGAGGACTCCCCTAGGGAAGTAGACACATATAAACCCCAAACCAAACCCACTGTCAGTATAGCAACTGTGTGAAACATGTTGGGTTTCAGTGGCTGGAATTTCATAATTCACCCAGAATAAGACCCCTATAGTCATCTCCTTGTGAAAACATGTTATTGTTAAGTGCTGCTGAGTCGGTTCCAACTCACAGAGACCCTGTAAAGGGTTTCCAAAGCTTTTTAAATCTTTGAGGAAACAGAAAGCCTCATCTTTTCCCCATTGGCTGGAGGGCTTGAACCGTGGACCTTGTGGTTCGCAGTCCAGTGCTTATTGTATGGAAAATATAGAAGGTGAGCTTAATGAAAGCAAAGTTCTTTCCTCATCTGAAATGACTATCTTGATGGGTATATATAATATATGTATTTTGGTTTGCTTTGGAAGGTTTTATTTTCTTACCTTAGTCATTGTTGTATAACACTAAAAATTGCATTGTTACTGTTGTCCTAGATTTCATGTTATGTTGGATTATAGGCAGATCCCAGGCTACAAATGTCCGATTTATGTACAGCCCATAGCTACCAGCCAACCCCTGTAAAGCCTATTGCATTAAAAATTTCAGATGCATACAACAATTTGTAATAATAATTGGGTGCCACCTCGTGATGTACATCAAAACATTATTATTGTTGTTATTACTGATGTATGTTAGGAGTCCTGGTGTGGCACTTCAGGATAAGCACTGGACTGCAAGGTGGGTTTAAATCACAAAGTAGGCCATTCAAACCCACCAATCACTGCTCAGAAACCCTATACAGGGTCACTGTGAGTCAGAACTGACTGGATGGCCCTTAACAACAGCAACAAATTCTTATGCCAAAGATATTTGAGTGTACCTGGAAAGACTTCTTTGATGTTCTTTATGCAGATGAAGGTGCACATCTGACTTGCTGATGTTAGATATGAACCGTACTAACTGTTTTTATTTATGTACAAAGTTGATTTAAGACAGGTTTAGAACAAGAGCTTGCTCACAACCCTGGTACTTCCTGTACCCATTACTTATTAAATGAGTGTTCAGGAGGTGCCCAGTGCATACCCTTTGGTTACTGAGGTATGGCTAAGAATCTGCATCCTGAGTTTCCAGTTTTATTTGACTCCCTGAGTCAAGTTGCAGGAAAAGTAGGGCACATTCAGAAAGGGGCCCTGGGTGATGTGATACCAGGTGATGAATACCTCATGAACATTCACACACTGAGGTAGATAGATACTGACCTGCACAACAGTAGCACTTTTAACAAAGGATTCTGACCCAGCATGCCTCACTCTGGACAGATCACTGTTCTCCAGCCTTTCTGCAGCTCCTTGGAGACATGCTGGCTCTGAAACATGCCATCTTCTGCTCTTTCTCAGTTTCTTAGTATCCTAGTGCCTTACAGAAACTCATGTGTGTGGCTTTAAGGAACAGAAATTTATTTTCCCAGTTCTAGAAGCTAAAAGTCCAAATCATGTTGATCCCATCTGTGGGCCGCTCTCCTGGTTTCTGCTGTTGTGGGCAATCTTGTCATCATCCCTCTGCTTGCAGTCAGTATCACACTGCCTCCCTGCTCTGTAGATCTGCTTCTTTTACGCTGCTTTCTGATAACTCAGAAGTGGCTATTTTTAGGATCCAGAGTGGCCTCATTAACATAACAAAGAAAAATCCTATTTTCCAAATAGGATCCTCCAAAGCTACAGAGACCAGGAGAGTCCTAGTGTGGCCCTGCAGGATAGACAAGCAATGGACTTATAACCGAAAGGTTCGTGGTTCAAATCCATTAACTGCTCCTTGCAAATTCTGTACAGGGTCACTATGAGTTGTAACCAACTCAATGACACTTAACACTTAGCAACAATAGTAGATGTACAGCAAATATTGAGTCCTGGTCCCTAGGCTATTGTTAAATGTCACTGTGTGTTAATGCACTGGACTGCAAAGTCTGTTTGAATGGCAAGGTCAGTGGTTCAAGC
>NW_006408540.1:21075916-21100420 GCF_000296735.1 Chrysochloris asiatica | reverse complement strand
ACCCATAGTGACCCTGAACAGGGTTTCTGAGGCTAGTAAAGCTTTACGGGAGCAGAAAGCCTCATCTTTCTCCCGCGGAGCAGCTGGTAGTTTTGAACTGCTGTCCTTGCAGTTCGCAGCCTGATTCATAACCACTACACTATAGTTGTTGTTTTATATATATATATAGTGGGTTGTTGTTGTTGTTAAGTGCCGTGGAATCAATAGGGTTTCCAAGGAGCAGCTGGTGACCCTGAACCACCGACCTTGCAATTCAAATGACTTTGCATTCTGACACATTAGCACACAGTGCCACACCTATGCAACCTCTCAGGAAATTCAACCTATATTTTCACATTGACATTAGAGAGTGTAGTAAGTTCTACAAAACTTGTGTTTTATGATAAATTCTTTAGAATGGTTTCTATTTACAGATTGCAGGGAACTTGAGTCAGGTGCTTTTCTTATAAGAAGTCATTTTCAGAAATTCCCTTTTTGCTACTGATCTGGGAAATACCAACCTCCTGAAAACAGATGTCCCGACTCACCAGCTTATTGGCATGAATAGGCTTTGTGGCTATTACAGTATGAGAGGTTGACCTTGTTAGAATGTTTAAAATAATCTTGTGATTTAGAGAATAAAAACAACCAGTGTGTTCTCTGGTAAAATGTCTTGGAATTCTACCAGTATTGATTTAATAAATTTAAGTGCTCACAGAAAAAAACCCCGTAAATAGACAAGGATTAGATGAATGATTTGAGATTTGTTTTCTTAGGTTTATGATTTGGGTAGAAACTGGCTTCCAGAACTCACCATGGATTTGCAAGGGACCTTAAAATCGTTCCTGGCAGGACATAGATGATTGTTGTTATTGCTGTTAAGTGCAGATAAGTCGGTTTGACTCATTACAACCCTGGACAGGGTTTCCAAGGCTTTAAATCTTCACAGGAGCAGAAAGCCTTACCTGGAAGTGGCTGGTGGGTTTGAACCACCTTGTTGTTCACATAGTCCAGTGCTTGCCTTATGGGGCCACCACACTTCCATAGATGGTTCAATCATGAAAAAGGAGCGTGCTCTGTGAAGCACCATGCCGCTTTAGTTGACTGCCAGTGTGGAGCCAGGACTTTGCAAACTGAAACCCCTGCTGATTCATCCTTATCCATTTCACTCACATTATTAGAGCACCTATCTTTAAATATGCATAATTACAAAGGATACATCCCCAGAACCCAGGCAAACACATTAATAGAGCATGCTGAGTACCTAACATTTAATCCTAGCCCCCTCAACTATCTTAGAAATGGTCTGGTCTACAGGTTCTTTGCTTCCTCATCCTGCTTCTCTACTTGTGGAAACACTGCCCTTTGTAATTCAGTTCAGTTAGTGAAGGGGTCTCTTCTTACTTGTGGACCTTAATGACCCTTTTATTGGTAACTCCTTTGTTTTTTTTCTGCTCTCTTTATCAGCAACTGCATTTCCAAACTCTAGGTTGACACTCCCTTGAGAACTTGTACATGGACAAAGCACTGGACTTGCATTATTGTCCATACGGTAAAGGACTTGTAAGAACTGATGTACAAGGTTCTATTTGTGCTCCTGGGACTCCATGGCACTTAACAACAGCAACAATGTTGCACGTGGCCATGGTGGTTTGGTGGTAAAATTCTCACATTCCATGTAGGAGACTTGGGTTTGATTGCCAGCCAATGCACTGGCCTGTCAGTGGAGGCTTGCCTGTTTCTTTAAGGCTGAACTAGTTCCAGCAGAACTTCCAGATTAAAACTGAATAGGAAGAAAGGGCTGGCAATCCACTTTAAAAAATCTGCCAGTGAATACCCTCTGGATCACAATGATCATGTTCTGTTGTACTTGGGGTCTCGGTGAGTCAAGGGCTAACACAACAGCAGTTAACTAAACAAGGTTCTGTACTACTTTTCCAGGGCTGATGTAACAGAGGTGGGTAACTTATAAGAATGGGAATTTACTGTCTCACACATCTGGAAGCCAGGAGTTCAGAGTCAGGATGTTAGCTGTTGTTCTGAGGGAGAACCTACTTCATGCCTCTTTCCCAGATGCCATGGTGGCCAGAGATTCTTGGCCTTCCTTGTCCTATAGATGCATCATTCCAAATCTGTGTCTGTCTTCACATGGCCATCTTAGCTCTGTGTTTCTGTGTTTCTTCTTTCATAAGGATACCACTCACAGTAAATTAGGGATCCACCCTAAGTGGCACTCTGGGATCAGCACTGGACTGTAAACCACAAGGTCAGCAGTTCAAACCCACCAACTGTTCCATGGAAACCCTATACAGGGTCATAACCTCTTGTTAATGTAACTGATACTTTTTTTTTTAGCCATAAAATAGCATGTTTACTGAACTGGAAAGAGAGAAAGTCAGTTGAAGTAAGACAGGGGAACTTTGTCTTGTAAGAATCAAAACCGCAGGGCTCCATAAGCCTCTGGCATCTGCTCAATGTTGCACCTCTGGTTAGAAATGTAATGATAGAAACTCCAGGGATGGTCCAGATTCTTCCTTTAAGGTCCTGGTCAACCGTGGCCACAATGTAACACTTGTGCTGAGTGACTCTCTGTACTAAGCAGTCATGACTCTCTGTACTAAGCAGTCATCTGTGTAGGTTCCTTTGTGTGTGCATGGTAATCGTTCAAATCTTGGCTCCTTGGCAATCCATAGAGCCACTCGATACTTCTGCCCCAACTTCTCAGTTTCATCCAGTACACAGTCAGTTATACAAGGGACACACTTGGCATACAGACAATCCATCATTGACTGTACAAGGCCCAGTTTGGCTTTAATGGAAAAGTTGATAAACTTGGTATCAACCAGGATGTGGTAAGGTGGGCCCAGTTACAGTGGAAGAACAAACAGGAAGGGTTTGGGGGACTTCTCTTGCCTTGAGTGCACTGGGATCTGTCTCTTCTTTCTTTTTAGGTTTTAACCTTAAGTCTTTTTCTTTAAGCCGCAGATCTCTGAAGCTAAGCATTCACGTCATGGTGGCATGTTTCCTTGTTTTCTTTTGCTTCCTCATATTCACGCCACACTTCTGCTCTTTCTTCCGCAACTGATAACTTCTTCAAAGGCCTTATTTCTAACTAAGATCCCATTTACAGAGACTAGAGAGTAGGACTTCAACGTATCTTTTTGAGGGACACAATTCAATCCACAACAGTTTGTCTCCAAAAGTTAGGTTATTTTGCCAGGATTTACTGCTCATTCTAATGGTAGGAGCAGTTGTCTCCAAATATCAGTTTGTGTTTAGTCCCAACAGCAGCACACCACAGTATCACAGTAACTTAGAATTCTATGGCAAAGATTAGGGCCAGGTTTGGGTTCAGAGGTGGCATTAATTCTCTTCGTGTTTCTTTTCTTCTCTTATCTCTCATGCTTCCTGGATAACCCACTAGGTCAGTGTACATCTTCCTCGTCTAAAATAAAGAGCAGTGCTTGGCTCATAGTACACATTCATAGAATATTTATTAAATGAATGAATTCATTCCATAAATCAGAGGTATTTACACACTGAGTTCTGGTGTGGAGTAATGTACCTGACTGCAAAGCTGTTTGAGAACTGCAAGTCGGCTGTTCAATCTCACCAACTGTTGCTCCTTGGAAATTCTATACAGGGTTGCTATGGGTCGGACCCGACTCGACACATATGCTCTTAAAAACAAGAAAGACCAGTCAGGCATAGGGCTTTAGACCATAGTTCACCGCCAGGATTTTCTAAACTATGAGGAGGAATTAGAGCCTTCTAGTCCTGGCGTGGCACTATGGGCTAATGAGCTGGACTGCAAGGTTGATTTGAACCACAAGGTCAGCTGTTCAAGCTCACCAGTCGCTCCTCGGAAACGCTATACGGGGTTGCTAGGCACTTAAAAACAACAACAATTAATGAGTACAGGAGTCCTGGTCTGGCACTATGAGTTAATACGTTGGACTGCAAGGTCAATTTGAACCGCAAGGTCAGTGGTACAAGCTCACCAGCCGCTCCTCAGAAACTCTATACAGGGTTGCTATGAGTCAGAACCCACTGGACAGCACTTAACACCAACGTAACAACAGATTCATAAGTATGACTGAATGTCGGTAGAGTGTCTGGAAGAGAACCAAGTCAAATTAGTCACAAAACGTATAAAGTATATACAATTATGTGACTTATTTCTGACAACAGAAGCCTCGATTTCTTAACACACAAAAACAAAAGCTTCCTTTATGGGACTGCCCAGAGAGCAGGGGGGTAAAAGACTCAGCATTTTAATGTTCAAAGTCTTTCACGGGGTTACACACAGTATGGATACTTATTGAAACATTACTGAGTGAATGAAAGGCATTGAACCTGAGTGATATGTGGCAGAAGAGAAAAGACTTGAGAAATGGAGTCAGAACAGGGGTATAGTCTTGGCTGTGTGATCTGAGATGTGCTTCCTGGCTTCTCTGCGCTTCTATTGCCGACTCTATAAGATGAGAATATCCATGTCTGTGCCATCTTAGGTACAGTGGCTACCTCTCCCAAGGGTCTTCCACAACTCACAAGGGCCCTCTCCTTGAAGACTGAGCTAAGATAATACTATCAGACGGCAGCTCCACTGGCCTAAAACAATGATAAGACAATTGATTTGTTTGTGTCCTGGAGATAGACTGGGTTGTATAATTGATAGTTTCCTTCTGCAGTGGATTCTAAAGAGCTTGGCGCTGGGTTTTCAGCCTAGTTCGGTAAAGATGTGTAAGGTCTTAATCATGTATTTAAGTATTCAAGTTCCCCCTTGACATCATCCTATTTCATCACATCCCTATTTCTCTTTCCCATTAAGTGCCTCCTTTAATTGGCATAACTCTTGTGGCTGTGGTTGTTGTTGTTGTTGTTTTTAACTGCCATTGAGTTGGTTCTTAGGTATATAGCTTTGTAACCTGGCTCAAATTGTTTTTAGAACAAGGCATGGTAGAAAGGAAGCTAGAGAAGGGAAGGGAAGAAGAAAGAATAGAATAGAAAGATAGAAGGGGGAGAAGGGAGTGGAAGAAAAGAAAGGAAGTCAGAGAGCCTGACGCTGTCTCTGTGGATAATTAAGCGAAGAACATTGTGTTTGCCTTTGCAAGGTTTTTTTTTTTTTATTACCACATTATGTTTTTGAAGTACTAGAAATGCTAACAGCATATATAATTCCATGATTTTCAATTCATGCTCTCCAGAGTCCCCACATGTATATGAGGTTACAAGAAGGTAGTGTAGAGGATACTGGGGATACATTTGGGCTTCTTCAAACAAAAACTCGCAAGTTGGTATGCTCATTGCTCACCCATAATTACACGCAAGTTTTATGTTATAAAAAAAAGTTTGAAATCCCTGAAACCTAAGTGGTAGGATACTAAGTTGGAATACTAGATGTGGCTTTGCAAAATGGAATGTAATACATTTTGAATGATGAATTTAACCGTTAAGACTGTTCCCTTGTTTGTATGGTTGTTGGTTGCCATTGAAGAAAAGTACAGGGCTAACGAAAGCTGAAAGATCAAACACCCTGTCATCCAGTCGATTCTAATCCAGTGACCCCATTGAACAGAGTAGAACTGTCCCATAGGGTTTGTTGTTGTTGTTAAGTGCCGTGGAGTTGATTCCGACTCCTAGCACCATGTATAGTTTCTGAGGAGCTGGTGGGTTTGAACTGCCGACCATGTATGTAGTTTGCAGTCCAGTGCCACAGGAGGTTGTAAATCTTTATGGAAACAGACTGCTTTAATCTTTCCTGCTAGTAGCTTCCAAAGGAGCTCTGGTAGCATAGTGGTTACGAATTGGGCTGGTAATCTCAGGGTCCACAGTTCGAAACTACCAACTGCTCCACGGAGAAAGATGAGGCTTTCTGTTCCCTTTAAGATTTACAGCCTCGGAAACCCTGTGCAGGGTCTCTATGAGTCGGAACCGGCTCCACATCACATAACAACAACAGTAAATTCCAACTACCCTTTAGTTTAGCATACCAACACTTAATGCATTATGCCGCTAGAGCTCCTTCTGCCCTACGGAGAGTGAAGTGAAAATACAGAAAAGGAAGTAGATTTCAAACAGCATCCGGTCCCAAAATTTAAAATATTTTTAGATCTTGGTAATTTTGACTAATATTGTTTTACTAAATGGAATCATGCTTAGGAAATACCCCATCGTCCAAGTTCCCACCCCACTACCTTCTCTCCAGTAAGAAATACAGCAAATTTCCATAGAACTCCTAGTTGAAACAGTCTGTCACAGATTAGCTGGGAGCCCGGAGACTCCATTTTCTGGTTCATTCTCTTCCTACCCACTAGAGGGCAGCAATAATGCAGCAGGGAAGGGAAATTGTTGAAGCTGTGACAGTTTCTCAACAGAATTTGTCAGAAGAAAACACAGAAAAAGTTCCTCAGCATTCCGTTTATCAGTTATGATTGCAGGGTCAGCTTCTTTTCCTCTTTCTATAAGTGTTTAGACGGCTTTGAAAGCTCCCTTTGAAGTTGTAAAGTTTATCCTTTGCTTGGCAAAATGTTAACTTTGAAGAATGAACGTGGAAGATACTGGTTTTAAAAATACATTTGGAATGTTTGAGTTGCCCATTGCTGTGTAGTACACCACTCCAAAACGTCACATTTAAAAATAACAATGATTCTATCGTCTTTCATGATTCTTCTGGTTGACTGGATTCCTCAGCTCCATGTGATGTTACCTGGGGTGTGAACCCCTGGGTCATTCAGGTGTTGACAGTTGATGCTATCTGTCATCCAGGAGGTTAACAGGGGCTCTTGAAGGAACCAGAGACGCCAGTTCTCCTTCTCTGGTCTCTTCGTGTGGCGTGGTTGTCTCACAACATGGCAGATGGGTTCTAAGAGGGAGCATTCCAGAAGAAAGAGCAGAAGTTTCCATCCCACACGTCACTCCACCACCTTTTCCCAGTGAAAGCAGACACAGGACTCAACACCCATTCAAGGGGAAGGGGACCTTTTGATATGAGGAGCAGTGTGTGTATGCAGATGGTAGAGGAGTTGTTGAAGACCAAGAGATGGAGGGTTAAGAAAAAGAGTGGTTCTTATTTTTTTGAAATATATCTATACATCATTTATTGTTGTTGTTGTTGTTAAGTACCGTGGAGTCGGTTCTGACTCATAGTGACCCTGCACAGGGTTTTCCAAGGCTATAAATCTTTACAGGAGCAGAAAGCGTCATCTTTCACCCGCGGAACAGCTGGTAGTTCCGAACTGCCGACCTTGAGGCTAGCAGTCTGATTCGTAACCACTATGCTACCAGAGCGCCTTCTATACATACATCATAGGGCATGCAAGAAAGGATGTCTTCATGTAATAGACAAGAATTGCTTCTTTGTGTGGTATCTTAAGATGAAAGATAACCCAAAGTCATTCTTTATGTGTCTTCTCTACCCTCAGATCTGTTACCTCAAGCAATACAAAATGGCCAGAGGATCAGTGTCCGACGAAGAAATGTTGGAGCTCAGAGAAGCATTTGCCAAAGTTGGTGAGTACAGCCAGCATCTCGGGTTGCTAACTTTCGTTCTTCATGGAGCAGCTTCAGACAACCTCTGTGAAATGTTAGCAAGACAGTGAAGGCAATGGGCACTCAGCTGTCTTGGTTAGAGGGGCTGGAAGGACTTAGTTGAAAGACATGATTCAAGAAAATTAAAAAAGGTCTATATTCCATTGTTTAACAGGGGAAAAAAGTTCCCCTGTCAAACAATAGAATATGAAATTTTCCCACATGTAGTTCTTTCCTGAAAATGACTCCTCATTCTCATCTTTTGTGTCTTTTCTACGTTCTTTGGGCTCCTTTGTTTTTCTACTGTTTCATACTATCTCTTGCTTTTTATCTCTAAACCTTGGGGGAGGAGGTGTTTTTATTTTTTTAACTTTTTATTGTGAATTGAGTGGAGCTTTCATCCGTTTTACATTCATTAAGTCACACGCTTTGTTTCATCTCAATGATTACAGTTCCCTTCATGCAAGAACAGTTCTCCTACTTCCTCCCTGAGGTTCCTATTTCCGTTTCACCCTCTTTCCCATCCCTTCTCAACTTTGTCCTTAGGTACATGTTGCCCTTTTGATCTTGAATCATTGACCATTCCATGGTGAGCATACCTGGCTAGTGTCATCCTCCCCCATAAACCTTTCCACTGTTGGGCTAAAAATTGAGCTACAAAGGTGAATTTCATTCTAAATCTAACAGGGGATCAAGGGCCATAGTTTCAGGTTCCCCCAGTTTCTTTGTGATCTCTGGTTCTTCTGGCCTCAGAGTCATGGTGATGACCGATGTTCACCTGCTCCATTGGTCCATTGCACTAGTTGATTCCAAGCATCTTCAATTGTAACCACTCTTCCTTCTTCCACACAAAAAGAGATCAGTAGTTGTACCTTAGACGGCCACTAATGAGCTTTAAAAAGCTGGGATTTATTTTCCCTTCTGCCTTTACAATAGCTCCTTCAGATTTTGTTGCCCAAGCGGCTCTTATGACGTGAGGAGTTATTTACTCCGGATGGTAAGAGTGAGGTGAAATGCCCAGCTCCTGAGATGTGGCTCTCTCATGGAGTCAAGCCCTGTTCCCTACATCACTGCCTCCCTTGCCCTTTTACCTCTGCTCTCTAACGCTGTGACCTGATGCTTCCGTATGTCCTTTGCATCACAGATACAGACGGCAATGGGTTCATCAGCTGTAATGAGTTGAATGACTTGTTCAAGGCTGCCTGCTTACCTCTGCCTGGCTACAGAGTGAGAGAGATTACAGAAGACCTCATGACTGCAGGTGGTCTGGACCAAGATGGGAAGATCAGCTTCGATGAGTTTATTAAGGTGAGGATGGTGCAGATGACGGAAGGAAACTTGGAACTTGTATTGAATTCAAACAATGCTCAGGAAAAAAGTTTGCACCAACAACATATGTGTGGGTGCTTCGATGGTACGTGGTTTTCTTGATCACGATTTGGGTTTTAAGGACACATTTGATGTCTGCAGGTGTTTCGTGGGCTAAAAAGCACAGATGTTGCCAAGACCTTTCGAAAAGCCATCAATAAGAAGGAAGGGATTTGTGCAATCGGCGGCACCTCGGAGCAGTCCAGTGTTGGCACACAGCACTCCTATTCCGGTAGGTGGGTTCATAGGGGCAAAAGAGGGGTGCACAAGGGGTTGAGGTAAAGACAGAGCTGAGGGTGAGGGAGAAGAAAAAGGTATAGAAAACACCCAGGTCTTCTGGGGTTACAGATTCTAAACTTGATACTCAAGCTGAAGGAGGATCCTCAAAGACACCTCAAACTCAAGTTTATTGGTGACTACCTGTTTTCTTAAGGAGCCCTGGTAATGTAGTGGATTATGAGTTGGGCTGCTAACCACAAGGTCAGCAATTCAAATCTACCAGCTGCCACTCCGTGAGAGAAAGAGGAGGCTTTTTGCTCCTGTTGAGATTTTTTTGTTGTTGTTGTTGTTAGGTGCCATCGAGTTGGTACTGACCCATAGTGGGCCAACCTCACTACTGTGGCCACACTTGAGTCCATCGATGCTGCCACTTGGCCAGTCCATCTCATTGGGGGTCTTCCTCTTTTCTTCTGACCCTCCACCTTACCAAACATGATATCATTCTCCAGTGACTAGTCCCTCCTGATATGTATGAGAGACGAAGTTCGACCATCTTGGTTTCCAAGGAGCACTCTGGCTGCACTTCTTCCAACGCAGATCTGTTGGTTCTTTTGGCAGCCCATGGCACTTTCAATATTCTCCCCCAACACCATAACTCAAAAGTATTAATTCTTCTACGGTCTTCCTTATTCACTGTCCAGCTTTCACATGCATATGAGGTGATTGAAAATACCATGGCTTGGGTCAGGCATACCTTAGTCATCAAGTTGACATCATTGCTCTTTAACACTTTAAAAAGGTATTGTGCAGCAGATTTGCCCAATGCAATATGTTGTTTGATTTCTTGACTGCTGATTCTGTAAGTGTTGATAGTTGATCCAAGAAGAATGAAGTCCTTGACAACTTCAATCTTTTCTCCATTGATAAGAATGTTGTTTATTGGTCCAGTGGTGAAGATTTTTGTTTTCATTATATTGAGATGTAATCCATACCGAAGGCTGTGCTCTTTGATCTTCATCAGTAAATGTTTGAAGTCCTCTTCACTTTCAGCAAGCAAGGTTATATCATCTGCATATTGCAGGTTGTTAATGAGTCTTCCTCCAATCCTGATCCCATGTTTTTCTTCATATAATCCAGCTTCTCGGATTATTTGCTCAGCATACAGGTTGAATAAGTATGGTGAAAGAATACAACCTTGTCACACACGTTCTTTAATTTTAAACCATTCAGTGCTCCCATGTTCTGTTTGAACAACTGCTTCTTGGTCCGAGTATAGATTCCTCATGAGCACAATTAAGTGTTCTGGAATACTCATACTTCGCAATGTTGTCTGTAGGTTGTCATGATCCACACAATCAAAAGCCTTTGCGTAGTCAAAAAAGCACAGGTAAACATCTTTATGACATTCTCTGCTTTCAGCCAAGATCCATTGGACATAAGCGATGATACCCCTCGTTCCACAGCCTCTTCTGAATCCAGCTTGAACCTCTGGAAGTTCTCTGTCAATGTATAATTGAAGCTGTTTCTGTATTTATTACCTTTAGTAAAACTTTACTCGCATGGGATAGCAAAGAGATTGTCTGATGATTTCCACATTCTGTTGAGTCACCTCTCTTTGGAATGGGCACAAATATGGATCTCTTCCAATCAGTCGGCCAGATAGTTGTCTTCCAAATATCTTGGCATAGCTGAGTGAGTGCCTTCTGTGCCGCCTCACTTTCTTGAAAGATTTCAATTTTGTTTCCATCAATTCCTGGTGCCTTGTTCTTTGCCAATTCCTTCAATGCACCATGGACTACTTCTTATAGTATCATTGGCTCTTAATCATATGGTACCTCTTGAAATGATTGACTATGAACCATTTCCTTTTGGTATAGTGACTCTGTGTATTCATTTCATCTTCTCTTGATGCTTTCTGCATCATTCAATAATTTGCCCAGAGAATCGTTCAATAATGAAAGTTGAGGCTTGAATTTTTTCTTCAGTTCCCTCAGCTTGAGAAATGCTAAGCATGTTCTTCCTTTTTGGTTTTCTGATTCCAGATCTTTGCACATTTTGTTGTAATATTTGGCTTTATTTTCTCAAGCTGATCTTTGAAATTTACCGTTCAGCTCTTGGACCTCCTCATTTCTTCCATTTGGTTTAGCATCTCTACACTGGAGAGCAAGTTTCAGTGTCTCTTCTGACATCCATTTTGACCTTTTCCTTCTTTCTTGTCTTCTTAATGACTTTTTGCGCTCTTCACATATGATGTTCTTGATGTCATTCCACAACTCTTCTGGTCTTCAGTCTTTAGTGTTTAATGTATCAAATCTGTTCTTCAGATGATCTCTAAATTCAGGTGGGATATATTCAAGGCTATATTTTGACTCTTGTGGACTTGTTTTCATTTTTTTTCAGCTTCAGTTTGAATTTGCATATGAGTAATTGAGTCTGTTCCATAGTGTGCTTTTCCATCTTCTCTTTCTGCAGATGTAGTCAGTTTGATTTCTATATATTCCATCTGGTGAGGTCCATGTCTGTAATCATCTCTTATGCTGTCTAAAGAAGATTTACAGCCTTGGAAATCCTATACAGGGGTATAGGAACTGACTTGGTGGTGAACAACCATCACCCACCACCTTTTTTTCTTGTATGTATGAGGGTCAGTTCCAGGTACATTAGATAGCAGCATCCTTGGTCCACCCAAAAAACCTGCCACTGAGTTGATTGTCACTCATAGTGAGTCTACAGGACAAAGTAGAATTGTTCCCTAGGGTTTCCAAGACTGTAAATTTTACAGGAGCAGACAGCAAAATTACTGGTGGGCTTGTACCACCAACCTTGTAATTAGCTTAATCCACTATGCCACCATTTCATCTTGTTCTAGCTCCAGGTAGGGTGTAATACCAAATGATACCACCAGCGAACTTCATTAAAGACTGCCAACATCCCTTTGTAATCTTACAGACAAAATAAGCTACTTAGGGTTTTTCCTCCATATTTCTTTTTTTTCCCCTCTCAATTCCTTCTGAGTAGTTAAAACTTTTTTTTTTTTTTTTTTTTTAGTTATCAGGAAATAGTTTTCTGCATGATTTTGAAAAATAAATACACAAGTAAAAGCTGTGTGTTTATTCCGAAGGCTGCCAGACAATAGCCTTAGTGGAGATTTCTAAGAACCCAAATAGTACAGTAATCTGACATTCCCCAATCTGAGTTTTTCAAAGTGTTGGTTGACAGTAAAGATGAGTCCATGGTTTAATGCTGTCTCTGATTTCTGAGGCCAACCTAAGCCTTTTCTTTTTAAATACAGGACTTTTCAGAGTCTTTGTAAACGTGCATTTTTACTTCTACAAGATACTAATAGGCTATGTAATGTTTCCCAAACTTCTTTGACTCAGGATCTTTTGGAGAGGCTCCTATGCTAGTTTTCCACAACACACAATTTGAGAAACACGATGCTTGTCTCAAAGCATATCCTTTAGTTTTTATTAAAAGTTTTATTAAAAGTTCTGGCAGCTTCAATGATCAGAAAAATTACATCATAAATCATTTCACTTCATAACACCTTCATTTTAATTATATGAAGAAGTTGAGTGATGCTCCAAACATTATTTATGGTCAGCCAACATTTAAATCAGCACAACATAGGGGCTAAGGACTCCAATCAAAGCAATTGGGCTTTGGATATTTTAGAGCCCTGAGTTTTAGCCTGTAAATACTAGATAACATTCATTATTTAAATTACACGTACACATTTACACAGGGGGGCTTTAAAAAGTTTGTGGAAAAATTTCATTATCTTTTTATTCTATTTTTACATGAACTTTTGGAAGCCCCCTCATATATATGTAATCTGTTGTTGTTGTTGTTAAGTGCCGTTGAGTAGATTTTGACCCGTAGTGACCCTGTGTAGGGTTTCCAAGGAGCAGCTGGTGAGCTTGAACCAGCTTGCAGTTCAAACAGCTTTGCAGTCTGACGCATTAGCCCACAGTGCCACACCAGGACTCCATATGTATATATAAATTAATTAATTTTACTGTTATTGTTGAGGCTATAAACATCAAAACATACATGAATTCTACCGAATCTACATGTACAATTCAGTGACACTGATTGCTTCTTTGAATTTTGCAACAATTCTCACCGTCCTTTTCTGAGTCTTTCCTCCCTCATTAACACAAACTCACTGCCCCTAAGGCTCCTATCTGATGAATGATTTGATTTTTGAATGTCCATAAATATAAGACTCACAATGGCCCTCCTGGGGCATGAGATGCTAAGACCAATATGCGTAATTTTATTTATACCAGATTTTCTCTTTGCAAATGAGTTATTTTAATCATCTCTTTTCAGAGGAAGAAAAATATGCCTTTGTCAACTGGATAAACAAAGCCCTGGAAAATGACCCTGATTGCCGGCATGTCATCCCAATGAATCCCGACACAGATGACCTCTTTAACTCTGTTGGGGATGGCATTGTTCTCTGGTATGTAACACTTCCTCTCTGGTGTCCTGCTGATAGACTTATAGACCAGCTTCCTAGAGTATCAACAATGAACTGTGCTTCCCCTAGGCCAACTTCCCAGGTGCTCAGTCTGCACCTGAAATGCTTTCCTGGATTTGCTTTTGGCCAGTCCACAAGTGTAAATTAATTACAAGAGCAACTTACAAGGAGAAGTGTAAACCTGCTTTTGTGGAAGGGCGCAGAGCAGACAGACAGATAGACATAAATGTATTCATAGGAGATCAACAGCAGTTACTTTGGAATATATACCAGTTTGGATCATCTGAACAAGATCTATCATGAGAGTATACGCTTTTGATATTAGATGCCTTTGAATAGGCTTCAGTTCATGTATACAGAATGAAAGCCTTGGTCTTGCACCATCTTCCTCATCATTGCTACGCTTGAGTCCATTGTTGTGGGCATAGTGCATCTTGAGTGTCTTCTAACCTCGGTGTTCATCTTCCAGCCCAACATTATAACAGACTGCAGTCTGGTATGATCCATAAGGTTTTCAGCGTTATACAAATGTCCACAACTCAAGAACTGAGGGCATCTGGGCAAGGAAGAATGTGTGTCCTTCACAGGAGGTCTCTAAACACATTACTGGTCAATGGAATGCCACACATACCACAATCTGAGGATGCACAAGTCCCTTATATAAAATGGCATACTATTTGCATATAACCTATGCACATCCTCTAGTATATTTTAAATCTCTGGATTATATCCAATACCTAAGACAATGGGAGTGCAATGTAGGTAGCACTTTATGCTCCCTCTTAGCCCTCGGGGGAATTGTTGTGACCACTTCATTACATTCCTCCACCCCCTGAACTGTTTTGATCCTGTTCAATTCATGGTTGGTTGAATCCTCAGATATGACACCTGTGAATACAGAGGCCTGACTGTGCATATTCTGGAATTTTTCATTTTAATTTCCTTAAAGATGGAGGTGAGCTAAGGAAACATATTTTTCATTCCTTTTTGAACATTGAATAGATACTAACTTGGCAATAGTAGGATATTAAAAAAGTCATGTGATGAGTTGAATGTACAGAATTCTATCAGGTGACAATGAGACATTTTGATATTACAAAAGTTCAAAAGCACATGAGGGAGCTTCAAAAAATTTGTGGGAGAATGGAATTAAGAGCTAATGGAATTTTTCCGTGAACTTTTTAAAGTCCCCTCATTCAGAAAGTCTTTTGGAACGATTTTTGTGCTAAGAAAGTAAAGTATCAATGGGAGATTTGCTTTGATTCTCTACCGAGAAGAAGGGAATAAGGATTAAACTGCAGTTTTCTAAGTGAGTGAATGGCACCAGTTCCTCATTCCCTGCTTACAAATAGGACTTCTGGACCAGTAACCTCCCCCTAAGAAGTTTGAAAATTTCACAGTTGATTTTAGATGGAAACCTTCGATAGCATGGCACAATAACAACACGATTTAAATCAGGTGTTACAGAGTTCTGTTACTCAGAATTCTCAATTAAAGTCTTTAATCCCCTCTCTTTCAGTAAAATGATCAATTTATCAGTGCCAGATACAATTGATGAAAGAACAATCAACAAAAAGAAACTCACCCCTTTCACCATTCAGGTATGTCTTTCCACATAAACTAATCCAACATTGTGCTTAGAATGAGCACCAGAGCTCCTGAATGCTCAGACACTCATCCCCAAATCCAGGCTTTGGGAGATGACTTACCATGACCTCTGGAGACTCAAGGTGTCCTGGGAGCACACTGGTTCACCATTCAGTTAGTTACTAAACAAAAGATTAGTGGTGAGAATCCACCCCCAAGCTCTGCAGGAGAAAGATTTACTCCCATAAAGGTCATTGTTGTTGCTAAGTGCAGTCAAGTTAGATCCAACTCATTGTGACCCTGTATAGGGTTTCTGAGGCTGTACCTCTTTTGGGGAATAGAAAGCCTTATCTTTCTCCTGTGGAGCAGCTAATGGGCTCGAACTGCCAACTTTGTGGTTCACAGTCCAGTACTTATCGTATAGACTGCTCCCATAAAGATGGCAGCCTAGAAAAGCCTATGAGAAATTGCTGTCTTGCCACATGTGGTCATTCTGAGTTGAAATCAACTCAGTGGCAACTAATAACAACAAAATTGTTTAGGGACACAATCTTCACTATAGCCAGGAAAGGAAGGTTGGGGGTGACGGTGTTGTTACTTTCAGGAATATCAATGAAATTCACATTGGATGATGTTTTTAACTCAAACTTCTCTAACATAATCTTTGAGCTGATACCAAATACGTAGCATTTTAGCTGAAAAGATAAGCCTTTCTAAGAAGTGAGGGGAGTGAAAACGGGAAGTGTTTTGGCTACTCTCTCAGTGGTATTGGCTGCACCCAGGAGTGTGATAAATATGCCCCGCTTTTATTCCTCAATATGGAGATTAGATGGGACAGTTAGCAGCAGCAACACATAAGCTCTTTCTGAGTTCTGTTCCAACATGTTAACAAGTTTGTCATCCTTTCTCTGAAGCTCTACTTCACTTCTTAGGTCATCTTAAATATACAGTTTTCTCTCTGGATTTGAGCAATGCTTTTTACTTTGAAAATTAAAGTGGTAGGTAATGAAAGTGAAAGCAACGACTGTTGTTATTGGTAGGTGGTATTGTTAGTTTTTCTCAGAACAAACCACTACCCAATTGTTGCTCTGTTTGAACCCACTGATGTTGCCACTGTATCAATCCATCTCACTGAGGGCCTTCCTCTTTTTCACTGACCCTCCACTTTATCAAGTACAATGTCCTGCAGGAGTTAAGTCCTCTTGGTAACATGCCCAAAGTACAATCATTAAACATATATAAATGCCCAGAATGTTAAATTTGCGGTCCTGATATGGTGCTGCATAACCACTGGACTGTTAACCACAAAGCCGGTGATTCAAACCCACCAGCTGTTGCTCAGAACACCTATACAGGTTCACTATGAGTTAGACCCGACTAGATGGCACTTAACAAAAACCATCCCAATGTTAAATGAACTCATAATCTTGGCTGTAAATAGAAATAACATTTCTTACTCACTGTTTCAGCTCCACGCTAGAATACGCGCTCACTTTTCTCCTGATAATCTCCTTCTGAATTTGCTGGTGACTTGTTTTTTTATTTGGTTTTAATTGGTTATTGAAATAATCCCTATACAATAGATACTGGTCTTGTCTCCTATTTATTGGCCCAAGAAAAGCACATAAACTCTTAACTGAAAATTCCATTGTGTCTACTCCAGTTTATTCCAACTGCACACGAGTTCCATTATATGCATTATTATTAATCAAATGAACCTGTGGTATATATATATATATATATATATATATATGTATGTATGTATGTATGTATGTATGTATAGGCAGGCCTCTGGGTGGCACAGGTGGTTACTCTTGGCTACTAGCTAAAAGATGCAGTGGAAAACAGTCCTGTGATCCATAAAGAAAACTCTATCTAGAACAGTATTTACCTCTGTGGCCTCGAACTTTTGCACCCCTGTATAGGGTTTCTGAGACTTTAAATCTTAGAGGGAGCAGGAAGCCTCATCTCTCTTCTTTGGAGCAGTTGGCAGGCTCGAATCATGGACCTTGTGGTCTGCCATCCAGTGCTTAAAATATGGAGCTATGGTTTTCCAAATATATATATGAGTCTTGATGTGGCGCTGCAGGCTAATTCTTTGGATTGCAAGGTCGGTTTGCAACCTCAAGTTTATGGCATTTAGTAACAACAAGATATATATATGTGTATATATATATATATATATATACACACACACACACAAGCTATATATATATATACACACACACAAGCTATATATATACACACACAGTGAGAGAGAGAGCGACCTGGTGTGGTGCTGTGGGCTAATGCGTCAGACTGAAAAGTTGTTTGAACTGCAAAGTTGGCAGTTCAAGTTCACCAGTTGCTCCTTGGAAACCCTATACAGGGTCTCTATGGGTCCAAATCAAATCGACGGCACTTAACAACAACAGCAACATGTATATAATTTGTTCAAGTTCCCTCAATATTATGGATACTCAATAAACTGTCCTAGTGAAAATCATCCCTTTTTTCCCCCCCAGGAACTTGATTTATACCTTTTTTATTCCCTTAATACCAAATCTACAAGTCCAAAGCTATTACTCTGTTAGTCTGTTTTATGACCTTTATTTACATCAACAATTGTGTTATTAATGGTAGTCAGTGACAAGACAATGACTTCCCTCAAAGGGGCCGCTTTATTTATGCCTACTGGATGCTGAGTGTGTGGTCTCCATCACAGGGTAAGATGAGAAAGGAAGACTCCTAAGCTTCACCCCAATCAGGATGACCTTTAGCACTGGGTGCTGGTTTGACTGAGTACCCACTGTAAACTCAGGGTCTTGGATCTAGATGTCCATTCTCAAGTATTTGTCACTGCTTTTTCTCAATGTTAAAATCAAGAGAAGGCATTAGACCTATGAACTGTCCAGAAAGAAAACATTGTTACTCTTGCTAATAGTCATCATCCTTGGGCATCTGTGAAGTCAAAGAACAAAACTTGCCAACTTTTTTGCCTCAGGAAAACTTGAACCTGGCTCTGAACTCTGCCTCTGCCATCGGGTGCCATGTGGTGAACATCGGAGCCGAGGATTTGAAGGAGGGCAAGCCGTATCTGGTCCTGGGACTTCTGTGGCAAGTCATCAAGATTGGATTGTTTGCCGACATCGAACTCAGCAGAAATGAAGGTACGAGCAAAGTCTCCCACATTGTTGACCGCATATATTGGGGGCTGTAGAAAGAGGATATCAGGAATGTCCAAACTCAGGGGCTGTAGGAAGAGGATGTCAGGAATGTCCAAACTCAGGGGCTGTAGGAAGAGGATGTCAGGAATGTCCAAACTCAGGGGCTGTAGGAAGAGGATATCAGGAATGTCCAAACTCAGGGGCTGTAGGAAGAGGATGTCAGGAATGTCCAAACTCAGGGGCTGTAGGAAGAAGATATCAGGAATGTCCAAACTCAGATTTCTCAAGTTTTGAAAATTATGTAAAGGTATATTGAAACGATTGCATTAATGTAAACAGATTCTGTGCACACTGAATTTCTTTTAAAACAGGGATCAAAAATTCTTTATGATCATGAGTACTGTTATTTAAGGAGCCCTAGTGATGCTGTGGGCTAAGCGTTGAACTGCCCATCGTAAGGTTCAAACCCATCAGCCACTCCATGGGAGAAAGGTGAGGCTGTCTGCTGTGGTAAAGATTTACAGTCTCAGAAAACCTGTAGAAGGTCACCGTGAGTTGTAATAGATTTGATGGCAGTGCGTGATACTGTTACCTTTAACATACAGCTCATTCTAGCTCTCTGGACTTCCAACCTCAGGAGCAGAAAATTCACTTTGTCCTCAGATACTAGATAACAAACAGGATGGTTTGTAACTTGTACTTTATGAAGCAGCCCATGTTTATTTACTGCAGCAGTCATTCCACATTAGGAGAAATTAACTAGGAGTATAAAGAGCTCTGGTAGCATAGTGGTTATGAGTCGGGTTGCGAACCTCAAGGTGAGCAGTTCGAAACTACCAGTCATTCCATAGGAGAAAGATGAGGCTTTCTGCTCCCATAAAGATTTACAGCCTCAGAAACCCTATGCAGGGTCGCATTGAGTCGGAACTGACTCCATGGCATACCACCACCACCATTTATTGTCAAGACAATAGAAAATCACATTTACAGTTTCAAAGATCTCAACTAAATTTATTCTCTGCTTCTACCACCGTATCTACATGTCCACAGTTGCCACTGGGTTGCCTAGACCAAGGTTGTAGACCTTGTTACGTATCATATAAAAGACACTGTCACCTTGGAGGTCAGAAACAGTTGCTGCCATCATGAAATCTGTAGCCAAAAATCTAATCTTCAGTTATGTAAACTTTCTATGTATATGCTCAGAAATCCCAGTAACCAGTGGAGAACCCTAGGGTACAACTTTAAAATCAACACGTCAAACATAATTTAAAGGAAAAAATAAAAGCTGCAAGTAGAGATCTTTAAACCCAGGAGAAAGAATATTGATTTGCACATCATGACCTTAGCTAAATTTAAACGTTCTAGCTGAGCAAAAAATATCCTTCAAAGAAAACACAGCAAATGATTACATTTTTGAGACTGTATAATTATGCAGGTAAGCATTTGAAATATACAGCACCTATGGGAATAAGCAAGTGAACACTGTTGTTATTACAGAATTGATCTCTTAAAAGCAAAGCAAAACTGTCCTTCCATAAAATGTGGTCTGAGGAATCTGACAGGGCTGTTTTCAGGGTTCTGCTGCACTGAGAGGGAGTCCTTTTGTGGTGCTGCAGTTTAATGCGCTGGGCTGCAAAGTCAGTTTGAACCGCAATGTTGGCAGTTCAAGCTCATCAGCTGCTCCTCGGAAACCTATACAGGGTCTCTGTGAGTTAGAACTGACTCAGCAACACTTAACAACAACAGCTGCACTGAGATTCGTTGGTGCCTTTTCTCCGTCTGGATAATAGGGGTAATAATTTCATAATACTTTACACCTCCTTTTAGGGACTAATGTCCCTGTGTGGCACAAACAGTTAAGTGCCAGGCTACTAATGGAGAAGTTGGAGGTGCCTTTGAAGAAAGGCTGGGGATCTGCAGATAGTGACATAAAATCAGTCAAGTGAAACCCTCTGGACACAGTTTACTCTAACACAAATGGGTTCCCAGGAGTCAGAATCTACTAGATGGCAACTGGTGGATTTTTTGTTATTGTTAAGTTCCATTGAATTGGTTCTGGCTTATAGCGACCCTGTAAACGGCTTCCAAGAATTGGTGGATTTGAACCACCAACCTTGTGGTTAGCAGACCAGTGCTTATTCTACCGCGCCACACCAGTCCTCCACCTTGAAACCATCACACCAATTCTGACTCACAGTGACCCTGCAGTTTAGAGAGGAGCTGCCCTCCCTATAGGGTTCCTAAGGAACAGACAACTACGTCTTTTTCCTGTGCAGTGCCTGGTGGTTTGAACCAGTGACCTTTCATCCACTGCATCACTAGGGCTCCTTGGCATAGTAAGAAAGTGTTTATTCCATGGACAAGGCTGTAAGTACTTCTACTCGATGGAGGTGATATTGTTATCTTCAACTTTCCGACAGGGTTCAGTGAAAGCTGTCACGAATCCCTGGTATTTATTTGTTTTCTGCTTTTGTGTCCCGTAGCTCTGATTGCTCTTTTGAGAGAAGGAGAGAGCCTAGAAGACCTGATGAAGCTCTCCCCTGAGGAGCTCCTGCTGAGATGGGCCAACTACCATCTGGAAAACTCAGGCTGCAACAAAATCACCAACTTCAGTACTGATGTCAAGGTAGGGCAGGGGATAGGCTGCGGCCTGGAAGGGGAATCTGGGTGTCAATGGAAAAGAGACAGATATCCGGGGCCTTCTTTTCTGAGAACCCTGCTCAGTAAGTGAGCGCCTGGTGCTGTTTTGAAATGGCTCCTTGTTCTCATCCGTCTGTCTGTAGCTCTAGTACCTAGCCAGCCACAGAGAGAGCTGCTGCCTTGGTGACGGGGCAGCATCAAAGACGAATTAAGTGGAAGGACAAGAGTAAGAAGAGAGAAAGGGCAAGAGATATGACCCTGCTTTCTCAAGGAAAGAGAATGTGTTTTATAAATAAGAGCACCAGAGGGGGATTGCTTTAATAAACTAATTATACTGAAATAACAAACACAGCGCCTGCTACGTGCCAGGTTCTGTTCTGACTGCAACATACAAGTATGAACTCATTTCGTTTTCACAATGAAGAAGGAGTAAAGGATTACTACCTTCCCATCTTACAGATAAGGAAAACTGCTCACATTGACAAAATCATGGGACTGTGATTCAAATCCAGGCAATTGGACTTCACAACTTGAGTCATTTCAGAATGACTCAAGAATTTCTTGAATGAATTTTATTTGTAGAAATCAGAATGTGTTTTTATAAGATAGTGATGGCAAAACTATAGAGACAGTAAAAAGATCAGGGGTTGCCATGGGTTGAGTGGGGCTGAGGAGAGGAGAAAGGGATGAATAGATGGAAGACAGGAGTGAGTGCCTTTGTTACAATTGATGAACGAATCAGTATTGATACATTATTATTAACTGAAATTCCTAGTTTGCATTCGGGCTCATTGGGTGTTGTACAGTTCTGCAGAGTTTAGCAAATGTATGGGAGGGAGTAAAAAATTATCCACACCCTGGCTGTAGCATTTATTTGAATCAACTTTTAGAAAAGACAAATCCATTATTTTTCAATACTCTTTGTCCATCTGTCAACAAGTTTTTGTATTCCTTTATTAAAAAATGTTTTAGGCTGAGCTGCAAGCCACAAATGCACTGCTCTCTTCACTTCTTCATCAGAGGTGAAATCTTCATCGTGGAAGATTTCAGGCGACCAAACAGGTGAAAGTCTGATGGAGCAAGATCAGGACTATAAGGAGGATGCTTTAACACCTCAAAATGAAGTTTTTGCAGAGTGTCAACACACAGGTGTGTGGATGTGTATTATCATGTGAGATCTCGACACCTTTGGATAGCAGTCCTCTGGGTTTAATCCGAAGTTTAGGCTTCAGTTCTTCAGTGAGCATCTCACTATAATGAGCGCTGTTGATTGTTGAACGTTTTTCCTACTGGCCCTTGAAAATCCCAGAAAAATGTAAACATCACGTTTCCAGCTGGTGGTTGACTTTTGAACTTTTTCTTGGTCGGTTTCCTGAGAGTAAATGGCAGAGTATGGAATGGAAACATCCTCAGTCACCTCCAAGGGCATTGTGATCTTGCATGACAAGGCACGTCCACATACCTCTGCCCACACTGTTGACACTTTGCAAAAACTTCATTTTAAGGTGTTAAAGCATCCTCCCTGTAGTCCTCATCTTGCTGCATCTGACTTTCACCTTTTTGGTTCCCTGAAAGCAGCCCTTTAAGGACAAAGATTCACCTCTGGTGAAGAAGTGAAGATAGCAGTGCATTCGTGGCTAACAGCTCAGCCTAAAACATTTGTTAATAAGGGAATATGAAAGTTTGTTGACAGATGGACAAAGTGTATTGAAAAGCAAGGAGATTATGTGGAAAAATTATGTATTTGTCTTTTTAAAAAGTTGATTAAAGTAAATTCTACAGCCAGAGTATGGATAATTTTTGACTAACCTTCATCCATTGTTATGTATCTATACATACAATATAATACAATACAAATAGTACCACAAGTCCTGGTGTAGAGCTGTGGGTTAATGCACTGAATTGCAAAGTTGGTTTGAACAGCAAGGTCAGCGGTTCAAGCTCACCAGCTGCTGGTGACCATAGGGTCACTATGGGTCAGAATCGACTTGACAGCAGTTAACAACAACAACAATGCATGTTAATTGAGTCTTGGTGTGGCACTGTGGGTTAATGCGCTGGACTGCAAAGTCGGTGGTTCAAGCTCCTCGGAAACCCTACACATGGTTGCTGTGGGTCAGGACCAACTCAATGGCACTTAACAACAATACATGTAAATAATCCAGTAGAATAGGTAGGGAAGAAGGGAGTGTCTGGGAACTCTATACTTTCTGCTGTGGTTTTCTATAAACCTCAACTGCTCTAAAAAAAGTCCACTAATAGGAAACTCTATTTATTCAGCATCATTATGAGTCAGAACCAACTCTATGGCACTTAACAACAAGAGCACCAATAATTTTTTTAAATGCAGGAAAACAAAAAACAAAACAATAATGATTCTGGTAAACCCTCTGCAATGGGAATCCATACTGGAGCATATGTAGAAGACCCAGCTAATCCTACAATAGAGATCAGGAGGGGCAGACTAAAGCAGGCATACACCGTGGTTATCAAAGTTCCACGTTAAGGAGAAAGGAAACAGTTGTTTGCACTGATGACAGGTGGGCCAAGGTAGAAAGGACTTAAGGAACAGAAAGGAAAGTCAGAAAGTAGTTCCTCACAGTACAATAGGAAAACATTTCCATCTCCTCTTTCCTAAAAGTTAAAGAAACATTTTCTAAAGAGTAAGAGTCACAAGAAAGGCATGTAAGCCACCAAAGCTGAGCCAGGCCCTGGATATCAGGAGTAACATGAGGGCCATGCAGACCCTGTAGCTTTTAGAATCTGCCCCACCCCCAGCACAGTGCCAGTTAAGAATGAAACTTCTAGATGGAAAGCTTCCCTTTCTCATTTCCTTTGCTTAGGACCTACGCTGATAGTTCCAGAGGCATTCAACTACATAACTTGAACTGGCACCCTACATCAGACTGGGACTTAACCAGAGCTGGGCCTGCCTGGTGGGCCCCCAGCATGCTCACTAGTTGTTGCTGAGTTTTTGTGAAATTAGGCTCTGAGCCAGGAGCTTGCCTGATTTCCTGTCACTAAAATGCTGTGTTCTTTGAAATAATCTTCATGTTGGCTTTGGGAAAGTACCTATATGCATTAGGAATGTACCCAGTGGTGGTTCTGTTCTCACTCACGGTGCAGCTGCCACATGGAGGCTGAGTACTAACACATTTGGCAACTACAGAATCCATAACCCTCTGATTCTTGTCACCCCATATGGGTCTGAGTAGAATTGTGCAGCACTCCCCAGGCCCAGCACCTTTGTAGAGGCCCCTGCACACAGAGAGATGGAAGAAATGGAGAGAATACCTATAAATCAACTGTAGACGTGAGGATACTATTCTAGAATGGGAGAGAGGTTGATTAGGAGTAGGTGAAATGAGGTCACTCTGAGCTGAAGGGATGTGCTGGTTGTTGTTGTTAAGTGCCGTTGAGTAGTTCAAACTCATAGTGACTCTGAATAGGGTTTCCAAGGAACAGCTGGTGGGTTTCAACTTCCAACCTTATGGTTCAAAGTCCAGTGCTGATCCTAAAGTGCCACACCTATTAGATGTTGTTGTT
>NW_006408540.1:21056456-21075616 GCF_000296735.1 Chrysochloris asiatica | reverse complement strand
GCATTAACCCGCAGTGCCACACCAGGTGTTGGTACTGTTGTCAAGTGCCATTGAGTCGGGTTAGATGGCAGGCAGGTTTTATTCATGGAGTTTAAAATGTTAAGGACAACAAAAAGAAGTCAGAGGGTTGGTAGGAAAGAAAAGAAGTGAAAATTGGTTTCCCAGGACAGCATCAGTGACCCACACCCATTCTTTCTCTGTGTGAACTATGATCTAAAGGTCCCCACACACACACACACACACACACACACACATACTCAGTTTTGTAAACCAACAGAGCAGTTACTGATACTTCCATCTTCAAGAGAATTTAAAATGCCTTTAAATTATTTAAATAAATCACCTGACATTTGGTATGGTTTAATTGCATGGGGAAATTTATATAGCTCTGAGATGGTAGATTACTGAAGATTCTGAGAATTCATTTTGTCAGCATATTTCCAGAATCTAAGAATTTGAGAATTCCATAGGATAAGCACTCAACCTCAAAGTCAGTTTGAACCCTAAGGTCAGCAGTTCTTACTCATCAGCTGCTCCTCAGAAAACCTATACAGGGTCGGTATGAGTCCGAATCAACTCGTTGGCACTAAACAACAACATAACTAAATTTAACCATTTGTTCGTAGTCTCTAGATCAACATTAAATGCACTTATCATCCTAATTTCTCTCCTTTTATATACAGACTGCTTGTCAATGCGCCAACCTCCTGTCTTTTTTTCTTTTGCTGATTTTTAAATTCTGCTTAAATGCATTTTAAAATCTGCTTTAAATTTCTGCTTCCTTTTTCTGTCACTTCTTTTGTCTCTCTCTCTTATTAACTCTTAGCTGACTGACTTCTACAGCAATATAAAGGTATATCTTTTTTCTGTATTAAATGTATTATATGCAAATTAATGGTTTTTCTCCCTTAGAGACAACAGGAATACTATCTGCTTCTCTGGGCAGCCTTTTGTGCATTTTTAATTGTGTCTTTTAAAAAAAGAGAACCCAGTATATAACAGACACAGACAGACAGAGATTGCAAATTAGTGAATGTTTCTATTTTGTTAATTAAGTTACATTCTTGAACGATAGTTGAATGAGAAATAAGTAATTTGCTTTGGGGAAATGACTGTCTTGCTAAGTATGTAATTAGCTGCGTTGTTTTGAAATTGTGATTTCTTAATTTCTCGCAGGACTCGAAAGCTTATTACCACCTGCTTGAACAGGTGGCTCCGAAAGGAGATGAAGAAGGCATCCCTGCTGTTGTTATTGACATGTCCGGACTAAGGGTAAGGACCTACCCCAAGCTCTATGTTGAGGACACGATGTTGCTTCCACACAGCTAGGCATTCCTTCACTCTGCACAACTGTGCTCTGGAGTTCCAAGAACGGGCATTTCTGTTTCAAGCCAATTGTGCCTGTTGAAACACACAGTGTTGGCTAACAATTATTGGATAACAATGGTGGGGTGGGGTAGGGTGGGGTGGGGTGGTGGATACCATTAAGGATAGGAAGACACTAATACTAATGCCATCCACCATGCTAGACATATATAGCCCTGGTGATGATGTGGATTAGGCATTGGACTGCTAACTCATGGTTCAAACCCACCAGCTGCTCCTCAGGAGAAAGGATGCTGTCTGCTCCCATAAACATTTATAGTCTTAGAAACCCAGGTAGGGTTGTTGTATGTCAGAGTAGCCTCTATGACAGTGGGATTTGTTTGGTTTGGTATTGCACCAAGAAGCCCCCTGGGTGGTGCCAAAGGCTTATAGAATGTGCTAACCTAAGAGTCAGTAATTCAAACACCCCCTGTTGTTGTTAGGTGCCATCGAGTCAGTACCAACTCACAGCCGTCCTATGCACAACAGAGAGAAACACTGCCCGGTCCTGGGCCAACCTCACAATTGTTGCCACGCTTGAACCCATTGATGCTGCCACTTGGCCAATCCATCTCTCTGGGTGTCTTCCCCCAAGAAAACCCTAGGGAGTAGTTTTACTCTGTAACGCAAGGGGTCGCTATGACCCGGAATTGACTTGATGGCACCAAGTTTTGTTTTGTTTGCTGTTTGTTTATTTTTGGTATGTTGTTGTTGTTGTTAAGTGCCGTTGAGTTGGTTCCGACCCATAGCGACCCTGTACAGGGTTTCCGAGGCTATAAATCTTTACGGGAGCAGAACGCCTTATCTTTCTCCCACAGAGCGGCTGGTAGTTTCGAACTGCTGGCCTTAAGCTTCGCAGCCCGATTGGTAACCACTACGCTACCAGAGCTCCTTAGCACCAAGAATTATTTATTTCCGTTTTTAAATACCTGAATCTTATTTCTGAAAATAGATGCACTATTTATAAAAATAAGTAAACTCTTAATTTAGAAAGGAAAAAAAAAAAAAAACTGTGACCAAAAAGGTCTCATTAATATATCCGAGATCACCTGACTGGGAGCTACTCGTTTTTCAGCATCATCTGCGCTTGCTGAGTCCCTTGCACCATGTCCTAGGCACATGCCTCTGTTCTTTGGAAACACCACTAGTAGATGTTATTAACTCTGCTTTATCGTTGGTTCTGGTAGTGTAGTGGTTACAAATTGGGCCGCTAACCTCAAGGTCAGCAGTTCAAAACTACCAGCTGCTCCATGGGATAAAGATGAGGCTTTCTGCTCCTGTAAAAATTTACAGCCTTGGAAACCCTATACAGGGTGGCTATGAGTCGGAACCGACTCCACGGTATTTAACAACAACAACAACATCGTTGAGAAAATGAATGGTCATAGACGCTAATAATGAACTTATGGTCCCACAGCTAGTGTGTGGTGTATGGTAAGGATTTACACCCAAGTTTATTCCAAAATTCACCCAGCCACCAGCCTGCCTCACTGCACTGATGAAGGTGACAGGAGAGAAGAACTGGGCAAGACCTTGTAGATTGAAGACCCTTGAAACTATAGTGGGCACAGTAAGAGTCTGAATGTAAAAACTTCAGTTTTTGTTTTATTAACATTGATCTTGAGACGTTGCCTCACCCATTGCTGTGCCTCATTTAATATTATTGACATTAAATCCAATGAGTTGGTATTGGAGTTAACGCATGGCTAAACAGGAAGGAAAGCTCACGAAATATATTGTGTTATCTACCAAAACATCAGATGGACTTCTGGTGTGGAGGTGTAGAATCAGCTCTAGACTGCAAATCACAAGACTGACAGTTCAAATCTACTTGCTGCTCCTTGGAAACCCTACATAGGGCTGCTTTGAGTCGGATGCGACTTGGCGGCACTTAACAACAACAATTGAAACATCACAGTAAGAAATAACTCTATTTTTTGAAATTTGGTAATTTCAAGATCTTTCAGGGTAGTGGGTCATATTCCAACAAAACTGTAGTTTTCTTCTAGGGGTCTGTTTACAAATGACTGAGAATTCTCTTAGAAATATTTGAATAGGCTTTTAATATGACCTCAATCTTAAATCCACAAAAGCCTCACTGATATTATGTGTTTATAATGGTGCTATTTTATAAGCTAGCTAAATAATCAAGCTTATTTTGCTTGGGCTGCAATTATCCCAATTCAGAGTGGTAAAGAGTAGTGGGTCATATTCCAACAAAACTGTAGTTTTCTTCTAGGGGTCTGTTTACAAATGACTGTTTGCAAATTGTCTCAGACTAATCAGGAGCTCCAACTGGCAGGTGTAAACATTGTTGAACTAACTACAGGAAGTCTACAATTGCTTAATGAGTATGCATTCTCATGAAGTCTGTTTAAAAAATAATAATGAGGAAGCTTAATAGTTGAAAATAAGACCAATTTAACTGATGAGATTATGGAATCTATTGGATCTTTTTGAAAAACCAGGCAGCCAACCATATATCTGAAAGGGATATATGAAGAGAAGGGAGCACACAGTGCCTTAATTTCTAAGATTCCTTTTACTTGCAACTGTCTGGTTTTAATTCCAGGCAAATTTAAGTAATCGTGTGATGTGATTAATAAGTATCTGTGGGGGTTCAGCGGTAGAATCCTTGCCTGCTCAATACACCTTGTGCACAGCCGCTACCTGTCTGTTAGTGGAGACTTGAATATTGCCAGGATGCTGAGCAGGTTTCAGGAGTGCTTCCAGATTAAGACAGACTAGGAAGACAGGCCTGAACACCAACTTCTGAAAATCAGCCAGCAAAACCCTTATGGATCACGGCGGAACATGGTCTTCCACGCATCCGACAGTGGGGTTGGTGTAGAACCAGGCAGTGTTTTGAGTCAGGGCCAAGTCTGCAGCAGCTAACTGCAGTGCCTGCCTTAGATGAACTTGGAGGTAAAAAGAGTCTGGCAGCTTTCTCACGGTGTGCGTGTTGAACTTGCCTCACTGCAGGAGAAGGATGACATCCAGAGAGCAGAGTGTATGCTGCAACAAGCAGAGAGGCTAGGCTGCCGGCAGTTTGTCACAGCCACTGATGTGGTCCGAGGAAATCCTAAACTGAACTTGGCCTTCATTGCCAACCTCTTCAACAGATATCCTGCCCTACACAAACCAGAAAACCAGGACATCGACTGGGGAGCTCTGGAAGGTAACTGGTTGTTTAAGATGTTAGGACAAGCACTTGCAATTCGAATTCAATGTTAATTCAAAACCTCCTCCCAAGAAAATGCAAACCACTCACCTACTGGGAGAGATTTAGAAGCAGGTCATCAATTCTCTGGTTTATAGCCAAGAGAATTAACAGATTAATCAAGCCAATTACAGCCAAGCAGGAGTAATTAAATATTCCCCTATCCCATCCATTATACAGGGTATATAGTGCATTATCAGAATTAAATGTTTTAGGGGAGGCAATGTATTTAATTATTGGAGGAAATAAACACTGAGTCTCCAATGCCTAATTTATGTACTTAATGGACTGAATGTTAATTCCTGGAGGCAAGAGATGGCATCCACCTTTCACCTAGAAATATTTGACTTATGCTAGCAGATGCTTACTGAGTGTTTTTTGTTTTCTTTTGTTTATTTGGGTTATGGAGGTACAGAATGATATTTTGAGGCAGTATCTCTGACCCAGAATATCATTTTGTGTTTTGGGGTTAATAACCAAAGTTAGGAGCAAGTACATAGCTTTTACCAGCTTCTAACAGATAAAAAGTGACAGAGATGTTGTCTTTCTTTCCTTTACTTTTTTCTTCCCAATATTGAGATAAGAAAAAAAATACAAAAACTAAAATTACTATCAGCAGAGCAAGAAAATTCAGATCTGAAGGTCTGTCTGACCCTTTCCAGCAATGCTTTCTCCTAGCTGGACATCAATCCATGTTCTACACTGCTGCAATCGTACCATTTTACGAATTGTGGTCAGGGATCCGTATATTTTGGTGACTTCCAAAGGTATAAGGTGACGGGGGTGCTTCAAAAAATAGCATGGAAAGATACTGGAATTTTTCCATTTGAAGCCCCCTCATATAGCAAGCTCTCCAGTCACCCATTTGCTCTAGGACACCCCCGTTTGCTGTAGGACACCCCCATTTGCTGTAGGACACCCCCATTTGCTCTAGGACACCCCCATTTGCTCTAGGATACCCCCATTTGCTGTAGGACACCCCCATTTGGACCCTTCACTGTCACTCAAAATTCAATATTCACAAAATAGAAATTAGTGGTGCGACTTGGAATTAGCATTCAGCTGCTAAGTAAAAGGTTGCCGCTTGGAACCCACCATGGCTCTGTGGGAGAAAGATCAGATGACCTGCTTATATAAAGATTGTTGTTGTTGTTAAGTGCTGTCGAGTCAGTTCCGACTCATAGCGACCCTGTAGAGGGTTTCCAAGGTGGGCTGGTGAGCTTCAGCTGTCGCCCTTGGGGTTCAAACTGACCTGGTAGTCCAGTGCATTAGCCCACAGCACCACACCAGGACTCCTCTGTATAGATTACAGTTTAGAAAACCTCAGTGGCAGTTCTACACATGAGACACATGAGTTAATCAAAATCAACTTCATGACCCCCAACCACAAGCTCACCACTTGCCTTCCCAGAGCCCTCAGCAGTACAAATGGCTAACACACTCTATGTGAGAGTGGTCGGGGCCCACCCAGAGGTGCTTCACAAGGACCTCACAGTGCCCAGCTACTACTATCAGCTCTGATCACAGTCGTCAAAGAAAACCCTGAGAAGAGTAGGAGAAAATGTAAAACAAAACTCAAAATCAGAAAAAGTCCAGGCTTGCTAATCTGATGGAAACTAGTGGAACCCCTGAGACACTGGCCCTTAGACACACTTCAAACCTGGAACTAAACCCCCCTCTGGGGACCATCTTTCAGTCCAACAAGAGATAGGTTTATAAAATGAGCAATAACATCCATCCATGAGGAACAATCTCCTCCGAACAATCAACCACAGGAGACCAAAAGGGCAGTAGTTACTGCCCAAAGACCAAATCCAAAAGGCAGAAAGGGACAGGAAAGAAGGATGAATGGAAATGGGGAACCCAGCCACTAATGCCATGAAACAAAATGCAGATAAACTGTTGAATGGAAAACTAACGTGCTTTGTAAATATTCACCAAAACTACAATAAAACATTAAAAAAAAAGAAACAAAAACATTAACATACAAAAGTTCTAAAGGAATGTTCCCATCACCAAAAGGAGAGGTGCTTCCTAAGATAGCCTTAACAATCTACTACCAAAAAATCTACCATTGAATCCTCTGCAGAGGACGACTCTGATACACAGGGGGTCACCAGGTGCTGTAATCCACTTGTCCTTATTGCCTCTTCACCACCATCCTTACCCCATCAGTTCTGTTTTAGAAATTCTCTGTTTCTATCAAGCCATTCTTCCTTTTATTACCCAAAAGCCTAGTCCTTGGGATCCACGTTGACTTCTACTTCAGCCTCCTATTATATCAGCAAACACGAATCATTTCTTCTCTTCTAAGCGCTCTTTGCCTAGTACGCCAATTATTTCAATTGGTCTCAGGAGCCTGCTCCTCCATTCATCAAACATTTCAGCGAGCCCCCGCGCCAGTGCCAAGCACATTCCCCCTCTGTGTGTTTAATTTATACTCACACCACCTTCTAATAACTCTGCACACTGCTGCGGACACATCACAATTCGGCTTTCATTGTCTCTGCTCACTGCTCAAGACTTTATTTTATAAATTCAAGTAATAAGAAACAAAAGAATCTATTAATGACTAATGTCCAATATATCAATTTCAAATTCTGCTCTGTGGCATTCAAAGATCTCTCGTCCTGGTTGCAGGTTCTGGGTGGCATTATCTCTGTATACTGAACAGTACACGTTCCTGGCAAAACAGTTCTCCGCATTCCTCAGGGAGGCCTTGTCTACTGTTAAGAACTTAAATACTGTTCATATTTAAACTAGGTTTTATTCCCACCACTTATCGTTCCTCCAAATGATTTCTTCTTTCCTCTTTAATACCCAGATTGACACTCAACCCTTATACCCTCCAGATTTAACCCTGAGCTACTAACCTCAAGGTTGGTGGTTCAAACTCCCCAGCTACTCCAAGGGAGAAAGATGAGACTGTGCCCCTGTAATGGTTTTCAGTCTCAGGAACCCTCTGTGGGGTCACTATGAGTTGGAATCAACTTGATGGTGATGAGTTTAGTGTTTCATTCTTTCCTCTAGGTGACACAGCAGCTAACTGAAAGGTCAGAGGTTCAAACCCACCCAAATGCTATGTGGGAGAGAGACCTGGCAATTTGCGCTCACAAAGATTATAGCCTGAAAACTATGGGGCAGATCTACTCTGACATGCAGGCTTCTATGAGTCAGAATCAACTCAGTGACATCCAGCACCAATAATAATGGTTGTTTTGTGGTTTTCTTCCAGCTAGGAAGGTCAGTGGTTCCAACCAACCAACAGTTCCTCGGAAACTTTTTACAGGGTGGCTGTGAGTCAGAACTGATTGGATAGCACTTAACAACAACAAATCTTATGTGAGCTGATGAGCAGGTTTTTTCTCCCACAGAAGAGCTGGTAGATTCCACCTGCTAAATTTCTCACTAGCCCAACACTAAGCATTCTGCTACCAGGGTTTATATTATTTAGCTGCTTTTGGTTTCAGCTCTTTTCACTTGTTCATGACCCCATTAGGTGAACCAAAGCAGGGCTTGTAGTGCAAATGATTACACACTGCTAACCAACAAGCTGGAGGCTGGAGCTCATCCAGCAGTGTCTCAGAGGCTAACAAATCATCCATTGTAAACCCTGTCATACGTAGGGTCACTATGAGTCTGAATAAACTCAATAGCAACTAGTTTTTGTGTTTTTTAAAGGTCAACGTCACTCCTAAACATGGGCACGTTTTCTAGGGGCTGACCAATACCTGGTTTTTATTCATTTAGGTGAGACACGGGAGGAGCGGACATTTAGGAACTGGATGAACTCCTTGGGTGTGAACCCTCGAGTCAATCATTTGTACAGGTAAGACTGTCTGGAATCTCACCTCTAATGTGAGACACAGAGACCTTAGAGCAGTCACAGATCCCAGATACAACTGTGGTGTGTCATTCTCATCACAGAAAAATGTGTGTGCTTTGATGTATAGCGATTGGATGTTCAGCTGAGAAACTTCCTTTCGTACATGAGGCTCATTATGTGGCTAATACAATACCACACTTCAACACAATGATAAGCTTACCACATGTCATAGAATCCTGGTGTGGCACCATAGGCTAAGCACTTGACCTCAAGGTCAGTTAGAACCGCAATATCGGTGGTTCAAACTCACCAGCCACTCCTTGGAAATCCTATACAGGGTTACTATGAGTTGGAACCGACTAGATGGCACTTAACAACATCAACACCACATGTTATAAGTCTATGATTTTCTCACAAGCAGTTAATACAATAAATGCTAAGCTTGTAGTTAAGTATCTCATAATCCCTGGGCAATGCAAGCAGGTAATGTGCTTGGTTACTAACTAACAGGTGGGAGGCTCAAGTCTACACAGAGTTGCCTCAGAAGAACCTGGAAATCTACTTCTGAGCCATTTTCATATCAAAATTGCCATTTTCAACGCAGCCATTGAAAACCCTATGGAGTTGAGTTCTACTGTAATATCCATGGGGTCACTATGAGTTCAGACCCATTTGATAGCAGCTGTTTTGTTTGGATTTGTTAGTTTATTTATGCCTGACTTAATTTTTTTTTTTTTTTCTAGAGCAGGAGGTCTTGGTAAAGGGGTATAGGTAGTCACAACTGAGGCGACCTTGGTATGTGTCTTAGTTTCTCCGAGTCATAATTCTTTCCTCTCTAAAGATGGAGCTACAGTTTTGCAGAGTTGTTCTGAATGCGTCTTAAGCTGATACATAAGGAAAAGCCTGGCCCACTGTAGGCTTGTCCTAAAAGTTGGATACTTGAGCATTCTTTTGTGTTTGTTTTTGTTCAGTGACTTATCAGATGCCCTGGTCATCTTCCAGCTCTACGAAAAGATTAAAGTCCCTGTTGACTGGAACAGAGTGAACAAACCACCATACCCCAAACTGGGGGGCAATATGAAGAAGGTAAACAATGACTATTCTGATGTTCCCGTAGGCAGGTGAAGTCATAACCTGCAAGGGCACTCACTATGTGAATTCTTTATCAGGAGGCCAGACTTAGATAGATAAGGTTTATCCAGGCATTTAATTATAGCACTGCAATTAGAAACCTGGATAGTTTGATTAGAGTAAGTAATTATTTCCGTTTTATTAGATGAATTAAATATCTCAGTTGATTACTTGCTTACAGTTCTTTGCTGGATATCTGTAAACATTCTGATATACAAATTCTAATTAAAATAATTAGAGTAGGAAAAGATCACAATGATTTTGTTGCACAGCTGATTGTTATCACTGCTGTCACTAGATTATACACTTGTAAAAAATTGAATTGGCAAAAAAAAAGTGTGACAGATATATTTACAACAGTGACCCCCCCAAAAAAGTGTTGCTGAGGCTGTTTATGTGCAGCCAAACACCTTATGGGGTTTGGATTCTTGGAGGTTTAGAGTCATGGTTTCATGGGACATCCCAGTTAATTGTCCTAATTAAGTGTTTAGAGCTTCTGTTCTTCCTCCTAGTTCTTTTCTACCTGCCAGGTGTCTTAAAAGCTTTCAAGCAGCATCTGAAACACACCAATTGCTCTCTACTCACCTGGAGCAACAGAGGTAGAAAGAGAATCCAGAATAGGAGAAAGGAAAATGTGGCTAACTGCCTCCTTTATCATGAAACCATGATGGTGCCAGGTTACCATTACTAAACATTTGGGTCAAAGATCCATAGAAGAATACTGATCAAAAAGGGGAAAATGCAGAACAGAATCTCACATTCTCATGGACTCCAGGCTTTCTGAAGTCATGGAGGGTGGATGAACTGCTGTAACTATTACCTGAGACCATCTTTAAACCTTAAACCACGACTATCCCTTGAAGTCATGTTAAAACCAAACAATGGTTTTAGTTTAACTAGTAAAAAAGGTCTTCCTTGAGCATTATGCTCTTTTAAGAACTCTCCACAGGGAATCAAATTGGAAACAGCAACTTGAAAGAGTGGACAGGAACTTTAGGGAGTGGTGAGTTTATGTTAGAAGGAGGAACAACTTAGAAAAGGAAGTGAGAATGGGTGTACAACTCAAAGACTCTAAACAGTGTCACTGAATCAACCATGTAGAAATGGTTTCAAAACAGAGAGATCAAGAGCAAGCAAAGCTACAGTGTTGGTTTCTCTCAGCAGGATCCTCATTGTAACTTCCAAAGAACTGGAGCTTGGTACTGACAATGTGACTTGTACAAAAGTTTGTCTACTGACAACATCAATGAGAACGCATTGCTTGGCAAAGCAGCAATAGAGTTGGCACAACCATTGCTCATCGTTGCTTCTTCTTTTTTTTAAGTTTTTATTGTGAGTTGAGTGCAAGTTTACAGGGCAGATCATATTTCTACAATCAACAAATCATACACTTTGTTTCATTACAATGGTTATAATCCCCTCCATGTACTATCAGTTAACAGTATTTCTCTCTATTCATTTTAGCTTTTTATTTTTGTTTTAAAACACTCAGGCATATATAATAATTTATACTACCAAAGGGCACATTCTGCGAGTCTGCCTCCTGGCCACCAGCTCTCAGTCCCTCTCTTTCCATGACCTCAGCTGCTCCCTCTCTCTATGTCCCCATCGCTGCCTCCATCTCTGGTATCCCTGTTTCTCTGGATAAGGTCTCGCATTCCGCTTGTGCACTTCTCCCCTGATGGTCCTAGGGTCTTCTGTTTCTGAACTGTAAGATTAACTGTCTTACAGTTTTGTTACAAAACTTCTACCTTTACAATTGTGTTACAGTTAACTGCAAGATTAACTACCTTTACAGTTTTGTTACAAAACTTCTACCTTTACAATTGCGATAGTCGCAATTAGTCATGATAACAATTACTCACTATTGAATCATAAGGATCTTATCCCCATCTCTTTTCCCCAGACCCATCTAGACAAGATGAAAACTATTAAGTGGGGACTGCATTCCTCCACCCACTTCATCATTGCTTCTTGCTTCTGCAATCTCTAACAGTCTCTGTCCAACCACAGGTCTACCTGTCCACATGTTAGGCCACTGTGTGCACGGACTATGGAGAATACACATTTTCCATGCCATGCTCTGAATTAATATGTTTTAGAAATATGTACACAAAACTGAGGATGATTCTCTATATATGAAGTGTTGTGTTGCCACGAGAATGTTTAGGATTAGAGTTCCTGAGTGGCAAAAACAGTAAAGCGCTCGATCAGAAGGTTGGCATGCTTGAACTCATCCTAGGACACCTTAGAACAAAGGCCTCACGATTTGCTTCCAAAAGGTCCCAGCTCTGAATATCCTACAGAGTGCAGATGTCTTCCACAAATGAGATTACAGTGTGATATAGTCGTAAAGATGTTTATAATAGTGAACTCACTTTGGTTTTGCGCTTCAAGCATGCTCTGAATACTTTTGGTGGAAGTGAGGAGTCCTATTAAAAAAAAAAAAAGATGCCAGAATTGCAGTCAGGAGAAACAGAAAGATCACTCGGTCTGCCCACACTTCCTAGCTGTGTCTTTATTTTGACTGTCTTGTTTTACATGACATCAGTCATTACAGAGGTGATAATGTGACATTGTTTTATTTCATGTTTATTAACAGCTTGAGAATTGTAACTATGCAGTGGAATTGGGGAAGAATCAAGCTAAATTTTCCCTGGTTGGTATTGCTGGACAAGATCTCAATGAAGGGAATCGCACGCTAACATTGGCCTTGATTTGGCAGCTAATGAGAAGGTAGGGAAGCTCAAAAGAGTGCCTTATGATGTAATGTTTGTCTAGAAAAATGCTAGCAAATTTTAAGGACTGTGGTTGAATCCAGTAAAGCTATATTTCAAACTAAACTTAATAACCAAAGAACTATTTTTAAATTTTTCCTTTTTTTTTTTTTCTTTTCTCTCCTTTAATTTCCATGAATTTTTGTTTCAGGTATTTTGAAATGCTGTCATTAGGTCCATTAACATTTTAGATTGCTGCATTGTTCTTTTTTCTTTTAAGCTTTTAATTGTGAATTGACTGAAGGTTTGCAGAACAGATCATTGTTGTTGTTGTTGTAAGTTGCCATCAAGTCAGTATGAACTCAAAGCAACCCTATGCACAACAGAAAGAAGAAACACTGCCTGGGCTTGAGCCAACCTCACATTTGTGGCCACACTTGAGCCCATTGATGCTGCCACTTTGCCAATCCACCTCGCTGGGGGTCTTTCTCTTTTTCTCTGACCCTCCACCTTACCAAACATGATATCCTTCTCCAGTGACTGGTCACTTCTGACAATATGTCCAAAGTATTTTGGCCATTCTGGCCTCCAAGTAGCACTCTGGCTGCACTTCTTCCAACACAGATCTGTTGGTTCTTTTGGCAGCCCAGATCATTAGTCCCACATTGAACAAATCAATCATCAACCCACATTCAACAAATGATAGATTGCTACATGCTCTTAATGAATGACGCCTTTATCTTTTGGGATGGCCCTTGTTTTGCCTGTTAATATTGTTTTCTCTGAAACCTGCATTTTTCTGATATTAATATAGCAGCTTTCTTTTGATTTATGTTAGCATGGTGTATCCTTTCCCATCATTTTACTTTTAACTGATTTATGTCAGTAACAATTCTTTTTAAAGAGGGTTTTTTCTAAATAAGGGGGAAATATGGTGTATTTAAGGAGCTCTGGTAGTGTAGTGGTTATGAATCAGGCTGCGAACCACAGGTCAGCGGTTCAAAACTACCAGCTGCTCCATGGGAGAAAGAGAAGGCTTCTGCTCCTATAAAGATTTACAGCCTTGGAAACCCTGTACAGGGTCACTATGGGTCGGAACTGACTCAACGGCACTTTAACAACAACATGGTGTATTTATCCACATATTTGCCATTTCTGGTATTTTTCATTAGTGTTGATCCAGGTTACTGTGTGGTATTATTTTCCTTCTACCTGAAATACTTCTGTTGATGAATTGTTTTCAGTTCTTTCCCATGGAACGACTGGTATATTCGAACTGTCGATCTCATGATTAGCAACCCAGCTCGTAACCCACTACACTCCCAGGGATCCTCATCTTTCATATGTCTGAAAAGTTTTATTTCATTTTTGATTTTTGAAAGCGTTTTTCTCTTGATGCAGAAACGTAAGTTATTAACTGTTTTCTTTCAGTACTTCAAAGACACTCTTCCTCCACCTTCTGGGGTGCATTGTTTCTAAGGAGAACCCCTTTGTCATTCTTATCTTTCTTCCTCTGTATGGACTATATTCTCTGAATGCATTCAAGATTTTCTTTTTCATTGGTTTTAAGCAATTTGACTATGGTGTGTCTTGATACTTCTTTGGTAAGATTTGTTGAGTTTCTTGGATCTGTGGATTTATAGCTTTTCACAAATTTGGAAAAATTTTGGCCTAATCTTCAGATAGGTCTTCTGTAGCCCCCACCTCCATTTTTGGTACAATTGATATCGTTCTGGGGCTCACTGATGCTCTGTTTATTTTTCCTTCTGTTTTGTTTTTTCTCTTCTATGTTTCATTTTGGATGATTTCAATATGTCTTGATAGCGTGTTTTATCAGTGTCCGACTGAAGAAGTTGGTAGAATTCTTCAGTTTTCTCATCATTAGCTTTAGTGGTTGGTATGTAAAGCTAAATATTAGTGGTATTCATTTGTTGTCCTTGTAGGTTTATGAATATTGAACTATCACAGACAGCATTGTACTTTCAGAGAGCTCTTGAAATGTTCTTTATAATGATGACTCTGATGCCATTGCTTCTTAATTTGTTATTCCCAGCTCACTAAAATCATATTGTCTACTCATTGTCTGACTCAAAATGGCCAGTATCAGTCCATTTCAACTCACTAAGGCCTAGGATTTCAACCTCTATGTGTTCCATTTTATTTTTGATGACTTTCAATTTTCCTAGATCACACTTCATATATTTCACATTCCAATTATTAATGGATGTTTATAGCCATCTCTCCTCATTTTGAGTTATGCCCCACTTGCAAATGAAGCTCCCAAAAGCTTCACTTCACTTGTGTCATTAAGATCAACTCTACTCTTCCCCAGGTATTTTCTGAGTGTTTTCTAACCTGAAGTGCTCAAATGCAAACACTTTATCAGACAGTGTTCTATGGCTATGCATAAGGTTTCCGGTGACTAACCTTTCAGAAGTGGTCACCTATACTTCTCGTTAGTCTGTCTCAGTCTGGAAGCTTCACTGAAAACTGTCTGCCATTGATGACCCCGTTCATATTTCAAATATAGATGGCTTCACTGCCAGTATCACAGCAACGCACAAACCACTACAGTACAACAAACAGAGCCACAAGTGGTGAATGTGTGTGTAGATATATTGAGAAAATTTTGTATTTGAAAAAAACTCCCAGATTAACCACGTATTCTAGAAATAGTGAAAAAAATTAAGAAAATAATAGGTATACCATGAATGCCTAATATGTAATTATTAGTTTACACCAGTGTCCTGCTTTGGCTCTTTAAGATAAAGCACTGGACTGCTAATCACAAGGTTGGAGGTTCAAACCCACCAGCCACTTCTTGGAAACTGTACAGGGTTGCTATGAATTGGAACCAACTTGATAGCACTTAACGAAAACAACAACTATAAAATATAAATGAATCTATTATCAAGAATTTTAAATGATCAAAATTCACACAAATACTTATAGACTGGACGTACGCCATTCACCGCAGAGAGGAATGTAAACAAATGCAAAGAAGCCATATTAAACCATAAATTAACTGTTATACATCCTGGCATGGTAGTGGTAGTGTGCCGTGGGTCAGTTCTGACTCATAGCGACCCTGCATAGAGTTTCCAAGGCTATAAATCCTTATGGGAGCAGAAAGACTCATCTTTCATCCATGGAAGGGCTAGTAGATTTGAACTACTAGTTAGTAACCCAATTCATAGCCCACTACACTGCCAGGGCTCCTTAGTATGCGCTGTACTACTTTGATATTTTATGTAGTCACTTCCTGTTGCTATTGTGGTGAGCCTAAGTGAGATACTAGTCCCTTCCACATGAGCAGCCTATTTCTCTAGTAAATTATGCGTCACAGTAAGAAGTGATCTCTCACGGTTCTCCTGGGTCTTTCATGGTGTTCATTGCAATACCATAAACCCAGGGAATCCATATAGAGTGCCACTAGTGATGCTAGAAGTGCTCCTGAGAAGCAGAGAAAAGTTATGACATTATAAGAAAAAGTTGAGTTGTATGCTACGTACTGGAGATGGAGCTCTGCAGCTAGTCCCGCCATCATTTCATTATAAATGAATCTAGCTTGAAGATCACTGTGAAAGAAAAGAAGAAGAAAGGACATTTGTGTAGCCATTGCTGAAAAATACCTTTTTAATCGCGTATTAAAAATGCAGCTTTTATATGGGTGCAACAGTACTAAAGGAAAAGCATACTTACAGACTCTAATATGATTTGAGAAAAAAGTGAAGACACTATATGACAACTTAAAACTAAAGGAAGGTGAAGGATCTAAAGAGAGTTGAATGTCACCAAAGGATGGTTTGATAATTTTAGAAAGAGGTTGGGTTTTTTTTTTTGTTTTTTGTTTTTTTTTAATGTTTCAATAACAGGTGCTACAGCTTCCGCTGAACAAGAAGCAGCAGACAAGTTCCTAAATGCCATTAAGAAAATAATTGAGGAGAAAGGGCATCTGCTTGAACAAGTGTTTAATGCAGTTGCAAGTGCCCTATTCTGGGGCAAAATGCCTAAAGGACTTTTACTAATAAAGGGAGAGAAGTGAGCACCAGGATTTATGGCAGGGCAAGGCTAACTCCTGTTTTGTACAAGGACAGTCAGATGTGTGATCAGGACTACTCTTATCTATAGAGTTCTGGTGTGGTGCTGTAGGATCAGTACTTTGCTAACCACAAAGTCAGTGGTTCAAACCCACCAGGCGCTCTTCAGACACCCTATATAAGGTCACTATGAGTTGAAGCTGACTCTGCAGTACTTAACAACAACAACACCAGCAACACTCTTATCTATAAAGCTCCTAATCCTGAGCCTTGAAGGGAAAAGATAAACACCAGCTTCCAGGCTTTTGGTTGTGAGCCTTGAAGGGAAAAGATAAACACCAGCTTCCAGGCTTTTGGTTGCACAATAAGAAGACCTGGAATGATTTCATCATTGCTTTGTCCCTGAAGTGAGGAAGTACCTTGCCAGTAAGGGATTTTAAAAGTTCTTTTGATATTGGACAATGTCCTTAGCCACCCAGAGCCCCATGAGGTCAACACTAAAGGCATTGAAGTGGTTTTGTTGTTGTTGTTGTTGCCAAGTGCCATTGAGTCAGTTCCAACTCATATTGACCCTGTTTAGGGTTTCTAAGGAGTAGCTGGTGAACTTGAACTGCTGACCTTGAGGTTCAAACTGACCTTGCAGTCCAGCTCATTAACCTGCAATACTACACCAGACTCCGCTGAAATGGTTTACCTGTCCTCAGATATAATGGCTTTAATTCAATGTGTCGATCCGGGCATCATAAAGACTGTTAAGGTTCATTGCAAATGGTACTGTATGGAAAGTATTGCCAACATTGTAGATAAGAACACTGACAGAACATCATGAAATTCTGAAAGGATGACTTCATGGAAGATGCCATCATTGTTACACAAAATGCCCTGAAAGCCATCAAGCCCCAAACAAGAAATTCCTGCCGGAGAACACTGTGTCCAGATGTTGTGCATGACTTCACAGGAGATCCATCGGAGTTCGTCCAGGAAATCATGAAAGAGATTGTAGAACTGCAAAACGAAAATAGATTTGAGGGTAAAGGGTTTCAAGACAGGGATGTTGGAAGAACTCCAGAGCTAGTAGGCAGCATACCAGAAGTTGCTGACAGGAGACGGCTTGATGGAAATGAGGGTCAGATGATGAGGAAGAGGACGTGGAAGAAGCAGCATCAGAAAACTAAGTGACATTAGACAATCTGACAAAAGGGATCTGATGAGTTAAGATCAAGTTTGACGACTTTTCTGACATGGGCTTTTCTATGATACAGACAGGGACTGAGACTAAAACACATGGTGCAAGAAGGATTGGTATCGAAACATTTTTAGAGAAATGAAAAAGCAAAAAGCCAGAATGTTCAAGAAGTGATGCGTTCCCATAAAGTTGCATGAGTGTACCGGCCTCCCCTTCCATCTCCTCCACGTCTTCCTCCTCTACCACCTCTGAGTCAACAAGACCAATTCCTTCTCTCCTTCTTCCTCCTCAGCCTACTCCATGGAAAGGCAGTTCATCTTGTAAACAGATGACATAAAATTAAGGAATTGATAAATACAGTGTTTTACTCTAAATGTATTTTCTCTTCCTTATGATTTTCTTAATAATGTTTTCTTTTCTCTAGCTTACTTTATTATAAGAATACAGTACATAAAACATACATATAACATACAAAATATGTATTAATTGACTATTTATATTATTAGTGAGGCTTCCGGTCAACAGTAGGCTAGTAGTCAAAACTTCTACATAGATTTGCTCAAGGGTCAACTTATGTCTAAGTCGTAGCTTACTGCTGCCACTTTCTGGCTAGTTGACCACATTTTCCATATGTAGAAACAACACGAGAATTATGCATAGATGAAGGTAGACAGACATATACATTACTATTGCAGAGAGTAGATGACTTATAATTGCTTAAATGGAGTCCTGGTGTGGTGCTGTAGGATCAGCACTGGACTGCTAACCTCAAGGTTGGTGGTTCAAACCCACCAGTCACTCCTTGGAAACCCTATGCAGGGTCATTATGCATCAGAAATAATTCAACAGCATTACAGAACAACAGTAATGACTTCAGTGATACTTGAGGGATTTTTGTTTTATTTGTTTTCATGTGCACTTTTACGTATCTATTAAATTTACAGCCAGTTCTCACTGGAATTTAGTTCAGTGGGTTGCACAGATGCACTGATTGTGGTCATTTATCGGAACAATAAATAGTATGTGATTTTATTTCCCCCTAAGAAGAAATGAGAAATGTGTGTTTAAACCTCTTTCCCCTTCAGTAGTTTGGATATTTTTCTCTGATTGGAAAGCTGACAAATTGTATGTATATAAATTTGGAGACAAAGGCCCTGAAACAAGTAAGTTGATAGCAGAGAGCAATGATAGATAGACTCAAGCAAATGAACAGAGTCTGAAGCAGACAGATGAATGGGTGTCCCAAATTTCAAACAAGCTTGGGCATAGAGAGATTAAAACACAAAGTCCTTGAAAAACAAAACATGTTTTATTAGCTTTAGCTCATCGGCACCAAATGTTATTAAATAAAGCAAGTGTTAGGAGTCAGGAAAATAAGCACTAAGCATATCCCTTCTAATGCTAATCCTGCTTTGTCCAATGTAGGGCTGGGGCTTTTACAGCTGGGCCTTTCAACACAGTGCATTTTGCAAACACCAGCGATATTGAGAACCCATCTGGAAGGTTCCACTTAATAGGACAGTAGGCCCAAAACATGTTTGACAATATGGAATTATTGCCTCAAAAAGAAAATTCTAAATAGATGGAGGCCAACTGAATTTCTTTTTTAGATGTTTATTCCACATTTAGATGAGTCAATTGTCTAGTAGACTAAGTTGTTGTTGTTGTTGTTGTT
>NW_006408540.1:21026057-21055781 GCF_000296735.1 Chrysochloris asiatica | reverse complement strand
GTCTGTCATGCATTTTTTTAAAAAAACTTTTTATTGTGAATTGAGTGAAAGTTTACAGACAAGATCATAGGTTTTACATTTAACAAATCCTACACTGTTTGATCTCAATAATTACAATTCCCTCCATGCAATAAGAGTTGTCCTGTTTCCTCCCTGTGGTTACCCATGTCCAAATATCCTTTTTCAAACTCCTGTTTATTTGTGGGATATATAAGGGCATATACATCCCACTTTTCCTCCCTTATCCGTTCAGCCTGAGTCTCTGTTCCTGCATCTGATGCATTTTAAACCTCTGCATCTCACTTGAGTTGCCAGAAACACTACTACCTAGGGGCGGAGTGCTCAATAAGGAAGGTAAGCCACGGGCTTATGTGTGTTTACTGACTAATTTGTAGTGAATAAACTATTATCTTGAGAATTCAGTGGCTCTGTATGATAAGTACTGAACAGAAAACCACAAGGTTGGATTGAGTCCACCAGCCACAGCGAAGGAGAAACATGAGGCTCTCTGCTCCTGCAAAGATTTAAAGCCTCAGAAACCCTATACAAGGTCGCTATGAGTTGGAACCGACTCCAAGGCACTTGACAACAACAACAACAACACAACAAACTGTTCCCTACAGAGTCTTAAGTAAGCACAAGTAAGCCTGTGATCCAACATTTTATTCACCAAAGCTCTATGTTCCACTGAGAAGGGTGACTCTTAAACCCTAGAATGCAGTAAGCCTTCCCCACAACTTTCTGCATCTCTGTAAGGACTCCTGTTCCATAGTGGCTTTTTGTAAATTTTCCAGTGCTGTTTTTTTTTTTTTTAAATAAAAGTAAGCCTTCCTAGCATAAGAAGTGGGCCAAAAGTACTGCTTCTAGTCCTTTGAGTCTCTCAATAATGCTGGTCTCTAATTCCTGACAAAAGGAATCCATTCTTAACAAGAGTGGAGCTACTAGAAGATTCAAAAAAGGCATTTATTTGCTTCTTCAGGTGTGCAGTGGTTAAGCGTTCAGCTGCTAATCAGTAGGTTGGCGGTTGGCACCCATCTACTGCTCTGTGGGAGAAACCTGCAGCAGGCTGCTTCTGTAAGGATTATTGTTGTTGTTATTAAGTGCTGTCGAGCCAACTCCGACCCATAATGACCCTGTATAGGTTTCCGAGGAGCAGCTGGTGAGCTTGAACCGCCAACCTTGCAGTTCAAATGGCTTTGCAGTCTGGCACATTAACCCACAGCGTCACACCAGGACTTCTCTGTAAGGATTTGTTGTCATGTGCTGTTAAGTTGGTTCCAACCCATAGCGACCCTGTGTAGGGTTTCTCAGGAGCAGCTGGTGAGCTTGAACCGCCAACCTTGCAGTTCAAACAGCTTTGCAGTCTGACTCATTAACCCACAGTGCCACACCAGGACTCCCTAAGAATTACAGCCTTGGAAATCCCAGTGGCACAATTCTGCTCCATCCTATGGGGTTGCTAGGTGTTGGAACTGACTTAGTGGCAATGGGTTTTTCCTCTGATAAAACAAGCATGAATCCATTTCTTAATGAGAAGGCTGTTAGGCAGAAACTCTTAAGTGTTATGTTGTTGTTGTTGTTAAGTGCCATTGAGTCTGTTTTGACCCATAGTGACCCTGAACAGGGTTTCCAAGGCTATAAATCTTTACAGGAGCAGAAAGCCTCAGCAAATGTTAATAATGCCATACACAGGCTACCAGGAAACAAGGGCCGGGGTGGGGTGGGGGGGTGCCATAAAACATAACCTTTATGAACAGATCAGAACTAGGACCTTTTCCTAGTAAGAAGATTTTGAAAATCAACCAGGCACTTCTCCCATTTGTAATCTTTATCCCCTGGCATTTTGGTCCCATCTCTGGATCCAGAGTAAGTACTTCTCATCTGTACTATCTCTAGATTATTTCATTCCTTGCTTTCTCTGGGGAAAAAACAACTCTTTTTACTTATTTTCCTCACCTCTTTGCTCTTTCATGTGCTGAATGGTGTCCTTGGGCAGTGTGCTTGGCCATTCGTAGTAAAGGTGGAGGTTTGAGTCCATTCAGAGGTCCCTTAGAAGAAAGGCTTGGTGATATATGTCTGAAGATTCACCCATTGAAAGCCCTGTGGAGTACAGTTCTACTCAGAAACACATAGGCTGTCATGACTCCGAATCAAATTGTCAGCAATTGGATATCATGTTGTTGGCACTCTGCTGACCTCTGGAAACGCAGTGATGACGGAGTGTGGATGCTGTTAGAGGGGGTCTGCTGGGCATCAGCTTTATCTAGAGTTTTGGGAAACCGGTTTGAATCAAATGTAGCAATAAATAAACTACACAGGCCACTTGGAAAAGTGTTGCAAGATTAGAAATTTACTGGAGATAAAGGCATTTTGAGGGCTAAGGTGTGGCTGACTCAAGCCATGGTATTTTCAGTACCCTCATATGCATGTAAGGAGCTCTGGTAGCGTAGTGGTTATGAATTGGGCTGCGAACCTCAGGGTCAGCAGTTTGAAACTACCAGCTGTTTCGCAGGAGAAAGATGAGGCATTCTGCTCCTGTAAAGATTTACAGCCTCAGAAACCCTGTACAGGGTAGCTGTGAGTCGGAACCGACTCCACGGCACATTACAACATATGCATGTGAAAGTTGGAAAATCAATAAGGCAGACTGAAGAAAAATGGATATATTTGAGTTATGGTGTTGGAGAAGAGTATTAAAATTACCATGGACTGTCAGAGAACAAACCAATCTGTGTTGGAGAAAGTACAGCCAAATGTCCCAGGATGGCCAGATCTCATCTCTCATACTTCGGATATATTATCAGGTAGGTCCAGTCCCTGGAAAAAGACATCATGCTTAGTAAAGTGGAGGTCCATAAAAAAAGGAAGAACAGGTCCCCACCCACCAACGAGATAGTGCACAGTGTCAGCAGCCGTAGGCACAAGCATAACAATGATTGTGAGGATGGCACAGGACCAGACAGTGTTTCATTCTGTTATGAGTCCAAACCAACTCAATGGCACCTAACAACAGCAACAATGACAAAGGACATCCCAGGCAGAGAGCACAGCTGAATCATGGATGCAGCCTTCATGGTGTAATGGAGGAATCGAGTACTGTTCTGTGTGTTTGAAACGCAAGTGTGTCTTTGAGGGGGCAACTACGGGGGTGGCACAGATGAAGGCTGGAGGGAAACTGGAGATGTGCTGAGAAGGGACACTCAAGGCAGCTTGTGAAGGGCCTTTTGTAAACCAGGGGTGGTACTAACGGTTAACTCACTCAGTTGCTCACTTCCAGTTTAGAAAGTTCACCCAGACGTGCCTTGGAAGAAAGATCTGGTGATTGGCTTCCAGGAAACCAGCTATTGCAAGTCCTGTGGAACACAGTTCTACTCTAACACACGTGGTGTTGCCATGAGTTGGAATTGAACTGATGTCAGCTGATTTGTTTTGGTACACCATGCTAAGAAGCTTGATTCCATGAACTGAGCTGTGGAGAGTCAGTCACTTTGAATGACATGAACAAAACTATATAAAGGTAGTTCTGGAGATACTGTGAGGGAAATTCATAGAATGAAGAGGAGCCAGTTCATCTGAGGGATTTGGGAAGGTATCATTGTGAGGATTTTACTGCCAGTTCTAGTAGACAAAATTTGTTTTTGACAAAGAAAAGTTGCAGATGCCTTTTTCCTGCTGGTCTGTCACGATGGGAACGTGCTGTGACCTAGAGGAAGTTAAGCATTGCTCTTATTTCAAGGATTAGACATGGCAACAGTGAGGGAAATCGTGGGAGCGTTGTGCTTCCATAGAAGCAGTAACTGGAATCAGATACCCAAGGGATTATTACGTAAGCAGAATCGTTGGGCATCCAAGTGGAGAATAACCTCATTTAGGTGGGCCCTTCCAGGAGAAATTTAATCACAGGATACTTGACATTCAGTTTTAAAAACTCACACTGCAATCCAAGTCTTGCTTGTGTAATTTAACACCTCTGGCAAACTGAACCCTGAACAGCTGCTTTGGCTTGCTTATACTCTTATTTCCCTTTCTCAGATTGAGTGGGTTATGAGTTGGGCTGCTAACCACAAGGTCAGCAATTCGACTCATCCAGCTGCTCCTCAAGAGAAAGATGAAGCTTTCTGCTCCGGTAAAGATGTACAGCCTTGGAAATCCCATACAGGGTCGCTATGAGTCAGAACCGACTCCGCAGCACAAAGCAAACCCATCAGCGAAGTGTGTTGCTATAAGATAAGCTCTATACTGCTTACCTCAAGGTCAGCAGTTCAAACCCAGCAGCCACTCCTTGGAAACCCTATACAGGGTCACTATGAGTCAGAACTGACTTGAGTTGATTCTTTTTTGATCCATGGACTTTTAGGATATCAAAGCATATATTCTTAATAAGTATTTCCTCACCACCAAAGTTCACCACACTGTGTATCTGATGTAGACCAGAGATTACTTTTTTTTTTTATCAGTTATTTACTAATATTTCTGCATATAATTAATATTAAAAATAAATTTTGATACTTTTGGCTACTTGCAGTTCCTACCATTGAGTTGTTCTTGGATTTTTGTGATTCTTTTAAGAAAAAAAAAAAGTCACTGGTTCGAATTCTTTGCTTCTTTTTTATTTCCTTTTCTTCTCTTCTGTTCTCTCACCTGGCACAGAGAAGATGAAACTCAGAAGGAGGTATTTGTTTTATGTTCCATTGTAACAACCATAAGGTTACCTTTAAAGTTTTTATTTTGAAACTAATGCTATTATATATTCTGTTTTTCCTCAAATATAATGGTGTCTACACTATCTTCTGTGGTACACCTTGAAAGAAGAGACTCTTGTGAATTTTGGCCACATTGAATCCTTTAGCAACTTTGTTCCAGAAATTATTTTTGGTTTTATTCAGGTACACACTGAATATCCTCGAAGAAATTGGCGGTGGACAGAAGGTCAATGATGACATTATTGTCAACTGGGTGAATGAAACATTGAGGGCATCAGGGAAAAGCTCGTCCATCTCCAGTTTCAAGGTAAAATCTCTAGTCAACTATGAAAGGTCTGCTTTGCTTGTTTTTAGTGTGTGCACTGTGTTTTAAAGTGGCCTTTAATGTTGGGTACTTGAAGCTCCCCCTCCCATTATTACTTTCCTTGAAGGACCCATTATTGTTTCGATGTTCCTAGGCCATTTCATTGACAAATTTCTTGTATTTCACTTTCTGCCATAATAATTAATAATACAGCCATCATTTTTTATGCATCATTTTAGGCAGTGTTCTCTCAGAGTGACATAAATTATGATAGTCTTTTTAAGGTGTGCACAGTTCCATGATTCGGGCTTTTCATGGTGAGACGTTTCATGCTCTCTCCTGCTGTGTGTTTTTGGTTTTGTTTTTAAATTTAAGAAAAAAAGTAATTGTGTAACTGCATCCAGGGGCCTTCACTAGACTTTGTATCTAGACCTCCAAGCCATGGGCCTCTTCCTATCCCAGACCCTGCAGAACACTTAGCAATGCTTAGTGTCAATTTTAATCATAGGAGTCCTGGGGTAACGCTGGGGGTTAATGTGCTGGACTGAAAACTTGATCTGAACCACAGTGTTGGCAGTTCAAGTTCACTAGTCACTCCTTGGAAAAGCTATACAGAGTGACTATGGATTGAAATCTAAACTACAGCACTTAACAACATAGTTGTAAGCTGCTTAATGTAATATTTCTTAGATTATATTGCTTAATGTAATATTTCTTAGATTATGTGACTACTAACTACAAAAATTTTTATAAGATTTTTCTACATTAAATTACATTATGAGTGAGTAAGCAAAAACCCTTTTTCTTTTTCTCTTTGTTTTCCTTTAATAACTATGTTATTCTAAAGAAAGTTATCGATAAAGGCTCGGAAATACTAATTACTACACTATTGTAGCTAAAATGCTAGAGATTTTGACAAAATCAGTGACTATAAGAACACTTCTTGTTGTTTTTAAATGCCATCTAGTTGGTTCCGACCCACAGTGACCCTGTATAGGGTTTCTGAAGAGCCACTTGAACCACCAATCTTGCATTTCAAACTGATTTTGCAGTCCAGCATACTAACCCACATGATGAAATAGCTACTGCAAAAACAACAGCGCATGCTTATAGTACAAACTTGGAACGCATGCGCACAGATGACAAAATTCAAAGAGTCATTATAATTAGGGACTATGCCCGCTCTGACCAGAGCACGTTAGAAGTTTCAAAAAATTAATTAGCATACAGAGTTACAGCCTTACTGATTCATGGAAGCTGGCCTTAGGAAAATGATGTTTGTTGTTATAACTACTGGGATATTTTTATTTAAAAAAAGAGTTTCTGCTGAATCAGTGCAAACAATTTTTATGGACAGTCATTTTGACGTTATCCTTCTAACAGTGTCACTGGTGTGTTCCTCCCACTGTACCTCTTGAGGGATGCCACTGACAACACCCATTTTTATTCATTACATTATCTTTTATTCAGTTTCTTAAGTTGGGATTCATACATCACTTCTAGATTCTTCCTCAAGCAATCCACACACGTGACTAATATTATAATGCACGTGCTGCCTTGTTGTTGTTGTTGCTGTTAAATGCTGTCAAGTCAATTCCGACTCATAGTGACCTTGTATAAGATTTCCGAGGAGCAGCCTGTGAGTTTGAACCGCTGACCTAGTGGTCCACAGATTTATCCTACAGCACCACACCAGGGCTCCTGTGCAGCCTTAACTAGACTTTTCTAACTTAAAGGTGGGGATTCAGGGGAGGGGGAGATACCTTCAGAGATTTATTAACGTGGTCGATGATTCAGTCTTTGATGTTATAATACCCTGAGAATCCTGAGAAAAGTAGACTCTTTCCCCACCATAGGGGCCCACTCAATGACAACACCAGCATCACAAAGTGACGAGTTAATCACCGAGTGCTGCTTTTGTGGTTTAACTGCTGCTCTAGCCCACTGCATCACCCTGGGGCTCCCAGGATGTTCTGGGGATGAGGTTTAGCAAGCTAGGCTGCTGCTCACACTTGCTTGTGCGACTCTAGCAGAATTTTCCTCTGTCTTTCCACTAAGTCATTCCAGAATTATATCAATGAAACAAGCCACACTGTGCACCAAAGGAAAACATGTCATTTCTGAGTGCGCAGAACCCTGAGGAAAATGAATCACAGCCCGCTCGTGATTAACCATTGTGGGAAGTAACCCTGATGTCCATCCCCTCATCTACTGCCACCATCTCTGCCTGTTAACACCTTCACAAGACAGGTGATAGAAAGTGAGAACGAAGATGAAATGCAAATCTTTCCATTTTTGCTTCCTTTGTACTTCGGCACCAAATACTTCTGTGAGCATAGTATCTGGAGTCCTGGTTAATGCGCTGAACCGCACAGTCAGTTTGAACTGCAAGATCTGTGTTTCAAGCTCGCCAGCCACTCCTATTAAAGTCTCTATGGGTCAGAACCGACTCCATGGCACTTAACAAGTAGTTAAAGCTATTGGTGAACATTTAGATTATGATTACTGAGCTTAGTTTTGTTATAGTATCTATTTTGGAGTCCTGGTGTGGCGCTGTAGGATGAGCAATGGACTACAAGGTTGGTTTGAACCACAAAGTCAGCGCTTCAAACTCACCAGCAACTCTGGAAATCCTATACAGTGTCACTATGACTCAGAACTAGGGACACATTAAAAACAGACCCATTGTACTAAATAAGCAGTCCTGGTGTGGCACTGTGGGCTAATGCATCAGACTGCAAAGTCATTTGAACTGCAAGGTCAATGATTCAAGCTCACCAGCTACTCCTTGGAAACCCTATACAGGGTCGCTATGGGTGGGAATCGACTCAACAGCACTTAACAACAACAACAACATATTAAATAATTTAGGCAGCCTCCTAGGTCATGGATGTCTGACTTAGAAAGCAATTCAGACAACTTGTACCTGCCTTTAATGTAATATAAACTTGCCATCATTTCAAAACAATTAAACCAATCCATTCTCACAACAGATTCTTTGCCACAATCACCTTCAGTGCTCCGCAAGCAGCATTTAACTCGTTGAGAAGACATTATTCCTAAACCTCACCCACTGCCACCAATAATTCCAACCCACTGTGACCCGAGATAGGGTTGCTGAGAATTTAAATCTATACAGGTGCTTCATCCCAGAGCGCCACACCAAAATACCTGGGTTCAAATCCCAGCTTTACCACTTAATGGCACATCACTTGCCATCAGAAACTTCCTTTACTCCTCTGTAAATGAAGAGTAAGTGCCTCCACCTAGGGTTTGTGACAGTCAGGTGTGAAGTAACCTATGAGAAAGTGCTGGGCCAAGGGGGCACCCTGGTAGCACAATGCCAAAAGTATTTGGCTGTTAACCAAAGGTCAATGGTTCGAAACCATCTGTCACTCCATGAAGAAGGATGTAATCTGCTTCTGTATAGATCAACAGTCTTGGAAACCCTGTGGGACAGTTGTAGTCTGTCGTATGGGTCCCTATGAGTTAGAACTGACTTGGCGGCACCGGGACTGGTCATTACAGTTCATCACAAAGTTGTCCTGTTTCCATTGGACCCAGTTGTTGTTGTTAAGTGCCGGCAAGTCAGTTCTGATCCGTAGCAACCCTGTTTAGGGTTTCCAAGGCTGTAAATCTTTACAGGAGCAGAAACCCTCATCTTTCTCCCAAGGAACCGCTGGTAGTTTCAAACTGCTAACCTTGGGGTTCACAGCCCGACTTGTAATCACTACGCTATTGGTCTCAGACTGCTCTCTTTTCCTGAGGTCTGCAAGCAAGAATTCTCTGAGGCTTCTGTGCATCTGCACCCTCATCACCCTCATCACAGTCCCTGCTAGTCACCTCTGGAATGCCGTCCCAGGGTTTCTTCAGATGCTGGTCATTTCTGCTTTCTCACAGCTCCTTTTTCAAGTCATTCCATCTCCTGTTCTGTCACTACATTGCTCATAGTTAAATTAGACACATTTTATTTCAACCTCTGTGCTTCTCTGAGGAGCACAGGTGGCATAGAGGGTAAGTGGTTCAAACACACCAGCAGTTCTGGGAGAGAAAACACCTAGTAAGATGCTTCCATAACAATTAACACCCCGGGAAGTCCTACGGGGCCGCTCTCCTCTGCTATGTGGGATCACTCTGAGTCAGAACCCGTGACACTTGACAACAGCAAATACTTTTCTGTAGACGTACTGATACCCTTCCCTTCACTATTGGAAATGAATTGCATACCTGTTGGCAGACAGGAGCCCTGGGTGGTATAAACCATTAATGCACTCAGCTGCTAACTGAACGGTTGGAGATTCAAATCCATCCAGAGTCACCGCGAAATAAAGACCTGGCAATCTGCTCCCAAAAGTCATCAGAGTATAGTTACACTCTGCAACACAGGCAGTGGCCATGGATTGGAATCGATTTGATCACACTGGCTTTTGGTTGGCAGATAATGGGTTTTCTCTGCTTGGTAGACCACCAGGAACTTACTGACTCTCCTACAGAAAACAGCAATTAATTTGAAACATTATGTAAAATACTGTGACATTTTTCATACCAAGCCAACCCAAACCAAACCCCTTGCTGCAGAGTCAATTCCAAGTCATAGCAACCCTGTCTGACAGAGTAGGGGGAACTCAATGGCTCTGTATGATAAGTCCCGGATTGTGAATCACAAGGTCAGTGGTTTGAGCCCACCAGCCACTCCATGAAAGAAAGATGAGGCTTTCTGCTTCTGTAAATATTTACAGCCTTGGAACCCCTTTAAAGGGTCACTATGAGTCGGAACAGACCCAGTAGCACTTAACAACAACAACCTAACAGAGTAGAACTGCCCCCAGAGGACTTTCAAGACTATTAATGTTTTATGGAAGCAGACCATCACATCGTTCTCCCATGGGATGGCTGGCTGGTGGGTTCAAACTACTGACCTTTTGGTTAGCAGCTGAGCGCTTTAACCACTGTGCTGCCAATGCTCTTTTTTCTCACACCAGACTTTTAAATTTTATACTGAAGAGAAAAGAGTCATCCAATTCCCTTGAGCCAAATGGATGTAACTTTGGAAACACTCTCTCTCTTTCTCTCTCTCTCTGCAGGACCCGAAAATTAGTACAAGCCTGCCCGTTCTAGATCTCATTGATGCCATTCAGCCCGGTTCCATTAACTATGACCTTCTGAAGACTGAAAACTTGGATGATGAGGAGAAGCTCAACAATGCGAAGTATGTAAATGAACCAGAGGTCTGGGAGGGAAGGTTCAAACTGGTAATGAGCAGTGGTCTTTACCAAGTAGAAAGCAGCTGTTTGCTTTACAATCAGACAACCTGCCGAATGATCACCAGCCCAGTGTTGGTGATCAGTCTACTATCTGTTTTTGTAGATCAAGTGTTTTTTGTTTTTTAAGTTCCCAATTCATTTTATTTAATAGTTTCTCCTTGAAAGGCCATAAACTAGGTTTTTAAAAAGTACTGTATCATATTTTTACACTGACTGCAACCACATTTTCCAAGAAAATTGGCTTTGTTTCTCATTGATCTTTATTCACCATGGGTTCAAACACTTCAGAGTTATTATTCAGTGTCCTTCAGCTTTGATGAAGCATTAATTACCTAAAAGTAATTTTGTATCACATGGGAGAGTACCTAGGAGTGTGAAGTCAGACTTTTTTTTTTTTTTAACGTTATAAACATATTTTTAATAAAATTTCTCATAAAAAATAAACTTACTTTTTTTTATGAGCTTTTCTAAAAAGAATTTTTTTTTTTGGATGGGTTTTCTTTTGGGCGAATCCTCTGTGATGTAGATCTGTTTGCAGTAACTTCATGTGAAGTTCAAACTATTTTTGCACAAACTATTTCTAAATTATCTCTCTGTTGACAGATTTGTTTTTTTAGAAAGCATATATGTTTTTTAAAGTTTTTCTGTGGGAGAACATCGGTTTTACAGTCATCATTTCATTGCAATGATTACAGTCTCCTCTGTGCATCATCATTCAACAGTATTTGCTTCTATTCCCTCTGTATATGTATAAATAATACTTTAAACATACAAAATATGCTTTACATATCTATCTATATATAGATAGATATGTAAAGCATATTTTATACTTTTTTATTTCATTAAGAACAAACAATTATTGGGCTGTGACCACCTTTCTTAACTATCTCTATCCCTGGTTTGGCACTGAAGGATAAGCACTGGACTGCTAACTGAATGGCTGCTAGTACTAACCTTCTAATCAATTCTCAGAAACCCTAACAGGGTCGCTATGAGAAAGAACCGACTCTGTAGTTACTTTTTTAAAAAGTTTTCTTTTGAATTGAGTGATATTTTACATGGGAGAAGATCGGTCTTGCACTCATCCTATCGTATTTTGTTTCATTGCATGATTATGATGTAGATAAAGTTTTATTGGAACATGGCTATGCCTGTTCATTTGCTTCCTAGGACTGCTTCCCTACTATAAGGCAGAGCTGAGACTTTGCAACAAAGCCTACAAAGTTTAAAATATTTGCTATCTGGTCATTGCAGGAAGTGCTTGTTGACCCCTGCTTTAGAGAGAAGGCACCTTTCTCAAAGCAGTGATGAAGTTTATAGTGACTTGTACTGCTTTACACCAGTGCCTTTCCCTCTGCCCCTAGTTGGGGCAAGTAGGGGCCTGGCTTCCAGGTGGGCTTGTAGTTAGTGTAGTCTAATGGAGAGAAACTACCTGCTGCTCCACAGGAGAAAGATGAGGCTGTCTACTCTCGTAAAGATTTACAGCCTCAGAAACCAACTCAATGGCACTTAACAACAACAACAACAATGGAGAGAAGGGAAATAATTAAACAGTTACAGTGGGGTGTAATGGGTGCTCCAGAGTGGGCTGGACAGTGTAATTCAGAGAGCACAAGAAGGGGACTGAACATGGAGGTTAATTTTTTAAATGAAGCTCTGGGTCCAGATGCTCAAGGAGTTTTGAATTAGATTTCAGAAACTTGCTCCAAGTCATGTAATTATTAAGTGTAATTATTAAGCTAAGATTCAAAGTCCGACTTTCACAAAAAAGGAAGCCACATCAACCATTACTTGTATCTAAAAGTGTTTACAGAGTTGTATATTCTCATCAAACAAGATATAAATACCTCAGGAATACTGTTAGAATCATGTCTATTTTCAATTACTATCTTTGCGAAGAAATGTTTTCATGATGACTAGCACGAGAGTGGATTTGTAAACATTCATTACATGATTATATGCATGCTAAGGAGCCCTGGGGTGGCACTGTAGGATAAGCACTGGATCTCAAGGTCGGTTTGAACCGCAAGGTCGATGCTTCAAACCCACCAGCAGCTCCTCAGAAACCCTGTATGAGATCACTATGAGTTGGAAGTAACTCAAGGGCACATAACAACAACATGCATGCCTAAACACCCAAGGACTAAGGCAGCTCCTCTCAGGATATAACAGAAACAGTGTCCAAGAGGACTGCCATGCTCCATATTTTCTCTGCAATTCCCTTAAAACAAACTGAATGTGTTAAAATTACTGTTTGTGCAGTAGTAAAAACAGATTATCAATAATCTTTTTGAAAAGCTCATAAAAAGTATGTTTCTTTTCAATGAGAAATGTTACAATATGTTTATAATTTAAACAACAAAAAAAAAGAAGTTTGACTTCATATTCCTAAGCACTCTCCCGTGAGATATGAAATTACTTTGAAAAACGTATATAGGAACTACATAAAATGATAAAAAGTCATGCCATGGTAATAAGGTTATGCATACATTTTTAAAAAGCTCTCTTTTCTAACTTTGAAGCATTTTTTTCTTTAGATGTTACAATTGAAATGTTACTTTAAAATACTGAATAATTAAGGTATTGTTGTGTGCTGTGAAGTTGATTTGGACTCATAGCGACCCCATGTGATGGAGTAGAACTTCCCCACAGAGTTTTCTTAGCTGAAATCTTTCTAGGAGCTGATTGCTAAGTCTTTCTCCTGCGAAGTCACTGGGTGGGGTTGCATAGCCAACCATTCCGTTAACAGCTAAGTTCTTAGCCATTTGTCCAAGTAAGACTATTAATAATTAAGATAGAGGAAAAAACATGGATCTACTCCTGCCTGATCCTCTTAATTTAATTTGATCAATAAAGTAAGAGTTAAAGTTATGCAGGAGAGCAGGAGAAAGAATAGTAGAGAGAATGTGGTAGCTATTGTGTAACACTACCAGGTAATAAATGAGGTGAATAAAAGAGAAGGGTGGCTTCATTCACAAATAAATTATACGTAATATATGTCCTGGTGTGGCACTGTGGGTTAATGCTCTGGACTGCAAAGTCAATCTGGACTGCAAAGTCACCCATTTCTCCTTGGAAACCTTATACAGAGTCGCTATGGGTTGGAACCGACTCAACGGTACTTAACAATAACAACAACAATGACAATATACATTAGGGCAGTGTGGTGGTCCCATACAATAAGCACTCGAGTGCAAACCACACGTTCTCATTCAAGTCCACCAGCTGCTCTGCAGGAAAAAGATGAGGTTTTACACTTCCTCAGAAGATTTAAAACCTCAGAAACCCTATACTGGGTTGTTATGAGTAGGAACTGATGCAACAACAACAACAATAGTAAAAGTTATCTTTGTATAACTATGTTGTTGTTGTTAAGTGCCTTCGAGTCGGTTCTGACCCATAGCAACCTTGTACAGGGTTTCTGAGGCTGTAAATCTTTACGGGAGCAGAACACCTCATCTTTCTCCCGCGGAGTGGCTGGTAGTTTCAAACTTCTGGCCTTAAGGTTCACTACCAGTGTCAAAACTGTCCTGATGCTGCTATGGTAATTTTATGTGAGAATGGATAGGACTCATATTAACATAAAGAAATACATTCATATGTGAGCAAGGATTAGAATGGAAGCAGGAGTAAAAGAATTGATATGCAAGTTCAAGGCGTTATAGATTCATTTTTCCTTTTTTCTTCCTTGTAAGAATGTTTCTGTAGTTAAAATATCATTCTTGTTCTATTCTGTGATATTATGCTGTATAACCAAACCAGTTTCCGTGATGTGTGTCAGAGTAGAACTGTGCTGCATAGAGGTTCAGTGGCTGGGTTTTCAAGAGTAGATCACCAGTGCTGTGTTCCGGGGTGCACCTCCAGCCTTCTGGTTAGCATTGATCCACATTGACCACTGTACAACCAGGGCCCCCGTGTGCTTGTTAATACAAGAGAACACTCATGGTTTTAGGCATCAAAAGGGAGTACAGGTAGGAGAAGTCTTCAGGGACAAATAATAAATTTGTAACGATCATGAGGCCAGACAGCTAGTTTGATGGAGTCATAAACTTTGTTGAGCTAAGATGTGCCCAAATGGGAGAAGGAAGCCAATGTCTGTACCGCATATGCAGGAGTGGGTTCGTTCTGAAACTCCACCAGCACTAGCTATGTGCCCAGGGGTCACCGTCCTACTTTGCTTTTCAACTCTTCTCATCATTTCCTCTTTCAGATATGCCATCTCCATGGCCCGAAAAATTGGAGCCCGAGTCTATGCCCTTCCAGAAGACTTGGTTGAAGTGAATCCCAAAATGGTCATGACCGTGTTTGCTTGCCTCATGGGGAATGGAATGAAGAGGGTGTGAAGCCCAGTGGGCGGGTTGGGACCAACACCCCCCACCTGGCCGCTTGGCCCAGAACACCCTCAGGAAGCCCGTGGATCTGTTACAAGTCTCTCCTCTCCCCAACTCCACCACCCTATTTCCCTGTGACCTTGCTCTCCACCCTCCCAGAACATCACCCCTCATGGCCCACCTCTGCTGACCATCCTAGCCTTTGGACCCTTTGGAGCATCTGAAAAGCTAGTCAGAGTGTTTGGGTCCCAAGAGATTCAGGAGACCTACAAAAACAACTCTCATCATCAGAACATTCCCCAGAGCTGGGTCTCAAATGTCACCAATTTGTGTTTCCAGCTAGGAAGAGGCTCTTTGTAACTGTGTGATTTGGGTCAGACCAAATCTAACGCCTGCATACCTGTACTGGCAGGTAGAATCAACTCATCCAAGAAAGATATAATGGAACATAGAACCACTAGGGGGCAGCACTAAGAGCTCTCCCTAAGGGTGCTGCCTCTCCCTATATTTCACTCTGCATACTAGCCTAGTTTTGGTGGGATGTCTAAATAAATGCCTGGCAACATTTGGAAGAAACCCTGCTCTGCTTTTGTTTTCTCACCAATCTTAGAGTGTCTGATTACTGCCAGGCCATAGTTGTTGGTGTTTACTTGTTTGGTAGATTTTTTTGCTACCCCTTAGCCTAGGGGACTCCTTGTGCCAATGGACACACATCTAGCCACTCAAGGATAGAATGAACACAAGCTGGATGATATCTGACTGAATTGCCTTACAAAAAGCTTTTTTATTGAACATTTAGAAATGATTCCACGATACAACTAAAACAATGTAAATTTAGTAAACCTAGTAGATTTATTAAGGAGCTCTCGTAGCATAGTGGTTACGAATCAGGCTGCAAACCGCAAGGTCAGCAGTTCAAAACTACCAGCTGTTCCGCAGGAAAAAGATGAGGCTTTCTGCTCCTGTAAAGATTTACAGCCTCGGAAACCCTGTACAGGGTCGCTATGAGTCGGAACTGACTCCATGGCACATAACCACCACCAGTAGATTTAATTATTTTCTTCCAACGGAGTGAAAGCAAAGCAGCAGCACAGCTTGGTGAACCAACACCAGGTTACCTACCGCTCTTGTGGTGAAGGGGCTCGTCAGTGAGGAGTCTTCTGTAGGGTTGGACTGGAATGGAACCATTTTAGCCATTTTCCTGAGTCTGTTCCTTGGCAGTGGACTCCCGAGGTCAACGTGTGGCTTATCTTGGTCCATGACCCGTACTTCTCCTGCATCTGAATGCAACATGTTTGCCTTTGGCTTTGACTGAAGTTCACGTAGTTTCCGATGATTCTTCCCCATCTGCTTCCACTACTGCCTTAGTGGAAAATGAAGATAAAATAATGCTGGAGATCTCTCTAAATAAAATGTTGCAATATTTTGGGTACCTGTAGCTATTTCCTTTCGAAGGGTTAATAAGAGTGTACTATAACTTATTAATTCATTCATTAGCCCTGGTTGGGTATTGACACCACAGCAATGTTCAGACGCTACAATTCAGCCCTTTTTTTCTCCCAGAGAGCTGGTTTATCGTCCCACCATTGCCTCTTTGCCAGTCCTCCAGTTCTCCTCCTGTCTAGCAAACTATAGTTACCAATTGTTTATGTATTCTACCACTGACAAATCATGTACACACACACACTTTTTTTTTTAATCCTCTCCATGCTCATCAGTTAACAGTATTTGCTTCTTTTCCCTCTGTTTTGTTTTGTTTTGCTTTTTGATGTACACAAAAACACACAGGAATATGTAATTGTTTAAACAACCAAAGGGCACATTCTGCAAGCCAGTCTCCTGGCCGCCAGCACACAGTCTTTCTCTTTCCTCAGCTACTCTATCTCTCCATGCCATCACCTCTGTCTCCATCTCTGGTGTCACTGCTTCTGTGGTTAGGATCCCATGTTCCACTCATGCTCTTCTCTTTTGATGGTCCTAGGGTCCTCTGTTCCTAGAATATAAGATTAGCTACTCCCCCTTTTTGTTACACAGCTTCTACCTTTACAGTTGTGACAGTCACAATTAGTCATGATAATTATTCACTATTGAATCATAAGAATCTTATCCCCATCTCCTTTCACCAGACCTATCTAGACAAGATGAAAACTATTCAATGGGGATTCTACCTTTCCCTGCACACTCTGAAACTAAACTCCCTTTTGAAAACATTTAAGCCAGCCACTTCATGCATGCCCTTATAACTACCCCCTTCCTCTCCATTTTATGTAGCCTATGTCTAAGTTGCCCGTCCCTATCAACCCTGTGTACTGATGGAATAGGCTTGACCCTTGGTGTAAGACTCCTTCCCTCTTGGTTAGTATTTTGAGCTACTACGTCCATAAGTATAGGTCAAGTTCATCAGATTGTAGCAATTTACACTTGCTCCTTTATCAAATTTATCTTCCTCTAGTCATATTCTGATCATCAAGCCATCAAAGCTAGGTCAAATGTGTACTATCTGCAAGTTTGGGCATTCCTGTGTGTTTCTCCTCACTTCATATCAGTTGGATGCTTCACTCTCAGCTCTAGCCCTCCATGGCTAGGTCAATACCTGTGTTCTCAGGAGATCCTAAGTCTCCCCAAATTTCAGACCAACCAGCCCTTCCTCTTCTCTCATCTCAAAGTTGATAGGAGTCTATGAAGTGTGGTCAAGGTCAGCCCATATCTTCATTACTGCCTTTCCCTGTCTTCCACTCACATGTAGACCAATGCGGTTGCCAGTGAGCTTATATGCCTGCTCAACACACATCCCTTTTTAAATACATAGTAGGATACCATGCATGTCATTTTGTGTCTTACTTTGTTCGTTAAATACCTTATCTTGAAGATTGGTCGGCATTTACACAGTAAATCTGCCTTAAACGTTTCTAAAGACTCACAGCCTTCTATTCTAATAAAAGTTCCAGATGCCATCAAGTTGATTTCAACTCATGGCGACTGTATGGAAGGAAGTCAGAGTAGAACTGTGCTCCACAGGGTTTTCAATGGTTCCTGTTGCAGAAGTAGATCATCAGGCCTTTCTTTAGAGTCACTTCTTGGTGGACTTGAACTTCTAGCCTTTTGATCAGCAGATGAAAATATTAACCTTTGCACCACTCAGACACATTCTATTAGGTGGATGTTCCAAAATGTATCCAGGCAGTACCTATACAGGGATATTTACATGTTTTTAATCTTTTGCAACAGCCAATAAACCCATAATGAATAATCTGATCATCTACTTCTTTGTGCAAAGAAGGTTAATTTGCATTCCACCTGTATTTCTTAGTTTCTGTTTTAGCAAAGGTATTGAACATTGATGAGTAAGACATGGATCCTCCTGTTACATTGCTTGAAAACAGTTTGCAAATAACCCCAAGCCAGGATGAACCTCTCAGCCTATCTGCTCTAACTTCTCTGTTATAGCTAAAGCAGTCTCTTGATCTCGCAGACAGATGATGCGCATGCATGCATGCACGCACAATGCAATAAACACAAAACGTGATAAATGTTTTAAGAGATTTGTTAACTCAATATTATGGGAGCTTCGGGAGCAATCCATTCCAAATTCAGGATGTTCATTTTTTCGCAGAAGAGCTGAGCTCTAACAAATGAGAAGTTGGCAGCAATCATAATTGTTGTTGGTACCCTTGAGGTGGTACTGCCATCGAGTCAATTCCAACTCATAGCAACACTATACAGGGTTTCTAAGGCAGCAGATCTTTATGGGAGCAGGAAGTCTCATCTTTCTCCCACATAACAGCTGGTGACCTTGTGTTTAGCAGTCCAAAGTTTATCCTACGCTACAGCACCACCAGAGTGCTAGAAAAACCCTTATAAAGGTTTGTGTAGCTGTAAAGAGTCTAGAACATTCATAGATTAAAAAACAAACAAACAAACAAAAAAAACCTCAGTGACTTTCAAAAATTGATTTCCATTAGATAAATAATACTTTCCTGATTGGGGTTAAGGGAGTGCTAATAGAAAAGATGTAAAACTGTCTCGTAGAATTGTTAGAATCGAATGGATTCCCATCTAGCTGGAAGTTAGGACATTCTGGAGCCTGTCTGTAGCAATGTGTTAGACTGTATGACCTCCAATTCTCAGCTAACCCAGTGATTGTCTCCACTGGAACACTGAGCCACACACAGACTCACCCCCATGCATCACCTCTATCCCTTGGAATATGATTGTGGCCTCTTGATTGTAAAGACTCTGTCTGAACTCTTAGCCCATTTCAGACAGATGCTTGATGCATGTGCTTGCTCCATGTGCTTCCCATTGTTCCTTCATTGACTGCTAAGTCTGCCTCTCTTTTTGTTTATTTTTTGTACTGAAATACAGCAAAATATTTGCCATTCCAACTATGTTTACATGTGCATTTCGGTGGTGTTGATCACATTCACCATGTGTAGCTGTCACCAATATTCGTTTCCAAGTTCTTCATCATCTATTGCGCTGGACTGCAAAGTTGCTTTGAACTGCAAGGTTGGCGGTTCAAGTTCACCAGCTGCTCCTAGGAACCCTATACAGGGTAGCTATGGGTAGACATCTACTCGATGACACTTAACAATAACAACAATTATGGATTGAGGAGTCCTGATGTGGTGCTGTAGGATATGCACTGGACTGCTAATCACAAAGTTGATGGTTCAAACTCACCAGCTGATCCTCAGAAACCCTATACGGGGTTGCTATGAGTCATAACTGACTTGACAGAACTTAACATTATGGATTGAAGGAGCACTAGTGGATCAAGTAGTTAAGTGCTTGACTGTTAACCAAAATGTCAATGGTTCATACTCACCAGCTGCTCCAAGGGAGAAAGATGTGTCAGTCTGCCTTGGAAACCCTATGGGGCAGTTCTACAGGGTTGTTATGAGCTGCAATCAACTGAACAGCAATGCGTTTATAATACCTGTTGGAATCTTATCCCCTAAATTAGTCTGATGATAGGGTTTTCTTTGTTATATCAATGTTGGTTTGCCCTAAACCTAATCACTTCTGAGTTACAAAGGGCAGCATGACACACAAACAAGGAAACACAACTAGCACGAAGAAAGTTGCGACATGAGAGGGACTGAGAAATGACGACCAGATGTTGAAAGGCACTAAGATCTTCCCCAGAGCTGGGAAAGAGGGGCAGTGTTTTCTCCTCTAGCCAGTCCCTGGAATTTGGATCTCTAATCTCTTGAAATGTGAGAAAATAAATTTCTTGAAAACCACATGCTAGTGGTATTTTCTGTTATAGCAGCATTAGGAAGCTGAGACTTGCTGATGAATAGGGACTCAAAAGCTCGGATGCAGAACCTCTCTGTGAGCCTACCTTCCTAGCAGTTGTCAGACAGCAGCTACTGAGCCTTCATCGATCAACCTTTCTTCTTTGTCTAGTCTAGGCTTAGAGTAAATGTCTGAAGTTCATTCTTGGTAAACTTGACATTGTTTTGCCTAGTGCATATCTTCCAAATTTATGATCCAGAAAGGAGAGCTGCTGCTCAGAACAACTTGGCAGTATTGCTTGATCAGCTTGCAAAATCTAGTCACTGTGACAGTTTTCTAATAAAATTCCAGTAATTAAACTCCCAACTGCCAAAGATGGCTTTTTCCTACTGTCATCTAAAGTATAATTTCTCAAAGACAAGTCGCAAATTGAATGTGTGCAAAGGTAAGAAATGAAAATGGCATATTTTTTTTTTTTAATGAATAAAACCAAACCAAACTCATTGCAGCCGATTTAATTCTGACTTAGAGCAACTCTGTAAGACAGAGTAGAACTGCCTCATAGGGTTTCCTTAGCAGCCAAGTGCTTAAGCGCGATATCACCAGGACACCTTTTTTCGTGTCTAAAATCTACAAATATTTAACAATCAATTTTAAATCAGCTCCAAAAACAGATTGTTGAGTCAATTCCTCCTACTTCACTGAGAGAAAGGCTAACAAAATGATTTATTGGCTAACTGACATTTCGAAAAAAGAAGGTCCATTTAAACCAGTATTTTAGTTAATACTTGTTTTAATGGACCATCTTGAAATGGATCTATTTCCCTCACCTGTCATCTGACATTTCACATTTACAACTGCAAAACCTGGCACCAGCCATCCCTCCCACAACCCTCTTGGCTCAGTTGTGTTTGATAATTCATTGCAATGGCTACACAGAGCTCACACAACACACTCACAGTTAGGGGGGTTATTAGGGAAGTTAATAGATTACAACTCAGGGTCAGAATTGCTCAGCCAGCAGTTAGCCCAGTCAGGACAGCGTCTCTTCAGGCATGCCCATAGGCAGGCAGCTATCAGCCCTTGGCCTGTTGACCTGGCCTCTGCCCTGCTTATTCAATGTTACAAAGCTCTTTTAGGGCTGCTGATAAATGCCCGGAACACTCCACTCTACTAAAAGCCTCAGCCTTAAGGCATCCAGTTCTAGCTCCATGGATCAGCAAATTTAACTCTGCAATTAATTGCTTGGAGGTACCCCACTGTGCAAAGGATCCTCTTGCCCAAAGTCTCTCAGCTTTATTCACTCCATCATACGTTCTGGCTCTCGGTTCCGCTGCTCCTCGGCCTCTCCTCCGGTGTCACAGCATCTGTCCTTAGGTCAAGGAGGTACAATAAGTGGAATCTCTGAGTCCAAAGGACATGTTCAACTCCTGACTCATCCCCCAGCCCCTCTCTTCTGAGATGGCTCATTTTATTATATCCAGCAGGATGGAAAACTTGGCCATTCACAATGAGCCAACCATTCACAACTAAATCCATCAACTTGCCCCCACACATTTTCCCACCCAGACCCGTCAGGAAAAAGTCGTGTGGTGGGAGTTTACAAAGACTACAGCTAGAACAGACATTAATAATATACTACACCACAACAACAATAGTAAAATTCTATAAATTTTGAGCAATAACAAATGCCAAGGTCTGAAGTGAGAGTAATGCTGGAGGTGATGTTTAAGGTTGTGTGTCAACTTGGCTAGGCAATGATTCTCAGAGGTTTGGTAGTAGTTCCTGTTTCTCTGTGGGGAATACATTCCAAGATCCCCAGTGGATGCCCCAAACAAAGGATAGTATCATTACAAACTATATGTACTATGTTTACTATGCTTTTCTCCACACATATGTGCAGCACGCACCCATGGTGCCCAGTAGATGCAGGTAAGGTGCAGTACAGCCCTCATCCAACTGTGTTTTCCAGACTCGCACCCAATGGAGGAGGAGGAAGCTGGCTCCAGGATGGAGCAGGACAATGAAAGATTTTATCACACTACTCAGAGTGATGCGTAATTGAAATATTTTCAGATCGTGGTTGATCATAGGTAATTGAAAAAGGGAAACTATAGTTAAAGATGGGCTATTGTAATGATGGAATTCAGCAGTTACATAGCATAATGCTGTATCATCCTTATTTTGTAATCTCATGCAGTCATCCCCATTTTCACATAAAAACAATATTCACATAACTTGGCCCTTAGCATCTAACCACGTCAATGAGTGGGGAGTAGGTGTAAGAGTTATATCATTTTTGGAATAGTAACCTTGAGAGTCAGAATGCAGACACACTTTTACTTCTAAGGCTATATGGAATGCTGGTGTGGCCTGTAATATAAGAACTTGACCATAAGGTAGGTTTGAATCTTAAGGTCAGTGGTTCAAACTCACCAGGTACTCCTCTGAAACCCTATATAGGGTCGCTATGAATCAGAACAGAATCATTGGCACTTACCAACAACAAAAACAAAAACAAGAGTAAATGTATCAGTTTGAGGACAACTTTATTCATTGTTCAACCTTCACATGCATATGAAGCAGTTTCAATCACTTCATATGTGTCTGAAAGTTGGACAACGAATAAGGTAGACTGTAGAAGAATTGATGCATTTGAGTTATGGTGTTGGAGGAGAATATTAAAAGTACCATAGACTACTCGGAGAACAAACATACCTGTGTTGGAAGACATACAGTCAGAATATTCCTTAGAAGCCAGGATGGTGAGATGCTATTAGGAGTGACCAGTCCCTGGACTGACCCACCATGTTTGGTAACATGATGGGTCAGCCAACAAGAGGAAAACTCCCAAGGGTTTGGATTGGCACAGTGGCAGCAGCAATGGGTTCAAACATAACAGTTGTGAGGATGGCACAGGACCAGAGAGTGTTTCATCCTGTTGTGAAGGTTGTGCCATGAGTCAACACCAACTTGATGGCACCTAACAACATCAACAACAAACAGGCCATTTACCTAAAATTCCTGCCTATCCCTATGAAGTCACCTGATTCCTTTTCCCCACCCCAAATTTTAAAACTCTAACAAAGCCTTTGTCCAAGTAGATTGGTTTTATGCATTGTCCGAAGCCCTCCCCACCTCTGCTTACAAGTCTTTTTCCTATAATAAACCTTTGCTCATGTGGAAACCCTGTCTCACCTGACTATCATACTTCATCAGTAGAAGGCAAGACCCTGCTCTTGTAGGGACTAATCCAAAAGGCAGGTCTACATGGTCTACATGGAGCATCTTAATGCAACAAGAGTATCATAGGAGGCTTAGCAGATGGAGGAGTGGCAGCACAGAAGAGTGAAAATGAAGAGACAGAAATGCTCCAAAGGTAAACTTTGCTTTCATCACAATTTAACCATCTAGCCAACAAGTATTTGCTCAGTGTTCTTTGGGTGCCAGATAACCCTCTTGGTGCCACTAGTACATGTTGATTCAGTCCATTTACCAAAGCAAGGTAATCAGAACCAAGGACAGAGTTTGCGGCTTTAAAGCCTCAAACTCCCTCTTGATTGGTCTCCAAAATGACCTGACGAAGGACTAGATACACAAAGTCTTTGTGTAAATTCTAAGACCGGTTCATTTTCCATGAATAAACATGAGAACTAGTGTGTGAAGGGGAAAATCATCTATCAATTATGTTTTCCATCTCCCCAAGATTATGCACTTTAACATCTGAATGATTTTGTGAAAGGAAAACATGTAAATTGAGCTTTGCCTGAATAGGTAATAAAACTGACTCTCTCAGTGCTTACCTAGCAATAGGCCTGAACTACATTACATATTCAAGTTGTAGCTAGTCAAGATCAAAATGGGGTTTGCCTGTATTTCCAGGCAAGACAGACCACTTAGGGTGGGTTATCTTCACAAGCAGTATTCATAAAGGTAAAGAAAGGGTCAAGGCTCCCAAAGAGACACTTGCCATATTTTTGTCATCTAAGGAGCCTCTGAGTGTTGCTAGGGCGCTGTGGGTCAATGAGCTGGACTGCAAGGTTGGTTTGAACTACAAGGTCAGTGGTTCAAGCTCACCAGCCACTCATCGGAGACCTTATACAGGGTCACTATGAGCCAGAACGGATTCAATGGCATTTAACCACAGCAACAATAAGAAGCCTTGGTGGTTCTGTGGAATAAGCATTTGGACCACTAAGGGCAAGATTGGCTGTTAAAAACCACCAGCTACTCTGAGGGGGAAAGGTGAGGCTGTCTGCTCCCATAAAGATTTACCGGCACAAATTGCTAAGAGTTGGAATGAGCTCCATGGCAGTGAGTTTCTGTTTTGGCAGTGTTCTAAGTTGGCAGGAGACTACATGCACAAATGAACCAACTTCCAGGGGAATGACTCGGAAGCTAGATCTGCTGGGACTAGGGGGTTTCCTGGGAGGGTGACTCATCACCCGTCTCATCAGGCGGCTGCAAGGGAAGAAGACAAGTCATCCCCAAGGTCATCAAGACCTGGATAAGGTTGGGAAGAAAGCACATTGATTCCTGCCCACTTCTGTCTTGGTCTAGTATTTTAATATGAATGAGATATATTGAACACCTATTTTGTGCCAATTACTTTATTTTAAGTTTTTTGTGGATTGAGTGACAGTTTACAGGGCAGATCATCAGTTTTACATTCAACAAATTATACACCTTGTTTCATTACAATGATTATAATCTCCTCCATACACCACCAGTTAACAGTGTTTCTCTCTGTTTACTTTAGCTTTCTAAAAAGAAAAACACTCAGGCATATATAATAATTTACACCTCCAAAGGGCACATTCTGCAGGTCTGCCTCCTGGCCACCAGCTCTTAGTCCCTCTCTTCCCATAAATCTAGAGTCCTCAGAAACTCCCTCTATCCATGACCCCATCACTGCCTCCATCTCTGGTGGCTGCTGCTTCTCTAAATAAGATCCCACATTCTGCTTGTGCTCTTCTCCCTTGATGGTCCTAGGGTCCTCTGCCTCTGATCTATCAAATTAACCACTCCCCTGTTTTTGTTACAAAACTTCTACCTTTACAATTGTGACAGTCACAATTAGTCATGATAACAATTATTCACTATTGAATCTTATGAATCTCATCCCCATCTCTTTTCACCAGTCTCATCTAGACAAGATGAAAACTATTCAGTGGGGACGCTTTCTTCTGCACCCCATACTCTTAAACTAAACTCCCTCTTGAAAGCTTGTAAGCCAGTCACTTCATGCCTTTATCACCCCCTCATTTTAGGTAGCCAGTGTCTAAGTTGCCCGTCCCTATCTACCCTGTGTGGCACTGTGCATTAATGTGCCAGACTGCAAAGCCTTTTGAACTGCACGGTCAGTGGTTCAAGTTCACCAGCTGCACTTTGGAAATCCTATACAGGGTCGCTATGGGTCAGAATTGACTTGACAGCACTTAACAACAACAACAACATACACATACAGGAGTTCTGGTGTGGTGTTGTGAGTTAATGCACTGGACTACAAAGCCAATTTCAACTTCAAGGTCAGCAGTTCAAGCTCTCCAGTTGCTCTTCAGAAACCTCATACAGAGTCGCTATGGGTCAAAAATGATTCAACAACACTTAACAACAACAACATGTGTATGTAGGAGTCCTGGTGTAGTGCTGTAGGATAAGCACTGGACTGCTAACTATAAAGTTGGTGGTTTAAACTCACTAGCTGCTCCTTGGAAACCCTATACAGAGTCCCTACGAGTCAGGATGGACTTGATGGAACTTAACAACAATTACAACATATGTATATTTATATATATACATTACACAGTAAACACATACTTATTTTTGTATCAACATTAATTGATGGAGGTAAAGGAGGTAGAAATAAACACCCACCCATTGCTTCCTCAGGTTCTCAAGTCTGTAAATCTTTATGGAAGCAGACTGCCTCATTTTTCTCCCAAGGAGAGGTGGATTCAAACTGCCAGCCTTTTGGTTAGCAACCCAGTACTTAACTCATGGTGCCATCCATTCACTATAATGAAGTGACCCATAGAAAAATTAGGTAGACAGATTTCCAATCTCGACGATTCAAAGAAGCCATGCTTTAATCCCCCCAGACCTTGCTCCAATCACACAAATGACAGAAAAGCATATGAAAAGAAACAAACCCCAAAAGACAGTCAGAGGCAGGCTAGAAGTCAAGACTTGGAACAGAAATGTAAAGTAATGAAAGATGATGAAGATGCAAGTAATGCAGTGGTGGCGACCAGCTGGCTTCTGTGGAGAGAGGATTTAGGTTGGACCATCAGAATGCCTGGAGCCAGGGACCAAGAGAGTTCTTCTCCTCTAGTCTCAACATTATTTTCCTGACTTTGGTGATAAGACTGTGGTCATATAGAACAATGTCCATTTTGTAGGTATAGGCTCACCAGGGTTAGAATAGACCAGATAGCAACAAGTTTAGTTTATTATACAATAAAATTAGGATACCATGTTGTCAGTTTAATCTCAGATGGCTTTGCACTATACTACAACTTTTCTGCAAATCTGAAATTGCTTCTAATATTAAAAAAAAATTTTTTTAAAGGCCTCTGGTAGTGTAGTGGTTACAAATCGGGCTGCAAACTATAAGGTTGGCAGTTTGAAACTACCAGCTGTTCCGTGGGAGAAAGATGAGGCTTTCTGCTCCTGTAAAGATTTACAGCCTCGGAAACCCTGTATGGGGTTGCTGTGAATCAGAGCCGACTCCATGGCACATAACCACCACCACCACCACTTCACGAATGGTAGGTTCAGCTTTAGGCTGCTAAAAGCAAGAGTAGTGAAAGATGAGACTGCTCCTGTAAAGGCTTGTTGTTGTTAGGTGCCATTGAGTCGGTACCGACCCATAGCGACCTTTTGCACAGCAGAATGAAACACTGCCTGATCCTGGGCCAACCTCACTAATGTTGCCACTCTTGAGTCCATCGATGCTGCCACTTGGCCAACGCATCTCATTGGGTGTCTTCCTCTTTTTTCTCTGACCCTCCACCTTACCAAACATGCTATCCTTCTCTGGCGACTTGTGCCTCCTGACAATATGTCTCAAGTATGAGAGACGAAGTTTGGCCATCTTGGCCTCCAAGGTGCATTCTGTTATGGTGTTGGAGGAGAATATTGAAAGTGCCATGGATTGCCAAAAGAGTGCTCCTGTAAAGGTGTTGTTGTTGTTGTTGTTAAGTGCCATTGAGTCAATTCCGACCTATAGTGACCCTATATAGGGTTTCTGAGGAGCAGCTGGTGAGCTTAAACTGCCGACCTTGCAGTTCAAACGGCTTTGAAGTCTGGCGCATTAACCCACAGTGCCACACCAGGACTCCTGTAATGGCATGTTGTTGTTGTTGTTGTTGTTGTTGTTATGTGCCGTGGAGTCAGTTATGACTCATAGAGACCCCATATAGGGTTTCCAAGGCTGTAAATCTTTACGGGAGCAGAAAGCCTCATCTTTCTCCTGCAGAACAGCTGGTAGTTTCCAACTGCTGACCCTGAGGTTTGCAGCCCGATTCGTAACCACTATGCTACCAGAGCTCCTTCCTGTAATGGCGTAGAGTCCTGGAAATCCCATATGGGGCCACTGTGAGTGGGAATTGACTTGATGGCAGTGGGTGGAAATTCATGAATAATGCATCCTTGAAAATGTATACTTCAAGCTAGTAGTCTCCTTCCCTTTGTGCTTTTGCTGTAATATACTACAAATGCAACATTGATGGTTATGTATACTTTAAATGGTCCACTTAATTGGATGGCATGCTTTAAATACTGACCAGATTAAGAGAGAGCAGCTATGGTTGGCTGTGCTTGTTAGTTTCATCTTTATTGTCATTTTGCTGTCCTTTGTTCCTTTTTATGTTTCAATCTGGTATCATTTCTCTTCAATCTAAAGAACTTCTTTTGACATTTCTGCGATGCAGGTCTTGTGGAAAGATATTCTTTCATATTTTTATTTTACCTGATCCGACGATTTATGTAGCAAAGCAAAGGACCTAAAGTAGCCAAAACAATCGTTTAAAAATGATTAACTGAAACTATTTCAAGTCTTACTATAAAGAAGCTAGTAAATAAGACAGTGCAAAGTCAATGTACAATGGTCTCGGACATGCTGACCATCATGAGGGCAGTGCATAATTGGGCAGCATTCCATTCTGTGGTACAATGGTCAGAGTGAGTTGGAATTGACTCTGCAGCAGCTATCTACCTAAACATCCATTTTTCTATCTTTCTCAAGTATAAGGAGCTCTGGTAGTGTAGTGGATTATAAGCAGGGCTGATAACAGCAAGGTCAGCAGTTGGAATCTACTAGCCTCTCCACAGAAGAAGATGAGACTTTCTTCTCCCACAAAGATTTACAGCCTCAAAAACCCTATAGAGGGAGCTATGAGTTGGAATTGACTCCATAGCACACAACCGTCACCATCTAGTATCGCTCTAAGGATTGATTAATGAAACAAACTTGCTTTTTTCACACTTACAAAGTCAACTGACTTTTTACAAAGTTGACAAAATAATCCCCTGGGAAAAGGAGACTCTTTTCAGCAAACAGTGCTGGAACAATTAGATATTCACCTAAAAATTTCAAGAACCTCAGTTCCTGCATCATACCATTCACAAAAATTAATGCAAGATAACTCATAAGAGTAAAGAAGTATAAACTTCAAGACGAGTGTGTTTACATGTTCAAGTTGCTTGGACAAGACACAAAAAGCTCTAACCATTAAATAAGGCATGATAAAGTAAACTCAGCAACAAAACCCATAAAACTTCTGTGCTTCAAAAGTCACCAATACAAATAAAGGAGTCTGAAAAAAATCAGCAAGTGATAAAATGGCATACTGTATTTTAAAAGCATGTATCTTATAAAGGAGTTGTGCTCAGAATATATAAAATAATTAATAATAAAATGAGAAACATTGGGAATTTTCAAAATGGTGAAAAGACTTTAGCAGGAACTGCTCAAAGAAAAATATATTCACAATGTTGTTGTTATTGTTAAGTGTTATTGAGTCCATTCTGACTCATAGTGACCCCTGTATAGGGTTTCTGAGGAGCGCCTGGTGGGTTTGAACTGCTGACCTGATGATTTGCAGTTCAGGACTAATCCTACAGCACCAGCACCACATTTAAGTCCGTATTCACAATGCATACATATTTTTCCCAAAGGAGATTATGTTCATTATATACATTATTATTGCTGTTAAGTGATGTCAGGCTGCTCCAACGGAGCAATGGGTAAGCTTGAACCACCAACCGTACAGTTTAAACCGACCTTGCAGTCAAGCACAGTAGCCCACAGTGTCACACCTGGACTCCATATATAAGGGCAACTAAAAAAAAGTTGCTAAGGGACCAAGTGAACATCAGTCTCCACAACCCTGAGACCAGAACTAGATGATGCCTGGTTACCATTACCAAGTGCTCTGAAAGAGCTCATATTAGAAGGAGCAAACATCAAAATTATAAATTTTAAAAGACGAGGCTCACAGGTCAGACAGAGACTGGTGGAAACTTGAGCCTGTGGTCCTTAGTGTCCCTTTAGCTCTGTAACTGAATCCCCATGGCTCAGTTTTCACCCAAGCAATAGATAGGTAATAGAGCAGACAAGAACACTTGCGAAATAGCCACACCATAGAATCGTCAGCCTTTCAAAATCAGCATGGCAGCAATTACCTAAGGAGAAAGTTCAGAAGGGTTGGGAAAGAAGACATGGGAATGGGAAGCCCAGGGAAGAAGTGGAATAAGTGACACAACATTGAGGCGACTGCAAGGAGTCCCCAAATACAGGTGTTGTGGTTAGGTGCCATGGAATCGGTATCAACTCACAGTGACCCCATGCACAATAGAATGAAACATTGCCTGGTCCT
>NW_006408540.1:20993192-21022171 GCF_000296735.1 Chrysochloris asiatica | reverse complement strand
CCAGAAGAGGCTTGGAAGGGTGTCAGAAAATGAGACCAGCTTTGAGTTTTATGACTCTGTGATCCACTGCATGTGCTCTCCCAGCCACCCCAGGGTCAGTACCTTCAGGAGACTCTGGACTGCTCACCATAAGGGATGATGGCAAGTACCTTGTTGAGTTGCGAAGGTGTCAAGAAGAAGCTTCTAAAACAACCCAAGGAACAGAACAAGGAAATGGATGAGGAAGATAAGGCTTTCAAGTAGAAACAAAAAGAAGAGCAGAAGAAACCCAAAGAGCTAAAAGCAAAGGCTGCGGGAAGGGCTTCCTGGCCACAGTTGGAATTAAGAAATCTGGCAAAAAATAAACTGCTCTTTGTGCCTGAGGTGATGGTCAATCTTGCTTGATTCCATTTCTGTTTAAACATTTGAATTCCCTGCTAGAACATTTCTTACCAGCTATAGTTAGATTCAACTGTTGTCTTGGAGACTGTTGTGCATTTAAGAATAAACTTTTGTAAAAAAAAAAAAGAAGAAGAAAAAGAAATCCTACAATGGTCCATCTCTTCAGTCCTATCTTAGCTGTGTAATCCAGGCCAGAAAATTTGTTGTTGTTGTTAAGTGCTAGTGATCTCACAACAGAACCAACCACAGCCTGATGCTACACCATCCTTACAATTGTTACACCTAAGCCCATTATTGGGGCCACTGTGCCAATCCATTTTCTGGGAGTCTTCCTCTTTTTTGATGTCTCTCCACTTTACCCAGGATGATGTACTTCTCCAGGGACTGTCCCTCCTGATAACACGTCCGAAGTATGAGCGATGAAGTCTCACCATTCTGCCTTCTAAGGAGCATTCGGACTGTAGTTTTTCCAAGACTGTTTAATTTGTTCTTCTGGTAGTCCATGGCACTTTTAATGTTCTTCCCCAGCATCACAACTCAAAAGCATCAGTGCTTCTCTATTCATTGTCCAACTTTCACATGTATATGAGGTGACTGAAAATACCAGGGGTTGGGTCACGCACACCTTAGTCCTTATACTGACATTTTGCTCTTGAGCTCGTTAAAGAGGTCTTGTGCAGCAGATTTGCCTAATTCAAAACATCCTTTGATTTCTTGACTGCTGCTTCCATGAGTGCTATTGTGGATCCAAGCAAAACAAAATCTAAGACAACTTCAATCTTTTCTCCATTTATCATGATGTTATTTATTGATCCAGTGATGAGGATTTTTGTTTTCTTTACATTAAGGTGCAATTCATACCGAAGACTTTGGTCTTTGATCTTCATCAATGTGTGCTTTAAGTCCTTTTAGCTTCCAGCATGCAAGATTGCATCATCTGCAATGTTACAGGTTGTTGATTAGTTTTCCTCTAATCCATTCTTCTTCATATAATCCAACTTCACTAATTATTTGCTTAGCACACAGATTAAATAAGTTTGATGAAACAATATAACCCTGACGCACACATTTCCTGATTTTAAACAATGCAGTGTCCCCTTGTTCTATTCTAATGAAAGCTTCTTAGTCAATGTACAAGTTCCTTATGAAAACAATGACGTATTCTGGAATATCCATTTTTCACATTGCTATTCATAACTTGTCATGATCCACACAATTGAAAGCTTTTGCATAGTCAATAAACCACAGATAAACATCTTCCTGGTATTCTCTGCTTTCAGTCAAGGTCCATCTGACATCAGCAATGGTATCCCTCATTCCATGTCCTCTTTGAATCCAGGTTGAATTTCTATCAGTTCCCTGTTAGAGCCATTTTTGAATTTTTTTCTCAACAAGATTTTATTTGCATGTAATATTAATGGTATTGTTTGATGATTTCCACATTCTTTTGGAAAGGGCACATGAGTGAACATCTTGAGTGCTTCATCAGTTTGTTGAAATATTTTAATTTGTATTCCATCAATTCCCAGAGGTTGTTCTTTGCCAATGCCTTCAGTTCAGCTTTGACATCTTCCTTCAATACCAATGGTTCCTGATCATATGCTACCTCTTAAAATGGTTGAACATCAACCATTTCTTTTTGGTACAGTGACTCTGAGTATGCCTTCCATCTTCTTTGGATATTTTCTGCACCATTCAATATTTTGCTTATTATGTTGTTGTTGTTAAGTGTTGTCAAGTCAGTTCTGACTCTTAGTGACCCTGTATAGGGTTTCTGAGGAGCAGCTGGTGGATTTGAACTGCAGACCTTTTGGCTTGCAGTCCAGTGCCGATTGTGCAGTGCCACACCAGGAGTCCATTTTGTCTATAGAATGCTTCAGTATTGCAAGTCACGGTTTGAGTTTTTTCTTCAGTTCTTTCAGCTTGAGAAATGCTGAGCATGTTCGCACATCCTTCTTGGTTTTCTAATTCCACACCTTTGTACATTTCATTATACTACTCTGCTTTGTCTTCTTGAACTGCCTTTTGAAGCTTTCTGTTCAGCTCTTTTTACTTCCTCATTTGTTCTGATCTATGCTGAAGATTAAGTTTCAGAATCTGTTCTGGCATCCATTTTGTTTTTGTCATTCTTTCCTGACTTTTTAATGAAATTTTGCTTTCTTCTTTTATTATGTTCTTGATGTCATCCCACACCTCTTCTTGTCTATGGTCATTAGTGTCTAATGCATCAAATCTGTTCTTGAGATGATGTCTAAACTCAGGTGGGAGGTGTAAAAAATGTTAACATAATTCTAAAATTCAGAAAAAGTAAAAACTTCCTGTCTTCTTATTCTACCCTGTTCTTATCCTCCCATCTTTTTAACCCTTTTCCCATTTTATCCCAGTGGATAACTAATCTCACTGATTTATGGGTTTTTTTCCTGAGCTTTTCCCCACAGATAGGCAGATAGCTGTGTATATTCTTCTTTTTTTGTGTGTGTAGTGTATGTAGCAATTATAAGAGCCCTGGTGTAGCACTGTAGGGTCAGCACTGGACTAGTAACCACAAGGCCAGCAGTTCAAACCCACCAGTCATTCTCAGAAATATAGAAGTCACTATAAGTTGGAACTGACTCAACGGCACACAACAACAACAGCCATTATATACGTTGCTGTTAAATACCATCAAGTCTGCTCCAACTCATGACCACACTAGGAGCAACAGAATGAAATACTGCCTGATCCTGAGCCATCTCACAATCTTTCCTATATTTGGGTCCATTGCAGACACTCTGTCAATCCATCACATTGAGGATCTTCCTCTTTTCTGTGGTCACTCTACTTTATCAAACACAATGACCTTCTCATTGGTCCCTCCTGATAACATGTTCAAAATGAATGAGATAAAGTTCCTCATGCTCACTCCTAAGGAACCTTCTGTCTGTGCTTCCTCCAAGAAGGCTTTGTTTGTTCTTCTGGCATTTTGTAGGATATTTAATATTCTTCACTAACACCATAATTCAAAAACATTGATCTTCTCTGCTCTTCCTTATTCATCGTTCAGCTTACACATGCACATGAGAAGATTGAAAATACCCTGGCTTGGGTCAGGTGCACCTTAGTCCTCAAAGTGACATTTTTAACAATTTAAAGAGGATTTTGCAGGCAATTTGCCCACTGCAATATGTCCTTTGATTTCTTGACTGGTGCTTCCAAAGGCATTGATTGTGGATCCAAGTAAAATGAAATCCTTAACAACTTCAATCTTTTCTCTGTTTATCATGATGTTGTTTGTGTATTGGTCCATTTGTGAAAATTTTTATTTTCTTTACATTGAGGTTTAATCCATAATTAAGGGTGCATTCTTTGATGTTCATCAATAAGTGCATCAAGGCCTCTTCACTCCTAGCAAGCAAGGCTGTGCCATATGCATTTCACAGATTGTTAATGAGCTTTTCACAAATCTAGATGCCACGTTCTTCGTTATATAGTCTAGCTTCTCAGATTATTTGTTCAGCATAAAGGCTGAATACTTATGGTAGAAGGCTAAACCCTGGCACACACCTTTCTTGATTTCAAACTACACAGTACCCTTTGTTTTGTTTGAATTACTGTCTCTTGTTCTATGTACAGGTTCCACAGAAGCACAATAAATTATTCTGGAATTTCCATTTAAAAAAAAAATGTTTTATTGTGAATTATGTAGTAGTTTACATGGGAGAACATATCCTATATTGTTTTATTGCCATGGTTACAATCCCCTCCATGCAATCCTTCCCCTGTACCCCCCCAGGTCTTCAGCACACATGTCTCTGCCTCCATCTCAGGCATCACTGCTTCTCTGGGTAGGGTCCCGCTCTCTGCTCTTCTCCCTTGATGGTCCCAGGGACCTCCGCTCCTAGACTGCAAAGTTAATCACTCCCCTCCTTGCTACAAAATGTCTACCTTTACATTTGCAACTCTCACAATCAGTCTGATAACAAGTATTCACTATTGTATCACAAGAGACCTATCCGCATTTCCTTTCATCAGCCACGCCTAGACAGATTGTATACTACTCAGTGGAGATTCTACCTTCCTCCACTCCCTCTGGATCTAGGAAGTTCCATTTTTTGTAATGTTAGCCATAGTTTGTTATGATGCACACAGTTGAGTGTCTTTACATAGTAACAAAACAAAACAAAACCACAAGCCAGCATCTTTCTGATATTATTTGGCAAGATCTACCTGATATCAACAATGATATCCCTCATTCCACGTTCTTTGCTGTGTCTAACTTGAATTTCTGGCAGCTACCTGTTGATGTACTTCTGCTGTTTTAAATTATCTTTAACAAAATTTAACTTGCATATGATATTGTTGGATATTACTATCCTTTTATTGTTAGCCTCATCATCTTTGAGACGTTAAATGCTTTATTGCATCAACTAAGAAAAATGACTCTCATCATACTTTCTTTTTGAAGGGTCAGTTATGAAACTCCATCCTACCCAAATAAATGGCTATTTCTCTTTTTGAGAAATGAAGTTAAGTTCATTGATTGACAGAAATAAGAGAACACCCCATTATAGTTTAACCAATGTGTAAAGAAGGTTCTTATGCAATCAGTCGCCTGGGTTCTCTTCTTCAGAGACTTGGTTTAGTGCAAACCACTGTTGAGATGAAGCTTACTGGCCTTGGTGTGTTTTTAGCAATCGTTTTCTATGAGCAGCATGTCTCCGCATTTCAGAGGTAATTCACTGAACTCTCAATCTTGGTGGGCCATTTTCCTCACTTGTTAGTTCCACAGTGAGTCAATTCAGTGCACTGGACTGGGCACAAACACTTAAGGTTTGAAGTCCATGTTGCCCTGGTAAACGAATAGATTTCAGTACAATCTGGACCTCCCTGGATCTAATATCTGTCGTTTCACTTTTCTGGCTCTGGTTCTCTACTGGGAGAAGTCTGTATGACATGTATATTCAGTGACTATGGAGAAGAAAGGACTAGAATCTTTTATAAAAGCAATTCTAGATCTTGCTAATTTCATTGCATGGAACATAAGGGGAAGAAGGCAGCAGGTAAAGGGATCAAGTAGGAGGTTTGGATTGTGCATGGGCATTCAGTATTCAATGTAAAGCAAGCAGAGTTGTGTTCTAAAGAACACATAGAAGAGTGTATCTAATTCTTCATTATTTAGTTAGACATGATTTCATTAGACTGTTCTGTTATAAACCTTTCCTACTACAAATCACTTAGAGAACACAAATGAGTACTTGATTTGCCTAGATTACATAATACATGGAGTGAATAGTTCCAGGCTATTTGCATATTATTATGGAGTCTTGGTGTGGTGTTGCAGATTAATGTGCTGGACTACAAGGTTGATTTGAACCACAAGGTCAGTGGTTCAAGCTCACCAGCTGCTCCTTGGAAACCCTATACAGGGTCACTATGAGTCATAACGGACTCAATAGCATTTAATAGCAACAACAACAATTTATTAGCTAGTCAAAAGTAAAGCTACTTTTAATTGTTTTGTTTTGTTTGTATTGTTTCTTTTGGAATTGTTTGATTTTGCTTACTTTCTATGATTGCCCCTCACTTTTTTTTTTCTCTAATTACTTTGAAATTGGTCTTCCTCTCTATTTTAGTGATTAGCAAAGAGAGAAGAGCACAGAGCAAATGAATGTACAGGGAAGGGGGAAATTCTACCCCAAACACCTTTTCTAATTCATGAGTAGCTATGACAAGAGTTTGAAAAAGTTAACTCTACCAGTGAAGGTGAAAATGCTACCACTGAGCCTCCAATTGTCCCTTGGAATGGCTAGCTACTGATTAATCTGTCTGGATGCTTAGTTTATTATGTGACCAAAATGGTGATTTGGAGGTGCACTTCACTGGTAGAGTGCTCACCTTCAGTGGTAGAATTGTCCCCTTCAGAGGTAGAATTGTCACCTTTAGAGGTAGAATTGTTACCTTCATTGGTAGAATCATTCCATTTAGTGATAGAATTGTCACCTTCATTAGTAGAATCATTCCCTTTAGTGATAGAATTGTTACCTTCAGAGGTAGAATTGCCCCATTCAGTGGTAGAATTCTCACCTGGAGAGGTAGAAATGACCCCTTCAGAGGTAGAATTTGTCCTCTGCAGAGGTAGAATTATCCTAGTAGTTACGAATTGGGCTGCTAACCTCAAGGTCGGCAGTTCAAAACCACCAGCTGTTCCTCAGGGAAAAGATGAGGCTTTCTGCTCCCGTAAACATTTATAGCCTCGGGAAACCCTGGTCAGTGTCACTATAAGTTGGAACCAACTTAGTACTTAACAACAACAATAACAACATACAGGAGACCTGGGTCAATTCACAGTCATGCACCTCATGTGTAGCGCCACCTGTCTGTCAGTGTGTTTTTAGGATGCTGAGCAGGTTTCAGTAGAGTTCTCAGACTAAAAAGGATTAGGAAGAAAGGCCTGGCATGTGAAATCATCTCAAAAATCATCCAGTGAAAACCCTGTGGATCACAACAATCTGATCTTCAACCAATTGTAGGAATGGTTCAGGGCGGGACAGTGTTTTCTTCCCTAATGCATGGAATCATCATGAGTAAATTTATGTAGTAAGTAGTACAAGAGGCCACTGAATGGTTTAAAATCAGGAAGAAAAGCTGTGTGACAGAGTTGTATTCCTTCATCATATTTATTCAATCTGTATGCTGAGAAAAATAATCCAAGAAACTGGATTTTATGAAGAAGAACACAGTATCAGGACTGGAGGAAGACTCAACAATCTTCGATATGCAGAATATACAACTTTTCTTCCTGAAAGTGAAGAAGACTTAAAGTACTTACTGGTGAAGATCAAAGATCATAGACTTCAGTTTGAATTGCACTTCAATGTGAAGAAAACAAAATCTTCAACACTGAACCACTAAATAACAGCATGATAAATATAGAAAAGTTTGCCGTTGTCAAATACTTCATTTTGCTTGGATCAACAATCAACACTCATGGAAGCAGTAGTCAAGAAATCAAACCATGTATTGCATTAGGCAAATCTGCTGCATGAGACCTCTCTTTAAAGTGTTCAAGAGCCAAGATGCCAGTGTAAGGAAAAAGGTGTGCCTGACCTAAGTCATGGTATTTTCAATAGCCTTATATGCATGTGAAAGTTGGACAATAAATAAGGAAGACCATAGAGGAATCGATGCATTTGAGTTACGATGTTGGAAGATAATATTAAAAGTATTGTGGATGGCTAGAACAACTCAATCCATTTTGGGATAAGTATAGCCAGAATGAAAGGAAAAAACAACACCCACCGGCGCCGCTCATCAACCACACCTCAAACCAGATGGCCCATCTAGAGACTTTTATTCAGGGTGAGGAAGGTAACCTCTGCCGGAGAGAGAAGGCAGGAGGCAGAAGGGAAGAAAGGAAGAGGAAGAAGAAGAAGAGAGCGTCAACAGGAAGGGAGGGGATTTATATAGATTCAACAGGAAGGGAGTGGTCATTGCTGGGGTGATTTAGCTCTTGTCTATCAAAAGCCACATTGTCCTTTAAACTACGTGCCTTGTAGCTTAGGGCGGGGAAACAGACAAAATGGAGTTGGAGGGAGGGGAGAAGGAAGAACCGGAAGGTATTGTAACACAGAATGTTCCTTAAAAGTCAGGATGGCCAGACTTCGTCTCTCATACTTTGGACATATTATCAGGAGGGATCATTCCTTAAAGGAGGACATCATGCTTGGTAAAGCGGAGTGTCAGCAAACAAGAGGGAGACCCCCAAAGAGATGGATTGGTTCAGTGGCAGCAGTGTAAGGACCCAACTGATCATGCCTAACTAGAGATCTCTTGACTAAACTTCAGAAAACATTTTGGATAGACAAGGCTTCAGTTTTTAGTTCCCTCCAGAGACAAGGTCATTCAGTCAGCCCTCAAAACCTTAATATCAAAATAATCTTTGAGAAACTCATAACGGTCAGGCTGACCCAGACAGTTGGGAATATTCCAACCACACACTTGCAATTAACTGTTTTATCCCTTGCCAAAGCCTATCAGCTTATAGGTCAAAAAGCTTGCTTCATGCCAAGACCAATAAAGGTATAGAGTAAGAATATACAACCAATCAGAAACTGTATCTATAGTGCTGTACAATTATGCCCCTAAAACCTTATAAAAACTAGTATGTAAAACAAAGTGGGGTCGCCTTCAGCTCCTGGTTTTAGGAGTCTATGTGAGGGTGGATCCCAGCGCGTTGGCAAAGGTCGCCTTGGTCTCCTGGTTTTAGGAGTCTGTGAAGGTGGACCCCAGCGCGTTGGCAAATAAACAATAAACCTCTTGCTGTTGCATCGAACTTGAGTCCTGATAATCTTTTTGGGGTCTCCTAATTGGAGAGGCCACAGACGGGGCCTAACAGCAGCAATGGGCTCAATCGTAACAATGATTGTGAGGATGACCCAGGTCCGAGCAGAGCACCATTTCGTTCTGTCGTGCATAAAATTGCTAAGTAGGAACCACCTGAGGACACCTGACAACAACAAAGTACTTTTAGTAGGACTAAAGATAATGCAAATGAAGGGAAACAGCAAAAAACCTGTGTGATGATTTTTTTGTATCTCTTGCTTCAGCATGTAATCTGAAATTTGTTGAATACCCACGTTCAAGAGAGAAATGAGAATAGATTGTAGTTCAATTGCTTAAGACAACAGTGAAAATCTTGAATCCCTTGCGTGCCTGAGTATGTCGGTAGGGGTGGTGGGTAGTTTGTTTGAGAGTAACAGCTTGGGGCCAGCATTGTTGATACTTGGTTCCTGTCCCTCCACTAGAAATGATACTGCAAACTTGTTTTTCTGTTAGTAAAAATACTTTTTTCCCTTTAAAACCAAATGTTCCTGCATGCTGCTTTTCCAGGAATGGTCTATTACTGAGGCTCAAAGGGAAATCTAATTTCATTCAGAGTGACAGACTTTGATGTATTACTTCAGGGGGTGAAAACATAAACCCTTCTTAAAAGAGTTAACAAGTCTGGCTTTTCCCCAAAGCTGTCTTTTGTTATTGTTTTCTTGTCAGGATGACTGTCCTAATAACAATTTGTATTCAGGCATTCTCTTAGTGTCAGATTTGTTGATGCATTTTGCTAAATCTCATCAGTAAAATGCCCTGGAACAACAACAACAAAGTTTTAAAAGCATAAATACCATATGCCAAATAGGAAGGCAGAAGAAAAAAAGCACTCTCTATATTCACTTGCTTTTAAAGGCCAAACACTATGAGGGATAAAAATAAAACACTAGCAAAAGTCTTGTAAACAGTCACTAATTGCATTGTATACCAATTGTCTAAGAGCAGTTTGTGTCAGCTGAGGCTTTTCAATTGGAAACAGAAAGTGAAGAAAAGTAGGTACAAAAAGAAGGAAAAGATTTGGAGGGTGAAGGAGGGTCAAGGGTGGAGGGCTTTTGAAATTTCAATAGGTCACAGAAAAATGCTTGTCGGCTCTACAAGCCATCTAGTCACCCAGAGACCAAAATATTTTCTTCTACATAGCTCCTACGGATGCATTGGTGGTGGTGGCTGTGTGCCGTGGAGTTGGTTCCAACTCATAGAGACACTGTACAGGGTTTCCAAGGCTATAAATCTTTACGGAAGCAGAATACCTCATTTTTCTCCCACGGAAAAGCTGTCAGTTTCGAACTGCTGACCATGAGATTAGCAGCCTGAGGTATGTTTGGAGGATAGGAGGGTTTACAGCTGGGGAATTTGCAGGAGAATCCAGAAATCCATTATTTTCTGGATCAAGACACTCAGCTGTTCCAGGAGCCGCCATCTTGGGAGAGCTTATCTTGATTAGGAGAGAACATCTTGATTGTATCTTTTTTTTTTTTTTAATTAAATGTTTTTATTTTGGATTGAGTGAAAGTTTACAGGGCACATCATCAGCTTCACATTCAACCATTCATATAGCTTGTTTCATTACATTGATTATTATCCCCTCCATATATCATCAGTTAACAGTGTTTCTCTCTATCCTCTTTAGCTTTTTTTTGGGGGGGGGTTGGGGGGAACTTGCCTTTTTGGAATTTACAGTCTCGGCTTTTAGGGAAGGTTTTTACATTTGTCTGTGGATATCCAGGGCTAATGTATGAGATTACTAACAAACATTACTGAATAATCAGATGAGGGACAGTTTGCTATGTCTACTAGGTGGCTAAAGTCTGATCCTCAGAGCCTATGGTTTGGACGGTAAACAACGCTTGGGCCCACAGGGTCTTGACCTCCTGACTGGGTCTGCACAGTCTGCATCAGATTCCCCCTTATTTATTGTTTGTTTAAGGGACGCTGCCTGTGTTAGGCGGTCAGTGTGAATTCCTCAGTCTTACCCGTCATCAAAACTCATTGCAGCATGGCAATGGCTCTGTCTTAGGTTGCCAAGGTTCCACGTGATCCTTACCCGTCTCTGGCCACACGTCCAGCATAAACAGCCGCCATCTGAGGAAGGAAGGGAGGGAGGAGATCGGCTGGGGATTGTATCTTGATTATATCAGGATTGTATCAAGATTGACATAGAAATTTAAAGAGACAGTATAGACATAAAACCAAACAGCCACCACTCGTCTGTCTGTCATGCTGTGGTGGTTTGAGTTGCTGTGATTCTGAGGGCTCTGCCACCGGTATTTTAAATAACCAGCAGGGTCACCCATGGTGGACAGGTTTCAGATGAGTTTCAAAACAAAGATAGACTAGGAAGAAAGAGTGACAAACTACTTCCGAATTGCTAGTCACTGAAAACTATGAATAGCAGAGAAACACTGTCAGATACAGGACCGGAAGGTGGGAAGGCACTCAGAATGTGACTGGGGAAAAAAATGCCTCCTTAAAGTAGAGTTGACCATAATGACGTGAATAGAGTTAAGCTCGGGGGAGAAAAGCTCACAGATGGGCCACAAATCAAAATGAAGAGAAACAGCTGTAAACATCCATTGAAAATCAGAACATAGAATGTACGAAGTATGAATCTGGGAAAATTGGAAGTTGTCAAAAATGAAATGGAACGCATCAACATCGATATCTTAGGCATTAGTGAGCTGAAATGGACTTCTATTGACCATTGTGAATCTGACAACCACATGGTTTACTATGCAGGGAATGACAAATTGAAAAGGAATGGTGTTGCATTCATCTTTCTCCCGCAGAACCACTGATAGTTTCGAACTGCTAACCTTGCGGCTCGCAGCCCAATTCATTATAATGTTTCAATTTGCAGCCTATCAATTCCTGGAACATTGCTTTTCACCACTCCCTTCCATGCAGCTTAGACATCTTCCTTCAAAACCATCAGTTCTTGATCATATATTACCTCTTAATGGTTGGACATCAACCATTTTTTTAAAAAAAAAAAACATTGACTGTAATTTTTCCATCTTCTTTTGATGCTTCCTGCATCATTCAATATATATTTTAAAACAATTGTTTTTTAAACAGTGACTCTGTATTCTTTCCATCTTCTTTTGATGCTTCTTGCATCTTTCAATATTTTGTCCATGGTGGTGGTAGTTGTGTGGCACAAAGTTGGATCCAACTAGTAGCGACCCTCTCTAGGGTTTCACAAGTTGTAAATTCTCACAGGTGCAGAAAGCCTCATCTTTCATCTAAGGAATGACGGGGAGATTTGAACTACTGACATTGCAATTAGCAGCCCAGCTCATAATCCACTACATTACCAGGGCTCCTTTTGTTGTTTTTGCTAATTATCGTCAAGTTGGTTCTGACCCATAGTGACCCTGTATAGGCTTTCTGAGGAGTGACAGGTAAGCTTGAACCGCCAACCTTGCAGTTCAGGCCAACTTTGTGGTCCAGTGCATTAACCCACAGCACCACACCAGGATTCCTTTGTTGTTGTTTTTAAGTGCCACTGTGTCGGTTCCAACCCATAATGACCCTGTATAGGGTTTCCAGGGAGCAGCTGGTGAGCTCAAACCACCAACCTAGCAGTTCAAACGACTTTAAAGTTTGGTGCATTAACCCACAGCACCACTCCAGGATTCCCCAGACTTCCTTAGCATCCTTCAATATTGCAACCAGAGCCTTGAATTTTGTCTTCAGTTCTTTGAGCTTGAGAAATGCTGGCAGTGTTCTTCGCATTTGGTTTTCTAATTCTGGGTCTTTGCATATTTCATTATAATATTTGACTTTGTCTTCAAAGCTGCCCTTTGAAATATGTTCCTCTCTTTTACGTCTTTATTTCTTCCAGTTGCTTGAGTTTCTCTATGCTCAAGACTAAGTTTCAGAGTCTTTTCTGAGATCCATTTTGTTTTTTTCTTTCTTTCTGATCTTTTTAATCACTTTTTGCTTTCTTCATGAACGATATTCTTGACATTATTCCACACTTCTGGTTTTTGTTAATTAGTGTCTAATGCATCAAATCTGTTCTTGAATGGTCTCTAATTTCAAGGGGATTATATTCAAGGTCATATTTTTAAGCTTCATTGACTTGTTTTAATTTTCTTCAGTTTTAGCCTGAATTGCATATGAACAGTTGATGATCTGTTCCACAGTAGGTCCATGGCTTTTTTTTAATTGATGTATTGAGCTTAATGTGCTGGACTGCAAGATTCATTTGAACCACAAGGTCAGTGATTCAAGCTCACCAGCTACTTCCTGGAAACCCTATACAGGGTCGCTATAGGTTGGAACCAATTCAACAGCACTTCACACCAAAACAACATTGAGGTTTTCCAATGTCTCTTCCCACAATTTGATTCCTGTATACTCCATCTGATGAGGTTCACATGTATAGTTGCCATTTACATTGTTGAAAAATATATTTGTCATTTGCCTTGCAAAATTCTACCACGTGATTGCGAGCATCATTTCTATAACCAAGGTCATATATTCCAACTAGTGATCCTTTCTCTTTGTTTCCAACTTTCACATTCAAATAACCAGCGATTATCAATGCATCTTGATGAGTATTTCATCAATTTCAGACTGGAGAAGTGGGTAGAATTCTTCAATTTTGTTATCATTACTTTAGTAATTGGTGCATAAATTTGAATAATAATAGTATTTACTGATTTGTAGGTATACAACCGACAGCATTGTACTTCATGAAAGATCTTCAAATGCTCTTTTTGATGATGAATTCAATGCCGTTTCTCTTCTTACCAGCATTTATTGTTCCCAGCATAGTAAACCATACGATTGTCTCATTTGAAATGACCAATACCAATCCATTTTAGCTCACTAATGCCTAGGATATTGATCTTTATGCATTCCATTCCATTTTTGACATATTCCAATTTTCATACTTTGTACATTCCATGTTCTGATTTTTAATTGATATTTGCACGGTTTCTTCTCATTTTAAGTTGTGTCCCATAAGTAAATTGTTGTTGTTAAGTGCCGTCAAGTTGGTTCTGACTCATAGCAAGTCATAGCAACCCTGTATAGGGTTTCCTAGGAGTGGCTGGTGAACTTGAACCGCCAACCTTGTGGTTAAAACTGACTTTGCGTTAACCCACAGTGCCACACCGGGACTCATAAGTAAATGAAGGCCCTGAATGTTTTAGTCTGCTCATGTTATTTTGTCCAACTCTCCTTTGAGGAGGCAGTTCTTCCCTAGTCATATTTTGAATGATTTCCAGCCTGAGGAATTCATCTTCCGGCATCATATCTGACAAGATTCTTCTGCGATTCATTAATTTTTCAGTAGCTAACCATTCAGAAGTTGTCCACTTCTTCTACTTCCTAGTCTACCTTTGTCTGGAAGGTCCACTAAAACCTGTCTACCAAGGGTGCCCTACTGGTATTGAAAATACTGCCAGCATAGCTTCCTGAATCAAAACAACACACAGCCACCACAATAGTCAGGACAACAATTTGACAGATGAGTAGCGAGTCTTCTGAACTTTATCCCAGGACTAATGCTGCCGTTTGGTTCTCCTATGGTTGAGGGTTCTAAGAAATGCACACCTCCTTGGTATTATGGTTTCTTTATAGAGCTTTCATTTGGCTGAAAGTTGATCCAATGGGGTGAGTTTAGTTTCAGTTCTAAAGGGTCTTTAAGTGTGGCATTTTAGAATAAGCACTGGCCTGCTAACCTCAAGGTCAGTGGTTCAAACCCACCAACTACTCCTTGGAAACCATATACAGGGTCACTTTGAGTCAGAACTGACTCAATAGCACTTAACAACAACAGGAGCCATAGTCTCAGGGGTCCCATAAGTCTGTCTCAGACTAGTAAAAAATTTTAAAGTTTTTTTTTTTTTTTTAATTTTGAACTTAGTCCACATTTTTCTTCCACTATATCCAGGACCTTCCTTTGTGATCCTTTTCAGAGCAGTCAGCAATGGTAGCTGAGCACCATCTAGTTCTTTGGGTCTTAGAGTCATAGAGGCTGAGGTATGTGTAATCCATTAGTCCTTTGAAGGAACTCTTTCCATGTCTGTTTGATTTTCTTCACTCTTCTTTAAGAGGGAGAAACCAATTGCAGCAACTTAGTTGGCCATTCCTGAGCTGTTAAGACTCCAGTCACTACTCAGCAAAGTATGATTGTTTTTGTGGACTATGTCATGCCAGCAGTTGATCTTGATGGCCCTCATGACTATGGTCTAGAGTCCTCAAGCCTAGTGACTCATTCCTTCAATGTCATCAGCTTTTTAAGTTCAAAAATTAACCTTTCAGAATCAAGACAAGTGTGAACTGTAGAAAGTAAACCTTGATGGACATAGTAGAAAGCAAACTTTGATGGGCCAAAGTCACTAAACAGTGTGCATACACGTCAAAAGCTCAGGATTTGGAGAATTGAATGGAACCTCAGATCTGCTACTTATTAATCCTGTGGACTTGGATAATTTGGAGTCTTTGTGTGGTGCAAACAGGAAATGTGCTTGGCTGCTAACCAAAGGATGGAGGTTCAAGTCTACCCCAAAGTGCCTTGTACAAAAGGCTTGGTGGTCATGATTTTGTGCCATGGAGTCAGTTACAACTCATAACCACACTGTATAGGGTTTCTGAGGCTGTTAATCTTTATGGGAGCAGAAAGCCTCATCTTTTTCCCACAGAGAGAGGCTTAGTGATCTAATTTTTAAAAAGCAGCCATTTTCAATGGAGCACATGAAGTTGACACACATGAGGTTGCCATGAGTTGGCAATTGCTTATTTTTCGGTCTTGGAAAATTGATTTGTCCTCTATGCGACTCACTATACTTTTTGTGTTAGCCGATTTGTTATGTCACTTTGCTTTTATTTCTTATTCTCTGTTTCTGGTTTTGTTTTTTAATCAAACGGTTATTTTTTAAATACTGTAATTATCTTGGGGCTCTAGTGTGACACTGTAGACTAAACAATGGACTGCTAGCTGCAAGGTTGACGGTTCAAACCCACCAGCCACTCCTTGGAAACCCTACACAGAGTCACTATGAGTCAATCTGACTTGACGGCGCTTTAACAACAACAAGATAATTGTCTAACTTCAGATATCTGGCCAACAGGTTCATCTCCCATGGCCTGTTCCTTTTTGTGCTTCTGGATCATCTTTCATTGCTCTTGCTTAAAAAGTTAGACAATCCTGTGACTTTTCAGAACTCACTGAAGTGATTGATAATCCTTGGATCATGTTAGAATGCAAACAGTTTGGTAATTAGAATGCCTTGTCCAGCCAAGGGATTATTCAGATGTCTCAATCTTTATAAGAAAAGCTTCTCTCCCTCCTAACACACACCTAACTTTTCTCATCTGGGTTTGAACTTTTTAAGCATTTTTGAGATATTCTTTCTGGGACCTCACTTTTGTTATCCCTGGGCCTGAATAGATGCATTTCATTTTAGGTGGTAATGAGTGTGTCATGATCCTATCTATATCCTTAAATATGTATCTTGTATTTTATTCATCCGTACCTAAGAACTACAGCATACTGATGCAAAGTCTTTCCTCATGGGGACCTGGATTCTCCTTAGGCCATACTTCTGGATTTGAGAACTGGATCAGGTCCAGAAACTGGGTAAAGGATTGTGGCTTTTTTATTGGGACAGTTGTTTTCAGTCTCCTTGACTATCCATCTTGGATTTCTTTTGATTGTATAGATCGAGCAATACTCCAGTTGGCAGAATATGTCCCTTGCCTCTAAAATGCCGTGATCTCTTTATCAAATCCATGGCATTCCATACAGCATGTCCTTCTGGCGGTTACTCTGACGTTGCTGCTCATTACAATGATTGTGTCCACTTGGTGATTAAGCCTTGCCACCTGGTTTCTATTATATGGAGACCCTGTGGCCCCGTTGCTATCAGGGATCCCCATTCAGAAATGGCATCCCCTACTGACTGCCCTCAGATTTCTTCCCATACCCACCCTGGCCTCCAAACTAATAACGAGGGTTAAGCAGGAACATGATCTAGCTGTGGAAATGTTGGGTATGTTAATAAAGAAAGGGCCTAACTAAATCCCTAAGGTGGTGCTTTAATGTTACTGTTAGGTGCCGTTGAGATGATGTAGACCAAAGCAACCCCACAGATAGAGTAGAACTGGTCTACAGCGTTTCCTTGACCATATAGGTCTTTTTTCCAAAAAGCCACTGGGTGGCTTTAAACCAACCTTTCTGTTGCAGTTGAGCACTTAACCACTTATGCCACTAGGGCTCAAGTGCAAAAACTTTTGCCATTGGGTAAATTCCAACTCATAGTGATTTTATAGGTACACTTGTCCATAAATCACATACAGGATTTAAATTCTAGGAGATCCTTGGGAAATGCTATGTGCCCGTGAACAACAGCAACAACAAGGAGAGTTACTGGAAACTTGAAAGAGCAATGACCTTCACTAAGTAAATGAAAAATGCCAGAATTAACATAGGAAAAGGCAAGAAAAGATTCATAGAATGGGGCATGCAAGAATGAAAATAATGTTGGTTAAGGATAAGGATAATGGTGGTACAACATGGAAAATGTAATCAATGCAATTGAGATGCATATGTGGAAATTGTGTTGGCAGGCATTTTGCTAAGTATATTGTATCAGAAGTTAAAAAAATAAAAAGTCCTGAAAATACTACGTAACACTAGAAAACCCACTAAGTGAGTCTGTTCTATTTCAGGACCCAAAGGATGCTGTTTAGTAGCACAAGAAGGAACGCGCTGGAGAAAGGGTCACGACACCCTGAAAAGCAGGAAGAGTAGTGTTTTTCATAAGCTTTCTTCCTCCAGTTAAATAAAAGAGTGAATTCTTTATGAAAAAAAAAATAAATAAATAATATGGGGAAAGGATAACATTATGGAGAAAGCCACTGAAAATGCACCACCTTCAGATAGCAACGTTTAAGTTACGGTGACCATCCTTTCATGCATTTCTCTGTGTTTGTACAGATTCCCAATGCCATCAAGCCAATTCTGGCTCATAGAGATCATCCAAGACAGAGCAGAACTGTCCCATAGGATTTCCAAGGCCGTGATCTTTACAGACTGGTGAAAGATGATGTTTTTTTCTCCCGTAAAGATTTATAGCTTCAGAAACTTGAAAACAGACCCTCTATGAGTGGCTCAACAGCACTTAAGAACAACAACCATCCTTATGGACGCAGATATTCACATGTTTCTCCTGCGGAGTTAGTGGTCAGTTTCCAACACTAACCTTTGGGTTAGCCTCTGAGTACCTAACTGCTGAACCACTAGGGCTCCTTACGATTGTACCGTGATTGATATAACATTTCCCAGTCTATGGTTTCTGGGAATCAAGTTTCCATAGACTTATTTACAGAATTTACCATCTTTTCATTGGACTTCCCAAAATAAAACACCGTCATCCATTTTGCTTTCTAAATTATTCTTATAAATAACAAGGCAGAAGTTATCACTCTGCTAACTCCTAAATGCCTGTAAACGAAAGTCCAAATTCCTCAGTATACATTCAAAGCCATCTCAGGATGAAAGCTGACAAAAGTTTCCAACCTCATTTCTGTCTTGCGACCATCTTCTCTCTCCCTAAACAACAGCTCCTACACTTGGCATCAATGATCAGGGGGCCATTCCCCAAGCAGTGCTGTTCTGGTTCTGTGTCTCTCACCACCGAGCCGTTAGTACTGACAAGCAGAAGTTCTCTTGGCCTCTTTTGTGCTTCCAGAGGTCTTGGCATAAAGTAAAAAAATTATTTGGAATCTTTTTTAATTCACAGAGAGTCTCTGCATTGTCTCATGCAGCTTTCCTTAAAGTTAACACCTTACATTTCTACAATATGTTTGTCAAGACTATGGAAACACCATTGTTAGGTTATGAAACTCTAAACTTGATTTGGATTTCAGCAGCTTTCTCACTAATGTCCTTTTCTGCTCAGTATCTAATCCAGAATACTATGCCACTTGTAGTCTTCGTGCCCATGATGTCCAGAGTCTTGAGTTCCATTGTTTCATATATTTTTTCTTTGTTTGGTAAGTTGATTGATTTTGGTTGTTTCAGGTGGAAGGGTAAATCTGGTTCATGTTTGTCCATATTCATTGGAAGCAAAAGTACAAAATGAGTTTAAAATAAGAATATAGAAAAAAAATTTTTTAACATTTTATTGTGAATTGAGTGAAGGTTTACAGGGCAAATCATCAGTTTTACATTCAACTAATCACATATTGTGTTTAAGTGCAGTCAAGTCAGTTCCGACTAGTAGCAACCGTACGCACAACAGAACGAAACACTGCCTAGTACTGCACCATCCTCACAATTGTTGTTAAGCTCTAGCCCATTTTTTTTTTTTTTTTTTTGCTGTTCTTCTCCATGGACTGGTCTCTGCTGATAATATGTCCAAGTATGAGAGACAAACTCTCGCTATCCTGGCTTCTAAGGAGCATTCTGTCTGCATTTCTTCCATTGCAGATTTGTTTGTTCTTTTGATAGTACATGGTACTTTTAATATTCTTCTCCAATACTATAGTACAAGTGCATCAATTCTTCTATGGTCTTCCTATTCATTGTCCAACTTTCACATGCATATGAGGCTACTAAAATCCCATGGCTTGGATCAGGTGCACCTTAGTCCTCAAACTGATATCTTTGTTCTTGAACACTTTAAGGAGGTCTTGTGCGGCAGATTTGCCTAATGTAATATGTCGTTTGATTTCTTGACTGCTGCTTCTGTGAGTGTTGATAATGGAAATAAGCAAAACGAAGTCTGTGACAACCTCAGTCCTTTCTCCATTTATCATGGTGTTTTTTACTGGTCCAGTGGTAAGGATACATTGAGGTGTAAACCATACCAAAGGCTGGGGTCTTAGATATTCATCAGTAAGTATTTTAAGTCCTCTTTGCTTTCAGCAAGCAAGGTTGTATCATCTGTATGTCACAGGTTGTTAATGCTGTTGTTGTTAGGTGACATCAAGTGGGTACTGACTCAGAGCGACCCTATGCACAATAGAACAGAATTTTAAGTCATCTTCACTTTCAGCAAGAAAGTTGTATCATCTGTATATCGCAAGTTGTTAATGAATCTTCCTCCAATTCTAATGCCATGTTTTATTTCATATAATCCAGCTTCTCAGATTATTTACTCAGCATACAGGTTAAATAAGTATGGTGAAAGAATACAATCCTGGTGCACTAATTTTAAACTATTCAGTGTTCCCTTGTTCTGTTTAAACAACTGCCTCTTGGTTTATGTACAGGTTCCTCATGAGCATAATTAAGTGTTCTGGAACACTCATGCTTCACAATGTTGTCCATAGTTTATCATCATCTACAGATTCGAAAGCCTTTGCATAACCAATAAAGCACAGGTAAAAATCTTTCTGGTATTCTCTGCTTTCAGCCAAAATCCATCTGACGTCAGCAATGATATCCCTCATTCCATATCCTCTTCTGAAACTGGCTTAAACTTCTGATCATTGTCTATCAATATCTGGTTGCAGCCATTTTTGTATTACCTTTAGTAAAACTTTACTCGTAAGGAATATCAATGATATTGTACAGTGATTTCTGTATTCCATTGGGTCACCTCTCCTTGGAATGGACACAAATATGGAACTCTTCCAGTCAGTTGGCCAGGTAGCTGTATTCCAAATTTCTTATCATAGATGAATAAGTGCCTCCTGTGCTGACTCACTTTGTTGAAAGATTTCACTTTGTATTCTACTAGTTCCCTGTGTATTGTTATTTGCCAATGGCTTCAATGCACCTTCCTTTAGGATCACTGGTTCTTGGTCATATGCTACTTCTTGAAATGGATTAACGTCAATCATTTCTTTTTGGTACAGTGAGTGTTGGTACAGTGAATATTTCTTTCATCTTCATTTCATATTTTCTGCATCATTCAGTATTTTGCCCATGTTGTTGTTGTTGTAAGGTACCATTGAGTGGGTACTGACCCATAGCGACATTATGCACAGCAAAATGAAACACTGCCCGATCCTGGACCAACCTCACTACTGTTGCCACACTGGAGTCCATCGATGCTGCCACTTGACCAATCCATCCCGTTGGGAGTCTTCCTCATTTTCTCTGACCCTCCACCTTACTAAACATGATATCCTTCTCCAGCGACTGGTCCTTCCTGACAATATGTCTGAAGTATGAGAGATGAAATTTGGCTATCTTGGCCTCCAAGGAGCACTCTGACTGCACTTCTTCCAAAATGGATCTATTGGTTCTTTTGGCAGTCCATGGCACTTTCAATATTCTCCTCCAACACCATAACTCAAAAGCGTCAATACTTCTATGGTCTTCCTTATTCACTGTCCTGCTTTTGCATGCATACAAGGTTATTGAAAATACCATGGCTTGATATTTTGCCCATAGAATCCTTCAATAATTTTCTTCAGTTCCCTCAGCTTGAGAAATGCTTTGCACATTTTGCTATAATATTTGGCTTTTTCTTCTCAAATATTTTTTGAAATGTTCTGTTCAGTTCTTGCACCTTCTCACTTCTTCCATTTGCTTTAGCATCTCTCTAATCTTGATGTCATGTTCTTCTTCATGTCATCCAGCTTCTCAGGCTATTTGTTCAGCATACAGATTGAATAAGTATGGTGAAAGAATACAACCCTGGTGCACATCTTTCCTGATTTCAAACCATTCAGTGTTTGCTTGTTCTGTTTGAATGACTGCCTCTTGGTGTCTATCCAGGTTAATGTTCTGGAATACTTATTTTCCACAGTGTTGACCTTAGCTTGTCATGACTATGCAACGGCTGTGTGCTTTGATTTTCATCAGTAACTGTGTTTCGTTCTGCTGTGCATAAAGATTGCTATGAGTTAGTACCAACCCGATGGCACCTAACAACAACAACAACAATTATAGTCAGCAATTAAAGAAGCTTGTTTTCTTATCCATTCTGCTACTCTGGGTCTCTTGACCTGTACATTTAATCCATGGCTTCTGGTGTGGTAGTGCAGCATAAGACTGGATTGTGAACCACAAGGTCAGCGATTCAAACCTGCCAGTTGCTCCTTGGGAGCCCTACAAAAGATTGCTATGAGTCAGAACTGACTTTATGGCATTAACAAAAACAACTACATGAACTGATTGCTGTGGGTTTTTTGTGGAGCTGCTACTTTCCTGTTCCACATAATTTTCTGCTGAATTAGTCTTGTTTGTTGGTTTTCTTTTCATTTTCATTTCTGTTATGTTAATGTTTACTAAACCTTTTGATTTTCTTCTTTTTTATTTTGATGTAAACGTATATTAATTTTCTTGGATGTTTTCTTGAAATTTCTTAATTTTTCCACATTTAAAACGGTCTGTTTTATCTTAAAATCTACCTCCTCACCATGTGAAAGTTCTGTACCTACACTATTCCCTGTTTGGCTTTATAGTTGACTTCATTATAAATTGGTATTTCTGGTTCCCTATTTTTAGTCTTGTAGGTTTGTTTTACTTTAAATACTTGTACATCTGGATTGAGTCCATTTGAACTGACAGGCCAATAGTTCAAATTCACCAGCTGCTCCTTGGAAATTCTGTACAGGGCCGCTGTGTGTCAGAACCGACTTGATGGCACTTAATAACAGCAACATATATAGATCTATTTCTGGGTGGTGTTGTCATGTACAGTAATCTCAGATTGTTGGCTGTTGTTGTTGGTTCTCAGTACAAAGGACACCCTCTTGCATTTTTTGTAAAGTTGGTCTGGTCATTACAAATTCCTTTATTTTCTGTCTATCTGGAAATGTCCTATTTTCACTGTCTTATTTGAGGGACAGCTTTGCTGTGTATATGATTGTTGGTTGGCAATATTTTCTTTCAGAGTTTCTTGCCTGCATTTCTGCTGAGAAATCAGAGCTTAGTCTTGTTGGTTCTCCTGCATATAGAAATTTTCATTTTTCCTAAGCTGCTCTCAGGATTCTTTCCTTTGGTACAGGTTTTTTATAGGTGCCAAATTCTGAGCACCTCAGATTCATTGCTTCATAGAGATATCCTCCACCCCAATTAGAGTAAGGTGGCTGAACACATGATGCCAGATGAGATTGGCAGCAGTTTATTATTCCATGAACTCACAGTCTGAGAGAGAAGGAAACCACACACCATACAGGCCCATGTGTGAGTTGTGTTCAGGAATAGAATGAACCAGCAGGGGCTGTGGGCCGCAGGCTTTGTAGTAACAATAGGGGAGGGGCCCCTTAGTTTCCACAAGAGGATATGATTGGCTTTTTGAAGAATTCAGTGGGCTGGCAGGGAAGTGAGACATGTAAGTTGACCAATAGAATGAAAGTGATCTGGCTGATAGAGGGCTAGCTGGATGTGATATATCTTTCCAGTTGGCCTATAGGCATTTGGGCAGCACCTGAAATTTTAGGCCTTACAATGCAACCTTGAAAATAAAACAAAGGTTGACTTTTCACTGATGTCATTAATCAATAAAGGTCACACAGGCCTTTCTCTGGTGCTGTCCTCCGACATGAAACTCTGGCCTGCCTTCATTTCACAATTCCACCAACTGGAGATTCTTTGATACAAGGATGAGAAAGAGTGTGTGTACATGAAGATTCGCATAACTCTTGCTCTCATTCCCCTTGGCAAGAATTCAAGGTGATCTTCTCAACTCAACAAGGAAGGCTGAGTGACCAGGAAGAGGAAATGGTATGATGAACTACCCTGTGTCTGCCAAAATGTATGGAAATACAGAATATGAAAGAATTGTTATAGCAAGTCCCTGTGAAAAGTATCAAAGGTTTAATAAATGATGCTAAGAAGAAAGGAACTGCATTTCTTTCTCACATTGTATACAAACAATTTCCAAATGGATTTAAAATGCAAATGAGAAAGACAAAGGCCATTTAAAAGACTATCTTTCTGATCCAGGCATTAGGAAAGAATTCTGAATACACAAAACATGCACAAAAGGAAATGAAAGATTAATAATACACCATAAAGAGAAATGCAAATCACAAACTGGTAGAGTAGTAATATATATAACTGACAAATGTTTAGAATCTAGAATGTAGCGAGAACTTCTACTAATCAAGTTTTAAAGACGTATATTGTTAAGTGCCATGGAGTCAGTTTTGACTCATAGTGATCCTGTACAGGGTTTCTGAGGAGCAGCAAACAACCTAATAAAAAACTTAAGACAATTAACATGAATAAGCATATAATATAAAAGGAAGTATGAATGACCGATGATAGAATGAAAATAACTCTATTTCATTAATGAGATAAAAAAGTAAGGTTTGAATAACAACAACATTCCATTTCACAATCATGAGATGAAGTGTTTAAAAATCAGATAGTGTCAAGTGCTGGCAAGGATGAAGATCAATAAAAAGTACTTTTTGCAACTAATGGATATATAAATTGACAGAAAAGTTTTGGGGAAATTTTTGACAATACCCTGTGAAATTAAGAATAGGCCTACCACATGAGATAGTAATTAAACTCATAGAGAAATTCTTGCTCATATGAATTATAACTAGAAACCTCAGTAGAAATTATAATCTTGAAGATAAAATGTTAAGTGAAAAAACAAGATATCAATGAATACCTACAGCTATAACTTTTTTATAAAGATATTAATCAAGAAAAGCTAGGCATATTGTTTAAGAATCCAGAGATATGGGCTGTACATACAAAGAAAAGCAAATGAATAGTCAAAACCAAAAATTTAGGGTAGTAGATAACCTCTGTGCTAGAGAGGAACACATGGGAAACTTCAAGAATATCTGTCAAGTTGAATTTTTCAAGTGAGCCAATGGAGCCACAGATGTTGGTTTTATTATGTAAAAACAAGGTATTAGCAAAATTAGTGTAAATATAAAATATTTCATTAGAAAAATTTACACACAATGGAGAAGAAAAATGTAAATACTCAACAAACTGACTCCCATGAAAGAAAGCTCTTGATTTTGCAATTACTTGGAAGGAAAAAAAAAAAGAGAGAATATAAGTTCTCTTTTTACACATAGTCTAAAGTGACACCCACTCTCCTTTTAACATTTAAAATGTTTTATTTTACTGTTAGTTAGAAGCCCTTCCCAGTATATTTTATCTCACGTTCACTTTTTTTTAATGTCAAAATCCTCTTTTATTTTTTGCCAGTGGCCAGGTTTTATCTGCTCTTCCCAGAAGTTCTAGGCAAGTTGAAATTCTGAAAAACCTTACTACAACATACGAGGTAATTTCTCCCTGATTTATCTTTATATTGGTTTCATTGGGATATGCAATGTGTGCCATGTTCCCTTCCATGTTTGTCTGACATACGTGTATCCAATATGGTGGTGGTTATGAGCCATGGGGTCAGTTCTGACTCACAACAAGTCTACATAGCATTTTCCGAGGCTGTAAATCTTTATGGGAGCAGAAAGTTTCATCTTTCTTCCTTGGAGCAAATGGTAGATTCGAGCTGCTGACCTTGTGGTTAGCAGCCCAGCTCACAATCCACTATGCTACCAGGGTTTCTTCTTATAGCACTCTTCCCATTCTCATACCCTGTGATTTTGTTGGTTTCCCAAATAAAACCTTCTTCCTTCGTGCAACTGGATTTTCAGCCAGTTTTATAATAGTAACTTGAGGATGAATTTGTGTAGTAACAGGAATACTATAATGATAACAGTTCAATAGAACTTTGCCTACAACACCATGGCTTTTAATCAGGAGGTAACAAGCTACCACAAACTGAGTAGCTTAAAACAACAGAAATCATTTTCTTACAATTCTGGAAGCCAGACCTCAAAGATCAATGCTTCGGATGGGTCATGTTCTCTCTCTGAAAGCTCAAGTGGAGAATCTGTTTCATGCCTTTCTCTTGGCTTTTGAGATGGCCAGCAGTCTTTGATGTATAGGCATATCATTCCAGTTTCCATTTCTGTGTCACATAATGCTTTTCCTGTATGAGAGGGTTTCAAATATTTTGCAGAAAAATGGAATAGATAGACAATGAAAACTTTTCACCAACTTTTTGAAGCCCCCTCATATGTCTCTGTCAGTTTGCTATACTGTGGTGGCTTGTGTGTTTCTCTGATGCTGAAGGTGTACCATTGATATTTTAAATACCAACAGGGTCACCCATGGTGGACAGTTTTCAGTGGAGCTTTGAGACTAAGGCAGACTAGGAAGGGGGCAGATCACTTCTGAAAGTTTAGCCACTGAAAAGCTTATGAATTGTTATTAATTAAGTGTCATTTAGTTGGTTCTAACTCAGAGAAACCCTGATATATCTCCCAAGGAGTGGCTGATGGGTTTGAGCTGTCAAACGTGTGGTTAACAGTCCCGTATTTATCGTACAGCACCACACTAGGACTCTATAACAAAGGGGAAATGTCTGGTATGGCTCTGGAAGATGAACCCCTCAGGTTGGAAGGCAAAATAGAGTTGACCTTAATGATGTAGATGAAGATAAGCTTTCAGGACCTTCATTTGCTGATGGGACACAGCTCAAAATGAGAAAGGAAAAAAAAAAAAAAAAAAACTACAAACATCCATTACTAATCCGAACATGGAATATATATATACAAAGTATGAATCTAGGAAAATTGTAAGTCATCAAAAATGAACTGAAATACATAAAGATCAAGACCTTAGACATTAATGAGTTGAAATGGACTGCTATTGGCCATTTTGAATGGGAGAAACCTCTCATTCACTATGTCAGGGGTGAAATTTAAGAGGAATGGAGCCACAATTCCTCTTCAGAGAGAACATTTCAAGATCCACCTTGGGTTTTTTTTTTGGGGGGGGTTGTTGTTGTTTTTTTAAAGCTTTTTATTATGAGTTGAGTGAAGGTTTAAAGACAAGATCATCAGCTTTACATTTAACAAATTATACATTTTGTTTCATCTCAATGATTACAATTTTCACCCTGCAACAACAGTTATCCTACTTCCTCCATGTGGTTCCCCATTTACATCTTATAATTCACATATGAACAAAGCAAATATCTGAGGTACACATACAAATAAAATATATATATATATATATATATATATATATATATATATATATATATATAAGTGTCCAAAGGTCACATTCTGCAAGCCAGCCTTCTGCCTGCAGACACATAGCCATAGTCAGTCCATAGGCCTAGAGCCCACAACTGTTCTGTCTCTCCATACCAGCATCTCTGCTGTTGCCGCTTTTCTAGGTAGGATCTCATGCTCCACTCATGCTCTTCCTTTTAGATGGTCCTGGGATCCTCTGTTCCTGAAATGAAAGATTAACTACTCCCCACTTTTAGTTATATATCTTCTAAAATTGCAGTTATTACAATCACAATTAATCCTGATAACAATTACTCACAATTGAATCATAAACTCCTATCATCATCAAGAAATTAAACAATGTATTGCATTAGGCAAATCTACTGCACAAGAACACTTTAAAGTGTTCAAGAGCAAAGGTGTCAGTTTGAGGACTAAGGTGTGCCTGACTCAAGCCATGGTATTTTCAGTAACCTCATATGCATGTAAATTGGATAATGAATAAGGTAGAAGATTGATACATTTGAGTTATGGTGTTGGAGAAGAAAATTAAAAGTACCATGGACTGCCAAAATAACAGACCAATCTGTGTTGAAAGAAGTACAGCCAGAGTGCTCCTTGGAAGCCAGGATGTTGAGACTTCATCTCTCATACTCCAGGCATATTGTCAGGAGGGACCAGTCCCTGGAGAAGGATATCATATTTGGTAAAGTGGAGGACCAGAGAAAAAGAGGAAGAGCCCCAACGAGATGGATTAACACAGCTGAGCAGCAATGGGCTTGGGTGTAGCAACGATTGTGAGGTTGATGCAGAACTGGGCAGTGTTTCGTTCTGTTGTGAATAAGGTTGCTATGAGTTGGTACTGATTGGATGGCACCTAACAACAACACCATTACCCCCTATTCTCTTTCACTACATCCATCTGAAAAAGAGGAAAATTTTTCAGTGGGAATTCTATCTTAACAACCTCATTCTGAAATTAAGCACACTTAAGCTTGTAAGCCAGCCACTCCTGCCTTTATAACAACCCCCCCCCCCCGCCGCAACACACACACACACACTTTTTTGGTAGCCCATCCCTATCAACCGAGTACGCTGAGGAAACAAAGTTGTTCTTTAATATATCCTTCCATTCTGGTTGGAATTTTGAGCAACTGCATCCATAAGTAAAAGTCCAACTCATCAAATTATAGCAATTTATACTTACAGTATCAAGCATCTTTATCTTCATCTGGCTGAGTTCTGGTCAGCTACCCATCCAAGCTAGGTCAAATGAGTACTAGCTGCAAGTTTGGGAGTTCACGCACACCTTCCTGCACTTCAGACCAGCTGGCCACTTCACTGTCAGCCCTAGCCCCCAGGGATAGGTTAGTGCCCATGGGCTCAGGAGTTCACACATCTTGTTAAACTTCAGAGCAGTTAGCCCTCCTTCTTCTTTCTCTCATCTCAAGGTCATTGGGTATCCGTGGTATATGGCCAAACCCAGTCCATGTCTTCATCGCTGCATTTCCTGCACTTGTACTCACAAGTAGAATCTAGTAGTGATCAGCAAGCATTCTAGACTAATCATGGGTTCCATTTGAGTTTTAGTCCTAGAAGGAGGTTTTCCTTGATGGACTAACTTTTCTTGCTCAAGATCTATCCTGTATGATAGGATAATACCTAAATGCAGCAGGAGTCCAACTCACGCGGGGTTGTGGGACATGAGAGGAGACGCGGAGTCAGCGAAAATGAAAGCAATTGAGAGGTTCTCTTTCTCTGTCTGCCTGTTGTTCTGGCGCAGCTCAGCAAGTCTTTATTTTTATACTTAAAACTACACAGTACATAATAAATTGACACTTTGATCTTTTCTTGAATTATTACACAGTTTATCACAACATTCTTGCACCGGGTCATTAGGCAACTTTGACAAAAATATTTCTGTGATGTTCAAACTGACTTTCATCTCCTTTCCCAGTATGTGATAAACTGTTTCTTCTTGTTTCTACTAAAAGATTAAGTCAAGCTTTACACAAATCATTTCTACTTATCAGACACCTGATTACATTTTCTTAGTAACATATGTTTCTATTAATCATCAATGCTTGCACTACCTTATTATTTGTACTAATTATCAATCTTCTATCCTACATAATGTACTACTATTTTCATAGTAAAAAGTATTATTAGCATCTACTTATTTATTTTTCTAAAGTATTCATTAAATTGCTTGGAAGCTATGTGGCATAAAGCCCAACCTGGCTAATTGCTGCAGGAAATGTAGA
>NW_006408540.1:20975498-20990214 GCF_000296735.1 Chrysochloris asiatica | reverse complement strand
CACAGTCTTTGGTATGGATTGCATCTCAATGTCAAGAAAACAAAAATCCTCACTATTGGACCAATAATCACCATTCTTATCAACAGAGAAAAGATTGAAGTTGCCAAGGACTTCATTCTTCTTGGATCAACTATCAACACTCACGGAAGCAGCAGTCAAGAAATTAAATGACTTATTCTGTTAGGCAAATCTTCTGCACAAAACCTTTCTAAAGTGTTGAAGAGCAAAAATGTCAGCTTGAGGACTAAGGTGCACCTGACCCAAGCCATGGTATTTTCAATAACCTCATATGCATGTGAAAGCTAGACAGTGAATAAGGAATACCATAGAAGAATTGATGCTTTTGGGTTATGGTATTGGAGAAGAATACTGAAAGTACTATGGGCTGCCAAGAGAACCAATAGATCTGTTTGGGAAGAAGTGCAGCCTGAGTGCTCCTTGGAGGCCAGGATGGCCAAACTTTGTCTCTCATACTTTGGGCATATTGTTAAGAGGGACCAGTTGCTGGAGAAGGATTTCATGTCAGGGAAAAAGAGGAAGACCCCAATGAGATGGATTGACCAAGTGTCAGTATCGATGGACTCAAGCGTGAGAACAGTAGTGAGGTTGGCCCAGGATCAGGCAGTGTTTCATTCTGCTGTGCATAGGTTCACTGTGAGTCAGTACCAACTTGATGGCACCTAACAACAACAACAACAATGAACTTTTTCAGCCTGAAATTGAACAATCATGCAATTAAGATGCACTGATAAGTACTGGTGATTGGACTGCAAAAGTTGGAAACAAAGAGAAAGGATTGGTAGTTGGAAAATGTGACCTTTGGTGATGGAAATGATGCTGGAGATCACGTGATAGAATTGTACAAGACCAACGATGTATTCACTGCAAGTGCCTTTTACAACAACTGCAACTATACACATTGACCTCACCAGGTGGAATACACAGGAATCAAACTGACTACATCTGTGGGAAGACATGATGGAGAAGCTCATTATCATCAGCCAACAAAAGACCAGAGGAAGACTGTGAAACAGACCATCAATTGCTCATATGCAAGTTTATAGTGAACGTGAAGAAAATTGAAACAAGTCCACCAGAGCCAAAATACAACCATGAGTATTTTCCAGCTGCATTTAGAGCATCTCAAGAACAGATTTGATGCACTTGACACTAATGATTAAAAACCATCCATTATACATGATGACTTAGACTGGGTTTTCTAGAGAAGCAAAACATATATATGCAGATAAATAAAGAGGACTTTATTATCAAGAAAATTACTTATAATTGTAGAGTCCCAGGTCCCCATCAGAAGAGAACCTTTCCAGATGTGTCTAAAGAAACATCCTTTCAGTAGATTGGCTACTCACAGCCAATCATTGTAGTGTTACCTATACCATTAGGTTTCATCAACATGGGAACAAGCACATCTCAACTGCTAACCCTCTGGAAATCCTGGCCTAGTCAAGATGACACAGAACCATAATTATTACACATGCAAAAAGCAAAAGGTCATTAAAAAGACAGGAAAGAAAGAAAAGACCAAAGCACTTGACTTCAGAAGAGACTCTAAAATGTGCTCTAAATATAGAGATGCTAAAGTGATTAGGATAAATGAGGAAGTAAAAGAGTAGAACAAAAAATTTCAAAGGGCAGCTCAAGAAGACAAAGTCAAGTATAATGAAATGTGCAAAGACCTGGAGTTAGAAAACCAAAAGGGAAGAACAAGCTAAGCGTTTTTCAAACTCAAAGAACTGAAGAAGAAGAAATTCAAACCTTGACTTGCAAAATTGAAGTCGTCTATGGCAAAATGGAGGCCTGGTGTGGTTCTGTAGGATAAACACTGGACTGCAAGTTAAATTTGAACCACAAGGTTGGTGGTTCAAAATCACCAGCTGCTTTTTGGACCCTACCACACAGGGTCACTACGAGTTGGAATTGACTCAATTGCACTTAGCAACAACAACAACACCATGGCAAAACATTGGATGATGCAGGAAGAATCAAAAGAAGATGGAAGGAATGCAGTAATTGTACCAACAAGAATTGGTCTATGTTCAACCATTTCAAGAGGTAACATATGATTAAGAACCAAAGATATCAAAGGAAGAAGTTCAACCTACACTGAGGCATTGGTGAAAAACAAGAGAATACAAATTGAAATGTGTCAACAAACTGATGCAGACTTCAAGAGGCTCACTCATCTGTGCCAACAAATTTGGAAGACTTGGTCAATGGATTCAGAGAGATTCATATTTATACCCATTCCATTAAAAAGTGACCCCCATGGAATGCAGAAATCACTGAACAATATTAATATCACATAAAATAAAATTTTGCAAACATAATTTTCAAATGGTTAAAGCAGTGCATCAACAGGGAGCTCAGATTCAGTTCAATGAAATCTCTTGTTCTACGTCTGTCCTCAGAAATTCAAGCAAGTTCAGAAGAGGACGGATGTAGAAGAGGAGATTTCATTGCTGACATCAGATATATCTTGGATGAAAACAGAGAATATAAAAAAGAGGTTTGCTTGTGTTTTATTGACTATGCAAAGAAATTCAACTGTGTGGATTATGACAAATTATAAGTAACATTTTGAAAAGTGGGATATCCAGAACACTTAATTGTGCTCATTGGGAACCTGTACCTTGAGCAAGAGGTAATCATACAGAATGGTTTAAAATCAGGAAAGCTGTGTGTCAGGGTTGTATCCTTTTGCCATACTTGTGAAAGATGAAGAGGGGGCTGGAGATGGCAGGGATCACCTTCAGACCAGGATGCAGATAAGCTACCTGTGCAGGAGAAAGGGAAGGAAGCAAGATTATAAAAGAAAAATCTCAGACTGCAGTGTAGTTCCTATGAAGGTCAAAAGCGGAGTCCTTGAGCTAAAGTCAAGAATTAAAGGAATATCACATGGCAAAGGAATGGCTCTACATTAATACCCCCATCCTGCTCAATCATTGGTTGACCATGGCCCCAGCTTTGGGTAGATAAAGAGGAGAAGCACATCGGCCACCTCACAGCAGAAGAGCTGAGTGGTGCGTTTTCATGGCCAGCACACCATGGAATGGAATTGTGTGTGGTGCGGTTAGCACACTCAGCTAATAATCAAAAGGTCCGTGGTTTAAGTCCATTCAGAGGTACCTTGGGGCAAGTCCTGGCAATCTACTTCTGAAAACTCAGCCATCAAAAACTGTGGAGCACAGTTCTACTCTGACACACACAGTCACCGTGAGTCGGAACTGACTCAAAAGTATCAGTTACTCCATGGTACAAAGGAAACACCACTAAAGGAAGCAACAGAGATTTAGAAATTTAGTTCTTGCTCTGCCACTTTGTAGGTGTATGATTTTGATTGTAGACAAGTCATTCATGCATGTAAGTTTCTTCATCTGGACAGTGTAAAGAATTACATCTGTTCAGTCTATATCAAGATATGATTATGATGATCACATGAGTTAAGTGTGAAAGTGCTTTGAAAAAAGTGTAGTAAAGTAGAAATACATAAAATAGAATTTGAAGATACAAAGGCCATAATTAGAATAAAGAAAATAAATCATCAGCAGTTGTCACTGGGTCAATTTCGACTTCAGGAAGCCCCCTCTGTGTCAGGGTAGACCTGTGCTCCATAAAGTTTGTCAGAAGGAGATCACCAGACCTTTCTTCCAAGTTTACATCTGAGGGAACTTGAACCTCCCACCTTCGGTTAACAGCTAAGTGAGTTAATCATTTGTACCACCTAGGGACAAAGAACAATGATAAGATAATAATACCAAGGTCATGGAATTGTTATTAAAGAAAATCATTGTTTAACCAACTTTCTCAAAAAAATTATTTGTCTTTTAACTAGATCTGACATACAGATCTAGCGTTACATGTAGGTTATAAAGATATTCATTCATTCATCATCACATCATTCATTCCTTCATTTACTCACCAAATATTTTTGGAGTTTGTAATCTCTTCCAGGTTCTCTTTAGCAACTAAGGTTACTAATTTAAATGTTTACACTACCCTATCACAAGGAGGGATCCCTCTCCTAGCCCTTGTAAACATGCTGCTATTACTCTAGCTATGAATAAGAATGATATGAATAACTTTGTTTTTGTTCTGCCATTTTTTTCTTCTTAAAACTGCAGATTGTTCTCTGGCAACCATTGATGGCAGACTTGATTGGGAAGAAGCAAGAAATTCATTTTTTTGTGAATGAGTCAGATGTAGGCATTGTGAAAGTCCACTTAAACGAGAGCAGAATTCCATTCTGGTAAGCATCATTCTAGATTTATTGAGTAGCTATTAGTATAAGCTCCAAGGAGCTCTGGTAGCGTAGTGGTTATGAATCAGGCTGTTAATCTCACAGTTAGCAGTTCAAAACTACCAGCTGTTCTGCAGGAGAAAGATTAGGCTTTCTGATCCCATAAAGATTTGCAGGCTCGAAAACCCTGTACAGGGTCGCTATGAGTTGGAACTGACAACAGGTACATAACAACAATTATAAGCTCCTGTTATATATCTTAAGGAGCTCTGGTGCTTCTGTGCGATCAGCATTGGACTGCTAACTACAAGGTAAGAGGTTCAAACCTACTCTCTGGGAGAAAGATGTCTGCTCCCGTAGAGATTTACAGTCTCAGAAACCCTACATAAGGTCTCTATGAGTCAGAATCAACTTGATGACAGTGGATTTGTTTCTTGGTATTATACGGTTTAGAGTTCCCCGAGTGGCATAAACAATTAGCCTCTAAATTGCTGACTGAAAGATTAGTGGTTTGAGTCCACACAGAGGCACCTCGGAAGAGAGGTCTGACAACCTACTTCCAAAATATCAACCATTGAAAGCCCCATGGAGCTAAGTATATAATCGGGGCAGCAACACTAGTGAGGTATGTGTACTATAGAATTGTCAGCCATTTGAAATCAAAAGGACAGCTCTTACCCAAGAACAAAGTACAGAAAGGTTGGGAAAGAGGAACGGAAACGAGAAACACAGGCAGGAGACCAGATAAGTGACGTCACATGGAGGGGATAGCAATCATTGAAATGAGATAAAGTGTATGATTTGTTGAATGGAAAACTTATAATCTGCTCTACAAATGTTCACTCAATTAACAACAAAACATTAACAATAAAATACATAAGGAACGCAGTTCTACCCTGACATACACGGGGTCACCCAAGCTGCAATCGACACAAAGGCTACGGGCTTTATTTTGTTGTTGTTGTTTTCATTTTGGTGACCCCATATGATGAGCACTGTACTGAGAATCATAAGGTCTGCATTTTGAGCCCACCAGCATCTCCACAGGAGAAAAATGAGCTTTCTGCTTCCACAAAGATTTAAAGCCCCAGAAACTCTAAATAGGGTCACTGTGAGTTGGAACCAACTCTATGACACTTAGGTTGAGCAGTGGACTGCAAACCAAAAGTTCAGCAGTTTGAGCCCACCAGCCCATCAGTGAGTTTGAACCACTGACCTTAAGGATAGCACTCTAGTGCTTACCCTACAATGCCTCACCAGGACTAGGACTGTTTGAGGTAGATACTATTCCTATTATTGTTGCTAAGTGCTGTTAAATTTGTTGTTGTTGTTGTTAAGTGCCATCGAGTCAGTTCTGACCCATAGCAACCCTGTATAGGGTTTCCAAGGAGCAGCTGGTGAGCTTGAACCACTGACCTTGCAGTTCAAATGGATTTGCAGTTTGGCGCATTAACCTACAGCGCCACACTTGTTGTTAAGTGCTGTTAAATCATAGTGTTCTGTATAGGGTTTCCTAGAAATGACTACTGTGTTTGAACCATCGATTTTGTGGTTAGAGGTCTAGTACTTATCCTACAGAGCCACACCAGGACAAAAATGGATGTTTAATAAAGAAATTTCTCAAGGTAAGCAACCTATAAAAGGGAAGAACTAGGAGTCAAAATCTTTCTGATACAAGAGCGTTGGTTCTTATTCATTGCCTAAATTGAAGCAAAAAAATATCTGTTACTATGATAAACAAAAATCCCCACTGCTCTTAGGAAATTCCAACTCATAGCACACTTAAAATTTCCTTCCACGTCATAGAATACCTTAATGTAATTTAAATGTTTGCCTAGTTAGCAGTGGTGGTACTTCTTGAAGGAAATTTAATGAGATGCTTTTCCATATCTTCTCTTTTCCTGTACTTTCATTTTTCTACTGATGTGATCATCTTTGACCACACAGAATAGCCACTATAGGTCAATGGCTGCCACTATGCAAAAGAAAAAGCGTTCTGCTTCTGTTTGGTCTGTAACTGAAAACAGAATAATACAGTGTTGCTCTTTATTGGAAAAAAAGTGTCCACTAACTTCTGTGTTCATAGTAAAGACATTGAAGGATCACACTGGGCAAATGTTGATGATAAGGGGGAGAAGGTGAGTTTTTAGAGGCTTTGAAACCTACTACATAGGAGCTATCTTCTCTCTAGTGTTCATGTAGGATATCGTGAAAGGGTTAGTGATTTTCAGCTTATAACAATGCTGACTGTTGTTGCTTGTACCTTGATGAACTTGTGCTAATAAGATTTCTGAATGATTTTGTTCTCCATGGCTACGTGTTGAGCCATCAAGGAGTCAAGTGGGAAGGTCAGAGTTCTGCGGAGAATCAGCTCATCCTGTGTTTCACCTCCTAGGGTCTTGATAGGAGACGTTGAAGAGCTCATTGTACAGCAGACTTCAAATGACACAGTCAGCCCCCGGGCGTCCTCATCATACTACGAACAGTATCACTCATTAAGTGAAGTAAGCCATATCACTTCTCTCCAAAATTCCTTGTTCCTGTTAACCAACATTGTCATTTCAACCACAGGAAATTATTACAGAAGGAGTACTGGCAGAGGAGAACTTGTGTGTGCAATAGGGTAGCAACACGTTCTTTTGCAGAGACTTGTCCTGAAAGACTGAATCATCCTTGGTGAACTGCCTCTGAGGAGGTTGGTTTTTCCAAAACTAAGAGCATCTCTAGCTATAAAGAGTAACCATGCATATTAAGAAAGAACAGGAGTAAAGAATGGGGCCCTTTAATGGAAGCATCCACAAAATATTAACAGTCCAATTAGTCATGTCTCTGAATTTTTGAAAACTCGCATTGAATATTTTTATTCTTCCTATGGAAATGAAATGTCCCCATACGACTAGCACTGAACTGTGTGAACCACAAGATCTGTGGTTTGAGCCTACCAGATCCTCAGGTGAAAAATGAAACTTTCTGCTCCCGCGGGGATTTAAAGCTTCAGAAACCCTGTACAGGGTCGTTATGATTTGGATCCGACTCAGTGGCACTTAGCAACAACAACATTCTATCTATGAGGAATCTATTTGAAACAATAATCATACCAGTATTTTAATCTTGAAGAAGTTGGATAATGTATTTCTTTTTGATCAATACTTACAAGTTCCAGTTTAATTGGTCTCAGAAAACTTCCACATAATTTAAAGAAAATCATATTGGTTAGTCTCAAAGGATAAATTCTTGGCAAACTTTCTCTTTTATCTAGAATACCAAAGGAATAAAAATCTCTTGATGTTGTTCTCTTTTCATATGAAACTGTTATTATATTGCCTAATGTATTTTCATCATCTTGGACTAAATGCCCAGAAGCCATTTAGGGATATAATCATACTTCTAAGACACCTTCTAAGACTAAAGTAATAAAAATAAAATTCCTATTTACTCTTCGGGAACCTCTATGCCTTTCTTATTAGTTAAACCAGTACCCAATCTGCTTCTAGAACCCATGTTCTGGGCTGACTGATGTGGTTTTAAAAACTTGCCTCCCCTTCCTCTACCTCGCCTATTCTACCTCCATCTCCATCATCTGCCACCAGCACTTCAATAAGTAAGCTTGATGCCACGAGCTGAGTGGCAGGTAGTCACAACTTGGAAAGTTGAGAAGACTGCATTACTGATATGTGAACTTAGTGAGAGGAAAAAAAAAGTCTTAAACCGAAGGATTTAAATTCTTAAATTTATTTTTTAAACTATTGTGTCCAAAAGAGTTAAGTTTTCTTTCTACATATCCAGAAAGGACATGATATGAGATGAGGGGAAAAATCAACAAAAACAAATAAGCTCATGACATTCCCGAAAATATTTTTCTATTCTTCCCTCTCCCCTGAGCTTTCCTAAGAGGATCATGGGAATCATACAATCTTGATCTCAAGAGATTCAGTTAAATCCTTTATCAGTGCACTGCTTCTGACAATATCTCTCAGATATCTCTCCATTAGCCCCAACCACATAATCATCTGGTGAGCAGGACAGTGGCTTTTACCACTGGTTCAGACCAGAGAATGGAGTTCCACAGTGGGGACAAAGAAACAAGGGGCCATAAAATAGTTCTGGTAACAAATGGCAAAAGAAAAGCGTATGAAATAAGCCAACTCTGTCAAATTGCCTCTAACAGTCTCTCAAATGAAGGAAATCTACTGAACCATCAATGCTGTAACATACACCAATCATACAAATGATTCTGACTTATGGTGACTCTAGGTGTGGCAGAATGAAGCTGTGCTCACTGGGGTTTTCAGTGGCTGATATTTTTGAAATAGACCACTAGGCCTTTCGTTCAAGCCTCCTCTGGGTGAACCTGCAACCTTTTGGTTAGCAGCCAAGGACTCTCAAATCTAGTAGTTCTCTCAGATGTGTTTATGCCTCAGAAGAAATTGAGTCCCAGCAAGGAAATTCCTGGTGATTAAATTTCAGATACCATAAACACTAAGAGGATTGCTATCTGATGACAAGTGGGCCTTTGAGATGACCTTTAATTTCCCAGCATGGGGACAACCACTTACATATATCTTTCCCCTAATTATGTCTGTCACTCTGGGCAAATCCAAGGAAAAAGGGAACTCCAGTTTACTTTAGTCAGGATTCTTCTTTGAAGAACTGAACCTTTAGGACAGTTCTCACAAATAAGGCCATGTGAGTTGGTTGTACTCATTTCAAAAGTTTTGTGAATTTAAGTGTGACCCCTGGGAAGTTGGCCCCCATTAAAATATGCTTGAGTTCAGTACCAGCTCAAATGAGACTCCAGTGACTGCTTTGAAGCTTTGCATCAGTTACAGATGTAGTTTAGGTTTCCTTTCCTGTATATGTAACCTCAACTATGTGGGGTCCTGGTGTGAAGAAGTAGGGTAAGCACTGGGCTGCAAGGTCAGTTTGAACCACAAGGTTGTTGTTAAGTGCCGTTGAGTCAGTTCCGACCCATAGCGACCCTGAACAGGATTTCCAAGGCTGTAAACCTTTACTGGAGCAGAAAGCCTCATCTTTCTCCCACGGAGCTTGTTAGTTTCAAACTGCTGACCTTGAGGTTTGCAGCCCAATGTGTAACCACTATGCTACCAGACGCAGTTCAAATTCATCAGCCGCTGCTTGGAAACCCTATACAGGACCTCTATGAATCGGAATTGACTCAACAGCACTTAATATTACTGGTCCTTGGGACTCCTGATGTGGTAATGAAGGATAAGCTCTGCACTTTGAACCACAGGTTGGCAGTTTAAGCCCACCAGCTGTTCCTTGGAAACCCTATACAGAGTCATAATGAGCCAGAACTGACTGAATGGCAATTCACAACAACATATTTGGTCCTTACTGGGTCGCTATGAGTCAGAACTGACTTGATAGCATTTAGCAATGGTAATAATCATTGGTCCTCTACCCAATAGATTGGGCCAGAACAAACTACTTCTCAGGATAGAACAGAGTTTTCCTTTTTTCCAGATTGTCCTTACCTTGACCTCTCTTGGTTCCAAATAGACCATGTGCTACGGTAGGAAATAATGGTATTTCTGTTATCTTGTGTAAAGACAATGCTCTAGGTTAGTATACAAAAGAGAATTTTATATACATATCAATATGATAAGCCTTGTAAAAAATATTTTATAGATCATTTTCCCTACTTTGTTGGGTACTTTTCTACTTTTCAAAACTTTAATTGATTTTAAATTAAATCATGCCCTAGTATTTTAATAATTATTTCCACATACAACGTTTGAGAGGAGTCCCTTGGAGATACAGTTCTCTAGTCAATGAAATGCTTCTGACTGATAGTTTCTGTTTTGATAGATCTATTCTTGGATGGAAGTTATCACTGAGCGATATCCTGATTTAGTTGAAAAAATCCACATTGGTTCCTCCTATGAGAAGAATCCACTTTATGTTTTAAAGGTATGTTGTAGAGAAAGTCCTTGATCTTTCAACTTTGTGGAGAAATTAATTCCCCAGTAGTGCTCATTATAACTTGAATTTCTGTTCTTTAAGTTCTAGAAATATTTGTATTACAAGTGTCTCTCAAGTTTAATATTCAACTGTTTAGGAGTCTGTTGTTATCTTTTAAGGTTTTGGGTTGTACAAATGGTTTGCACCCAAATACTAACTACCAATGCTCCACGGCATTTACCAACAACAGTGACACATTGCATTGAGCAAATCTGCTTGCTCTTTTGGGTGTTAAAAAGCAAAGATGTCACTGAGGACTAAAGTGTACCTGAACTAAGCCATGGTATTTTAATTGCCTTAAATACATGGGAGCACAGTGGTTCCATAGGATAAGCACTGGACTGCTAGCCATAATGTCTGTGGTTCAAGTCCACCAGCCAGCCACTCTGCTCCCTTAAAGATTTAAAGCCTCTAGAAACTCTAACAGCGGTTCGAAACTACCAGCTGCTCCTCGGGAGAAAGATGAGGCTTTCTACTCCCATAAAGATTTACAGCCTCGGAAACCCTGTACAGGGTTGCTATGGGTCGGAACCGACTCGATGGCACTTAACAACAACAAAGAAACCCTAAGGACCTCTGGTGGTGTAGTGGTTATGAATTGGGCTGCGAATCCGAAACTACCAGCTGTTCCATGGGAAAAAGATGAGGCTTTCTGTTGCTGTAAAGATTTCCAACCTCAGAAACCCTGTACAGGGTCACTATGAGTTGGAACCACTACCACCAGAAACCCGATGCAGGGTCACTATGAGTCAGAACCAACTCTACAACATCTAATAACAACAACAAAATATACATAAGTTGGACTATGAATAAGGAAGAGTGAAGAAGAAAAGGAGAACTGATGCATTTGAATTATAGTGTTGGAGAAGAATGTTAAATATACCATAGCCTGCCAGAAGAACTACCCAATATGTCTTGGAAGAAGTAAAACCAGAATGCTCCTTCTAAGCAGGACAGCAAGACTTCACCGTTTTGGGGCATGTTATCATCAGAAGGGAGTCCTGGTGTGGCTCTGTGAGTTGATTCACTAGACTGCAAAGCCAGTTTGAACTGCACAGTCGACAGTTCAAGCACACCAGCTGCTCCTCAGAAACTCTATACTGGGTCGCTGTGGTTGGAACCAATTAGACGGTACTTAAGAACAACAACAAATCATCAGAAAGGACCAGTCCCTAGAGAAAGGCATCCTGTTTGGTAAATCAGAGGGTCAGCGAAAAAAAGGAAGATCCTCAATGAGACAGATTGACACAGTAGCTCCAGCTGGGCTCAAACATAGCAATGACTGAGGATCAAATCACAGGACCAAGCAGTGCTTCCTTCTGTTATATGGGTCATTATGAGTTGGGACTGATTCGACTACATGTAATGAAACACCTAATCTAAAGGTTGGTGGTTTACCTGCCCATCGACTCCACGGAAGAAAGTCCTGGTGATCTGCTTCAGTAAAGACTGCAGCCAAGAAAACCCTATAGAGCAGGTTTTTGGGAGTGTTTTGTTTGTTTTAACTGCACTTAAAATATAATGCAGCATTCATTCAAGAGAAGCCCTAGTGATGCTCAGCTAACTAATTGATGGCTAGTTTGAACCCACCAGCCTGTTCATAGGGAAATATGTGGCAGTCTCCTAACATAAAGATTTCAGTCTAGGAGACCCCCACCCCCATTGGATTGTTTACTCTGTCTTCTAGGGCCACTATGAGTAACTAATAGTAAGGGGTATTTAAGAATCAGAAACTCAGTTCTAGAAGCAACTCTGTTCCTGTTTATGTGACATTAGACAAGTTACTTAATTTTAAGGGGATGGGTGGGTAGGGGTAAAGAGTGAGGGTAAGAGTTGGGACTATGGCTAGGTCTTGGCTAGGCCTAGGACTTCATTTAGTATGGGGGCTATGGTTAGGACTGTGGTTTAGTGTTAGAGGTGAAGTTTGGGTTAGGGCTAGGAGTAAGGCTTGGTTTAATTATTAGGGTTTCAGTTAGGTTTTTTTCAAATTTTTTTCCTGAAATCTATTTTATTTCCTCTTAATTTTGAAGTTCTAAAACTGGATTATCCCTTCTTTTGTCTTTTCTTTTTGATGTTGTTGTAACTATGTCTCTGGTCCTTTCTTTTCAGTCTTACAAGTCTATTTTACTTTGCATGCTTCTATTTCTGGGCTGAATCTAGGTGATACTGTCATATAAGTTAGTCTCGGTTGTTGTCTTCTGTTGTTGGTTCTTTGTCTAAAAAACTCCCTTTAGTATTTTCTCTAGGGTTGGTATGGTTTTTACAAATTCTTTTAATTGCTTTTATTTTCAGACTAAATTTATTTTCTTTTTAAAGTTTTATTGTGAATTATGTGTTGGACTCAATTTTGCTGTCTTATTTTGGGGACAGTTTTACTGGATATATGATTCTTGGTTGGCGATTTTTTTTCTTTCAGAGTTTTACGTACATCATTCCATTGTCTCCTTGTCTGCATGGTTTATGCTGAGAAAACAGAGCTTAGTTTTATTAGTTCTCTTTTGTAGGTAACTTTTCATTTTTCCTGAGCTAATCTCAGGATTCTCTGGTTTAAAAAAGTGTGATTATAATATGTTTTAGTGTTTTTCTTTTGAGATCTATCATGTTTGGAGTTTGTTCAGCCTCTTGAAAACTTTTTCTAATCTTTCATGATGTTAGGAAACTTAGGAAACTTTTCTTTCAACAACTTCTGAACAATATTCTCTATGGATTTTTTTTTTTTTTTTTTTGTCTCTTCTTATCCTGGAATTCCAATCATATGTAAGTTATTCTTCTTGATAGTGTTCCACATAAATCTTAGACTTTTAAATTTTTTTTCGTTCTTTTTTCTGATAGTTTCTCCAGCAGGTGATTATTGAGAAATTTTCTTCAAAGTCAGTAATTTGACTTTTCATTAATTCTGTTTGGTTTCTTTGCCCTTTTGGTGTATTATTTCTTTCTGAAGTCAGAGTGTTAATTGTCTGGCTTTCTAATTGCTGGTTTTGCTTTTTTCAATTATTTTGTCAATTTATTTCCTGATTCCCCCTCCCCCATAGTTTTGTCTATATCTTCCTTTATTTCATCTGTAGTTTTCTTCACCTTTCTCACAATCTGTTGAAGTTGCCTAAATTAGCATTCTTTTAAATTCCTTATCTGGTTGTTGTGATACCAATTCTAGTGCCACATTTTCTGACTCTGTATTTTGGTCACTTGTTTAAAGCACACTGTCTTGTTTCTTTGTGTAAACTGAAATACTCTGTTTTCTCTGCAACATTGTTGTTGTTGTTAAGTGCCATTGAGTTAGTTCCAACCCATAGCAATGCTGTATAGGGTTTCCAAGGAGCTTTTGGTGAGCTTGAACCACCGACTTTGCAGTCCGGCACATTAACCAACAGCACCGCACCAGGACTCTGAGACATTGTGGTATAGTATTTATATTAGTTGATGATTGTATATTAGTGTGTCTCAGTCACACACCACCTGCATCCTGGTCGATGTGGTAGAGCCTGGAAGTATGAACACAGTTTGTTCTCTGTTCACTGTTTGTGTATTTTAGTTCAAGGCAGGTTCACATGCCTCCAGAAGCAGGGGCCCTGTTCCAGGCACTCGATCCCAGGTAGAGCAGAGGCTGGGCAGGATGGGATACCACTGCTCACTGGGCTAACAAGGGCAGGGACTGACCATGCCCCTGACTACCAGAAGGGCATGGGAACAAGGGAAAACAGCACTCCCTTATTGCCAACCTCCAGCCACATCCTGTGCCCACAGGCCACTGTATTGATAGCTGCTCACAAAAGCTCAAGATGGCTGCACCACCCCACATCAGCCCACAGCCCACTCACTTTTCTTCTCTCTCTCTGCTCCTGTCCAGTTGACACTCAATCCACCTCTCTGTCCTATCCTCTGATGCTCATGGTTCCAGGGTCACCATCTTTTATCTGTCTCACTAGGTTCCCCTGGTCCTGATTATAGAGTGACAGCTCAGCGTGTTTACTCTGCCATCTTGTCTCAGACCAAGCCATTTAACTTTTCTGGGCTTCATTCAGTACCCACATTCATACAATGAGGGGACTTCTCTGGATTCACTCTCAAATTCTATTGTGTTTTATATCACTACTACCTTACTTAGACAAAAAAGAAAGAAAAGTAGAGGAGTCGCCTGTTGGAAAAACACTGTTGTAGTTTTTGGGACCAAAGAAAAGGCTGAACATTGCAGCCCAGGGAAGGAAGAAAAAACTAGGGCAAATCTGGAAACTGTCCCAGTAGGGCTCATATAATAGCTTCTGTTCCAACCACCATCCATAGGATTATCCATTTTCAGTTGTAAAATCTTATGGAAACGAATCTAAATTACCTACCTTGGATCAGGTGTCTCCTCTCTTGTGTAATTTGGCCTTAGTAAGGATCTGTGTTTCTCTGCTATTCATAAGGTTTTCAGTGACTAAAGACTCGGAAGTAGTTCGTCACTCTTTCTTCCTAGTCTGTCTTTGTCTGGAA
>NW_006408540.1:20962515-20974263 GCF_000296735.1 Chrysochloris asiatica | reverse complement strand
AAAGTGCCATGGGCTGCCAAAAGAACCAATAGATCTGTTTTGGAAGAAGTGCAGCCGGAGTGCTCCTTAGAGGCCAACATGGCCAAACTTCGTCTCTCATACTTTAGATATATTGTCAGGAGGGAACAGTCACTGGAGAAGGATATCATGCTTGGTAAGATGGAGGGTCTGAGAAAAAGAGGAAAACCCCAAACGAGATGGATCAGCCAGGTGGCAGCATCAATGGACTCAAGTGTGGCAACAATAGTGAGGTTGGCCCAGGATCGGACATTGTTTCGTTGTGCTGTGCATAAGGTCACTATGAGTCGGTGCTGACTCGATGTCATCTAACAACAACAAGGATCTGTGAACATAGATAATAGAAGAATTTTTAGGAGCCATATTGTTATTGTTGCTAGATGCTGTCAAGTTGGTTCTGACTTAGAGAGAACCTGTACAACAGAAAGAAACATCGTCTGGTCCAGCACTTTAATCCTAGTGGTGCAGTGATCAAAGCTTTCAGCTGCTCACTAACAGGTTGGTGCATTGGAATTCTCTCTGGGAGAAAGGTGTGGCAGTGTGCTTCCATATAGATTATAGTCTTGGAATCTCTGTGGAGCAGTTCTACTCTTGAACTGACTTAGGGGCAAATGATAACCAGGGCTCAAGGTAAGCAAAAAAAACCCCAAAACTCAAAAACCCTATTTTTTAATTTCAGCTCTGCATAGTTGTTGATTTCATAGCATTCTTCACCTTTTCTGCCCTAATATTGTGGTATAACAATTTTTTTAAGTTATTATATTATGATTTATTTTGGGGGTATATTTTGAAGAATTCAAAAGACATCTATCATTGAGTAGAGGTTGAGAATTCTTACTACTGAGAGCTGGCAGCTTGGACCAGGTCTATTCATTTGTTTGAAGTTAGGTGTGCACTTTTTTTTGTGTGAAATAAGGAAATAGGAAGGGTATGCCCTGAGGAAAGTGATGAGGAGTCTAAGTTTGTCTTTGGTGCTACTGACTTTCCTTCACCAAGTGCTTCTCAGCTTTTGGTGTGTCTTCACATCTCCTATGAAAGGCCACTCACCTAACCTCCGCTTGTTTACCTAATGTGAATGTACGGCCTGAAGCCCTAATTGTCTGGTGTGGACTTCTCCATTTTCATGTGCAGTTCTGATGTGAAGTGTTTGGAGAAAGGAGCTTGAAATGAAGAATACAAGCCTTACTCTACGCACAACAGTTATGTGACCTTAGCTGCTATCCGTTAATCTCACCAGCTTCTTAATTTTCCCTGATAATTCTCAAAGGAATGAAGACAAAAAGACTTACTGTTTTTATTTTTTGGTTTTCTTTGAGGTTTCCAAACAAGAACAAACAGCTAAAAATGCTGTCTGGATTGACTGTGGCATCCATGCCAGAGAATGGATTTCTCCCGCCTTCTGCTTGTGGTTCATTGGCTATGTAAGTATTCATGTTCCTCTAAGTATGTGGCCTAAGATCACCTGTATCTGAATGAACTGAGCTACTTTATTGCATTCTCCCAAGTTAGGTCATAGATTCCTGACTCAGAATCTCTAGAAGTGAGGTTTGGGTGAGGCTTCGTTATTCAAATTAAGTTTTCAAATCATGATCACAAGCATTTAAATCACCATAAAGATTGTTGAAGAGCTTTGGTGGTACAATGGCTTACACATTCAACTGTTAAACTAAGGGGTAACAGAGAAAAGGCCTGGTGAACTGCTCCCATATAGATTGTTGTTGTTGTTGTTGTTAAGTGCCATTGAGGTGGTTCCGACCCATAGCAACCCTGTATAGTGTTTCCGAGAAGCAACTAGTGAGCTTAGACCTCCAACCTTGTGGTTCAAACGACTTTGTAGTCCAGCGCATTAACCCACAGCGCCACCCATAAAGATTGTTGTTGTTGTTGTTATGTGCCGTGGAGTCAGTTCTGACTCATACCGTCCCTGTAACAGGGTTTCCAAGGCTGTAAATCTTAATGGGAGCAGAAAACCTCATCTTTCTCCTGTGAAACAGCTGGTAGTTTCAAACTGCTGACCTTGAAGTTCGCATCCCGATTCGTAACCACTACGCTACCAGAGCTCCTTAATAAAGATTACAGCCTAGAAAATCCTATGGGGCAATTCTATTCTGCCATATGAGGTCACTTTGAGTTTGAAAATAGTTCAACAATACATACCACCACCACAAAAACTATGATCTTTATCTTCTTACATTTCTACCTGGATTGAACACTGGAGAAAATTAATAAATAACACATTAATCATAATATATTTACTAAATGCAAGAAAGAAGTGAAATAATTATGTAAATTGGGTCCCAATTCAATCTTATTCCTTTTGGTTTGAACTATCTAGCCATCTTGCCATTTTTTTGACTCTGGAAATTAAACATTACATAGCAGATCATATTTTTCTACATGTCATAATTGGGGATTTTGTCTTTGAAGAAAGGCTTGACATCAAAGGAAACTATATATAAGACAAATTCATTGTTGTTGTTATGTGCCATGGAGTTGATTCCCACTCACAGCGACCCTGTACAGGGTTTCCAAGACTGTAAATCTTTACCGAAGCAGAAAGCCTCCTCTTTCTTCTGCAGAACAGCTGGTAGTTTCGAACTGCTGACCTTGTGGCTCACAGCCCGATTTGTAACCACTACGCTACCAGAGCTCCTTATATAATACAAATAGTATATCATAAAAGTAAGTATATATGTATATTATATTTATATATATATGGCTTTTGGCTGTGTGCCGTGGAGTCAGTTCCGACTCATAGCGACCCTGTACAGGGTTTCCGAGGCTGTAAATTTTTACGGGAGTAAAAATCTTTATCGCCTCATCTTTCTCCCGCGGAACAGCTGGTAGTTTTGAACTGCTAACCTTGCAGTTCGCAGCCCAATTCATAACCATTACACTACTAGAGCTCATATATATAATGACTATGCTGTTGTTGTTAAGTGTTGTAGAGTCAGTTCTGACTCACAACAACCCTGTGTAGTGTTTCTGAGGAGCCCCGGATGAATTTGAATCACTGATCTTTTGTTTCAAATTGACCTTGCAATTGAGTGTTTATCCTATAGCGCTACACCAGGACTATACACCTTCATAAAAAATAAAAGTAGTAAAGAAACCCATCCAGTCCTATAAAATGGCCATGTTTCCTCTATCCTGATTTATATAAAGAGCCATTGCCACTGGGAAAATAATTCAAAATATGTGTTCCTCCTGTAATGGTTACTCTAGTCTGCATACACATAGATTCATAGAAGCACAAAATAGAAGAGTTAGAAATGTAGCTGGATCTACCTTAACCAATGAGCGATATCAGCAGTGAAGGTAACATTCAAAGGTAGAAGGCAGAACTATGCTTGTCACTGCTGGCTCTTGACAAATGCAGCATCTCTAGTACCCTTCTACTCCCCTCCCCACTAATGGGAGTTGCAGCATCCTGGAAACTATCAACAAGTTCCCAACCAGTGCTGATCCTCCACTGGAGAAACGTGGATGGTTCCAACTGACCCCTCCATTTTGATGATCTGGACTTTTCTTAAAGTTGGGTCGTTTTACTCCTTGTGGGAGCAGTCGTTCATATAAACAGATGGACACAAATCAAGAACAAAGAAAACAATGAAACATTTTCTTTTCTTTCCATCACTATGCCTGAAAAGAGCTAAGAAGCAAATACCATTCACATTGACTCTCATACTGATGAAGCTGTCCCTAATGCATTCTTTCCAACCCAACACTTTTCTCTGCTGTTAAGCAACCTACCTTTTACCCCACAAAAACATTAAATCTTTGTAAGATTAAATTACTTATTCTACAAACAATTATCAATCCTTACAAGGTTCCTAACCCCAGAGAGAAAATGCAGAACAAGATATAGCCTGAAGACCTTACAAGTTAGTCTTTTTCTCCAACCATGTGAACCAGTATTTTGTAACCCAAGCCTACAAAATCATTACGCTCTTTAAAAAATAGACAACTAAGAAGCTCTGTTTCGGAATGGACCATTGTGAGCCATAGGGTTTTCATTGGTTGAGTTTTCAGAAGTAGAACACCTGGGCTTTTTCCTCAGGAAGCTTAAGGCCAGTCACTTCTCTCTGAGCCCTTCACACATTTTCTCTCAGACCATGAACAAATTGTTGTTCTTGTTAAGTGCCATTGAGTCGGTTCTGACGCATAGCGACCCTGTATAGGATTTCTGAGGAGTGGCTGGCAAGTTTGATTCGCCGACCTTGCGGTTCAAACCAACTTTGCAGTCCAGCACCTTAACCCACAGGGCCACCCCTTCTATTTCCACAAAGAGCCCATATGATGTAATGAAATGACTAAGTGCTCAGCCACTAACCAAACAGTGGGTGGTTCAAACCCACTTGCTACTCCCCGTGAAAGATTTGCTCCCACAAAGATTAGTCTAGGAAACCTGATGGAGCAGTTCTCCTCTGTCATATGGGATTACTATTTCTCAGAACTGACTGTATGGTGCACAACAACAATCTTTTTCTAATAACAAATGCCAAGTTATTACTGAAAAATATCTCCAACACAAATTTACAAGTCTGTAGTGTCAAAAATGCATTTAACAGTTCACTACTTAAGAGATGGAGTCTTAGTGTGGTGCTGTGGGATAATGCACTAGACCGAAACATCAGCTTGAATTGCAAGGCTGGCAGTTCGAATTCACCAGCAGCTCCTCAGAAACCCTATATTGGGTCGCTATGAGTCGGAACCAACTCAATGGCACTTAATGACTTAAGAGAGAGTTTCTCTCAGTCTATAAATGTTACTTCTTTTCCAAGAAACTTCTATTTGTGATCTGTGGTAGATTTAAAAAAACACCACCATCAACAGTAACAAAAACCTTGCATTTTTTTTTCCCCTTACACTTGTCCCATATTTCTTAAGTGATTACCCATTGCAAAAGGTTTTAACATGACTCTTGTGATCATTTTAAAGAAAAATATGGATATAATAGTTTAAATATCTAAAGGTAAAATGATAAAATTTTAGCTATAATACATGTAGGACTCAAAAGACTTGTTTTGTTTTTGTCAATAATAGAAAAATAATTCTTTTTTTTAAAAAAAGTTTTCATTGTGAATTGAATGAAAGTTTACAAGGCAGATCATCAATTTTATATTCAACAAATGGAAAAAAGAAATCTTAACAAAAGCTTTTGAATCAAAGTAGGGACAACAAACTATTTTAAATGAATCCAAAAACTAATGCTGTCACAGAAAGAGATTTAAAAATCAAACTTAGCCCTAGAAGAAATGATTTAACCAACTAAAATGTGTCTTTATGGCCCTCCTACCTCTCTTGGTCATTTTGAATGAATTTCTCAGTCATCAGAATATGGGGCCCTAAACTGATTCTGAGTCCTGAAGCAGAGCAGACAGGTGTCAGATGATGCCAATGAGGAAACTCTTAGCTATCACCTAGAAAAGATTTCCACTGATTTTAATGCCAAGTGATGTGGTGTTTGAGAAAAATATTCATTTCCAGCGAGAATTTACCTCCACAACAATTTCTAGAGAGAATTTAGAAAATAGCAGCTATGAGAGCTCCCCTAAAAACAATCTGTGTGAGTCCAAAAGGTCAACATTGAATCCAAAGCAAAGATGAGACGATAAGGGAATAGGGAAACTAGATTACTGGAAATGAAGAAACCAGAACACAATTTAAAAGAATGATGATACATTGTGAAAAAGGTAACAAAAATCACAAATCAGTTTGTGCGGAAATTGTCAGATAAGAAACTTTATTGTATAATGGGAACTTGCTGTGTAAGTTTTCACCAAATATTTGATAAAGTATTATTGAAAAGAATAATACCATCTAATCATATTTGGGCATAAGACAAAGTTCATTTAAACTCTGATTGATAAGAATTATTGAAAAGGAAGTTGTACTATAGGTTTTTTCCCCTTAAATAATTGCATATTTTTGTTGTTGCTGTTAAGTGCTGTCGAGTCAACTCCGACCCATAGTGACCCTGTATAGGGTTTCCGAGGAGCAGGTGGTGAGCTTGAACCACCAACCTTGCAGTTCAAACGGCTTTGCAGTCTGTAATATTAACCCACAGTGCCACACCAGGACTCCATATAGTACATTTTATTATCTTATTTTATGGATCATAAGGAATTGGTTTTTAGAAGGAAATTTTAGAAAATTTATTATTACTTTTTCTGCCTCTATTAAATAAGGAGACTGTGCACCCATGTCCAAGGCATTGACCATTTGTTGTTATTGTTGTTAGGTGCCATCAAACCGGTTCTGCCTCATAGCAACCATATGCACAACAGAAGGAAACACTGTCTGGTCCTGTGCCAGCCTCACAGTTGAGTGAGCCCATTGCTGCTGCCACTGCTATGTCAAGCCATTAGTTAGCAGTAGATTATCTTAAATTCAGTCTTTTCTAGGGATTAATACTGTTTCTGAAAGTTAAGTGTGCAAATCTAATTTTTTTATTTATAGGTAACACAATACTATGGGAGAGAAACACTGTACACTAATCTTCTGAGACACATGGACTTCTATGTCATGCCAGTAATGAACGTGGATGGTTATGACTACAGCTGGAAAACGGTAGGTAAAGGCAAAGAATACAAAACATGGTCCCTTTGGGCATCCAGGATATCCAAGCAGAATTATTATTACAATGCTGGCTCCTTGGCACAATAGTTTAATTATGAAACGATACATTTTAATTTCTATTGTCAAGATTTTTAATATCTAGAAAAGTGGGAATGATTGCAAAATAAACTATGTATTTGGCATGCAGCTCAATGATGATCAACTCATGATCAATCTGTCAGCTCTATCCTCACCGTTTTTACCCTGAAGTGTTACTGTGAAGGAGATTCCTTCTATCACATCATTTCATCAAGAAATATTTCAATACAGGTCTGTAAGATGAAAACTCCAACCAAACTAACTGCCATCAAGTAAATCCTGATTTATTACAATCTTATAAGGCAGAGCTACCAGCTGCTCCACGGGAGAAAGATGAGGCTTTCTGCTCCCATAAAGATTTCCAGCCTCAGAAACCCTGTATAGGGTCGCTATGGGTCAGAACCGACTCGATGGCACTTAACAACAACAAGGCAGAACAGACTTGTCCCAAAGGGTTTCCAAGGTTGTAGATCTATATGGAAGCAGACTGTTACGTCTTTCTCTCACTGAGCAGCCGGTGGGTGTGACCAACCAAACTTTTGCTTAGCAGCTGAGTATTTTAGCCATTGCACCACCAGTTGATGTTATTGTTAAGTGTTGTATAGTCGGCTCAGACTCTTAGTGACCTTGTATAGGATTTCCAAGGAGTAGCTGGTATGCGTGAGCTACCAACTTTGCATTTAACAGTCCAGTGCTTATCCAACAGTGCCACACCTGGACCCCTACTCTATCAGGATGCCCTCTAAAAGAAACTGAAAAATCAAACCAGATTTTAGTCAATTTCAATTCAAAGCAACCCCACAACACAAAGTAGAACTGTTTCAAAGAATTTCCAAGGTTGTCCTGGCATGGCGCTGTGGGCTAATGCATCAGGCTGCAAAGTCTTCTGAACCGCAAGGTTGGGGTGGTTCAAGCTCACCAGCTGCTCCTTGGAAACATTACACAGGGTCACTATGGGTCGGAACCAACTCGATGGCACTTAATAACAACAAATCTTTGCAGAAGCCAATTGTCACATCTTTCTCTCGCAGAGCAGCTGGTGGGTTTGAACCACCCAGTGATCTTTCCATTAGTAGTCAAGCACTCAACCACCTGTGCCACCAAGGCTCCTTGTAAAAGAAAAGAGCTTTTTAAAAAAATGACAATTGTACCTAAAATGTAACCATTATCCTCAAGTATCTAGTCAGTATTTAAATTTCCTAATGCCTAATTCGTTTTTTTTGTTTGTTTGTTTGTTTTTTAATTAAATGTTTTTATTTTGGATTGAGTGAAAGTTTACAGGGCACATCATCAGCTTCACATTCAACCATTCATATAGCTTGTTTCATTACATTGATTATTATCCCCTCCATATATCATCAGTTAACAGTGTTTCTCTCTATCCTCTTTAGGTTTTTTTTTTGGTTTGGGGGGAACTTGCCTTTTTGGAATTTACAGTCTCGGCTTTTAGGGAAGGTTTTTACATTTGTCTGTGGATATCCAGGGCTCATGTATGAGATTATTAACAAGCATTACTGAATAATCAGATGAGGGACAGTTTGCTATGTCTACTAGGTAGCTAAAGTCTGATCCTCAGAGCCTATGGTTTGGATGGTCAACAACGCTTGGGCCCACAGGGTCTTGACCTCCTGACCGGGTCTGCACGGTCTGCATCAGATTCCCCCTTATTTATTGTTTGTTTAAGGGACGCTGCCTGTGTTAGGCGGTCAGTGTGAATTCCTCAGTCTTACCCGTCATCAAAACTCATTGCAGCATGGCAATGGCTCTGCCTTAGGTTGCCGAGGTTCCATGTGATCCTTACCCGTCTCTGGCCACACGTCCAGCATAAACAGACGCCATCCAAGGAAGGCAGGGAGGGAGGAGATCAGCTGGGGACCCCATATGCAAGACGTTGCCAGCCCACCACCTGCTCTAAGGTGACCAAGCAGGATCACTATGCTGAGGTTCAATCAAGTTCTTAGGGGATCTTACTCTCTAGCAGGGGTAGCAAATTAGTAGCCACTCAGTGCTCACTTTGAGAATTACTTATATCATAAATTTGAGCATGTAGCTGATGAATATCCACAGGCAAGTGGATATTATTCCACAACCTCCTAAAATGCTGTTGGATTAAGTTCCAATCAAGTTCTGGATTACTGAAAGATAACACAAATCTACTTATATCGTGAATAACCTTAGCTGGGAGTGTAATCTGGATATATTGGGTCTTGTTTCCCTTGAGCGATCTTCCTTTCTCTAAAGCATTTAGTCTGTTTTGTAAGCCTTTATCTATTTACTCTTGGATCATATGAGCGAGACTAATATCCCTAGACAGTTGATTTACATGGTGGGCAGGGCAAAAAAAGGTAACAATTCCTATTAGTGCAGTGATTCTTGACATGACTAATTAGTTTTTAAATTACTAATTTCTTTGATTCAAGATTCAAATAATCTTCATGTGTTATGTATGATCAATTAATGTATCTTTCATGTCTGTTTTCATTTATAGTCTCCTCCTCCTTCTCTTGCTTTCTGTTTTCTCCCCTGAATTTTACTAATTGAAGAAAAGAGTTTTTCAAAGCTAGGTTTTGCTAACTGCATTACATGCTGTAGTTTAGTACATTCCTCTGTGCTCTGTTTTCTAAAAATCAATATTTAGATTCTCGAGGCTTAATCGGATTCAGTTTTGATTTTTTTCAAAAGATTACTTCATTGTGATAATGTGTTCTCCTATCAGAATGGGTGTAATATGTGATTGTTTCCCTTATTGTGATGTTAGGTGCCATTGGATACACAATGCCAGTTTCCATTAAGTCTTATTAGGAATAGATTGAATAGAATTTTGAGTTTTTAAAAATCATGAATTTCAAGAGTTAGAACAACATTTGAACTGCACTTGCATCTTAATGGAATTGCATTCTAATTAATAAGTTAATTTAAACCTCAGAACCCTCTACATTGTAGGATATGCACTGGACTGCAAACCACAAGGTTGGTGGTTCGAACCCACCAGCTACTCCTTGAAAACCCTTTACACAGTCACTAAGAGTTAGAATTGACTTGATGGCACTTACAACAATGCTTCTGCCTCAATCATAAGTATAAACTTCATGGTCAAGTTCATTTCTATTGGAAAATTTGTAGTCCATCAGCATCATGAATCATGTAAACTTGCTCACTAAATATGGAGTACAGATCTTTATAATTTCCTGAGGGACACATAAAACATAACATCAGTGTTTTGAAAAGCTTATTCAAGTAGGTTTTCATGAAAGGGAATGGCTGGAGTGATTAGGTATAAAATGATAGAACAGCTGGTGGATTTGAACTGCTGACCCTGTGGTTCACAGTCCAGTGCTGATCCTACAGCACCACATCAGGAGTTTGTAAGTGGGGGTAAATGATAAGTAGTTTGCGCAGTGCATAACACATACTCGGTGTTCAATAAATGGTCACTGTTATATACGGTGAGAAACAGAATTTCTAATTATTGTGGGATCCAAGTTTCTGGAGCCATGGAAGTTGAAAATGGCCCACCCAAGCTATCACCAGAGGTACTCTTTGAACCTTAAACTTTCAGCCACAAAAATTCATTTACTAAAAGCTGACTTTTAAGTCAAATAATAGTGTAGCTTACTTAGTAAAGAACATGTCAAAAACCCATACTTGCAGAGAAACACCAAAAAAAATGAGCAGAGCAGAATATATTTGTTATGAGTAAACATGATTCCAATCACAGAATGTATAGGGAAGAGACTCCGAAGAGGGGATGTGCAAGTGGGTTATATGATAGGACATTGTTATATTAATTTCTCAAGAGATCGCACCAACACACAAAGCAGGTTTCAGAAGTGGTCATCAAGCACATGCCATATATCCTAAAGCAGCCTGGAGTCAGTCCCTGGAGTTCCTACTTCTAGAAGCAGGCTGCACAGAAATGCTTTTCTAGAAGAATGCAGTGCCAAAGGCCAAACATCTCCATTGGAAAGGCTTACTGACCTCTTGTTAGTTACCTGAAGGTAACTCCAGGGAACCTGCTCCTTCAAATTCCAAAGGACACCAAGGGAAGATGGCCTGGGTGGGTCAGCCCAACTCCCTGAACCAAGAAATCTGGATTCCAGGAGAATCCAAATGATGTTGTCAGACATTTGCCTTGGGCTCTGTGCTTTTTTAAAGAATTATCCAGGTGCAGCCAGTTTCCGCAACAGAAACACCAGCAGCAACTCGGAGTTGTTCTAAAAGAGAATGTTATATGTCCATATGTTGTTATGCAAACACTCTTCCTGTCCTGATTTCATTACAATATACCATCGCTAGTGGTTACGAATCAGGCTGTGAACCACAAGGTTAGCAGTTCGAAACTACCAGCTGTTCCACAGGAGAAAGACAAGGCTTTCTGCTCCGGTAAAGTTTTTCAGCCTCGGAAACCCTGTATAGGGTCTCTATGAGTCGGAAACGACTCCACGGCACATAACACCAGTGATAAATTTGGCATAGGAATCTGTGAAAGATTTATCTTTATAAAAGTGATGTAGCACTAGAGACACTCATTCATCTATGTCCAGAAATGCCAAAGACTGATTGAAAGAGACCCATAGTTGTACCCATTCCAAAGAGAGGTAACCCACTGGAATGCGGAAATCATCGGACAATATCATTAATATAACATGCACGTAAAATTTTGCTGATGAAAATTCAAAAGCAGCTACAACAGTACACTGGCAGTCATTTAAAAGTTATGGGTGGTGGAGATGTGACGATACCTCTAACTGAGTGACTCTGGACTTCAAACAATCAGGCCAATTTCCCATTTGTGTAAACTGGGATGTTTGATAATAACATGAATGGTTGCACAGATTTTGTTTAAATTATGGGGTTGAGATGATGTGACAGCTCCACAGCATGTACAGTTTGTTACTACAGTTGTCCTAATGCAATATGTCATTTGCTTTCTTGGCTGCTGCTTCCCTAAGTTTGATTGTGGATCCAAGCAAAATGAAGCGTTTGACGGCTTTAATCTTTTCTCTCTTCAAAGTTGTTGTTGTTGGCAGGTGCCATCGAGTCGGAACTGACTCATAGCGACCCCATGCA
>NW_006408540.1:20940183-20955845 GCF_000296735.1 Chrysochloris asiatica | reverse complement strand
ATGCCGATAATTCTTAAGTTATTCCTCTTCATGTTGTCCAACATGAATCTTAGACCATCTTCAGAATTTGTTATCCTTTTCTGTGTTTGTTCTTCTATCTTAGTGGTATTCAGAGATTTGTCTATAAATTCAGGTGGGATGTGTTCAAGGCCATAGTTTGGTTCTTGTGGCCTTTAAAAAAATATTCTTCGGCTTCAAGAACTTGCATGTGAGTAGTTGATGGTCTATTCCACAGTCTGCCCCTGGCCTTGTTTTAACTGATTTTATTGAGATTTTCCACCATTCTTTCCACAGATGTAGTCAAATTGACTCCTCTGTATTCCATTTGGTGAAGTTATGTTGTTTTAAAAAGGTATTTTCAATGAAGAAGTCATTGGTCTTGCAAAACTCTATCATGTGATCTCAGCATTATTTCTATCACCAATGCCAGATTTTACCACTACTGATCTTTATCTTTGTGTCCAATCTTTACATTCCAATCACCAGTAATTATCAATATATGTTGATTGCATGTTTGATTAATTTTAGATTGAAGAAGGTAGAATTGTTCAAGTTCATCATCACTGACCTTAGTAGATGGTGTATAAATTTGAAAAATAGTTACGTATTAACTGGTCTTCCTTGTAAGTGTATGGATATTAACCTATCACAGACAGCATTAACTTCAAGTTCGATCTTTAAATGTTCTTTTTATGATGAAAGTGATGCTAATCCTCTTGAATTTGTGATTCCTGCCATAGTAAATCATGTGATTGTCAGACTTAAAATGGCCAATGCCAGTCCATTCAGCTTACTAATGCCTAGGATGGAGTCCTGGTATGGCACTGTAGAATAAGCACTGGACTGCTAATACAAAGTTGGTGTTCAAACCCACTAGTTGTTCATCAGAAACCATAAACTTATTGGGACTTAGCAACAACATTGCCTAGGATATTGATCTATCGTTTTTGACAACATACAATTTTCCTAGATTCATACTTTGAATCTTCCATGTTCCAGTTACTAATGGATATTTGCAGCTCTTTCTCCTCATTTTGAGTTGTGACCCATCAGCAAATGAAAGTTTCAAAAGTTTTGCTTCATTCATGGCATCATGGTCAACTCTACTTTGAGGAGGCAATTCTTCCCCAGTTGTATTTTGAGTACCTTCTAACCTGAAGGACTCATCTTCTGGCACAGAGACATGTTTAAACATGTTTTCTTTAGAATAAACTCATATATGTATGGACTAGAACCCTAGTAACAGTATATATATTTTTTAACTTACCCTTGTATACGTCAAAATTGATCTACTAATACAACTTAACTTGGTTAAAGCTATAACAGAAAATTTTATCAGCAATGTGAAACACTCAATAATAGACTTCATCATGGTTACTACAATAGGGGAGGGAGACTAGAGTTTATTCTGAGCTCCAATTGCGCTATAGCAGAGGGCAGGATGGATGTTGAAGATTGAAGTGAGCTTGTGAGGAAAGTTCTGTAGGACATTAGAGAGGGGTTAGGCAATGATCTGTGTTAATTACATAGGGTTATGTCCTGAGTTTACTGTTGTTGATAGTTTGAACAGTATCTGGACTCTGTAAGGCCAGGATGAGACACAGGTCAGAGCCTTTAGTCAGGAAGAACCCTACCTAATTACTAGGCAAGCTGAGGGGAACATCAAGGCCATTAAAGTCAGTCATTTTCTGAAACACTTACACATGACATCCTAAACCGTCAAGTCAATTTCAACTCATCTCATGCCTGACAGACAGAGCAGAACTGCCTCATAGGGATTCCAAGGTCATTATCTCTAGAGAAGCAGACAGCCACATCTTTCCCCTGCAGAGGGGTGGTGAGTTCAAACCACCAGTCTTTCTATTAACAGTCCAGTACTTAACCACTGTGCCACCAGGGTTCTTAGGAACACAAAAAGGTGGGCAAATTTCTTTCATCTCCACTGTGTTTACAGATCATAGGCCTCAACACCAACTAAGCTAAGATAGTCTGAGTGAGAATGACAGACCTGGATAGAAATAGAGGCTGTGACAAAAGAGTGAGGGAATGAATGAGGAAAGAGAGAGGACTGCAGAACAGAGAGCCACCCAACCAGCCTTCTTGATCTTTTAAAGGTTCTGGTGTGGTGCTGTAGGGTAAGCACTAGACTGCTAACTAAATAAGCAGTTCAAACCTACCAGCTGCTCCTTGGAAATCCTATACAGGGTTTCTATGAGTCAATGACACTTAACAACAACAACTATGTTTCTGTGGATCACAAATATGACCATCTTGGCTATCTGTTTGTATTTTGTTTATTCAGAATCGGATGTGGAGAAAGAACCGATCTCTTCATGGGAATAATCAATGCATCGGAACAGATCTGAACAGGAACTTTGCTTCTAAACACTGGTGTGGTATGTGTGTGCTCTGCTTCTAATTATATTACATTAGTAGACGGCTGATGTTGCTAGAGAAAGGCCCATTAATGGAAACAAATTCAGTGAAATGGAAAAAAGAGTCGGTTCTGATTCATAGTGACTCTTTAATGACAGAGTAGAATGAACGATTCCATGGAGTTTCTAAAGTTGTAAATCTTTACAAAAGCCCACTGCCACAGTTTTCTCCTATGGAGTGGCTGGTGGGTTTGAACACCAATCTTTGGTTAGCAGCCCAATGCTTAACCACTGTGGCGTCAGGGTTCGTTAATGGGAGGAAGGTTTATCTAAGTTAGGAGTCTCTGGGTAGTGCAAATATTAGCATGCTCAGTTGCCAAGTAATTGGTGAGAGGCCTGAGACCACTCAGAGGCACCTGGTAAGAAAGTTCTAGTGACGTATTTCCAAAAAACTAGCCACGGAAAAACATGGAGGCCACCCTTAGTTGGAGTCAACAAAACAGCAACTGGTAATAGTGAAATTTTCTGAACAAGGGAATAACTTTTAAATTAATGGAATTAGGTGAGTGTTAACTAGAGTCAGCAAATCACTTTAACCTCTCCTGGTTTAACCTCATATTTAAAATGAAGGATACCAATTAATTTACACATCCTTGTGTGGTGCTATAGATTAAGCACTGAATTGCTAATCACACGGTTGGTGGTTCAGACCCACCAGCCACTGTTCAGAAACCTTATATAGGGTTGCTATGAGTTGGATCCAACTCAACGGCACTTAGCAACAACAACAATTATTTAAAGTCACTTCTAGCTTCAAAATTCTGAAACGTCTATAATAATAAAGAAGTGATATTACAGTCTACGTTAATAAGCAAATAATATACATCATTGGGATATCAAAGACTACAATTTGGTGGGTACCTTTCATTTTCAATTACACACGTAAATGTTTACTTCTATTGTATTTGAAAACATTTTACTTTTCTTTTCAGTGGTGGTATAATATTTAAGCGATGGGTTGTTAACCAAAAGTGTGATGGTTCTTAATAGTGATAACAATGTTGTTGTTAAGTGTCACCAAGTTGATTCTGACTCATAGAAACCCTGCATAGGGTTTCCAAGAAGCAGATGGTGAGTTTGAATGGCTGACCTTGTGGTTCGCAGTCCAGTGCTGATCCTATAGCGCCACACCAGGAGTCCCGGTGATAACAGTGGCTGCCGTTTCTATTGCTAACTGTTATAACTTCACCAATCTCTTTGGGAGACGTGATTCCATCCATACCAGTCATAACCCTATGCCATAGGTTGATTGTGAAAGATGCTATGGGCAAGACACTGTATTCTCTGATACAGAGTGGTGGAGGTGGTGGTTATGTGCTATCGCATTGGTCCCAACTCACAGTGACCTTGTGTAGAGTATCTGAGGTTGTAAACCTTTATGGGAACAGAAAGCCTCATCTTTCTCTCATGGAACAGCGGGTACATTCAAACTGCAGGGCTCCTTGACACAGAGTTGTTATTGTTGTTAGGTGCCATTGAGTCAGTACCGACTCATAGCAACCTTATGCACCACAACCTTACAATTGTTGCCACACTTGAGCCCAAACATTTTGAAAATTACACCAACAAAAGTAGACAAAATAGATGATTGTTGTTATTAGGTGCCATCGATTTGGTACCAACCCGTAGCAAACTTACACTCAGCAGAACGAAACCCTGCCTGATCCTGGGCCAACCTCACTACTGTTGCCACGCTTGAGCCCATCGATGCTGCAACTTGGCCAATCCATCTTGTTGGATGTCTTCCTCTTTTTCTCTGACCCTCCACCTTACCAAACATGATATCCTTCTCCAGCAACTGTTCCCTCCTGACAATATGTCCAAAGTATGAGAAACGAAGTCTGGCCATCCTGGCCTCCAAGGAGCACTCTGGCTGCACTTCCTCCAACACAAATCTATTGGTTCTTTTGGCAGACCATGGAACTTTCAATATTCTCCAACTTAATAACTCAAAATCATCAGTTCTTCTACCGTCTTCCTTACTCACTGTGCAGCTTCCGCATGCATATGAGGTTATTGAAATTATCATGGTTTGGTCAGGCACACCTTAGTCCTCAAGCTGACATCTTTGCTCTTCAACACTTTAAAAAGGCAGATTTGCCTAATGTAATACGTCGTTTGATTGATACAGAGTAAAACCCCAGAAATAGGGTTTCCTTCCCCTTAATGAAGGAGCCCTAGTGGAGCCATAGTCAAAGCACTTGGCTGCTAACCAAATAGATGGCAGTTCAAACCCATGAGCCACTTTGATGAAAAAAGATATGACAGTATGCTGTCATAAAGAAAACAGCCTTAGAAAAACCCTATCTTAAGAATTTCCCACTGGAGACCAAAGGTGCTATTGTTGTTAAGTGTCTCCGAGTCAGTTCAGATACATAGCGATCGTGTATAGAGTTCCCAAGGAGTGGCTGGTGAGTTTGATCTGCTGATTCTGTGATTCAAAATGACCTTGAGGTCCAGTGCTAATCATACAGTACTGCACAAGACTCTAAAGGCTGCTGTAGCCAGTGTAAACTGGGCAAGAAGTCCAATGTAGAAATGACCTGAATAGAGTAAATGGTTGCTAAGGGTCAGACTGTCTGCATATTTCATCTGCTAGGATTCATTTCTATACCTTGTAGTTGGGGAAACAAGAAACATAAAAGATTAAATAACCTAGCTAGCTAGTAAATGGCTAGTAATTCCAAGATAATTGAAATTCTCATTAAATATATATATATATATTTTTTTTTTTTTTGAGTTTTTGGTAAAAGGTTACAAAGCACAATAGCTTCCTATTAGAAAAATTCTATAAATACTGTTCCAACCATTGGTCTGTCAGTTTGTCCTACTTTGGTGGGGTACATATTGTTTTGATGCTGGAAGCTATGCCACTGCTATTTTACATAACAACAGGATCACCCACGTTGTACAGGGTGTTTCCAGATAAAGACAGACTAGGAAGAAGGAGAGGCAGATAACTTTTTAAAGTTTTGTCACTGTAAAATTTAGGATTATCAGCAAAATATTCAAATATAGTGCCAGAAGATGAAAACATTATGAATAGCAACAGAACATTGTCATACCAGAAGATGAGCCCCTCAGGCTGGAAGGTACTAAAAGTATGACTGAGGTTTTCCTAAAAATAGAGTTGACCGTAATGGCATGAATGGAGCAAAACCTTCGGGACCTTCCTTTGCTGATGGGGCACAGCTCAAAATACGGAGAAACAGCTGCCAACATCCACTGATAATTAAAACATGGAATATACAAAGTATGAATCTTGGAAAATTGGAAGTTGTTAAACATATAACTAAAAGGTATCTATATCCTAGGCATGAGTGAGCTGACATGGACTGTTATTAGCTATTTTGATAATCACATGGTCCACTGTGTGAGGAACAACAAATTAAAGAAGAATGGAGTCACATTCATCAAAAAAAAGAACATTTCAAGATCTATACAAGGAGCTCTGGTAGCGTAGTGGTTACGAATCGGGCTGCGAACCTTAAGGTCAGTGGTTCGAAACTACCAGCTGCTCCACGGGAGAAAGATGAGGCTTTCTACTCCCGTAAAGATTTACACCCTCGGAAACCCTGTACAGGGTCGCTATGGGTCGGAACCGACTCGAAGGCACTTAACAACAACAATCCTGAAGTACAATGCTGTCTATGATCGGATAGCATTAATACTCCAACAAGAGATTCCTAGTATGGCGCTGTGGGATAAAGCACTGAAAGTGCTGAAGATAATATCCATCTGCCTACAAGGAAGACCACTTAATACCACTATTATTCAAAATTATGCACCAATGACTAAAGCCAGTGATTATGAAATTGAAGTACTCTACCAACTTCTTCAGTCTGAAATTGATCAAACATGCAATCAATATTTATTGATAATTACTCGCTAATGGAATGCAAAGCTTGGAAACTAAGAGGAAGATCAGCAATTGGAAAATATGGCCTTGGTGATGGAAATGATGCTGGATATCACATGATAGAATTTTGCAAGACCAATTACTTCTTCATTGCATATACCTTTTTTAAACAATACAAAGGATGACTATACACAGGGACCTCATCAGGTAATACACAGAAATCAAACTGACTGCATCTGTAGAAAGAGACAGTGGAAAAGCTCCATGTCATCAGCCAAAAAAAAAAGGCTAAAGGCAGACTGTAGAACAGACCAACAATTGCTCGTATGCACGTTTAGGCTGAAGATGAAGAAAATTAAAACAAAATATGACCTTGAACATATCTCAACTGAATTTAGAGATCATCTGAAGACCAGAATTTATTCATTAGACACTAAAGACTGAAGACCAGAAGAGTTGTGGTATGGCATCAAGAAAATTATACAGGAAGAAAGCAAAAGATAATTTGAGAAGACAAGAAACAAGATTAAGACCAAAATGGATGTCAGAAGCCACTGAAGCTTGCTCACCACTGTAGAAATGCTGAAGCAAAAGGAAGAAATGAGGAGTTACAACTGCTGAACAGAAAATGTCAAAGGTCAGCTCGAGAAGACAAAATCAAATATTACAACAAAACGTGCAAAGACCTGGAGTTAGAAAGCCAAAAGGGAAGAACACTCTCAGCATTTCTCAAACTGAGAGAACTGAAGAAAATTTCAAACCTCAATTTGTGGTATTGAAGGATTCTATTGGCAAAATAGTGTATGATGCAGAAACCATCAAAAGAACATGGAAGGAATATAGTCACTGAAATGATCAATGTTCAACCATTTTAAGAGGTACCATATGATCAAGAGCCAAAGCTCATGAAGGAAGAAGTGCACTGAAGGAATTGGCAAAATAAAGGCACCAGGAATTGATGGAATACAAATTGAAATCTTTCAACAAAGTAATGTGGCACTGGCAGCACTCACTCATCTATGCCAAGAAATTGGAAGGCAACCACCTCGCCAACTAACTGAAAGAGAACTGCATCTGTGCCCATTCCAAAGAGAGGTGACACAATGGAACGTGGAAATCATCGGACAATATCATTGATATCACATGCAAGTGAAGTTTTACTAAAAGTAATACAGAAATGGTTACAACCATACATTGACATAGAACTTCCAGAGGTTCGAACTGATTTCCAAAGAGGACATGGAATGAGATATCATTGCTGACATCAGATGGATCTTGGCTGAAAGCAGAGAATACCAGAAAGATGTTTACCTGTGCTTTATTGACTATGCAAGGGGTTTTGATTGTGTGGATCACGACAAGCTATGGACAACACTGTGAAGTATGAGTATTCCAGAACACTTAATTGTGCTCATGAGGAACCTGTACGTAGACCAAGAGGCAATTGTACATAGAACAAGAGGCATAGACCAAAAGGAACACCAAATGGTTTAAACTTAGGAAAAGTGTGCACCAGGGCTATATTCTTTCGCCATATTTATTCAACCTGTATGCTGAGCAAATAATCCGAGAAGCTGGGTTATATGAAGAAAAACATGGCATCAGGATTGGAAGAAGACTCATTAAAATCTGTGATATGCAGATGATAAAACCTTGCTTGCTGAAAGTGAAGAGGATTTAAAATACTTACTGATGAAGATCAAAGCCCACAGCCTTCAGTATGGATTGCATCTCAATGTAAAGAAAACAAAAATCCTCACCAATGGATCAATAAATAACATCCATATAAAAGTGTCAGACTGCAAAGTTGTTTGAACTGCAAAGTTGATGGTTCAAGCTCACCAGCTGCTCCTTGGAAACCCTATACAGGGTCGCTATGGGTTGGAATCAACTTGACGGCACTTAACAACAACAACAAATGGAGAAAAGATAGGAGTTTTTAAGACTTAATTTTGTTTGGATTAACCATGAACACACATGCAAGCAGCAGTCAAGAAATCAAACGACATATTGCATTAGGCAAATCTGCTGCACAAGGCCTTTTTAAAGTGTTAAAGATCAAAGATGTCAGCTTGAGGACTAAAGTGCGCCTGACCCAACCCATGGTTTTCAATAACCTCATATGCACGCAAAAATTGGACAGTGAATAAGGAAGGCTGTAGAAAAGTTGATGCCTTTGAGTTATGGTGTTGGAGGAGAATATTGAAAGTAATGTGGACTGTCAAAAGGACAAATAGATCTTTGTTGGAAGAAGTGTAGCCAGAGTGCTCCTTGGAGGCCAGGATGGTCAGACTTTGTGTCTCCTATTTCGGACATATTGTCAGGAGGGACCAGTCACTGAAAAAGAGAAACAGACAAATTTGAAAGTGCAAGGAGACAAGGGATCTCTGACACCAACTGTCTCCACAAATAGAGGGCTAAAGGGTGGTTTTTAGGGCTTCAGCAAAGTTTCAGGTAATAAGCAAGGACAATTCATTATCAAAAATATGAGAACCTGGCACAAGGTAAGATTGTGGGTACAAATTACAATACTGAGATAATAAGTGTTATGGTTTCGTGTGTACTGTTTCCAACTTCAGTGGACACTTTGATTTTTCATGTTACTGTTTCAGTAGGGCACCCAACCTGCTCCTCACTTGTTGCTAAGGAGCTAGCTGTAGGATCAGCCCTGGACGGCTAACTGCAAAGTCAGCGGTTCCAACACACCAGCTGCTCCTCGGAAACCCTATATAGGGTAACTAGAGTCAGACCTGACTTGATACCATTTAACAACAACAGTATTCTTAACTTCTGATCAGGTTCTCATTTGGACGGGGCAAAAGGAAGGAGTAAAAGCAGGGAAAAAGTGTTGCTTGGGTCTTTTTCTGCCTATAACTTAAATCTGCCTAAACCTTACTTGTTAATTTTTATGTTTATTTTACCCTTCCCTTATATTAAAACAGTGGTGTATATGTATGCTGGGGATGGAATGAGTGTTGGGGCAAAGGAGGACATTTTATTATACCTCTACTCTCAAACTGCTTAAGACAGTGTCATTAATTTTCTAAAATACTGACTTCAGTTACAACATTTTTGCAGCCATCATGCATTGGAAAATCACTTATATCGTTCCCTATAAGACCAATCGCTGTACTACCAATTGATGTCAAATTCATTTATATTTTTTCTTATAAAACCATACTACCAATTGCTGTGGAATTCATTCCAACTCATGGTGACCCATGTGTGCCAAAATAGAATTGTGCTCCATTGTTTTCTCAAAGGCTGATTTTTCAGAAATAGATCACCAAGTTGTTCTTCTGAGGCACCTCCAAGCTTTCAGTTAGCTGCTGAACTCTTAACCATTTACACCACCAAGGGCAATCTATGAGATCATAGTATACTTGAATCTATTACTACAGGTTAAATAATGCTTGAGCTTTAAAGGATGTGGTACCCCAAGTTAGAAAAGGAACCACAAAAGGAGGCTCAGAGAGATGAAGTGACTGCCCAAATTAACGTGATTTTCAGATTCAAGTTTCTTGACAGTCCAGGGCTCCTTCCACTAAAATGCTTGAAATCAGTAGTTTCTGAGGCTATGAGTCCAGTATAGAAGGTAGCCGCCAACGACAACTCATTAGTAAGCACTTGAAATGAGACTAGTCTGAATCCATATATGGTGCAAGTGTGAAATACACATGTTTGAATATTTATAACATAAAATATCTCATGAGTAATTTTTATATTGATTACATTTGAAATGATAGTATTTTATACTTACTGGTTTGAATAAGCTATCTTAGTAAAATAAATTTAACCAATGTTTTCTACTTTGCTTTTTGAAGTGGCTACTTGAGAATTTCAAATACATATGTGGTCTGCATTATGTTTCTATTGAGCAGACTGGTTTCAGGATCCATAGTAAGGCAGCATCTCTCCCCTTTCAGTTCTCACTCACCACTTCCTCAATCTACAACCTCTACTCTCAAGAATTTGTATAGATCATGAAAAAGGGCAGGAGTGTCCAAAGGTCACCAAAATACCAAAAATGTTTTGTCAAATCACATTACTGTTTAAAAAGTAAAAACAAACGAAATACTTGGAAAAGCCTTGGATTTTCTGCACATTACTTGATGGGAAAAGAATGTTTAACAAGCATTAGTTTTTAGTTGTAAATAATAGAAAAAAAGCAGAACAAGCTTAGTCATGACATCCTTTGTAAGGATAATGGAGTAGGCCATGGAACCCATGTTTGAGGATGCAGGTGGCCTAAGAAAGAGATGGGAATGGGGCTTGGACCCTGTCGGGGGAACTCAATGAGTCCTTTCCCTCCCACTCTCATCTCTGTGATGAAATCTGGCTTTACTCTAGTCTACATATTGATGATGAAGATGATGACAACAGCAGCAAAGTTACTAAAAACTTACTTAGTGTGCATAGCAGTTTATATATGTATTCTATGCTTCAATCCTCATTTAATGCAGACAAGGAAATTGAGGTATACATAGGTTTATAAATATTTGTCCACAGCCATATAACTATTACATGTCAAAGTCATTATTAAAATCAGGAGTTTGGGTGCTTAACAATATTGCATATGGCCTTTTCTTGTGAAGGGTGGTTACCATTAACAGCTTTTCATTTGCATCTTCTAAAACAGGGGTAGGGAATCTTTTTTTCTGCCAAGGCCATTTGAATATGTATAACATCATTCATGAGCCAGACAAAATTATCAACTTAAAAATTACCCTGCTATAATGTGAGGGCTGGAACTGTGGTTGCCTTGATGGGAACACACCAAATAGTGTGGTGCTGTGGGTTAATGCACTGGACTTCAAAATCAGTTTGAACTGCAAGGTCAGGAGTTCAAGCTCATCTGCTGCTCCTCAGAAGCCCTATACAAGGTCGCTGGACGGCACTTAATAACAACAATAGCATACGGCCTGCGGACCAGACATTCCTCACCCTTCTTCTAAAACAACAACAGTGCTTATTTCATAGGGAAGTCGTAAGCATTCAATGGGATATGTCTCCTAAATCATTTAGCAGTGTTTCTGACATGTAGTATATGCCTGCCCCTAGGCAGCAAGGGAGATGGGTAGAGATTGTCTGTTGGAACCTCTGCTATGTGGGTGTAGAAACAACACATAATGGATACTAGAAATGCTATACTCATGTACAGAACTTCACCTAATCCATTTATCTAAAAATGTCACCTCATAGACATTGTGGTTGTGTTCTGAGGCTGTTGAGTCAATGCTGATTTACAGGGACCCTGTGCACAACAGAACAAAACAAACACTGCCTGGTTCTGTGCCATCTTCCCAACCATTGCTGTGTGTGATGTTGTAGGATCTTCACTGAAGATCGTCCTCCTTTTCGATACTCTCCACGTTCCCAAGCATGATGTCCTTTTCCAAGGACTGATCCCTCCTGAAAACATGTCCAAAGTACATGAGACAAAGTCTTGCCATCATCATTTCCAAGGAACAATCTGGCTGTCCTTCTTCCAAAATAGATTTGTTTGTTCTTCTGACAGTCCATGGTACCTTCAATATTGTTTCCCAACATCATAATTCAAATGCCTTGATTATTCTTTGGTTGTCCTTATTCACTGTCGAGCTTTTTCATGCATATGGGGTGACTGAAAATACTATGGCTTGGGGCAGATGCACCTTAGTCCTTAAAGAGACATCTTTGCTCTTTAACATTTTAGAGACGTCTTTTGCAGCAGATTTGCCAGGTGCAATACGTTGTTTGATTTTTTGACTGCTGCTTCCATGAAAATTATTGTGAGTCCAAATAAAATTAAATCCTTAAGAACTTCATCTTTTCTCCCTTTATCATGATGCTATTTGCTGGTCCAATTGTGAGGACTTTGGGAGAATACGTGCCAGGAGACTCGTCAATCACATGTAATTGATGTGCCACCTCATAATTCTGTTTTATCAATTTCACCACAGAGGCAGGTGCGTCAAGTTTTTCGTGTTCTGAAGCCTACTGTGGACCCTACCCTGAGTCAGAACCAGAAGTGAAGGCCGTAGCTGATTTCTTGAGAAAAAATAGAAACCACATTAAGGCATACATAACTATGCATTCATACTCCCAAATGATATTGTTTCCATATTCCTACAGCAGAAACAAAAGTAAAGACCACAAGGAGCTGGTAAGTGCTACTTAATTCTTTTGTTTTCATTGGCATTTGGTAGAGAAAAGTTATTAAAAACAGAATCTCCCTCCCTGCCTAGGAAACCTCGCCACAAAGGCGACTAGAAAGAAGAGTTTTATTAATAAGTAACCATTAAACCACAATATGAAGTCCTGGTATGGAGGTATAGGATAAGCACTAGACTGCAAGGGTGCTTTGAACCGCAAGGTCGGCGGTTGCTGAGTCAGAACTGACTCAACGGCACTTAACAACAACTACAAATTACAATATGATACCTCACAGGCTATGTGCTAAAGAGATTACAAAAACAGAAAGAAATCTGACCCCTATAATAACTAAGTGGACACAACCCATTACATTCATATTTCAAGACGAAAATGGCTTATTTTCTAATATCTTTATGACCAGATACTTGAAATTATGCTCATTTCCCAGGACACTGCCAGGTGGAGGTGTGATCTTCCTTGATGATTACTATTGCTTTTAATCTTCCTTAGTTATTATATTTCAAAAGATGTGATTCATAGGTCATTAAGAAAATATCCTTGATTTACATAATTTTCAAAGAGAGACTGAAAAAATTTGCCATTGCAACTTCCTGAAAGTAGATTCTGAAATAATTGGGGAGCAGAGAAACCAAGCGCCAAATCCCTTACTGTCCAGTCAATTTTGACCCATAGTCACTCTTAGGACAAAATAGAACTGCCCCTATAAGGCTTCCAAGTTTGTAAATCTTTTATTCATTTTTTTGGACTATTCTATTTTTTATTTTTATTGTGGATTGAGTGAAAGTTTAAAGGACAGATCATCAGTTTTACATTCAACAAAGCATACACCTTGTTTCATTACAATGATTATAATCCCTTCTATGTACCATCAGGTAACAGTATTTCTCTCTATTCACTTTAGCTTTAAAAAAACAAAACAAAAAAAAAAACCACTCTGGTATATATAATAATTTACACCTCCAAGTGCACATTCTGCAAGTCTGCCTCCTGGCCACCAGCTCTTAGTCTCTCTCTTCCCATGAGTCTAGAGTCCTCAGCTGCTCACCCTCTTCAGGCCCTCATCTCTGTCCCTCCAACTCTGGTGTCCCTGTTTCTCTGGATAAGGGCCTGCATTCTGCTTGTGTCCTACTTACTCCCTTGATGGTCCTAGGGTCCTCTGTTTCTGGACTGTAAGGTTAACCACTCCCCTGAGTTTGTTCCAAAACTTCTACCTTTACAATTGTGACAGTTGCAATTAGTAACAATAACAATTATTCACTGTTGAATCATATGAATCTTATACCCATCTCTTCACCAGACCCATTTACACAAGGTAAAAACTATTCAGTGGCAGCTCTTTCTTCCCCCACACACTCTTAAACTAAACTCCCTCTTGAAACCTTGTAAGCCAGTCATTTCATGGCTTTATCACCCCCTCATTTTAGGTAACCAATGTCTAAGTTGCCTATCCCTATCTACCCTGTGTATAGAGAAGATACAATTCGTACTTGATATGAAGACTCCTTCCCTCTCTGTTGGTATTGAGTTACTACCTTCCTGAGTATAGGTAAGGTTCATCAAATTGTAGAAATTTACCCTTGTTTCCTTTATAAAAAATTAAAAAAAAAATTATTTATTTATTTTTTTGGTTGCATTCTTCCTCTAGTCAAGTTCTGATTATCAAGCCATCGAGGCTAGGTCAAATGAGTACTGTCTGCAAGTTTGGGTGTTCTTGTGCATCTCCCCTCACTTCATATCAGCTGGATGCTTCACTCTCAGCTCTAGCCTTCTGTGGCTATGTCCTTGTTCATGAGCTCAAGTGTCCTCAGGTCTCACCACACTTTGGACCAACCAGCCCTTCCTCTTCTCTCTCTCATCTCCAGGTCAACAGGAGTCAATGGACTGTGGTTGAACTCAGCCCATTTCTTCATTGCTGTCTTTCCCCCTCTTCCACTCACCAGTAGACCAATGTGGTCGCCAGCAAGCTTACATGCCTGTTCATGTGTTCCCATTGAGTTTTAGTCTTAGATGGGAGTTTATCCTGAAGGAACTTGATTGCTTGACTTGATGGCTTCCTGGTGAACAGCTTGCTTATTCTTGTAGTAGCCAGTCATGCTGCCATTTTTGTTTGGGGTTTTCCTGATGATCTTTCTTTGAAGAATGTATCTTCTGTTGCTCTAGCTGTTCCAAGCTGGTCTGCTTGTACTTGCTAGTGGGAATGTCCCATCTCAGAAGGTTCTGGATGGGGCTCAGGATTCCATCTAAGGTCTTATACTCTGTAAACACTTTGCAAGAGGCCTATTTCACTGGGCAAGTTCTAAAACATCTTTTAGGTATTCCAATCAGTTATAGGCTGAAGATGGGATTACAAGTTTTCTGTAATCATGTTTCCCAATATTCCTTTCTATCCCACTCAAGTGTCTATTTTACAATAGTAGAAAGGGAAACCAATATTTAAACAAACAGTCAAGCATTTTAGTATTATTTCCCCTCTTCAAGCTATGCCTAGATCCGTGTATCACATAACCCTGTTGTTCCAAGGTTGAGCATGCATCACTATTTACCACTGTCCCACTTAGGCCATGCAAACCTGTCTCTGTGTTCCCCTATCTATCTTGTTTTTCCACCTCCTCCCCCTCTTGTATTGCCCTCCCCAACACCTGAACTAAACCTCCCACCCCAACCCTACTGTTGTGCTTACCTTATATTCCATTAACTCTTCCCTCCATTTAAGACAGTCCTGTAATTTTATCCTGTAATCTACCTGACCTTCCCACCAGCTGGATCTCTGTTCCTCTGTGTTTACCTTCCTTCACATTTGTTAATTGTTTTGGTCATAGACTGACCTCCCAGATCCTCTGTTCTTAGAATTTTATTCTGTTCTTGACTCTTCCATTTGTTGATTGAGTTCAGGATGATGCTGCCATGTACATCATTTTCTAATTGTTGTCTGTTCTAATTGGTTCTCAGTCCACAGAACTTCCTTTAGGATGTTTTTCATAGCAGGGTTGGCTTTGGCAAAATCCCTAACTTCTGTTTCTCATGGAATGTTTTGATTACACCATCATATTTGATTGACAGCTTTGCTAGGTAGAGGATTCTTGGGTGGCAGTTTTTTTCTTTCAAGCTTTTATATATGTCTCCCCATTGCCTTCTTGCTCAGATGGTTTCTGCTGAGAGATCCTAGCTTAATCTGATTTGCTCTCCTTTGTATCTTACACTTCTCTCTTCCC
>NW_006408540.1:20937401-20938828 GCF_000296735.1 Chrysochloris asiatica | reverse complement strand
TTCTAAATATTCCTTTATATGTGGTTCAGATTTCTGGCACCATCCCCTGGGCCTGCTTGGTCCGGTATTCTGTGTTGTTGCTGATGGAGCTCCTCAATGCACTTCCACCCTCTCTGCTATCTGGGTTTTTCAAGTTTGTAAATCTTTATGGATACAAACTACCACATCTTTCTCCTACAGAGGGACTGGTGGGTTTGAACGTTTGATCTTACAGTTAGCACCTGAGTACTTTAACCACAGTACCACCAGGGTTCCCATAAAGATTACAGCCTAGAAAATAGATGTGGCAATATACTTTGTTATATAGGGTTGCTAAGAGTCGGAATCAACTTGACAGTACCCAGTAACAAGAACTTGACTTTTATCAGTAACCTCCCTTTAAGCAACCCCTTTATTTTACTTTGAGAGAATGTTGTTGTTATTATTTTTAAGTGCCATCAAATCGGTTTCAACTAACAGAGACCCTATACAGGGTTTCCAAGGACTAGCTGGTGAGTTTGAACTGCCGACCCTGCCACTCAAACTGACTTTGCGATCCAGTGCTTATCCTACAGTGCCACACCAGGACTCCATCAAGAGATGGAGTTGTTGCTAAGTGCCATTGAGTCAGTTCCAACTCAGAATGCCCCTGTTTAGGATTTCTGAGGAACAACTGGTGGGTTTGAACCACCAACCTTGTTGTTTGCAGTCCAGTGCTGATCCTACAGTGCCACACCAGGAGCCTTTTTAGATGTCTGTAAAAAAGTCACCACCAGTCACTCTGTCATACTGTGGTGACTTGAGTATTGCTATGATACTGGAAGCTATGCCACTGGTATTTTAAACACCAGCAGATCACCCATAGTGAACAGGTTACAGCCAAGCTTTCTAACTAAGACAGACTCTGAAGAGGAAAGTCAGACTACTTCTAAATGGTTAGCCATTGAAAACCTTCTGGGTATCAGTGGAACATTGTCAGATGAAGTGCCAGGAGTTGAAAGCATTATGAATAGAACCAGAATAATGTCAGATACAGCCCTGGGAAAAGAGCCCCTCAGCTTGGAAGGTACTCAAAATATGACTGAAGAAGAGCTGCCTCCTCAGAGTAGAGTTGACCTTAATGATGGAAATGGAAAAAAAGCTTTTGGGACCTTCATTTGATGATAGGCCACAACTTAAAATAAGAAGAAACAGCTACAAACATTTATTAATAATCAGAACCTGGAATGTACGAAGTATGAATCTAGGGAAATTTGAAAATGGTAAAAATGAAATGAAATATAAAAACTGATATTCTAGGCATTACTGAGCTAAAATAGACAGGTATTGTTCATTTTAGTCAGTCATATGGTTTACTATGTGGAACGACAAACTAATCATCAAAACTAATAATCAAAAGTGGTTACGAATCGGACTGTGAACCGCAAGGTCAGCAGTTCGAAACTACC
>NW_006408540.1:20935253-20937051 GCF_000296735.1 Chrysochloris asiatica | reverse complement strand
CTACCAACTTCTTAAGAAGCCCTGGTAACATAGTGGATTACAAGTTGGACTGCTAACCACAAGGTCAGCTGTTCAAATCTACCAGTGGCTCCAAGGGAAAAAGAAGAGGTTTCTGTTCCCATAAAGATTTACAGCCTTGCAAGCCCTATGAGTCACCTAACACAGCACACAAGTCCCACCAACAACAACTTCTTCAATCTGAAATTGATCAAACACTCAATCAAGATGCATTAATAATTAGTATTGATTGGAATAGGAAAGTTGGAAACAAAGAGGAAGAAGAGAAATGATGCTGGAGATGACATGATATGATTTTGTAAGATCAATGACGTAGTCATTGCAAATATGCTTTTTCAACAACATACATGTTGAGTATACACTTTGACCTCACCAAGTGGAACACACAGGAATCACATTGACTAAGCTGTGAGGACAGATGATGGAGAAACTCTGCCAAAACAAGGCCAAGGCTGACTTTGGAACAGACTATCAATTGCTCATATGCAAGTTCAGGCTGAAGCTGAAGAAAATTGAAGTTAAGTTCATGAGAGGCAAACTATGATTTTGAGTATATCCCACCTGAATTAAGAGACCATCTCAAGAACAGATTTGATGCATTGGACACTAAGGACTGAAAGCCAGAAGAATTGTAGAATGACAGTGAGGATATCATACATGTAGAAAGCAAAAGATTATTGAAATGAAAGAGAAGAAAAATAAGACCAAAATGATGTCAGAAGAGACTCTGAAACTTGCTCTTGTGCATATAGAAACTAAAGCAACTGGAAGAAACCAGGAAGAGCTGAACAAAAATTTCAAAGGGCAGCTTGAGAAGACAAAGTAAAGTACTAGGAAATGTGCAAAGACTTTGACTCAGAAAACTGCAAGGGGAGAACATGCTCAGCCTTTCTCAAACTAAAAGAACTGAAGAGACAACTTACACCTCCAGTTATAATATTGAAGATTCCGTGGACAAAATATTGAATAATACAGGAAGCATCAAAAGAAGATGGAAGGAATACAGAGTCACTAGACCAAAAAGAATTGGGCTATCTTCAATCATTTCAAGAGGTAACATGTGACTAAGGACTAAAGGCATTGAAAGGAAGAAGTTCAGGCTACACTGAAAGCATTGGCAAAAATTAAGTCTTCTGGAATACAAATTGAAATCTTGCAACAAACTGATGTGGTGTTGAAGGTGCTGACTCATTCATATACTTCCAACCCAGAAATTCTTTCCACAAAAATTAGAAAAGAAAATTTTATTATCAAATAAGCATTAAACCAGAAAGTGATGCATCACAGGCAACCCACTAAAAAGACTTTAAAGAAAGAAATGTTACCCTTTATACATCTGAGCATAACGTGTTACAGTCATATTTCCAAAATAAAATTGCTACTTTTCTAGTAACTTTATGACCAGAGATGGGGTTGCAGTTTGGTGTCTGACCACCTGAGGTTATTAAAATGTCCTTCTGGGAAACTGGGAGGTAAGGGAGGGTTACCTGATGTTACATTTTAAATAGGTAGCTATCAGGTCCAAGTTAACACCTTACATTTATTTTCAAAAAGACAGAAATAATTTTCAGTTGCAAGTTATCTAAGGTGAATTATGGAGTCTTGATGCGGCACTGTAGTATAAGGACTGGATATCTAACTGTGAGCTTGAAGATTCAAATCCACAAGCTGCTCCATGGAAAACCTATACAGGGTCACTATGAGTCAGAAGCAACTCGATGACACTTAACAACAACAACAAGGTAAATTCTGATAGAACAAGGAAGGAGACTAGTCCCTA
>NW_006408540.1:20929125-20934743 GCF_000296735.1 Chrysochloris asiatica | reverse complement strand
TAGATCACCAGATCTTTCTTTCAATGTGCTTCTAGGTATGTTGGAACTGCTAATGCTTCAGCTAGTAGTCACAAGCTTATCTGTTTGCATCATTCAGGGACTCATTGTTCTATTAAAGCACCCCCAATTTCAGCCTTGAGGTAAGAGCCAGTGTCTTGGAGTGCAGTGAGTAATGCAGAAAATTTAAAGAGGCCCCACAAGGTCTGTTCCCCTCATCAGTTATTGGCCCCAGATATTCTATGTTTGGATTGATGGCACAGGATACTTCCATGCAAGGATTCTTGATGAATCAAGATTAGATTTAGCTGAGTCCTCATCCCAGAGGCTTTCTAAACAATAGGAAGTGTTATAGCAGCAACGAGATTCCTGGCTAATGTCTCATCTTTACATAGTGGCTTCTTCTTATGAATTCATTTTATGCTGGCTCTTTTAATAGAATGAAATGCAATGAAATTAGGGGGGGTAGCAATAGCTGATGATAAATCTAATAAGCATTAAATTAATAAATAATTTCATTCTCTGAAAGTAGCCAATTTAGAACATAAACATACGTGATACTTGAAATTCTTTTACCTTCTCAAGGGAAATCTTTTGAGGAAAGTTCCTTTGTTTGGCATTATCTTTGAAGAAATGAAAGGATTTTTATGATTATTTGGGAGTATAGTCTGAGTGTGCCTTTCTTTTGGATTAACGTTGTCACAATATTTGCTGAGAATTGTTATTGAACACTGTGCTCAATAGGTATTTAAAGAAGTACTATGTAAGGGCACTACACTTTAAGAGGATATAGTATATTTATAAAGATCATAAATAAGTGTTGCAAATAACTGTACTCGTAGATGCCTATGTTTAAAATAATAATAATGTAACAAAACACATTTGCTTTCAGTAGTATCGATTCCAACTCATGATGACTCCTTATGTGTCAAAGTAAAACTGTCTTCCTATGAGCCATTCATTTTCTTTTCTTTTCTTTCTTTTGGAGTGAATCTTTTGTATTTTGCACATTCTGACAACAGGGAGAAAATGCATATTAAATCATAGAATAACATAAGGGGTATTCCCAACTGAATCATTTGTTTCAAAAAAAGATAGACTGTAGATAGTTAAGTCACTTAGGTGAGTTGAGATTTTTTTTCTTTTAGTTTTTATTATGAATTGGGTGAAACTTTACAGAGCAGAGCACCAGTTTTACATTCAACAAATCATATACTTTGTTTTATTACAATGATTATAATCCCCTCCGTGTACCATCAGTTAACAATATTTCTCTCTATTCATTTTGCTCTTTTTTTTTTTTTTTAACAATCAGGCATATATAATAATGTAAACCACCAAAGGGCACATTCTGCAAGTCTGCCTCATGGTTGCCAGCTCTTAGTCCCTCTCTTTTCCTGAATCTAGAGTTTGCAGTTGCTCCCTCTCTCCATTTCCCCATCTCTGGTGTCGGTGCTTCTCTAGATAGGGTCCTACATTCTGCTTGTGCTCTTCTCCCTTGATGGTCCTAGGGTCCTCTGTTTATGGACTGGAAGACTACTCTCCCATTTGTGTTACAAAACTTCTACCTTTACAATTTTGACAATCCGAATTAATCATGATAACAATTACTCATGATTGAATCATAAGAATCCTATCCCCATCTCTTTTTACCAGATCCATCTAGACAAGATGAAAACTATTCAGTGGGGACTCTAACTTCCCCACACACTCTTAAACTAAACTCCCTCTTGAAATCTTGTAAACCAGTCACTTCATGCCTTTATCACTCCCTCAGTTTAGGTAGCCAGCGTCTAAGTTGCCCGTCCCTATTTACCCTGTATACAGAGCAAATAGGATTGATACTTGCTGTGAAGACTCCTTCCCTCTCTGTTGGTATTTACCTCCATGAGTATAGGTCAGGTTCATCAAATTATACCAATTTACCCTCGTTTCCTTTATCAAAAGTTGTTATCATTGTTGTTTTATTTTCCTCTAGTTGAGTTGTGATTGTGCTCCATTTATTTTCAATGGTTGTTTATCAGAAGTAGATCACCAGATCATTCTTCTGAGGCAGCTCTGGGTGCCTAACTCAAACCTCGACATTTGTGTTAGCAGCTGAGAGAGGTACCATTTTGCACCACCCAAGGAATTCTAAGGAGCCACAGAAGGTTGCTGTTGCTGTCTTATGCTGTCAAGTTGATTTCAATCCATGGTAACTCCATGTGTTACAGACTCGAACTGCTCCATAGGGTTTTCTTGGCTTAACCTTATTGGAAGTAAATGGCCAGGTCTTTCCATCTGTCATGCTTCTGGGTGGGTTCATATTGTTAGCCATTTGCATCACCTGGGACCTCATAGTGCCATTTAAACCTCAAAAGAAAAAAAAAACAAAAAACAAAAAACTCCCACTGCCATGTAATTGATTCTGACTTAGTAAACTTATTCATATGCCATTTGTTGTTGTTGTTAAGTGTTGCCAAGTCAATTCTAACTCATAGCAACACTGTATAAGGTTTCCAAGGAGGGACCAGTGGGTTTGAAATGCCAACCTTGGGGTTAACGGCCCAGTGCTTGTTCAACAGTAACTTGACTTGATAAGAAGGAGCTCACTTGAGTTGGATAGGAAGGAATGCTTCATAATTGAGGAGGAAACACTGAATTAAGGAAGAGGATTATGTAGTCCCTGTCCTTGAAGAATTTACAGGAGTAATAGATATGTAAAGAAACAAAAATTTTAAAAGTATGGTTGACTTCAAAGAACAGATACAATTTCCTTCAAGAATTGGAATCAGAAAGATAGAATTTCCATTGGCTTGCAGGGAAAGGAGGGCATTTTTGACTGAGGAGAGGGCATTCTCCAAAGAGGAAGTAGATAATGCCAGGTTGGAAAGGGTTTGAATGGCAGAATCAATTTGCATTTTATTCTGTAGACAATGGGGTCCCATTAAAACTGGCCTTGGTGTTTTGTTTTTAACAATGAGATGGAATATCATCATCTCCACAGCTGCTCCTCTGGATTTTTTTCTAGAGGATGACAGTGAATACCATGATGCCAGTTCCAACTTCAGGAAAGATCAGAACATCTAGAGTCAAATGGAGTTAATCAGTGAAGTGGTGGACAGTCTTCTTTAATCAAGGCATCTTTACAAGTTATTAGCTATTTTACATAAGAATAAAATCAGATAACATGAATGACTTATGAATGCATAACCTCTGTAAATCTTCACTTGATTCACAATATAAAGTTGGAAAATAAATAACATTATTGTGGAAGGGGGAATAAAACACACTTTGTAAGAAGAATGAGAAGTGAGTCACACATATAATAGGTTGTGCTTAGGTGCTATTGAGTCAGTTCCTGCTCGGAGCAACCCTACGAACAGCAGAAGAAAACACTGCTCAGTGCTACACCACCCTCACAGTTGTTCATTGTTGCTGCCACTGCGTCAGTCCATCTTGTTAGTGGTCTTCCTGTTTTCACTGACACGCTACTTTTCCAAACAAGATGTCCGTCTCTGGGGACTGTCCATAATATATCCAAAGTAAAAAAGATGAAGTATTGCCATCATTACTTCTTCCAACATAGATTGGTTTGTTCTGGCAGTTCATGGTACTTTCAAAATTTTTGCCAACACCATAGTTCAGTTCTTCTATGGGTCTTCCTTATTCATTGTTCAACTTTTGTACATGCATACAAGGAGATTGAAAATACCATGGCTTGGGTCAGGTGCATCTTAGCCCTCAAACTGACATGCTTGCTCATGAACACCTAAAAGAGACCTTTTGCAACAGATTTGCCTAATTCAATAGCTCTTTTGATTTCTTGACTGCTGCTTCCATGAGCATTGATTGTAAACCCAAACAAATTGAAGTCTTTGACAATTTCAATTTTTCTTCATTTACCACGATGTTATTTATTGGTCCAGTCATAAGAATATTTGTCTTTTTTTACATTAAGGCACAAATCCATACTGAAGGTTGTGGTCTTTGATCTTCATCGGTAAGTATTTCAACTCCTCTTGGCTTTCACGGAACAAGATTGTGTCATCTGCATATGTTTATTAATGACTCTTCCTTCAATCTTGATGCAACATTCTTCTTCATATAATTCAAATTCTCAGATTATTTGCTCAGCATACAGATTAAATAAGGGTGATGAAAGGATACAAGCTTGACACACACCTTTCCTAATTTTAAATCATTCAGTACCCCTTGTTCTGTACTAATAACTGCCTCTTGGTCTATATACAAGTCCCTCATGAGCACAATTAAGAGTTCTGGAATATCCATTCTTCACAATACTATTCATAGTTTGTTATGATCCACACAGTTGAATTCCTTTGCATACTCAATAAAACACAAGAAAACGTATTTCTAGTATTTTCTGCTTTCAGTCAAGATTCATCTGATGTCAGCAATGACGTCATTTTACATGCTTCTCTGAGTCTGGCTTCCATTTCTGGTATCTCCATGTCAATGACTGCTTCAACCATTTTTCAATTACTTTCAGCAACGTTTTACTTGCATGTGACATTAATGATATTGTTCAGTGATTTCCACATTCCATTGGGAATGGGCAGAAATATGGATCTCTTCCAATTGGTTGACCAGGTAACTGTCTTTCAAATTTCTTGGCATAGACAAGTGAATGTCTCCAGTGCTGCATGAGTTAGTTGAAATATTTCAATCTGTATTCTCTTACTTCCAGAAGTCTTGTACTTCATGAATGCCTTCAGTGCAGCTTGGACTTCCTCCTTTAGTACCATTTGTTCTTGAGCATATGCTGCCTTTGGAAATAGATGAACGTACCATTTGGTACAATGTCTGTGTATTCCTTCCATCTTCTTTTGATGTTTCCAGTGTTATTCAATATTTTGCCCATAGAAGCCTTCAGTATTTCAAGTCAAAGCTTGAATTTTTTCTTTAGTTCTTTCAGCTTGAGGAATGCTGAGTGTGTTCTTCCTGTTTGGTTTTCTGGCTCCAGCTTTTTGCACATTCCATTATAATATTGGACTTTTGTCTTCTCGAGATGCCCTTTGAAATGTTCTGTTCAATTCTTTTACTACCTAATTTCTTCCATTTGGTTTAGCTTCTCTATGCTCAAGAGCAAGTTTCAGAGTCTCTCTGATATCTACTTTTGTCTTCTTTTGTTTTCTGTCTTTTAAATGACCTTTTGCTTTCTTCATATATGGTGTCTTGATGACATCCCACATCTCTTCCAGTTTTCAGTCATTTAGTATCTAATGCATCAAATCTGTTCTTGAGATTTAGAGACCATCGGTCTCTAAATTCTGGTAGTATATATTCAAGGTCACATTTTTGTTCTCATGGAATTTTCTTCAGCTTTAGCCTGAAATTGCATATGAGGAATTAATGATTTGTTCCACAGTCGGTCCTGGCCTTGTTTTGCCTCATGATATTGATCTTCTCGATCCTCTCTTCCCACAGATGTAGTAAATTTGATTCCTGTGTATTTCATCTGATGAGCTCCACATGCATGCTGTTGTTGTTGTTGCTGTTAGGTGCCATCGAGTTGGTACCAACTCATAACAACCCTATGCACAACAGAACAAAACACTGCCCGATCCTGGGCCAACCTCACAATTGTTGCCATGCTTGAGCCCATCGATGATGCCACT
>NW_006408540.1:20921416-20928135 GCF_000296735.1 Chrysochloris asiatica | reverse complement strand
TCCAGCATCATTTCTATCACCAAGGCTGTATTTTCCAACTACTGATCCTTCTTCTTTGTTTCCAACTTTCACATTCTAATCACCAGTGATTATCAATGCATCTTGATTGCATATTTGATCAATTTCAGCCTGAAGAAGTTAATAGAGTTCTTCAATTTTATCATAACTCTATTAGTAGTTGCTACATAAATTTGAGTATTAATGCTATTAACTGGTCTTCCTGTAGGTATATGGATAGTGTCCTGTCACAGACAGCATTGCATTTCTAGAGATATCTTGAAATATCCTTCTTGATGAAGAATTTGACTACATTTTCAATTTGTTTTTCCCAGCATAGCAAATCATATGATTATCTGATTCAAAATGGCCAATATCAGTTCATTTCAATTCACTAATGCCAAGGATATCAATCTTTATGTGTTCTTTTCATTTTTGATGACTTCTAATTTTCCTAGATTCGTACTTCATATATTCCATGTTCTGATTATCAATGAATGTTTGCATATGCTTCTTCTCATTTTGAGTTATCCTGCTTCAACAGATGAAGGTCCCAAAAGCTGAACTCCATCTACATCATTAAAGTCAACTCAATTTCAAGGAGATAGCTCTTCCCCGGTTGTATTTTGAGTGCCTTCCAACCTGAGGAGTGTGTTTCCTGGGATTATATTTGACAATGTTATGCTGCTATTCATAAGGTTTTGAGTGGTTAAACATTCGGAAGCAGTCCAACTCTCCTTCTTCCTAGTCTGTCTTAGTCTGGAAGCTCTGTTGAAACCTGTCCACCATGTGTGACCCCACTGGTATTTAAAATACTGGTGGCATAACTTCACAGTAACACACAAGCTGCCACAGTATGACACACTGATAGGAAAGTGGTGGATGTATGAGGTAAATAGATATTCTCTATAGAAGTTGGATTTAAAGTTTGGTGATAATTTTGTCTAGGATAAAACAACTCCTAATCATTTACCTTTGACACATAGCTGTGTTGCAATTTATGTAATAAATGAATTCCTGAAAAGGCATGTATGAAACTGTAAATGTAGGAGTTTTGTAACAAAAAGTGAGGAGTAGTTAACCTTAACAGTCCAGAAATAGAGGCCCCTAGGACCATCAAGGGAGAAGAACACAAGCAGAATGCAGGACCCTATCCAAAGAAGCAGTGACACCAGAGATGGAGGCAGAGATAAGGACATGGAGAGAGGGAGCAGCTAAGAACTCTCGACTCATGGAAAGGGAGGGACTGAATGCTGGTGGCCAAGAAGCAGGCTTGCAGTACTTGCCCTTTGGTTGTTTAAATTATTATATATGCCTGAGTGTTTTTGTGTACATACCCCTCCTCTCCCCCCGCAAAAAAGCAAGGGCATAGAAGCAAATACTGCCGATGATGATACACAGAAGGGATTGTATCATTGCAATGAAATAATGAGTGTAAAACCAATGTTTTCCCATGTAAACTGTCACTCAATTCACAATAATAATAATAATAAAGGTGTGCGTGAGATCCCCCCGCTCCCCCACCCCTGCAAATTAAATAAAATCTTCAGTGCATTGGAACAGTTAATGTTTAAAGCCATCCAATTTTGATTTCTGGGAAAATAAAAAATAATAGTTTGGGTTAATTTTTTTTCTTCATTTACCTTTGGGATAAATCCAGTTTTTGTATGTATACTGTTTGATTCAATTAATGTCTTATTATCTTGTAGAAACATTTACTGTCCAATTTCAAAACTGCCTATTAACTGAAGTCCCATGTCCTATTGCTTCTAGTCTCTAGTGGCCAGTGAAGCTGTTGATGCTATTGAGAGCATTAATAAAAACATCAAGTATACACATGGCAGTGGCTCTGAAACCTTATGTAAGTATGGCTTCTAAAGATCTTGGAGAATTGGGAGTTACTAAAGAAATCTGTGTTTACTTTTTCTTGGTGGATTTAGTTTTTCTAAACTGAGTTGTTTCAACAGGGTCACATAGACAATGATTGCTTATAACAACTAGAAACAGAAGTATACTAGATGAATACAGCTATATTAGTAAAAGAATATATGAAAGGAAGTTAAAATGGCATTTAAGAAATTATGATTACCTCTATAGATTTGAGGAGTCCTGGTGTGGCGCTGTGGGTTAACGCACCAGACTACAAAGCCATTTGAACTACAAGGTCGGTGGTTCAAGCTCACCAGTCACTCCTTGGAAACCCTATACAGGGTGGCTATGGGTCGGAACCAACTCGATGGCACTTAACAACAACAACAACTATAGATTTGAAGGATCCCTAGTACCGTAGTGGATTATGAGCTGGACTGCTAATCACAGAGTCAGCAGTTCTAAGCTACCATTCACTCCATGGGGAAAAGATGAGCCTTTCTGCTCCTGTAAAGATTTCTATCATTGGAAACTTTGTATAGCATCACCACGAATCACAATCAGCTCAGTGGCACACAATCACGGCTATCGACGGAGTTGACGGAGCACAGGAGATCCATAGGATAAGCACTGAACTTCAAACCACCAGTTAAACAGTTTGAGCTCCGTAGGAGAAAGATAAAGTTTAAGCACCTGCAAAAGATTTATTATTATTATTATTATTAATATTATTATTTTAATATTTTGAACTGAGTGATAGTTTACATGGGAGAACATCAACTTTACACCATTGTTTCATTGCAATGATTACAATCTCCTCTGTGCATCATCATTCAACAATATTTGCTTCCATTACCTCTGTTTTTCTTTTTTTGGGGTGTGGGGAGGTTGGGGGTTGGAGAGACATACACAAAAACAGTCAGGCATATAAATAATTTAAACAACCAAAGGGCACATTCTGCAAGCCTGCCTCCTGGCCACCAACACTCAGTCCATCTCTTTCCATGAGTCCATGAATCTAGAGTCCTCAGCTGCTCCCTTTCTGCATGTTCTCATCTCTGTCTCCATCTCCGGTGTCCTTTTTCTCTGGTTAGGGTCTTGCATTCTGCTTGTGCTCTTCTCTCTTGATGGTCCTAGGGTCCTCTGTTTCTAGACTAAGATTAACCACTCCCCCCTTTTTGTTACAAAACGTCTACCTTTATAGTTGTGACAGTCAAAATTAGTCATGATAACAATTATTCACCATTGAATCTTACGAATCTTATCCCCATCTCTTTTCACCAGACCCATCTAGACAGGATGAAAACTACTCAGTGAGGACTCTGTCTTCCCCCACACACTCTCAAACTAAACTCCCTCCATCTTGAAAACTTGTAAGCCAGTCACTTCATGCCTTTATCACTCCCTCATTTTAGGTAGCCAGTGTTTAAGTTGCCCTGCCTGTGTACAAAGGGGATAACAATGATACTTGATATGAAGACTGCTTCTCTCTCTGTTGATATTTTCAGCTACTATATCCATGAGAATAGGTCAAATTATAACAATTTTCCCTCATTTCCTTTATCAAAAAAAATTTTTTTAATACCTTCCTCTACTCAAGTTCTGATTGTCACACCATCAAGGCTAGGTCAAATGAGTATTATCTACATATTTGGGTGTTCTTGTGAGTCTCCCTTCACTTCCTATCAGCTGAATGCTTCACTCTCAGCTCTAGCCCTCTGTGGCTATGTCCTTGTCCATTGGGCTCAGGAATCCCCAGGTCTCACCACACTTTGGACTAACCAGCCCTTCCTCTTCTCCCTCTCATCTCCAGGTCAACAGGAGTCTATGGAATGTGGTTGTACACAGCCCATTTCTTTATTGTTGCCTTTCCCCCTCTTCCACTCACCAGTAGACCAATATGGTTGCCAGCAAGCTTACCTGCCTGTTCATGTGTTCCCTTTGAGTTTCAGTGTTGGAGGGGGGTTTTCCTACAAAAGATTTAAAGCCTCAGAAAACCCTGTAGAGTACCACTTTGAATTGAAACCAACTCCATGGCACGTAACAGTAACAACAGAGTTGAGGTTATGGGATTGGCATCGTGCATGCTGATTGAAAGAGAAAAAGACCCAAATGGGTCAAAAGAATGTGTAATAATATGTCCAGGACCACCATGTAAGGATGCACAGGTTGTTCATTCCATTTTGCTTAGTTGCTTTTTAGTGAGCTCTTGTTCCTGAGAGTACAGCTCATAATACACTGTATTTGAAAGTCTGTTGTATGCAGCACACTTACACAAGCTAAGTGTGGAAAACTCAACAAATACTTAAAATTAACTTCTGCTGGAAGTTTTTAATTGAAGAAGCCCCTGGGGGATACCAAAGGGTTTTCAGTTAACACCCCTCTGGAGACCTGTCTTCTTATGACAGACCACAGTCATTTTCAACAGTCTTATTCTGCACACATTGGGTCACCAGGAGTCAGAATTGACTCAACAACAATGAACAACAGTGGTAGGATGACAGAAAAAGCTCCATCCTCTTGGAGCTGGCGGGAAGAGATGAGAAGGGGAACAGAAAACAAACCTTTAATCAGAAGTCAACAAACTATGGCTGGCCAACCAAATCCAAGCCCTCATCTTAGTATATGTATCTAAGGGCAAAGAATGGTTTTTATATTTTTAAATGGTTGGGAAAAGATCAAAAGAAGAAGACTGTTTTGTGATGCAAAATTGCATATTTAAATTTCATTGCAAATGAAGTTTTATTGGAGCATGACTCTGCTCATTCATTGTAGGCATTGTTGATGTCTGTTTTTGTGCTATATGAGCAGAGTTGAGCAGATGTGACAGAGACCACATGCTATCTGGTCCTTCACAGAAAAAGTTTCCTGATTTCTGATTGAAACAATTCAATCATAATAAGTAGTATAATTCTCATGGTAAGTGCTTTGAATAAGATGAAATACGCTGATGTGTTTGAAGATGACTGCATGTGCAAAGGCTACAGAGCTAAAGTGGTCTTCAAAAGCCTCTCTCTGTGAGACATTCTGAGAGACCTACACGGTACATGGCTGTCAAGTAAAGGCACAGCTCAAGGCACTGTTAAATGATAGATTCTGGAGTTGAGTTATAAGAATTTTCACAAGCATTTTACTTGCAAGCAAACTAAACTGTTGAAGTGAGTAAGAGAAAATAACAATCTCTTTGTATAGACCCTTTGAGCATGTTGGGAGAAAAAAAGAGAATACATTCTGGAAAGTTATTACTTATGGAAAAGTAGGTCATTTTGAAGTAGAGGCAACTTTACGATTGGGTCATAAGTCTTTCCGGTTGATAGCAGGTGCAGAGTTCTTGGCTTTAGTATGATGAGTCTTAAAAGAATGTGGCTTTGGAAAATACCAATTAAGCAAGGTCCCAGAGTGTCCTCTAGCAGGCATGATCTACAGGGATATATAAACAGTCACATTTGTATTATTTTTTCAATGAATTATTAGAGTGCCAAATGCCCTATTAATAAAAACTCCAGCATCTCCCTCCTGGGGTATTTTCCCTCTCTCTCCCCATTACCAACCTCTCAAAATAATCTCAGAATAAACTGGGATAGGATTGGACTATATAGTATCTCTTCATCTCTTGATGCTGGTCCACTACTGCCTTTGCTGACCCAGGTTCTTGACCTGTCATAGAAGAACCACACAACATCTACCTCACAATTTAGAACTTTCTTGATCCTCATTCCCTTCTTTACTGCTGTTCCCCAAAGCACAACCATATATACCTCAGGGTTGGAGATACTTACAGCAACAACCCCTTCTTATGATGAAATCAGTCTATCTCTACGCATTCATTCATTCAGCTTGTATCTATGCATGTTGTTGTTGTTAAGTTCCATCGAGTCATTTCTGATCCATAGTGACCCTGTATAGGGTTTCCAAGGAGCATCGGGTGAGCTTGAACTGCCAACTTTGCAGTTCAAATGGCTTTGTAGTCTGGCGCACTAACCCACAGCCATATCAGGACTCTGTATCTATATATATATGTAGTAAAAATAGAAAAAAATGTCAAGAAAAACATATGCCAAATATTAATAGTAGCTGGCTGTCAGAATTATTTGATGATTGAATGAATAAATATATGAATAATTTGTCCAATCCATTGTGGATGGATATTTTTCAAGTTTAGAAACAATGCCTCTAAACAAGTTTAGAAAAACGCTAGTAAGTAATCCATGAATTTGTTGTTGTTGTTGTTAGGTGCAGTTAGGCTGGTTTTGACTCACAGTGACCCTATGCACAATAGATTAAAATACCGTCTGCTCCTGTGGCCTCCTCACAACTGTTGTTATGCTTGAGCCCATTGTTCATTACTATGCCAGTCTATTTCTTTAAGTCTTTCCCTCATTTTTTGCTAAACTTCCACTTTGCCTAGCATGATGTCCTTCCCCAGGAACTAGCCCTTCGAATTTTGCTGAGAAACCTTACCTCAGCCTTTCTTCTGTTCCCAAACTCAAACATTATTTAAAAGGAATATAACTTAAGGAATATTGTCAGTTTGATGTAAATTGAAGAGTGAAAAACTCTCCTGAAAAGGTTTGTTGTTGTTGTTAAGTAGATTGAGTAGGTTCCAACTCATAGAGACCCCCTATAGGGTTTCCACGTCCTCTTCTGAATCCAGTTTGAACCTCAGGAAGTTCTCTGTCAATGTATGATTGTAACGGCTTCTATATTACCTTTAGCAAAACTTTACTCACTTGAGATATCAAAGAGATTGTCCGATGATTTCCACATTCCATTGGGTCACCTCTCTTTGGAATGGGCATAAATATGGATCTCTTCCAATCAGTCGACCAGATAGTTGTCTTCCAAATTTCTTG
>NW_006408540.1:20914895-20919706 GCF_000296735.1 Chrysochloris asiatica | reverse complement strand
GGTTCTGACTCAATGGCACCTGACAACAACAACATAGGGTTTCCAAGGAGCGGCTGGTTTAGAAAGATGTAAACATTTTCAAGTGTATATAGATGTGTATAGGCCTAACTGAGGATATACCAGGAATCAATACTTACACATTTTGATAGTTTTATTTCTATTAAGGTTTCTGATGGTTTAGCAATACTTTTGACTTATCCTCATATGTAAAGAAATCAAAAGTCCTCACTAGACCAATAATCAATATGATGATAAATAGAGAAAACGCTGAAGGTGCCAAAGATTGCATTTTACTTGGATCTACAATCAGTATGCATGGAAGCAGCAGCCAAGAAATAAATGACTTTTTGCATTAGACAAATCTGTTAGAAAAGACCTCTTTAAAGTGTGAAAACAGCAAAAATATCACTTTGAGGATTAAGGTGAGCCTGACCGTATATGCTAAAGCTGGACAATGAATAAGGAAAACTACAGAAGAGCTGATGCATTTGATATATTGTGTTTGCTAAGAATAATAGAATATACCATGGAATACCAGAAAAATGAACAAATCTCTTTTAGAAGAAGTATGGCCATATTGCTCCTTGGAAGCAGTGATGGGGAAATTTTTTTTTTTTTTTTTAAACAAGCTTTGGCCAGTTTTATTAAAGAAAAAAAAATGCATGATTTATTTTTCACCAGTTTTTTTCTGGCATGCTTCTAATGATATCGGAATCACCTGGATCAATGATAGCCAGTGTGCAGCCTCCAGTATTTCCCGCACGCTGTGCCCAATTCAATAGTATTGCTACTGTAGTGATGGACACCAGTTTTGGCCAACATGGCATAGTACTCGATCTCGGATTTCCTCAAGGCCGGGCAGTTGTTGGTGAGGATGACCAGCTTCACTTTGCCTTGCCAGATCATCTTCAGAGTCTGTTTGTAACCCAGCATGTATTTTGGGCTTTTCATAACAAGTTGGAGCTGTGAGTTGATCAACTCCAGCGACTTTTCATCTTTTTTGCCGCCACCATCTTCCCGCCGTAGGTGTGGGACAGCCCCCAACCAAGAGCAGCCACCAAGATGGCCGGGGAGGGAGAAAGCTGATGGCGAGATTTTATCTCTTGTACTTTGGGACGTGTCATCAGGAAGAACCAGTCCCTAGAGAAGGATATCATGCTTGGTAAAGTGGAGGGTCAATTAAAAGGAAGAAAAGCCTCAATAAGATGGATTAACACTGATAACACCAATGGGCGCAAACATAGTACCATTTGTGAGGATGGCGCAGAAATGGGCAGTGTTTTGTTCTTTTTTACATAGGATGGCTATGAATTGGAACTGACTAGATGGCAGCTAACATGAACAACAACATACTAGTGGTGGTGGTGGTAGTTGTGTGCCATCAAGTTGGTTATGACTTATAATGACCTTGTATTCAGTTTCTGAGGCTATAAATCTACCCTGGAGCAGAAAGCCTCATCTTTCTCCTGTGAAGCACCTGGTGGACTTAAAGTGCTGACCTTGTGGTTAGCAGCCCAATGAGTAACCCACTATGCTACCAGGGCTCCTTAAATTCTACATAAGTCAAATAGTTTCCTAGAAAAAAGTTCTGCTCGATTAGAGGAAGACTAAAAAAAATTTTTTAAATAAAGGAAGTGAGTGTAAATTGCCACAATTTGATGAACTTGACCTATACTTATGGATGTAGTAGCTCAAAATACTAACTGAGAGGGAAGGAGTCTTCACATCAACTATCAATGCTATCCCCTCTGTACACAGGGTAGGTAGGGACAGGCAACTTAGACATTGGCTACCTAAAATGGGGCAATAAAGGCATGAAGTGACTGGCTTACAAGGTTTCAAGAGGGAGTTTGTATGAGGGGAAGATGGAGTCCCCACTGAATAGTTTTCATCCTGTCTAGATGGGTCTGGTGAAAAGAGATGAAGATTAGATTCTTATGATTAAATAGTAATTGTTATCATGACTAATTGTGACTGTCACAACTGTAAAGGTAGAAGTTTTGTAACAAAAATGGGGGAGTAAAATACAGCCTGGTCCTGCATCCTCCTCACAGTTGTAGCTCTGTTGTAGCTCATTTTTGGAGTCACTGAGTCAATCCATCTCACTGAGAGTCTCCTTGTTTTTCCCTCACCCTCTAATTTACCAAGGATTTGCTCTATTACAGGGATTAATTCCTCCTGGTGACATGTCCAAAGCATAGCAGGCAAAATCTATTTATCTTGCTTATTAGGAATATTTTGGCTGTACTGCTTCCAAAACAAAAACAGTTTTATTCATTCTTCTGGCAGTCTAATTCAGTATTCTTCACCAACACCGTAATTTAAATGCATCCATTCTTCAGTCTTCATTATTCATTGTCTAGCTTTTGTATGCATATAAGGTGATTGAAAATACCATTGGTAAGGCACAACTTACTCAAAGTGACATCTTTGCTTTTTAACTATTCAAAGAAGTCGTTTGAAGATGATTTGTCCAATGCAATGCATTGTTTGATTTCTTGACTGTTGTTTCCATGGGTGTTGATTGTGGATATAAGTAAGATGAAATCCTTGACAAGTTCAATCTTTCATCTATTAATCATGATGTTGTATATTGGTCCATTTGTGAAGATTTTTGTTTTCTTTACATTGATGTGTACTCTATACTGAAGTTCAAAATCTTTGATCTTCTTTAGTAAGTACCTCAAGTACCCTTTGCAAGCAGGGTTGTATCATTTGTATATCACAGGTTATTAATGAGTTTTCCTCCAATCCAAAAATGTTCAAGTCACTGGTAATCAAAGATACAAAAATTAAGACAAAATGACTGTATTTTCTCACTCATAATTGCCAGAAATTTGTGATTCCTAAATGATACTAAGATAAAAGGTGGTGGTGGTTGTGTGCTGTGAGGTAGGTTCCAACTCATAGAAACCCTGCTGTAAATCTGAGTCTGTAAATCTTTATGAAAGCAGAAAGCCTCTTCTTTCTTCCTCACAATGACTGGTAGTTTCAAACTGCTGACCTTGAGGTTAGCAATCCGACTTGTAACCACTACACTACCAGAGCTCCTTGTAGAATAAATACTGGAGTACAACACTAAGTTGGCAGTTCAAAACCACCAGCTGATATTTGGGGAAAAGATGTGACTTTCTATTCCTGTAAAGATTTCTAGCCAATTCATAGGGTCTCTATGAATTGGAATCAAGTTGATGGTAGTGGGTTTAGTTTGGTTTTGAGGATGGTTTGGGTGAAGAATTTGATCTAGTCATACCCAACTAATCAAGGTATAAATTGTTGGCTTGTTTGAATTTTTAATTGGGAATTGAATGAAGATTAACAGACAAGATTATCAGTTTTACTTTCAGCCAATCAATGTTTTGCTTCATCTCAATGATTATTCCCCTCCCTGCAACAACAGTTATCCTGCTTTCTCCCTATTGCTTCCCTTTTATATCTTATGTTTCATAAACCAACAAAGCAAAAATATTTGATGTACACATACAAAGCCAAAATACATATTCATTTAAATGCCCAAATAGCACATTTTGCAAGTCAGTCTCTTGGTTGCAAGCACACAGCCTTTCTCAGTCCACGAACCTAGAGCCCACAGCTGCTCTATCTTTCAATATCATCACCACCAACACTGCTGTCATTGCCTTTCTAGGTAAGATCTCATTCTCCATTCATGCTCTTCCTTCTTGATGGTCCTGGGAGCCTCTGCTCCTGCAATGAAAGATAACCTACTCCCCCTTTTTAGTTGCAGAGCTTCTACAATTACAGTTGTGACCATCACAATTAATCCTGCTAACAATTACTCGCAATTGAATTATAAAATCCTATCATAATTATCTCCAATTCCCTTTCACCAGACCCATCTGGAAAGAGGGAAACTATTCAGTTGAGATTCTACCTTACCACTCTAATTCTGAAATTAAGTACACACATGAATGCTTATAAGCCAGCCACTCTGTGACTTTATAGCCTCCCATTTTCGATAGCCAATGTCTACATTTTCTGTCCCTATCGACCCAGTGAACTGAGTAAACAAACTTGATCCTTGATATAAAGAATCCTTCCATTTTGGTTGGAATTCTGTGTAACTGCATCCATAAGCAAATGTCCAATTCATCAATTTGTAGCAATTTATACATGCTTACAGTATCAAGCAGAGTCCTGGTGTGGCACTGTGGGTTAATGTGCCAGACTGCAAAGCGGTTTGAACTGCAAGGTCAGTGGTTCAAGCTCACCAGCGTCTCCTCAGAAACCTGATACAGGGTCGCTATGGGTCAGAACCAACTAGATGGCACTTAACAACAACAACAGTTATCAAGCATCTTTATCTTCATCTGATCAAGTTCTGGTCAGGTAGCCATCCAGACTAGGTCAAATGGACACTAGGTGCAAGTCTGGGAGTTCACACATACCTCCCTGCACTTTAGACCAGCTGGCCTCTTTCTCTCAGCTCTAGCCCACAGAGGCTAGGTCAGTGCCCATGGGCTCAGAAGTTCACACATCTCCCTAAACTTCAGCCCACACAGCCCTTCCTCTTCTCTCTCATCTCAAGATCAACGGGTGTCAGTGGAACATGGCCAAACTCAGCCCATGTCTTCATTGATGCATTTCCCCCAGTTCCACTCATAAATAGATCCAGGTTGTCACCAGCGAGCATAGTAGAGTGCTTGTGGGTTCCCTTTGAGTTTTAGTTTTGGGTTTTCCCTGATGGGCTGACTTTTCTTGCCTTGATGCCTTTAAAGCAAACAGCTTGCTTGATAGTCTAACAGCCAAACAGTCTAATTTTTTTCTGCTGGTCTTTCTTTCAATAAGAATCT
>NW_006408540.1:20889356-20913520 GCF_000296735.1 Chrysochloris asiatica | reverse complement strand
ATGGAGTAGCTCTACTGTGCTTCACATGTGGTTGCTATGGTCTTTGGTTTGCTTTTAAATCACTCCTTAGAGAGTTACAAGGAACTATGGTGGCACAGAGGTTAGGGTATCGATTGCTAGCTAAAAGGCTGAAGATTAGAACTTGAGCGCATGTCTGCAGGAGAAAGATGTGGCAGTCTGTTTGGTAAAGATTCTCGCCTTGGCAACTGCACTGGCCAATTCTACTCTCTGTTCAATGAGTTGTAACTGACTTCACTATAAAGGTTTTGCTTTTGGTAGAGGGATGGGTAATTTCTACTTTCTTCCTTAAGCATTTTTTCCCTTCAATCTTTATTTTCTACAAGCAACTTAGTTTACTTAATAATCAGAGAAAAGTAAGCTATTTTCATTTTTTAAAGAAAAAAAAGCCCCTTTTTGCCAATTAACTTAAACTATATGTTTTTAAAAAGCTATTTCTTCTTGTAGACCTAGCTCCTGGAGGTTCGGATGACTGGATTTATGACTTGGGCACCAAATACTCCTTTACAATTGAACTTCGTGATACGGGCAAATTTGGATTTTTGCTGCCTGAAAGATATATCAAACCAACTTGCAAAGAAGCTCTCGCTGCTATCTTTAATATAGTCCGGCACGTCATCAAGAATGCTTAATGTGCTTCATTTTATCACTCTATTCCTATGTTTTAATTTATTGATTCCAGCAAAATCAAATAATAGTGCAAACTTCTTTTTAAGTATTATCAAGAGTTTTGTTGCAAGATTTTCCTATTTCTTGGTTTTGTCAACAAACAAAATAAATACTACCTTGAAATTAAGAAAAGGGTTCACATTTCTTTTCACCTTTTTTGTTTTTGGAAGGGGCTTATTTGGTGTGGCTGAAGGATTAAACGCCAGAAAGGAGGTGAAAGTGAAGGTGAAGGAGAAGGTTTTACTTTGAAAGACAAACAAGGTGGATACCAGGGCCATAGTCACCAAGACAAATCCCTGAACAAAGAAGATTTGTAATTTTATAGGCACATTGTTGTTGTTGAGTCAATTCCAATCATAGTGACCCCTTACAAGGTTTCCAAGACTGTAAATCTCTGTGAGTGCATCTTTTTCCTGCAGAGCTACAGGTGGGCTCAAACCGCCAGCCTTGTGGTTTGCAGTCCAGTGCTTATCCTACAGATCCACCGTTTTACATACACACACGTGTATGTGTTGTTGTTGTTTTTAAGTACTGTCGAGTTGGCTCTGACCCTGTATAGGGTTTCCAAGGAACAACTGGTGACTTTGCATTCTTGTGTTCATTCTATAGCTCACACCAGGACTCCATATATATATTTGTTGTTTGCTGTTAAGTGCCATCAAATCGATTCTGACCCATAGCGACCTTGTATAGGGTTTCTGAGGAGCAGCTGGTGGGTGAGCTTGAACTGCCAATCTTGCAGTTTAAACGGCTTTGCAGTCTGGCGTATTAACCTACAGCACCACACCAGGACTTGCCCCATATATACATAGAAATAGATATATATCTATAGATACAGATAGATGTAGAGATAGATAGTTAGATAGATAGAAAGATGTTGTTAAGTGCCATCAAGTTGGTTCTGACTCATAGCAATCCTGTATAGGGTTTCCAAGGAGCACATTGTGGTTTTGAATCACCTAGTGAGTTTGAACCACCGACCTTGTAGTTCAAAGTGATCTGGTGGTCCAGTGCTATAGCCCACAACACCACACCAGGACTCTCTCTATATATCTATATCTATATATACACATACACATATATACATGTATAGAAAATATATTGGGGGGTTTATTATTATGTCACAGAGTTTTAAGGAATGGTCGTGTTATATATTGGGACAGGTATATGATTCTTGACCAGGAGTTAACTTGTTGAACTTCTCACTTGTAAATGTTGTCTGGGTTGGTATGTTGATTTCTTTCCAGTGACTTTTTGTCTCTTGACCAAAGTAGGTTGCCAATATCCTTTTTCTGCACATGGCCATATCTGGTTATAACCAATGCCCGCTTGCTGTGGTGGGATACTTTCCTAGGAGAAAGCAGAGCTCAAAGGAAAGAAGTTATCAGGAGGGAATGAGTAGGAAAACAGGTTAATTGTAGACTATAGATGAGGTCTCTAGTATGTTTCAGCATCCTGTGACAATCTCCCATACCTTAAGAATATATCGGTATAAGGGTATCTCATACCTCAAGGCAAAACTTCCAGGGTTACACAGGGATAGGTGCTTTAGGCCCACTTGTCTGTCAGTTTGTCTTACTGTGATTCCTTTTGTGTTGCTCTGATCCTGGAAGCTATGCCATCATTTTTCCAAATACCAGCAGGGTCGCCAATGATGGATAGGTTTCAGTGGAGCTTCCAAACTAAGAACAGACTAGGAAGAAGTTATAGGCGGTCTGCTACTGAGGGATTAGCCACTGACAACCTTATGAATACCTTATAGTAGCAGAACATTGTCTGATGTCGTTGCAGAAAATGAGCCCCTCATGTTGGAAGGCACTCAAAACACAACTGGGGAAGAACTGTTTCTTAAAATTAGAGCCAACCTTGCTGTGGGTGGAGACTTTTGTTTGCTGCTGGGCCATGACTCAAAATGAGAAGACACAGCTGCAAATATCCATTAGTAATCAAAACGTGGAATGTACAAAGTATGTATTTAGGAAAAGTGCAAGTCAAAAAATGAAATGGAACACATAATGATCAATATCTTACGCATGAGTAAGCTGAAATGGACTGTTATTTGCCATCTTGATTCTAACAATCACATGGCTTACTATGCTGGGAATGACAAAGAGTCACGGCATCATATTCTTTGTCAAAAAGAACTTTTCAAAATCTATACTGAAATGCAATGCTTCTGTGATAGGATAATACTTACACACCTATAAGGAATATTTGACCTTGGAAACCCTATACAAGGTCTCTGTGAGTGGAAACTGACTCGATGGCACTGAATAACAACAACAATAATGAGGAATATCAGTCAATATGATTACCAGTCAATATTTTTCAAATTGGCTCCCCAAATACTAAAGCCAATGAAGAAGAAATCTAAAGATTCTGCCAATTTCTTTAATCTGAAAATGATCAAATATACAATAAAGATCCATTGACAATTACTGGTGATTGGAATACATAAGCTGAAAACAAATAGGTCATATCAGTTGTTGGAAAATTTGACCTTGGTGACAGAAACAAAGCAGAGGAACACATGATAGAATTTTGCAATGACTTCTTATTGTATATACCTATTCCAACAACATAATTGTGGATTATACACATGACTATATACATGGTCTCCTGGTGTAGCACTGTAGAATCACCAATGAACTGTGAATCACAAGGTCGGCAGTTCAAACCCACCAACTGCTCCTTGGAAACCCTATACGGGGGCGCTATGAGTTAGAGCCATCTCTACGGCACTTATAAACAATGACACATACATATGAACCTCAAAATATAGACTATATACATGGATCATATTGGCTATATCTGCAGGAAGAGGTGATTAAGAAGTTCAGTATCATCACCCCAAAGAAGATCAAGGGCCAACTGGGAAACAGACTTTCAATATCTCATATGCACACTCAGGATGAGGCTGAGCCAAAATATGACCTTAAATATTGTTGTTGTTAGGTGCCACCTGAATTTAGAGACCATTTCAAGAACAGATTTGATGCATTAGACACTAATTACTGAAGATCAGAGGAGTTGTGGGTTGACATCAACAATATTATACTTGAAGAAAGCAGATCATTAAAAAAACAGAAAAGAAAGAAAAGACCCAAATGAACTTCGGAAGAGAGCTGAACCTTGCTCTTGAGCATAGAGAAGCTACAGTGACCAAAAGAAATGAGGAAGTAAAAGAACTGAACAGAAAATTTTGAAGGGCAGCTCAGGAAGACAAAGTATTATAATGAAATATGCAAAGACCTGGAGCCAGAAAACCAAAGAGGAAGAATGAACATGTTGAGCATTTCTCAAGCTGAAAGAAATTTTAAAAATCCAAGCCTCGATGTACAGTACTAAGGGATTCAATGGGCAAAATTTTAATGACCCAGGAAGCAGCAAAAGAAGATGGAAGGAATACACAGTCACTGTACTAAAAAGAATTGATTGATGAATAACCATTTCAAGGGGTACCATATGATAAAAAACTGATGGTATTGAAGGAAGAAGTCCAAGTTGCATTGAAGACATTGGCAAAAAATAAGGCTCAGGAATGAATGAAATATCGATTGAAATATTTCTAGAGAATGATGCAGTGCTAGAAGCACTCACTAATCTGTGTGGAGAATTATGGAACACAACTAATTGGCCAACCAACTGGAAGAAATTCATATTTGTGCCAATTTCATTTTGTCACAAATGGTGACACAAGATAATATGGGAGTCATCAAGCAATATCATAATATCACATGCAAGTGAAAATTTTCTGAAGATATTTTAAAAACAGTTGCAGCACTTCAATTCAAATCTGCCAGAAATTCAAGCCAGATTCAGAAAAGGACATGTAGCCAGGAGTTTCATTGTTGATGTCAGATGGATGTAAGTTGAAATCAGAGAACACCAGAAACATGTTTACTTATATTTGATTGACTATGCAAAGTCATTAACAAACATAGTAACAATTGTGAGGATGGCACATTACTGAACAGTGTTTAGTTCTATTGTTCATAGGACTGCTATGCTAGGATTGCGGATAGGCGATGGGGGTATCAGGATCTGGTACTTGTTTTCTTTTGTTTCACGATGTTTGGCTAACTATTCAAAAATTTTAATAAACAGTATCACGCAAGTCATTAAAGTTTGGGAGCTCTGGTAGAGTCATGATTACTGTCGGATTGCTCACCTCAAGGTCAGCAGTTCTAGACTAAGCCATTCCGCAAGACAAAGATGAGGCATTCTGCTCTCTTAAAGCCTTACAGACTTGAAAACCCTGTGCAGGGTCGTTATGATTTGCAAGTGACTCCACAGCACATCACTCCCAAGCAGCAAGAGGAAAAATGGTCAGTAGTCCATGAAATAGTTCAGCTCCAAATTTTCAGTAAATTTCTGCTTGTGTCTGTAAAAACACAATCATGCATTGTTTGCTCCTCGGTATTAGGTGATGGGGTAGAAAGAACTTGTTGTTAGGTGCCATTGAGTCAACTTATAGTGACCCTATGCACAACAGACCGAAACACTGCCGGGTCCTGTGCCAACCTCACAATTGTTGCCACACTTGAGCCCACTGATGCTGCCACTTTGCCAATCCATCTTGTTGGGGGTCTTCCTCTTTTCTCTGACCCTCCACCCTACCAAACATGATACATGATATCCTTCTCCAGGGACTGGTCCCCCCTGACAATATGTCTGAAATATGAGAGACAAAGTTTGGCCATCTTGGCCTCTAAGGAGCATTCTGCACTTCTACCAACACAGATCTATTGGTTCTTTTGGCAGCCCATTGCACTTTCAATATTTTTCTGCAACACCACAACGCAAAAGCATCAATTCTTCTATGGTCTTCCTTATTCACTGTCCAGCTTTCACATGCATATGAGGTTATTGAAAATACCAAGCCTTGGGCCAGGTGCACCTTAATGCTCAAGCTGACATCTTTGTGTGCAAAAACAGAACAAATGGCATCTCCATTCTAACTCAGCAGTTCAATAATCATTGTTGAGCGAATTGAGGAATGAATAACTGCACTTCACTCATTGGCATTTTGCTAACATAGAAAAACGATTATAAGAAATTATGTAATAAGGAGGGTATACTTTCTGTTAATTTCGTTTTTAATCGAGAATCAAAAGAGTTGCGTCTTCAACTCCCAGTTTCCTTTGACTAATCACAAGTTTGAGATCTCAGATCCCTCTAGCACATTGGCTCCTCAGAGTGGAAGCAAGGTACCAATAAAGAGGCGGGACTTCGCGGTGACGACTAATTCGACGGCCGGAAGCGGCCTAGTACTATAGAGGAACAGGGCAATCCCCTGACTTCCGGCGGTATTTTGAGTCGATTTTCCTATGGCCTATTAGTCTCTTGACCATTTTTACTCTGGATTCTTTTTCTTTTACGCCTACTTGTCTGACCCTGGCGACGTGGCTCCGTTTCTCAGTCGCCCCGGGACCCCTCACTACCCCGGGACCAGCTCTCGGGAACCGCGCGCGCACTGTTCATCCGGGGCCGACGCAGGGACGGAGTTTCGCCTCCGCAGCTTCTCGGAGTGACGGCGTTGCTGCTGCCTAAGGTCTGCGCTTGCAAGGATAACTCAGGGTGAGGTAAGGGTTCTGTGAGTTTTGTGTGTGCATTTGAAGAAAGGCGTTGGACGAGTCCTGACTGGGGAGGCCCGGTGGTGTCCACCGTCCCCGCCTGGGTCACATCGGGAGTTTGAGATCTGAGAATCGTACTCTCAAGTCTGCAGTAGTTCCCTGTGCTCAGGCCTCGTTTGTCTCTCTGGCTGTGATTGTACTGAGTGTGTCTAGGAGACAGGCGGATTGCGGCAAAAGACCGTGGCTGTAATTTGATGGACCCTGGAGCCCTTTAACAGGATATGCGTTTGTTTGCAATGAGGAGAGTGCAAGTTTTAGAGTGCAAGTTTTAGATTTCGAGGTTTCCACACGTATAATCTATAAATAGATCTTGCTGGCTTACTGATTTAGGTTATTGTTAAGTGCAGTCAAGTCGGTTCTGACTCATAGAGACCCTGTATTGGGTTTGAACTGCCAACCTGAGGTTTGCAGTCTAGTGTGGAGCCTAAGCGCCACACCAGTATTCCACCCATCGAGGTTTGTTGTTGTTGTTGTGTGCCGTGGAGTCGGTTCCGACTCATAGTGACCCTGTACATGGTTTCCGAGGCTGTAAATCTTTACGAGAGCAGAAAGCCTTAACTTTCTCCTGCGGAACGTCTGGTAGTTTCGAACTGCTGACCTTGAGGCTCGCAGCCCGATTCGTAACCACTACGCTATCAGTGCTCCTTACTCATCGAGGTAGGGCCTGGTAATCACTTTTGACAACCATCTATAAGAACCATGATTGAATGAAGTGAATGAAAGAGAAAAGCTGCTATTTAACATTCTCCCATTCTAAAATTGTTGTTAAGTACCGTCGAGTGGGTTCCGACTCAGTCACACTGTATAGCGTTTCCGAGGAGTGGCTGGTGAGTTTGAACCGCTTACTTAGTGTTTAAAACTGAGCTTGCCGTTCAGTCACACCAAGACTCCTCTTTCTAAAATAGGTAAATATAATTTATAGGGCTGGGAAATTATTAAGTTTCTGTCTGATTGATACTGTTGTTATTTAGGTTCCGACTCAGTGTCCTGTGTGAGGTTTCGGAGGCTGCAAATCTTTCCGAGAGCAGAAAGCCTCATTTTCTCTAACAGCGGCTGCTGGTCTCCAAGCCCGTGCTTGTCTGTCAGAGCCACTGCACTCCTCTGAGTGGCCCTGGTCTGATCTTATGTGTGGAATATAGTGTCTTAAGCTATTCTGTTATAGCCAGATAATTTTAACTACTTTGAATATTGTAGACGTATACAGTTTCTAAGGAGTCCTAAGGTGGCGCTGTGGGTTAATGCGCTACACTGTACAGTGGGTTTGAACTGCAAGGTTGCAAGGTTCTTAGAGGGAATTTAAAAAAATTTGAAAGGGCTTCACAACTAAAGTGTTCAAAGTCCATGATACGATAGCAGTAAATCCAGTGCTTTATGGTGTGCTATCTTTTATGTGTCAGTTAACATGATCAAATTTTGTAATATTTGGCTGTAGTTTCCAAACAATAAGGAGCTCTGGTAGCATGGTGGCTACCAGTTGGGCTGCTAACCCCAAGGTCAGCAGTTCAAAACTACAATTCATTCTGGGAGAAAGAGAAATGTTTCTATTCCTGTAAAGATTTACAGCCTTGGAAACCCTATACAGGGTCACTATGAATTGGAACCCCCCCACCCCCCACCATCCAAACAATATTATTTAGGCAGTATATTGATTTTCAAATAATTTTCAAGTTTTTAGTGAAATATTTGGACTGTAGTGACAGTTTCAGAAAGAGACTAAGAAAATTGATTCCAGGTATCAATTTGTGTCTGTAAAAATAGTTGTGCCATAAAACTAAGATTTTTCACTGTGTCTGTCTGATGGGTGTTGTTTTGTTAAATATATGCCTCTTGTTGAAGTCCTAATTATTGGCAATTTGAATTGAACGCTGTGCATTTTAGATAGGCAAATCCATCTTATTTTTACAAATGTAATGCCAAAACCCTAACCCACTGCCCTGTAGTTGATTTTGACTCATAGCAACATCTGTAGCATAAATTAAGACTGTTAAAACTCAGCAAGTGGATGCTAGTGTAACATTTTTTTAATACAAAGTAATTAGAATTTTAATAAATTATCCATCGATGTTGTAACATATATTGGTATTTACATTTGGTGGTGGTGGTGGTGTGCCATGGAGTCAGTTCCAACTCAGAGTGACCCTGTACAGGGTTTCCAAGGCTGTAAATCTTTACAAGGGAGCAGAAAGCCTCATCTTTCTCCCGTGGAACAGCTGGTAGTTTCGAACTGCTGACTGTGAGATTAGAAGCCCGATTTGTAACCACCATGCTACCCGAGCTCCTTGGTATTTACATATAGGAAGCAAAATTGTTTAACTTAAATTTGAAGAATTGGTTTTCAGAGGACATCATTCGTCCCTCTGTCCCTGTTCTCCCCTCTGTTGCCACTCCCTCCCACCCCCCACCTCCCACCCCCAGCCTGTACAGAGGTGGTCTTTTTCATAGCTATTCTGTAGTACTTGAAGTATTTATTGAAGCTATTAAAGAAGACAGTCTTTTATTCTTTTTTTTTTTTTTTTGTAGTTTTGTATGTTGCAGTTCTGTTTACTTAATAGTAGCTCCCAGCATGGATATTCTTAAGCACACCTGGTGTTTTTTTTTTTTTTTTTTTTGTAGTTTTGTATGTTGCAGTTCTGTTTACTTAATAGTAGCTCCCAGCATGGATATTCTTAAGCACACCTGGTGTAGCGCTGTAGGATAAGCACTGGACCACAAGGTTGTTTTGAACCGCAAGATGTCTGTTCAAATCCAGCAGCCTATACAGGGTCGCTGTGTCGGAAGCAACTTGACGGCACTTAACAACAACAACATTGTTCTGCACAATGCTTAAGGATTGCCTTGCTCAGCTTAGTTGAGTCAGTTCTATTACAGAATGGGTTTGGGATTGACTTACTTTACAAGGAGGCTTCAAAAAGCTGGTGGGAAAATTCCATTCTCTTTCTATTTAATTTTTTCCACATACTTTTTGAAGCTCCCTGAGTCTTAGATTACGCAATCTAGAAGATTATTTTTAGAAAGTTCTTTTGAAAAGATTCTTCAAAACTGTATCAAATAAGCTTTGTGTATTTTTCTTCAGGAATATGAAATATGAATGTGAGGAGAGCTTTATTATTAAGAAAATATAACCCTTTTAATTTTAGAAATTCAGTGTGTAGGGATTTATGTAGTTTTAGTTTTTTAATTATTTACAAATTACCCAATATCATGCTGCTGTTGGTCTCCTGGTGTGGCACTGTGTGTTAATGTGTGGGACTGCAAGGTTAGTTTGACCAAAAGGTCGGCAGTTGAAGCATACCAGCTGCTCCTTGGAAACCTTATTACAGATGCTTTATGGGTTGGAACCGACTCGACAGCACTTAACAACAACAACATGCTGATATTATATAAGATGGAGTCCTCATGTGACCCAGTAGGATCAGCACTGTACTAAACCACAAGGTTGGTAATTCAAGCCCACCAGCCGCTCCTCGGAAACCCTGTACAGAGTCACTATGAGTTGGAACCAACTTGATAACACTTAACCACCACAACAACAATTATATAAAATAAGGAGCCCTGGCAGAGTAGTGAGTTATGAGTTGAGCTCCTAACCTAAATGTCAACTGTTCAAATCTTCCAGCCACTCTGCGGAAGAAAGATGAAGCTTTCTGATCTGTAAAGATTTACAGTCTCGGAAACCCTAAGCAGTCACTGTGAGTTGGAACTGACTTGTTGGCACACCTCCACCACCACCTCCACGACCACCACCACTACCGTATAAAATAAAAGGAGTCTTGGTCGAGGTGTGGGGTAGGCATTGGACAGCTAACCACAAGGTGGATAGTTCAAGCACATAAACCACTCTTGGGGAAAAGAAGAAGCTATCTGCTCCCATAAAGATTCACAGTTTGGGAACCCTATACAGGGTCACTGTGCATCAAAATCCATCCGTTGGCAGTGGGTTTGGTATAAGATTGTCTTAAGTGCTGTCGAGTTGGTTCTGATATGTAGCGACCCTGTATAGGGTTTCTGAGATGCAGCTGGCGATTTTGAGTGGCCTCCCTTTTGGGTTGCAGTCTAGTGCTTATCCTACAATGTCATATTGGAAAATCATCCTGATGAAGGTGGGTTATGTTTTCATTTACACTACAGAAGGATGAGGCCTCAGAAGGATCAGGTGAAGATACCAGAACTGGAGCCTGTTTAACTGACAAGATTTTATTCATTAGACTTCTGAGTGATTAATTATTCAAAAAGGAGGACCCTGTATTTTTCTTCCCCTTCAGCCCTCTTTTAGTGTACAGTTTTGAGTACATTATGATAATATAATTTCCCATTTAAGACTCTCTTTTGTTGTTTCTTCTATAGTTCAAGCTTTTTGCCCCCAGTTTTTTTTTTGTAAATTAAAGGGGAGAATAGAAACTTCAGATTTATGTGCTTTGCAAGGAAAATAGAAACCAGACAAGACAGACTCACACCACTGTCACTCTGCTGTAATAATGTTGGTGTTTGGGAAAGAAATGATGGTGAGACTGAAGTGTGATAGTGTAATGGCATCTGAAACCACCGACCTCTCAGTTAGCAACCTAGTGCTTAACCTACTGCTCCACCACCAAAAAACCAAACCCACTGCCATCAAGTGGATTGCAACTCATGACGACCCAATAGTGCAGAGTAGAATTGCCCCGTTGGTTTCTGACACTGTAATCTTTCAGAGCAGACAGCCTCGTCTTTTTCCTGTTGGTCAGCTGATGGTTTGAGCTGCTGACACTTAGCCACTGTGCCACCAGGGCTCCTTAAAGAGTGACAGAGGGAGAACAGTGAAGTTGTAAACAAAATGAAGAGAAGAGTTTCCAAGATTTAACTAAACAGAGGCCTGGTGTAATGCTGTGGTTAATGCACTGGACTGCACAGTTGGTTTGAACCACAAGGTTGGCAGTTCAAACTCACCAGCTGCTCCTCAGAAACCCTGTAAGGGTCACTGTGAGTCAGAACTGACTTGAAGGCACTTAACAACAACATGATGTTGTTGTTGTTAAATATGTGCAGTCAGTTCTGACTCACAGTGAATAACAACATGATAGGGAAGACTTTATCATTTTTATTTTGCTTTGTTTTACTGTTTTTCCTGTAAACTTTGAAATATGTATTGAAGCCTGCTCAGGTATCAATTAAAACATTTTTTTTCACTCAGTCAAATCTTTTTTGCTATTCTTTTGTGATACTTATCTTCCTTTGTGAACCTAACTTTTAAGTATGATTTTAAGTTCCAATGAAGTCGTATTAGGTGACAAGAGAGTTTTAATTTAATACATATAAGAGGAAATGTGTTTTTGGTGCATTGTACATTACATGTGTATATAGATTTAAGCAAATGGAAAATTTTAAGGTATATATTGTGTTCTTTGCAAGCAAAAAGCATTTTATTTATGCAAATTGATGACTGCTGCATTTCAGTAACAATATTTTAGCTAACTTTGTATTGTTGAATTTGTCATCAGGTATAGAAATCCTCTAGCTCCTCTTTTTCGCTAGAAATATGTCATTTCCTTCTTTCTGCATCATTGCCTTAGATTCTTTTTAAAACAATTTTTTTATTCCCTTCCCTGTCTAGAATCTCTGTAACCTAGTCCGGTGCCTGGATGCAGTGCTGTTTCAAGGCAAGATCTGACACTGTTGACTCAGAAAAAAGGAGAGTACATCTTTACTTCATTGCAGGTCTTCCTAACTAGGAAGACTCAACAGTAGCTGCAAATAAAAGTCCTGGGATATTCACTGCGTAGGTGAATCTTGAGTAGTTCTTGATGTCAGCTGTTTCAGTGGGAAGGAACTTTTCTTGATGGCAAGTATAGAAGGAGAGGCGTAGACTTGGATTGTTAGTCCTTGATTTATTGACTTTGACATAGCAGTCAAAGCCCTTAGATTAAAAAAAAAGTGTGTGTGTGTGTGTGTGTGTATATGTGTGTAAAATGAGAGAAACCTTTTACAATGTTTCAAGTTTACATTAGGGATTTAAGATTGGAGTGAAACCATGTGAGCTGGTAGCTCATGGAAGAGGAGTGTTGATCCACACAGTAGGTGACCGAACACAGACTAGAAAGAGAAGTAGTGGGGTTGATGCCTTGAACCCTCAGAAACCTGAGCTAGAAGGTGTCAGGTGACCAGGGTTTTAAAAACAAAAAGTAACTGTTATTATGTGGAAACCACCACCAACTGTCTTTCTGGAGGCACATGTGTTGGGAGTGAAGGTGTGGGAATAATACTGTTGGGGAACAGAACGAACTCATTTCCATTAATAGTGGGAAAATGGAAAGTGAGAGGTAGTGTCCTTGAGTCAGCATGATAGATGGTGTTCCTGTATTCCAAGTTCTGGATAATTAGCTTTTGAAACCAATTCAATGTTTCAATGTTAAGTTTATTAATAAGTATTTTGATGATTGAATTAATAGCTGAATATTAAGAGTGTGTGTTCTTATACTGACCTTTGTATGTATTCTAAAATGTAAAAATTTTGTTTTTCTGACTTTTCATATGTATTTTGTGACACATTCTTTACTGAATTCTGCTCAAATACAAATTATAAAAGAATGTTTATTAACTAAAGTTCTGCATTTTCTAGAAAATCTTTCTGGGTTCTTCTTTTGACTCTCAGTTATTTATGTTCAGTAAGTCAAATGAACATATAACATTTCATTAACTCATCTGCCGTAAGTGCACATTTGAGCTGAGGTTGAGACCCAGAAATGTTCCATCAGCAGTTACCGTATAATAGTAACATTAGTAGTGTGTGGAGTTGGCTGCTTAAATCGTTGTTTGCAGAACAGTTGAAACTTAAACGTGATTTTACATTGCAGCAGGTCTTGTTCATTTATTTGACATGTTTCCTTTTTTTTTTTTTTGGTAACTTAGCCATTTTTTTACTTTGAATCATTAAAAATTAATTACTACTGCATTGCGATGATGATTATGTTTTATATTAAAGAATAAAATAAATATATATTTTGTTGGCTTAAAACTGCCATATTGTATTATTTTATATTTTCCTCTTTTTAGTTTATTGTTTTGTTCATTTATCAAACTGTATCTTTATTCTTTGGATCTTTTTTTTAAAAAAAAACAACAAAACATAACCTGCAAAGAAATATAAGCATTGTTTACATATATTTAAGATGTTGATTTATGGAGTCTTGGTGTTAGGGTAAAGCACTGGGCCACAAGGTCGGTTTGAATTGCAAGGTGGTGATTCAGACCCACCAGCTGCTCCGCAGAAACCTTGTATAGGGTCACTATGAGTTGAAACTGAATCAACGGCTCTTAAAAACAACAACAGCAAACTATGATTTAATTTCATTTCAGTTGATAGCCTTTAGCCTTGGAATCATATAAAAGAGCATTTGTAAACTTTCTAGAGTTCACTCCATATGAAATGGAGTGCTAGTTTAGCTGCCGTGGTTCATTGTGTTTAGTTTTGACTACTAACAAGACTTGAACTAATATGTACGACAGAATGAAACACTGCCGTGTCTGGCACCATCCTCATAATTGCTCCTGTGTTGGATCCTTATTCCTACCACATCCCACTCTCTAGATTACATCTTGATCTATTAGAATCTTTGCTTTTAATGATGCAGTCAGTCATCCCTTAGCGTCTGCAGGAGATTGCTTGCAGGACTCACAGAGACTTTTAACTTTCATGTCAATGTAGAACTGACTGTAGAAATGCCTTGACAGTTTTTATTCCCACACTCTTATTTATTCACATTGAGAGTCATTTTTTCACCTACTGCTGGAAAGTGAATATCCTTGATTAATTTGGCTTTTCTTTGATCTCTGTAAGGCAAAACAAACAAATAGCATTCACCTTTTTCCAAACTAATTTTGAGAACATAATGTATGTTGTCACATAAACTGTATACATCATCATTTCTACTGTCAGTAAAGTTCCCACCTGTTTTTATTTTCCCCATTTTCTTTACCATAACACTCATTTCTTGTTATTTGTTAACGGAGAATGATAGCATAACTTTTACTTAGGGATTTCAAAACCAAAACCAAACACATTGCCCTGGAGTTGGTTTCCAACTCATCCTGACCCTATAAGACAGAGTAGAACTGCCCCGGGGAGTTTCCAAGACTGATAAGGAAGCTGACGGCCACATATGTTGCCTGCAGAGAGTCTGGTAGGTTTCAACTGCTGACCGGTTCTGTTCATAGCAAAGTGCTTTAACCACTGTACCACCTGGGCTCCTTACTTAAAGATTGCTGTGGTTAAGTGCCATTGAGTTGATTCCAACTTATAGGGACCCTAAATAGGGTTTCCAAGGAGCAGCTTGTGGGTTTGAACTGCAGATCTTGTGGTTCACAGTTCAGTGCTGACCCTATATGCCACACCAGGAGCCCTACTTAAGGATAGAATTAATAAATTTGCAAACAACTCTAATATACAACTTCCAAGCTAATCGTCTTAAAGCGTTTTCTGAGGTTTAATGTACTAAGAAAATTTTACTGTGTAAGTGGAATTTTACTGTTCACTCTACAGAAAAGGTAAAATTTCATTGAACACATTTCAGAATTGTTAAAAATTCATTAATAATGCCTGTCATAAAATATGGACTTCTGGTGTGGCACTGTAGGGTCAGTACTGAACTGCAAACCACATGATAAGCAGTTCAAACCCACCAGCTGCTCTGTGGAAACCCTATGCAGGGTCACTATGAGTAGGAACCGACTTGATGGCACTTAACAGCATCATAAACTATACTTTCTACTTAACCTGAGACCTCCTATGACTCTTTCTGTCATGGAAAATACTATATGTATTTTATTACAAATACATAAAAAATATAAAATAATTTGGTATACACCTAAGTTGTGGGTTCAGTTATTCAAAACTGAAGAATGTTACAGTTTGCCTCTCTCTCTCTCTTTTGATTAAAGTAGTACAAAATGTCAAAAATTAGAAGGAAAGTCACAGTGGAAAATACCAAGACCATATCTGATAGTACATCGCGAAGACCCAGTGTCTTTGAAAGGCTTGGACCCAGCACTGGCAGTACTGCTGAGGTGAGTTGTCACACAGGAGTTTGCTTGGAATATAATCACTAAAATACTGTTTTGTGCCATAAAAGTCAACAGGTTGCTTTATTGTAGAATTTTTGATCTGAACAAAATTTTAAATGTATTTTGTAAAAAGGAGTGATGAAAGGGTTGGTAGGTTTTCAGATTTTTTTCTGATGTTTTAATTATATGTAATGTATTGCAGGTAGTTGGAATTTTGATAGCATTTGTTTTAATTTTAAGCCACTAACTGTTTTCCCCCCAGAAATAAATATGAAATTGACGTAGTAATATCTGTCTCTTAGACACAGTGTCGCAATTGGCTGAAGACTGGCAACTGCCTCTATGGAAACACATGCAGATTCGTGCATGGCCCTTCACCCCGCGGCAAAGGTTATAGCAGCACTTACAGACGGTAAATTGAAAACTTCTGACTTTGAATTCTTTACATGCTCTTAGAAGATCAGTGACTTTTGTAATTTAGTGAAATACAAACATGCATTTGATCAGATTTTCTACTTTGATGATAATCTTATAAGTAGTCTAAGATTGACAAGATTGTTTTTTGTTATTTTCAAATTTATTAAAGTGTTTGCTTTACAGTCAACTTATTTGCCTTGTATTTACTTGTTTTGACAATTGTTGTTGTTGGTATATGCTGTGGAGTTGGTTCCGACTCATAGTGACCCTGTACAGGGTTTCTGAGTCTGTAAACCTTTATGGGAGCAGAAAGCCGCCTCTTTCTCTCGCGGAACAGGTAGTTTTGAACTGCTGACCGTGAGATTGACAGTCGAGATTTAAAAAATATGTATATGGCTCATTTTTACTTTCTATAATAATGTGTAAATTTACTGTTGGTTGTTGTTGTTATGTGCCATGGAGTCGGTTCCGACTCATAGCGACCCTGCACAGGGTTTCCAAGGCTGTAAATCTTTACGGGAGCAGAAAGCCTCATCTTTCTCCTGCAGAACTGCTGGTAGTTTCAAACTGTTGACCTTGCGGTTCGCAGCCCGATTTGTAACCAATAAGCTAGATGGTAGAATTCCATAGTATCTGTAGTATCGTTCTATTATCTAAATTTATTTTTAGTGAGGAGAGACTTAACATTTTGAAATCCTAATATCTCAACATTTACATAGGGGATATATTTAGCTCTTTAAGATTTTCTGAATTTAAATCTTAACAACAAGGAAGCGTTTATGAAAAAGCCCAATAGGTTAAATTACATTTATCAAATAACTCACAGATACATTTAAATGAAACTTGTATTCCTATATAGTTAAATTTATTGTCTATTTAGAATATCATTTTGTCGTGAATAAAGGTTGGGCTAAATTAAACTTGCCTAATAAAAACTTTGTTTTCCTTTATTTCTCTTATGATGATTTAGTTGTGGTATTTAAAGATATAATATGAGGGAGCTTCACAAAGTTTGTGGAAAAATGGAATTGAAAGACAATGGAATTTTTTCATGAATTTTTTGAATCCCTGTCTATACATATAAAGATTGTCATAAAGACAGTTTAAAGGTGATTACTAGGCAAATACTTTGCCTATTTCTAAGGTTAAACAATATAAGAAAGAAATATTGGCATTTGAACATTTTTTTTCTTTTTATTGGGTGGGCAGGTTTTGAAGTTTAGTAGAGTTAGAATTTTAAGTTAATGTCACGTGACTTTCTGTTAACTTAAGCATATACATATTTTTTTAGTTTACTTGTATTGCTAAATATTGATTTTTATTTAGATTTTTTTTGGTCATTTCTGTTATGGTTGGAAAATCAGTCTATATTGCATGTGTTTAATTGCCTGCATACATAAACTGGGAAAGCTATTTCAACAACTTTGATATTTATATTAATACCATTCTTTAAATATATGTTTTATTTAATCTTTGAAATTTATTATTAGCTAAATCAAAATTTTTACAAAAAATTTTTGAGAAAAATGATCAGAGAAATTTGTTTAGCTTGGAAAAATGTAGTAGTACAGTAGTACTAGACTTAGAAATAAGAATTTGTTAAAATTTTGCTATTCGTACATCCTTTTAATTTGTTATCTTATGTTTGTGTTTTTCTATTTTTTTTTTTTTAAGGAAAAAAATTGTGATTTAAAGAAAAACAACTCATTTCAGAAATGCTTTCTTTATGTTATTTATTGAGATTTTACTGTGTAAAGCATATTTTGCTAGGCTGCTTAGAACAGAAACAAATTCATAGTCAACTGTTTTTTCTTCTTTTTTTATTGCCTTTTCCTTCATCCAAATGTTTATGTGGGTTGGAACTGATTTGATGGCACTTAACAACAATGTCTAGCTAGTGATCATTCTGCTCCTCCCCTCCCATCCCTGGTCACCATCGAAGAATTTCCTTTTTTATGTATATAGTTTTCTTTCCCTTTTTGTAATAGTAGACTCATACAATATTTATCCTTTTATGACTTATTTTACTTAGCACAACTTCCTCCAGGTTCACCCACAGTATGAGGTGTTTCATGAATTCTTATTAGTCTTTAATGTTGCCTGGTATTCCATTGTTTGTATGTAATATAGTTTGTTTATCCATTCATCCACTGATGGGCACTTTGGTTGTTTCCATTTCTTTGTTATTGTGAACATGGGTGTACATATATCTGTTAATGTCTAAGGTCTTCTTTCTTTAGGATATTAGGGAGAACTTCAAAAATTCATGGGAAAATAGAATGAAAAAATAATATAATTTTCAAAGACCTTTTTGTAGCACCCTCATATACTTGGTAGTGGGATTGCTCAATCAAACGGTATTTCTGTTTTCAATTTTTTAAGGAAGCACCATATCACAGAATGAAGGACATCAGATGATTTTGACTGAAAGCAGAGGGTACCAGAAAGTTATTTGCTTGTGCTTTATTGATTATTCAAAATATTTGACTTTGTGGATCATAATGAGAAAATATTGGTAGCACTGAGAAGAATGGAAATTCCAGAACAGTTAGTTTCGGTTGTGTGGAACCTGTACATAGACCAAGAAAGAGGCAGTTGTTTGAACAGAACACGGGGATACTAAATGGTTTAAAATCAGGAATGGTGTTTAGCAGGGCTGTATGCTGCTCCTTGGAAACCCTATACAGGGTCGCTATGGGTTGGAATCGACTCCATGGCACTTCACAACAACAGCAACATATATATTCACTCTGTACACTGAGCAGATAATCTGAGAAGCTGGATTATATGAAGAAGAACGTGGATCAGGATTGAAGGAAGACTCACTAACAATCTGCAGGTGACACAACCTTGCTTGCTGAAAGCCACGCACACTTGAAATACTTCATTGATGAGGATGAGAGCTATAGACTTCAGTATAGATTGCACGTCAGTGTCAGTGTAAAATAAACAAAATCCTCACAACTGTACCAATAAATAACATCAGTGATAAACAGAGAAATGATTGAAGTTGTCAAAGACTTCACGTTACTTAGACCAAAATTAATACTCATGGAGCATTCGTCAATAAATCAAAGGATGTATTTCATTTGATAAATCTGCTGCCAAAGACCCCTTTAAAATGTTCAAGAGCAAAGATGTATTTTTTTTTAGGATTATTGTGTGCTGACTCAAATCATGCCAGAATTCTTAGAAGTGAGGATGGTGAGATTTTGTGGCATGTTGTCAGGAAGGGCCAGCCCATGGAGAATGACGTCATGCTTAGTAAATTTAGTGGAGGGCCAGTGCAAAAGAGGAAGACCCTCAACGACATAAGAATGTCACAGTTGCAGCAACAAAGGACTCAAGCATAAGAGTTGTGAGGATGGTGCAGGACTGGGCAGTGGTTCTTTTTGTTGTACATAGGGTTGCTGTGAGTCACAAAGGACTTTAGGGCCGATACCAACAACGTTCCTGATATAACTCAGCAAAATAGGAATTGAAGGGAAATTCCTCAACATAATTAAGAACAGATATGCAAAACTAATTGAGTTCTGGTGAGACACTATAGAATAAGCACAGGACTACTAATTGCATGGCTGGCAGTTCAAACCCATCAACCACTCCTCAGAATTACTATACAAGGTCACTGTGAGTCAGAACTGACCTGGTAGCACTTAACAACAACCACAACAATGCAAAATCAGAAGCCAACATTATACACAATGGAAAGAGACTAAAAACGTTTCCCGTGAGAATGGGAACTAGACAGGGTAACCTTCTATCACCACTACTATTCAACATTGTATTGGAAATCCTAGCCAGAGCAAAAGCAAGAAAAAGAAATAGAAGGCATCCACATTGGTAAGGAACAAGTAAAACTATCCTTATTTGCAGATGATATGATCATACATATAGAAAATCTCAGAGACTCAGCAAGAAAATTACTGGAATTAATTGAAAGATTCAGCAAAGTGGCAGGTTATAAGATCAGTGTATAAAAATCATTCCAGTTTCTTTACATTAGCAATGAGAATTCTGAAAAGGAAATCAGGAAAACAATAACATTTATAATAGGCATTCAAAAGATGAAGAATTGAGGAATAAATCTAACTACAGATACAAAGACCTATACAAAGAAAACTGAAACACTGTAAGAGTGTATGCTGCTCCTGGATAGGAAGACTTACCATTGTAGAATGTCCATACTGTCCAAAGTGATTCATAGATAAAATGCAATTTTGTTCCAGTTTCCATCAGTATGCTCTAAGGAGATGCTGCTCTGGGATGAACATTGGACCACAAGGTTGGTTTGACCCACACAGTCGGCAGTTCAAATTCACCAGCCATTCCTCGGAAACCCTATATAGGGTTGCTGTGAGTTGGAATCAAGTCAATGGCACTTAACAACAACAACTTTATATAGGAAGGAAAGAGACTCCAGATAATCAAAGTACTACTGAAGAAGAACAAAGAAGGAGATCTTAGACTGCCTGATTTCAGAACCAGTCATGGTAATCAGAACAGCCTCATACGGGTATGCTGGCAGACACATAGAACAATGGAACAGACTGGAGAATATTCATCATTATTTTTGGCTCCTGATGTGGTGCTGTAGGATAAACTCTGACCTGCTAATTGCATGGTCGGTGGTTCAAACCCACCAGCTGCTGTGAGTGACCTATACAGGGTCACTGTGAGTCAGAACAACAACAGCACCACTTTCCATGAAAAGCTGATCTTTGGATAGAGCCCAGCATCCATTTTATGGGGAAAAGGCAGACTCTTGAACAAATGGTCCTGGAAAAACTGGCTATCCATTAACAGAAAAAATGAGGAAAGATCTATACTGCATACCATATGAAAAACTAGTTCAAAGATGGACCAGATACCTAAATGTGAGACCTAACACTGTAAAGATCATCAAAGGAAGAAAATAGGAACAAATAAGGGGCTCTAACTTACAGCATAAATAGACTATCAAATACAACCAAAAATATACAAATAGTAGAAGATAAATTAGATGACCGTTGTTGTTGTTAAGTGCAGTCATGTTGGTTCCAACTCATAACAACCTTATATAGGATTTCCGAGGAAGGGCTTGTGAGTTTGAACCACCGACCTTGTAATTCAAACTGACTTTGTGCTCTAGTGCTTATCCTACAGCACCACACCAGGACTCCTAGGACCTTCTAAAAATTAAATACCTATGCACATCCAAAGACTTCTCCAACAGAGTAAAAAGAGAACTGGCATATTGGGAAAAATACTGATAACAACAGTTGACAAGGGACTAATCTAAAAAATGTATAGAAAATATCAACAACAAAATCCAATTCAAAAAATGGGCGCTGGGTACTAACAGAAACTTCGCCAAAGATGGCATTCAAGTGGCCAGCAAATACATGAAAAAATGCTCATGACCATTATCCATTAGAGATGCACATTACAATAATGAGACATCATCTCACTCCAGCACTGATAGCAAAGTTCAGTATGAAAGAAAACAAATGCTGGCAAGTGTGTGTGGAGAGATTGAAACTCTTGGGACATTCCTGATGGGACTGGAAAACGGTGCTTTAGCACTCTCACTACTAGGTATATGAGGACATTTCCAAAAGTTTTTGGAAAATTCCATAATTTTTAGTTCTGTTTTTCCATGTATCTTTTAAAAGCCTCTTCTTATATCCTGGTATGGCGCTGCAGGATAATGTAGTAGATTACAAGGTCGGTTTGAACTAGAAGACCAGCAGTTCAAACCTACCAGCCACTCCTCGGAAATCCTAGACAGGGTCACTATGAGTTGGAACTGACTCATTGGCACTTACAGCAACTATATATCTTAAATACGAGCTGGAACATGAACAGATATATACACCCATGTTCATTGCAGTGTTATTTACTATAGCAAAGAGATGGAAACATTGCCCATCAGTGGACGAAACACTTCTGGGTCCTGAGCCATCCTCACAATAGTTGTTAACGTTTGAGACAGTTGCTAGAGCCACTGTGTCAGTCATCTCTTTGCGGGGCCTTCTCATTTTCATTGACCTTCCAGTTTACCAAGCACACTATCCTTCTCTGGAGACTGGTCCCTGCTGATAATATAGCTGAAGTATGAAAGATGAAGTCTTGCCGCCCTGGCTTCTAAAGAACATTCTGGCTGTACTTTTGTGCAAGACAGATTTACTTGTCCTTTTGGCAGTCCATGGTGCTTTTAGTATTCTTCAAAACCATAACTCAAATACATTAATTCTTCTCAGGTCTTTCTTCACTTGTGCATGGGGTGATTGAAAATACCTGTGTCAGGTGCAACTTAGTCCTCAAACTGATCTCTTTGTACTTTAATACTTATAAGAGGTCTTTTGCAGCAGATTTACCTCATGCATTATGTCCTTTGATTTGTTGACTGTTGCTTCCATGAGTATTGAATTATGCAAAATTTTACTTACATGTGATATTAATGATATTGTTGAATGAGTTCTGCATTCCATTGGGTCACCTCTCTTTGGAATGGACACACATGGATCACTTCCAGTCAGTTGTCAGGTAGCTGTCTTCCAAATTTCTTGGCATAGAGGAGTGAGTGCCTCCACAGCTACATCAGTTTGTTGAAATATTTCAATTTGTGTTCCGTCAATTCCTGTTGTTGTTGTTATGTGCTGTAGAGTCGGTTCCGACTCATAGTGACACTATACAGGGCTTCCGAGGATGTAAATCTTTATGGGAGTAGAAAGCCTCTTCTTTCTCCTGCGGAACAGCTGGTCGTTTTGAACTGCTGACCTTGCGGCTCACAGCCCGATTCGTAACCACTACGCTACAATCAATTCCTGGAGCCTTGTTTTTCACCAATGCCTTCAGTTTGGTTTGGGTGTCTTCCTTCAGTACCATTGGTTCTAGATCACATACTACCTCTTTAAATGGCTGAACATTGACCATTTCTTTCTGGTTCAGTGACTCACTGTATTCCTTATGTCATCTTTTGATGCTTTCTGCATCATTCAGAATTTTGCTCATAGGCTTGAATTTTCTCTCCATTTCTTTCCTGCTTGAGACATGCTGAATGTTTTTCTAGTTCCAGGTCTTTTCACATTTCACTAGTGGGAGTGAAATGGTATCTTGTGGTTTTGATTTGTATCTCTGATAGCTAATGAAACTTTTCATTTGTCTGGTGGCCATTTGAATATATGCTTTGGTGCAATGCATTGTTATTTGCCTATTTTATGATATGTTTATTTGTCTTTTAGGTGTAGTGTAAGATTTATAGTTATTTTAACTATTAAATTCTTATTTCCTCTATGGTTTCCAAAGATATTGTCTCAGTTGGTAGCTTGTTTTTTTCACTTTTTGCAAAGTTTATTGATGAACAGAAGTTTTTAATTCTTATGAGTTCCCATTTATTTATTTTGTCTTTTGCTGTTTGTGCTTGTATCACTGTATTAGACAATCCATTGGTGAAAGCTAGACCTCACACCATATACAAGAGCAAACTATACAAAGCAAACTCAACATGAATTAAAGATCTAAATCTAACACTGAGAACTGTAAAGCTCATTAAGAAAAGACAGAGACAAAGTTAGGGACTAATTCATGGCCTAGATACACTGTGAAACATGACTGAAAACTCACAGTAAAAGACAAAACAGATGACAGGGACCTCCTAAAAATTAGATAACCAATGTTCATCAGAAGAGTGAAAAAGAGAGCCCATAGGCTGGGAAAATTTTTTGCAGTCACACCAGACAAAGGACTAATCTTTAAAATTTATAGAACAATGCCTCTATAAGAAAAAGACATTGTAACCCAATTAAAAAATGGGCAGAGGACATGAAGAGACACTTTACTAAAGAAGACTTTTAGGTGGTCCACAAACATGAAGAAATGTTATTGATCATTAGCTATTGTTGTTGTTAGATGCCATTGAGGCGGTACTGACTCATAGCAACGCACAACAGAATGAAACACTGCTTAATCCTGGGCCAACCTCATAATTGTTGTCACGCTTGAGCCCATTGATGCTGCTACTATTAGAGAGATGCAAATCAAAACAGCAATAGATACCAGCTCACCCAGTATTAACTGCAAAGTTAAAAAAAAAAACAGAAAATAACAAATGCTGGCAAGGCTGTGGAGAGACTGGGACCCTTCTACGTTGCTCTGGGACTGTAAAATGGTACAACCACTATAAGAAATCATATGGTGCTTCATCAGCGTTGGGAAAAAAAATACCCTATAATCCAGCAATCTGTCTACTTGGTATATATCCACAAGAAATAAAAGCCATGACATGTGTAGATCAGTGCATACCTATGTTCATTGCAACACTATTAACAACAACAAAAAGGTGGAGACAGACTAAGTACCCATCAATGGAAGATTGGACAAGCAAACTTTGATACATACACATAA
>NW_006408540.1:20887134-20888976 GCF_000296735.1 Chrysochloris asiatica | reverse complement strand
GAAGGGGATAGAGGTAAATACTGTTATATTCCCAAACCTGGAACAATAGTGTTAGGTGGATAGAGACATGGACATATACACAGGCTAAATAGGGTATACAATGGAAAGTGGGAGTACTCCCACAATTATGTAAGGATTTGAAAGATAATTTGTACATGGGAAATTCCCTTTGCTGCAGGCACAACTCTGAATGTGGTGGAACACACAGGGGACAAAATTATGAAAACGTCTTAGGTGTTGTCCAGTATTTTAAGGCAATATGCTGCTGAACTTGGGGCCTCTGGACCATAGTCTCAGAGGACGCCGTGATCAATTGGCATACTACAGTTCACAAAGACAATGTTCTACATCCTACTTCGCTGAGAAGTGACTGGAATCTTAAGCTGATGAGTGGTTTTATAAGATGCAACTATGGGTCGTTCCATGTGCAGAGTGACAAAAATTTGAAGATGCTTAGAATCAACTAACTAGTCTAGTAGACCAATGGAATATATGACCATCAGTCACCAAGACTGGAACCAGAAGAACTAGATGGTACCTGGCTACCACTACCAACTGCTCTGATAGGGATCACATTAGAAGGTCTCAGATGGGTAGAAAAAATGTGGGACGAAACTTAAAATTACAAGCAAGTCTGAATTTACTAGTCAGAAAGAGACTGGAGGAACCTGAGAATATACTCCTTGAGCACCCTTCAGGTCTGGAGGGGAACTCACCTTTGTGTCTTAAGTTTCAGCTGAGCAATAGATAGGTACGTAGGAGGAACAACAACACTAGTCAGATATGCTTACCATGGAATGACCAATCATTCAAGATCAAAAGTACAACATTTACATAAGGACAAAGTTGAGAAGGGATGGGAAGGAGGATAGAATGGAAATAGGAACCTCAGGGAGGAACTGAGATAACTTTTGTTGTACAGAGGGTATTGCAGTCATTAAGATCAAATAGTGTAGGATTTGTTGAATGTAAAACTATGTTTTTCTTTGTAAACCTTCACTCAATTCATAATAAAGAGTTTAAAACAAAAGCAAAAGAGTTAGATAAGATTTTAGTTTTCAAATTTAGATCCTTAATCCATTTGGAATTTGTTTTTGTGTATGGTGTGAGGCATGGAATCTATAATTTTTTAAAGTATGGATGTCCAGTTTTCCTAGCACAGGAAATTCTTTCCTTTTGGAATGGACTTACTCTTGTCAAAATCAGTTGGCCATAGATGTGTAGGTTTTTTTCTGGACTGTGAATTTCCAGTACCAGGTGTTTGTATTACTGTAGCTATATGTTGTTGTATAGAGTCCTGAGGTTGTGGCGCTATGAGTTAATGCACTGGACTGCAAGATCGGTTTGAACTGCAGGATCGCAGGTTCAAGCTTATTAGGCATTTCTCAGAAACCTTGTACAGGGTTGCAGTTTGTTGTCTAGTGACTTATATCGACAGTTGGCTGTATGTGGATGGGTTAATTTCTGGATTCTCCGTTCTGTTCCTTTGATCAGTGCTGTTTTGACCAGTACCAGGCTGTTTTGACCACTGTAGCTGTGTAATAAAATTTGAACTCAGGGAGTGAGAGGTTTCCATCCTTATTCTTCTTTTTAAGCAGTGCTTTGCATATCCTGGGTCTCTTTCCTTTCCATATAAAGTTTGTAATTGTTTTTTCCATGTCTTTGAAGAATGTCATTGGAATCTAGGTTGGGATTGCATTATGTGTGTAAATTGCTTTAGGCAATATTGACTTTTTCATAATGTTAAGTCTTCCTATCCAGGAGCATGGTAGATTCTTCCATTTTTGTAGGTCTCTTTTGGTTTCTTGTAGCAGTGTTTTGTAGTTTTCTTTGTATAGGTCC
>NW_006408540.1:20869931-20884790 GCF_000296735.1 Chrysochloris asiatica | reverse complement strand
GACGGCACTTCACAACAACAATCACAATAAGGTATGGCACTGTGGGTTAATGTGCTGGACTGCAAAGTCATTTGAACTACAAGCTCACCAGGTGCTCCTCAGAAACCCTATACGGAGTTGCTGTGGGTCGGAAACAACTTGACAGCACTTAACAACAACAACAGAAGGCTTTCCAGGGTACATCTTTATGGAAGCAGATTGCCACATCTTTCTTCCTTGGAGCAAATGGAATTTGGATACCTGACCTTGAGATTAGCTGTTGAGCTCTAAACCACTTCCCTGCCAGGGCTCCTTTTGATAATAACACAAAAATAAACTATTAAAGAGTCATATACTTTAATTCCCAGTGTAAGTTATGAAGCCTTACCATATCTTAGTATAAATGTGTATTTTTCCTTCAGATAAAATATTACACAGAAACAAATAAAATAATTTATACAAAAATCCTTGTTTTAAATCCTTAACTGCTTTTTATTCTAAAATAATTCCAGATTTTCAGAAATTATGAGGCCTATTTTTGCTTTACAGAATCTCCTATATTTGTTTTGACACTTCAGATGTATGAAATACTTTCACTTGTTGATGTTTTTCCATCCACATGTATGTGTAGATTACAGTGCTGTTGGAATTCTTAGATTGAATATAATGTATCTTCCAACTTTTATTTCTGAAGATAGTTTATATATATAGGTGATTAATAGGAACATATGTCAAACAGTTAATTACAAGTAACCTTCTGAGCTCACACAAAACTTCTTAACCATCTCACCATTACCTGATATTCCCATGGAACTTTAATTGCATGAATTTTGATTTATATCAGAAGAAAATTTGTAACTATTGCTCATTTTTATACATACTAACATTTAAACTGAAGTAGATGGTTTGTTTTTATTAACATTAAGAATCATATACAGTTATAGATGTTGTATGGAAGTTTATGAGATTGTGTCTGTAAATATGTTCTTATAATATGTTATATAAATATTATTATTGTTTTTTGGTTCAAAGGTCACCAGAAAGGCCTACAGGGGACCTTCGGGAAAGAATGAAGAACAAACGCCAGGATGTGGACACTGAATCCCAGAAGCGAAATACAGAGGGGTCCTCCTCACCTGTTCGGGTAGGAATACATATCCCTCTAGTGACATTTCAATAGTGCCTTACTTTACTAGTTATGTTACATGTCAAAGATTATTTTGTATGCTGCATATATGGTAAATGTGCAAAATGGCATTGTTGTTAGTGCCATATAGTTGGTTTGGACTCATAGCAACCCTGTATATGGTTTCTAAGGAGCGGCAGGTGAGCTTGAACCACTGACCATATAGATATAATGTAACTTTAGGGGCAAAAGTCTTCTGGAAAAACTCATAATTCTCTAAATGTTCTCGGTTTTTGTTAAGAGAAAGTGGACTGGGTGGCAGAACTCAAGCTGAACTTCATAGGGTTTCTGTACCTTGGTAGGAATCATAAGAACTTCAGTGTTTCTTAAGGTTTTAAAATTTAGCCAAGTATCATAATTTTTTTTTATTTTTTAATGTTTTAATTGTGAATTGAGTGAGTTTAGAGACAAGATCATCTGCTTTACAGTCAGCAAATTGTACACTTTGTTTCATCTCAGCAATTGCAATCCCCTCCCTGCAAGAACAGTTATCCTATTTCCTCCCTGTGGTTCCCCTTTTACCTTTGTATTTCACAAATAAGCAAAGCAAAAATATTTGCCAAGCATCATATTTTGTCTGCTTCAAAGAGGGATTGGAGGTGGTTTGCAGAAACTGAGGTGGTAAACTTAGCTAAATTTTGTGTTGTTGTTGTTGTTGTTGTTAAGTGCCGTTGAGTCGGTTCCGACCCATAGCGACCCTGTACAGGGTTTCCGAGGGTGTAAATCTTTATGGGAGTAGAAAGCCTCATCTTTCTCCCGCGGAGCGGCTGGTAGTTTTGAACCGCTGACCGTAAGGTTCGCAGCCCGATTCGTAACCACTACGCTACCAGAGCTCCTTGTGTTAGATGTTTTCTTTTACCTGTGAATTTCCTGGTAACCAAGTTGAAAAGTTAGCACAATTCATGATATTATTCATTGCATAAATGAAAACATAGATGTTTGTCAGGAATGGCTCTTTCCTAGAGCTAGGGTTTTGGATTTTTTTTTTTTCCAGGAAATTTTATTTTTGTGCAGGTAGCATATTTACTGAGATACGATAGAGGTACTGTCCAGTTCTCAGTTAAAGTGTGTCATTGAGTGGTTTTCAGTATTCACAGAGGAGGGCGCCATCACCACAGTCAGTTTTAGAATATTGTCATCAGCCCTTTAGCTGTCACATGCATTGCTCCCCAGCTCCCTCCCTGTCCCAGGCATTCACTAGTCTGTTTGTTGTCTCCTTATTTGCCTACTCTGGACATTGCATATAAATGGCCTCATGCAGCAAGTGGTCCTTTATGACTGGCTTCTTTCACTTTGCATAGTGTTTTTAGGGTCCATGAAAGATTATTGTTATTTTGAAGTGCCATTGAGTCGGTCCCAAGGTTCAAACTTATCTTGCAGTCCAGCATGTTAACCCATGTATCAATATTTTTATTGCCTTTTTACTGCCAAAAATATTTTGTTTTATGGCTAATACCACATTTATCCATCAATCATTTAACGAACATTGGTTTATTTCCACTTTGACGCTTATGTATGATACGGCTCTATGCAGTCATGTACAAGATTTTGAGTGGACATATATTTTCATTTCTTTGTATATGTAGGGATGGAATTGTTGAGTCATATGATAACTCTGCGTCTAACATTGTGAGGAACTGCCACATTGTTTTGTCAAGAGGTTTCTGCTATCTTGCATTCTCACCAGCAGTATACAAGGGTTCTGATTTCTCCACATTCTTGCCAATACTTGTTATTATGTGTCTTTTTATTTTTATCAGCACCAGACTGAAAACCAAAAGGTCGAAAGTTCAAACCTACCAGCTGTTTCTAGGAAACCCTATAGGGTCAGTGTGAGTCAGAGTCCACATGATGGCACTTAGCAACAACAACAATAACAACAAACTGGATGTGAAGTGGTGGTGGTGGTGCTGGTGGCTGTGTGCCGTGGAGTCGGTTCTGACTCACAGTGACCCTGTACAGGGTTTCCGAGGCTGTGAATCTTTACAGGAGCAGAAAGCCTCATCTTTCTCCTGTGGAACAGCTGGTAGTTTCGAACTCCTAACCCTGAGGTTAGCAGCCAGATTCGTAACCACTATGCTACCAGAGCTCCTAGATGTGAAGTAGTATCTCATTATCATTTTGATTTGCATTACCATAATGACTAATGATAGATATGTATGTATTTTCTTTGGAGAAATATCTATTTATACTTTTTGTCCATTTTGTAATTAAGTTGTGTTTTTATCATTGAATAGTTCTTTATAATTTTTGGATACAAGTTATGTATATATGGAGGTCCTGGTGTTAGCACTGCAGGTTGTTAAACACTGGACTGAAAAATCGCAAAGTTGGTGGTTCAAACCTACCAGCTGCTTCTCAGAAACCTTATACCAACTTGATGGCACTTAACAATGTATATACATATTTATTTATAGGGGTGTGTATATATATATATGAGCTCTGGTAGCGTAGTGGTTACGAATCAGGCTGTGAACCGCAAGGTCAGCAGTTTGAAACTACCAGCTGCTAGCTATGCGGGAGAAAGATGAGACTTTCTGCTCCCATAAAGATTTACAGCCTCGGAAACCCTGTTCAGGGTCGCTATGGGTCAGAATCGACTCGATGGCACTTAACAACAATAACAATATATCCTTTGAATTATAAATACAGAAATTTTATGAAGTTCAATAAATTTTTTTTCTTTTATTGATTGTGCTTGTGGTAATATATCTAAGCACACATTAGCTAATCTTAAGTAACTAAGATTTACACCTATTTTTTTTTTTGTAGTTTATATCTTAGATTTAAGTTTTTCATCCATTTTGAGTAAATTGTTATTTATGGTCTGAGATAGGGACCTAACCTCATTCTTTTACATGAGTATTACAATTGGCACATATTGTAGACATCTTAGGAAAGATACTGAGCTGTATAAATAGCAAACTATTTGAACAATTACAATTTCTAGAATCTTTCTTATGGCTATTTTGATCTTAAAAAAAAAAAAAAGCTGCGATGAATTTTTAAAAATTATACTTTGTAAAGACAATTTTTTTTGAGGATTCTGAGTTAGCTACCACAGCTATGTAGAAGTGAACCTACACCAAGATCCAGATTATGTGAGACCAGGCCAACTGGCTGTTGAGTAATACTGTCCCCTACAAGTGGCTGAGAAGGTAAAGGTCTCCAAGACTTGTTTCCAAAACCACAACAGCAGTGGGTTCATCTTTGCCAGCATTTTTAGCTCCAGTGAGTTCTGCGAGGGGTCAGGGAACACTACTAGGTCCTCAGTAAGCTTATCGGGGACTTTGACAAGTTCCTGAGCAAACCAGGCTACAGGAGTACCAAGACCACCAGGGCAACCTTCGTGGCTGCCTGGAACACAGCCTAGTGCTAGGACAGCAGCCGTCTTCAGGAACACCTGCCAAGGAAATGATGTTTATGGTCACAAATGATAGAGGACAACATGGGAAATGATTACAGCAAGTTTATAAGCCCGTCTTCAGCCTATGGTTGTTGAGATTAGCTAAAAGGGGCACTAAAATTTTCCCAGTGAAATAGGCTTCTTGTTAAGTCTTTGTTGAGTATGAGTATGAAGTGGAATCCTGCGCCCCACACAGAACCTTCTGAGGTGGGACATTCCCACTTGAAAAGACATGCAGACCAACCTGGAGCAGCTAGAGGAACAGAAGATACTTCTTGAAAGAAAGACCAGCAGGGATAAAAAAGCAGACTGTTGGGCTGTTACAATATTAAACAAGGTGTCTTCTTTGGAGCCGTCAAGGCAGGAAGAGTCAGTCCATCAGTGTTTCTAAAACTGAAACTCACAGGGAATACACAAGCAGCTTTGTAAGCTCGCTGGTGACTGCCCTGGTCTACTTGGTTGTGGAAGTGTGGCAAATGCAGCATTGAAGACATGGGCTGAGTTTGACCATGTCCTGTTGACCTGCTCATGAGAGAGTGAAGAAGAAGGGCTGGCTTGTTTGAAGTTCAGGACGATATGTGAACTCTCAAGCCACTCAGGGCTATAGTTGAGAATCAAGCTGCCAGCTGGTCTGAAGTGGGGGGAAGCGGGTGAGAACTCCCACACTTGCATATAGTACCCATGGGTTCTAGTTTGATGGCTTGAAGGCAGAACTCAACCAGATGAAGATAAAGAAGTTTGATACCCAACCAAGAGTAAATTGCTACAATTTGATAAACTTGGTCCTTTGCTTGCATATGGCTGTAGTTGCTCAAAATTCCAACCGAAAGGGAAGGATTCATCCAGGGAAGGATTCTTCCTATCAAGGATCAAGCTTGTCTCATCATTGATAGGGCCAGGAAACTTAGACATTGGGTATTAAAAATGGGGGCTATAAAGGCATGGGGAGTCCTGGTGTAGTGCTGTGGGTTGATGTTCTGGACTGCAGAGTTGGTTTGAACTGGAAGATAGGTGGTTTAAGCTCACAAGTTACTCCTTGGAAAACCCTTTACAGGGTTGGTATGGGTCAGATATGTTTTGATGGCATTTAACAGCATAAAGGCACGAAGTAGCTGGCTTACAAGCTTTCATGAGTGTGCTTAGTTTCAGAACAAGGTGGGTAAGGTAGAATCCCCACTGAATAGTTTTCCTCTTTTCCAAATGGGTTTCGTGAAAGGGGGTGAGGATGGGAGTTTATGAATGAATTGTGAGTTACTGTCAGGACTAATTGTCACAACTGTAAATGTGGAAGATATGTAATTAAATGGGGGGAGTAGTTAATCTTTCATTTCAGGAACAGAGGACCCTAGGACTATAAAAAGGGGAGCATTTGAGTGGAGTAAGGGATCCTAACCAGAAAAGCGGCAACAACAGAGGTGATGGCATAGAGAGAGAGAGCAGCTTAGGACTCTCGGCCCATGGACTGAGAAAGGCTGTGTGCATGCAGGAAGGAAGCTGCCTTACAAAATGTGCCCTCTGAATATTTAAATGAATGTATGTTTTCTATGTGGCATGTGTACATAAAGAAGAAAAAGGGTGAGTGGAATAGAGGTAAATACTGTTGACTGATGGTATATGGATGGGATTGTAATCATTGTAATGAAACAAATATAATTTATTGAATGTGAAACTGATGATCTGCCCTGTAAACTGGCACTCAATTCACAATAAAGGTTTTTAAAAACAATGGTGCATGTGGTGAGTGACTTCTGCTGTGGTTTGACTTCAAGGTCTGCATTGCTTTCAACCATGAGTCTCTTATGATGGTCATTGTCACCTTTAAGCTGCTGTATGACACGAGGACACGGTCAATATCAACAGCAGGATAACACGTGGAGGTGGGGTCCTCTGTCCGGGTGAGCAGAGGGCTACCGTGCCATGAGAAAATAGCCTGTGACTTTGACTACAGAGGGACAGTCAATGTCAAGGGAGAAAGTCAAATAAAACCGTACCTCTACCCCCGGTACAAAGGGATCATGTGCTCAACACCATCTGTCCATCTCCCCGGACATCCAGGTCCAGTTGGACACCAGCATTGGGTGGTCACCCACTGACAAGATCACCAACTGATGCCGTCTACACACAACTTGGACAGCTGTCTCTGGGTTCTGATAATATCATACAGCCTCAGGATATCCACCTATCTTCTAAGAGGCCCTTTGAAGAGCATCTCAGAGAGGAAGAGAAGTGCTAACTTGGTAAAGGAAATGAGTGTAAATTGCTTAATTTGTGCTCACCTGCAAAGTCATTTTGAACTGCAAGCAGCTCGGTGGGTCAAGCTCATCGTCCAATCCTCGGAAACCCTTACAGAGTCGTGATGGGTCAGAACCAACTCGACGGCACTTTACAAAAACATCAATTTTAAATAGAGTCCTGGTGTTGTGCTGTAGGATAGGCACTTGACTACAAAGTTGTTTTGGACAACAAGGTTGGCAGTTCAAACTGCCATCTGCTACTTGGAAATCCTTTAAGGGTTGCTATGAGTCGGAAGTGACTCCATGGCATTTAACAACATTTAAAGTAGGACTCCTGGCGTTGTGCTGTAGGATCAGCACTGGACTGCAAACCATAAGGTTGGCAGTTCAAACTCACCAGCTGCTCCTTGGAAACCCTATACAGGGTTGCTATGGATTGGCACTGACTCAGTGGCACTTAATAACATTTTTAAGTAGCATTGCAGTTTTCTGATTTGTAATGTTTAAATTGTTAAGTGCTGCTGAGTTGGTTCTGACTCATAGAGATGCAGTATAGGGTTTCCAAGGAGTGGCTGGCGAGTTTGAAACACTGGCTTTGTGGCTAGCAGTTTAGTGCTTATTCTACAGCCCCACACCAGGATTCTCTTTATATCTGGTACTATTTTTTTGTTTGTTTTTTTTTAGTGGGGGTGGGAAAATATACACACAAACACTCAGGAATATATAATCATTTAAACCACCAAAGACGACATTCTGCAAGCCTGCCTCCTGGCTGCCAGCACTCAATCAAAAATTGTTTTTTATCTTCCTCTAGTGGAGTTCTGATTATCAAGCCATCGAGGCTAGGTCAGGTGGTTAGTATCTGCAAGTTTAAGCGTTCTTGTGTGTCTTCCATCACTTCACATCAGCTTGATGCTTCACTGTACTCTATTCCTCTGTGGAATGTCCTTGTCCACGGGCTCAGGAATTCCCATGTCTCACCACACTTTGTACCAACCAGCACTTCCTCTTCTCTCTCTCATCTCCAGGTCAATGAGATATATCTGGTTTTATGAAGGCATTTTATTAAATGATTATTTTTTCCCCAATGAAGCTACTCTAGACATTTAATTCGATTAAAGGGAATGTGTGCAAATTAAAATTTTCTCTGAAATTATTTCATTTAGATTATCAACTTGTATGCATATAGTTATGTAAAGAAATCTCATGTTTTTTTCAATTCTTTTCACTGTTTTGATGGCTATTTTCTCTTGGACATTTCTAATTTAGAATGTCTATGCTTTTGTGTCCTCCTACCCCCAGCTTTTTTTGAATAGCTGCCTACAACTTTTTGTTTCTAAAGAATCTGCTTTCAGATTTTTATATTAGTTTCTTCATTCTGTTTGTATCTTCTTTATTGATTAATTCCATTTTACTGTGAAATGTTTCTTTTTATTGTTTATTAATTGAATGTTTACAGAGCATATCATCAATTTAACATTCAGCAAATCCTACCCTTTGTTTCATCTCAGTGACTGCAATCCCCTCCATGCATCACCAGTTATTCCACTTCCTCCCTGCAGTTCCTAGTTCCATTCTACCCACCTTCCCAGCCCTTCTCAACTTGGTCCTTAGGTATATGTTGATCTTTTGATCTTGAATGAGTGATCACTCCGTGGTGAGCATGCCTTATTAGTGTTGTTGCCCCCATATGTACTTACTGTCTGGTTGGCTGAAAATTGAGCTACAAGGATGAGTTCTGCTCTAGAACTGAAAGGGTGGTCAAGGGCTATAGTCTCAGGTTCCTCTAGTCTCTTTCTAACCAGTAAACCTGTTTTGTTTGTTTTTGTTTTATAATTTGGAGTTTTGTTGCACATTTTCTGTATCGGGGACCTTCTAATGACCCCTTTCAGAGTATTGTTAGTGGTAGCTGGGCACCCTCTAGTTCTTCTGGTCTTAGAGTTGTGGTGAATGACGATCATCTGCTCCATTGGCCCATCGGAGTAGTTGATTCCTAGCACCTTTAATTTTCAGCACTCTTTCTTCTTCATATAGAGAGGCCAATAGTTGCACCTTTGATGGCTCCTTATTAGCTTCTCAGATCCTACTCACTTACTCACCAAAATGGAGTGTAGAACATTGTCTTTGTGGACTATGTTACACCAACTGACAATGGTGCCCCCTGAGACTATGGTCCTCAGTTGCCAGGTCCAAGAACTCATTATAAGATGTTTGATAATTTCTAAGAAGTTTTCATCATTTTGCCCCCTATATAATTCACCCATTCTTAGGTGTTTTTGAAGCAAAATGGTGGTGATGGTGATTTTATACCGTGGAGTCGGTTCTGACTCATAGCGGCCCTATATAGGGTTTCTGAGGCTGACCTTGCAGTGAGGAGCCCAACTCATAATCCACTACACTCCTAGCAAGTAAATGCCCATGTACAAATGTCCTCCTTCAAATCATTATATATTTGTGGTATACTCCTACTCTCCTTCCTTACACATACAGCCTGTGTTTCTGTCCATGTGTTAACCACAGAACATTGTTGTTCCAAGGTTATGTATATAACACTATTTACCATTAATACCTTTAACCCTTGCATACCTCGCTGTGTCTTCCTATTTTTGTCATTCTTTTGCCAATCTCCCTCTATTTATTTATTGCCCTCTCCATCACCCAAGCTAACTTGCGTGTACCCTGTAGCCAGTTTATTATTCTCTTCTACCCCTGGTGACCATCAAAGAACATTTCTATTAGCATGAAAACCTTTTCTTGAATTTTTAACAATACTAATCTCTTATAATATTTCTCCTTTCATGATTGACTAATTTCACTCAGCATAATGTCCACCAGGTTCATCCACGTTATGAGATGTTTCATAGAGTCATAGTTCTTTTCATTGTTGCCTAGAATGCCATTGTGTATAGGTATCAAAATTTGCATATCCATTTTTTCATTTAGGTCTCAGTTATTTTGCTGTTGTGATGAACATAGGTATGCGTGTATCTACTTGTATCATGGCTCTTATTTCTTTTGGATATATACCAAGTAGATAAATTGCTGGAAGGAGCTCTGGTAGCGTAGTGGTTACGAATCGGGCTGCGAACCATAAGGTCAGCAGTTCGAAACTACCAGCGGTTCCGCGGGAGAAAGATGAGGCGTTCTGCTCCCGTAAAGATTAACAGCCTCGGAAACCCTGTGCAGGGTCGCTATGAGTCGGAACCGACTCCACGGCACATAACAACAACAACAACAATGGTATTTCTATATCCAACGTTTTGAGGAAATGGTTGCACCATCTTACAGTCCCATGAGCAATGTAGGAGAGTTCCAGTCACTCCATACACACCCTCAATCAACATTTGTTGCTATCAATGCTAATAACATTAATGGTCACAAACATTTCTTTCCTATGTCCCTTGTCTTTTGGAACACATTCTCCCAGTCTGTGGTCCTTCTTTTTACTCTGTTTATGAAATCTTTTGATGTATGTAAGTGTTTAATATTTAGGAGGTGCCAGTCACTTGTTTTGTATTCTATTATTCATGTGGTTTTTTTTTTGTTGTTGTTGTTATGTTTTATAGTGTATTTATGGCATGTATGAGAGCCCCTAAGTTTGTCCTTACTTTTACATTCATGATCCTTATAGTTCTAGGTGTTTAATCCATGCTGAGTTTGTTTTTGTTCATGCTGAGTTTTGTTTTTGTGAAATATGGGTCTTGTTTCATTTTTCTGCTAATGGATTTCCTGTTTTGCCAGCATCATTTACTGAAGAGACTATCTCTTCCCCATTTAATTTGTTTTGGCTCTCTCTTAAAGATCAACTGATTGAATGAGGATTTATTTACTTCTCTGTTCTCAATTGTGTTCCATTGATCAGAATTGCTTAATGTGTCTTTCTATGTATCAGTGCCAGGATGTTTTGATCACTCTGCTGTGTGGTAGGTTTTGAGATCAGGAAGTGAGTTGTTCTTCTAAAGTTCTGCTTTGCTTATCCGCTGTCTGTCTCATAAGTTAGTGATGAGTTTTTCCATCTCTTTAAAGAATGATGTTGGAATCTGGATTGTGCTATATCTATTGATTGCTTTGGGTAGTGTTGACATTTTAACAATGTTAAGTCTTCATGTCTATTCCATTTTTGTGAGTCTCTTGGTTTCTTGTAGTAGTGGTTGTTTTTTTTTTTGGTAAAGGTCTTTTGTTTCTTGTTAGATTTATTCCTAAGTGTTTCATTTCGGGGGGTGTCTGTTGTAAATGGTATTGTTTTTCTGATTTACTTTTCAAAAGTTGTCTTTAGTCATGTTGTTGTTGTTAAGTGCTGTTGAGTTGGTTCCAACCCACAGCGACTCTGTTCAGGGGTTTCGAGCAGTGGCTGGTGAGCTTGAACTGCTGACCTTATGGCTCAAACCAGCTTTCCAGTCCAGTACTCTAACTCACAACGCCACACCTGGACTCCTTTAATAGTGTGGTGGTGATGGTGTGCTGTGGAGTCGTAGCAACCCTGCATAGGGTTTGCAAGGCTGTAAATCTTTATGGAAGCAGAAAGCCTCTTCTTTCTCCTGCAGAACAGTTGGTAGTTCCAAACTGCTGACTTTGAAGTTAGCAGCCTGACTCGAAACGACTCCGCTATCAGAGCCCCTTTTTATTGGCGTATAGGAACCCAATTGATTTTTGTTTACTGATCCTGTACCTTGCCACTTGGCTCAATCTTTCAATGAATTCCCAGTAATTTTCTTGCTGAGTCTTGGGGATTTTTTATGTATAATATAATATCATATGCAAATAGAGATAGTTTGGTTTCTTTGACAATTTGGATGCCTTTAATTTCCCTTTACTTCTTTATTGCTTGGCTAAAATTTCCAACATATTGACTAGGAGTGTTTCAGAAGGCAACCTTTTTTGGTTCTTGTTTGCAAAGGGGATGCTTTCAGCTTCTCTCCTGGTAGTTGTGATTAGGGGGTAGAAGTATGTGCACCATACTCCTTTGCCCATTTGCACAGCTTAGTGTAGGATGTTTAATAGCCAACTGATATATGGACATGGTTGCTGTCCCCTGTTGGGTGAAGCAAGAAGAGAAAACATGCAAGACAGAAGGAAAACAAACGAGCAAACAACAATGAAAAAAGAAAATAGTAAAGGATGAAAAAACAAACCAAAAGTTTAGAAAAGAGGAAACAAACTTTAAAAGCCATTGAAGAAAAAAATGAGACAAAATAAAAAGAAAGGAAAAGAACTGAACACAGCTAGGAAAAAGGATGTATAAAAGTGAAAGTGATACAGAGCAGTGAAAAACAACCAAGAGAAAAAAAGAATGAAGCAGCTGTGGTTGGGAAAGAAAAGCAGAAAAAAAAAGAAACAGAAAAGATAATTTGCAAGGATAGGTAAAGAAAAAACGAATAAATAAAAATAATGGAAGGTGAAAAACAGAGCAGGTGCCAAAGAGGAGGAGAAAATTCTGGGGTCTCTTGCCAGCCAAGGACCTTGCGTGGTGGGTGAGCAAGGGTTGAGACGGTGACACTCCGACCCTATGTGGAGTTGGCTGCAGGATTGATTAGGTATTGTCTGTTCTGGGCACCCAATCCAGAAGTAGTCTGTAGCAACCCCACAGCAGCTGGGGAGCAGGGTATTTCTGTCCCAGATGGCAGCCAAAGGTGAGATGTTCCACTAGTCTTGTGTTGGCCACAACCAGTTCTGTAGGTCTGGAACAGACCACAACTGATTCCAGGGGCTGGGGTGAGTGCTGCTAGTTCCCCAGTCCCCTTGGTGGGTCTCTGATCACCCAGAAAGCAGGAGCTTCTCTGGGAGTATACTAGCATAATGCAGGGTACAAGAAACATTTACACATTTTCTGCCAGTAAGTGGTATGCCTCCATGCCACCTACTGCTTACTTGCCTTCACAGCCACTTGTGAAAGTTCAAGATGACTGAGCTGCGCCTGACTGACCCACACAAACCACCTTTTTCCTGTTTTTTTTTCCTCTCCCATTTGTCTTTTCAGCTGCTTTGCCAGTCAGGGATAGACCCCAGCTGGTCAGGGCTGGCTCTACAAGTTTGGAGCAGGGCTTCTTTGATGGAACTCACAGTTGCAGGGCTCCTCTCAACGTGGCTCCGAGCACTGGGAGAGTGGGAGCTTCCTTGGGGTGTACACAAGTGGGAGCTGGCCATGCCTCTGTTTACCAGGGGGATATGGGGAACAGGGGAAAAAAAAATCACACCTTTATCTCTGCGAGTCACTGGTGTGTTTCTGCTATGTCAATATGCTGTCTTATATGTCAAGTTGTGTATAAAACAGGGGTGGAGAACCTTTTCTCTGCCAAAATTTATAACATCATTCATGGGCCATACAAAATTATCAACTTAAAAATTATCCTGTAATATTTGGTCAGACGTTTAATTAACTTATTCCTAATGTAAGACCTGGAACTGTGGTTACCTTGGCAGGGCCAGACCAAATGATTTTGAAGGCCTTATGCAGCCTGAGGGCCAGACATACCCCATCCCTGTCATAAATACTTGAGATGGCCGAGCTGCATCTGGTCGTCCAAAACAGGTTATCAGTGTGCCTCCTTTTCTTGCCGCATCTGTTCAATTTTCTCTCTTAGTTAGCGTTCAGTCCACTTCTATGCTCTTCATCTGAGGCTCAGGGTACCAGGACTGTCATCTGCAGCTCCATCATTTGGTTTTCTGTGTCTTCCTTGTAGGTGGTCTGTGTAAATGTTGTTGTCTAGTCCGTCATCTTGCTGCCTTCCCTCTCTATGAAGTTTGACTTGACTTGGTTGGGCATTTAATTTCATTTTTACTTTTGTTAGTATTTAATGCTGTAAATTTCCTTCTGGTAATTGTGTTGACTGAATCTCATGGTCCTCATATTTTCTTTATCTTTATTTCCTAGAAAATCTCTTATGAGCCAGCAATTGTTTAATAGTATTATTTAAAATGTTTCATGTTGAAGGCCTTTATGTGTGTTTGCTTTAAATAGCTTCCATGCTCTTACTTTGTTTTTGACGATTCAAAAATAACTACAGTCATATACAGACAGGGAATGTGGTTGAACAGCCAGAAGTTCAAGCTGACTTCAGAAAAAGATGTGAAACATGGGGTATCACTGCTGATTTTATATCGTTTTACATGGGTCTGGGCCAAACACATAGACTACCAGAAAAATGCTTACGTGTTGATCAACTATGGGAAGACACTTGACTATGTGGGTCATAACAAATTATAGATAACATTTCAAGGAATGAGAATTTCAGGAAACTGTTGGGCTCCTATGGAACCTGCATTATGTGTGGATCAAGAGTCAGCCATTTGGGGTTCAAAAATGGAAAAGTATGTGGCAGGGTGTATTCTTCCACTTTACTTATTTAATGTGTATGCTGCAGTGTGTGAAGAAGAACATGACAACAAGATTGGGAGAATACTCATTAAGAACATACAATACCCAGGTGGAAAATAACTTGCTGGAAATGAAGACTTGAAGTATTCAATGATGAAGGTCAAAGACCTTCACTGTCCCTTAAGTATGGATTACTTGTGATGTCAAGGAAAAGAAAACCCTTACAACATGACTAATACAACAGCTTTATGATAAACGATGAATAAATTGAAGTTGTCAGTGATTTCATACTATTTGGTTAGTAATCAAGATCCATTGGAGTGCAGTGGCTGTAGAAGATAAGCACTGGACTGATAACTTCAAGGTTGGCAGTTCGAGTTCACCAGCCATTCTGCAAGAAAAAGATGAGACTTTCTGCTCCCACAAAGATTTACAGCCTTGGAAGCCCTATACAGGGTCGCTATGAGTTGGAACAGATTCAGTGGCACTTAACTGATTCAGTGGAACCCATTCAATGGAAGCAGCAGTCAAGAAATCTCATGACTTATTTTGAGGGCAGCTGATTATTTATTATGGCCCTTCTGGTCAAATTTTTCCAGTTTGCGATATATAGTAAATCCTAGCCTCTATGCCTGTGATTATGGACCCATTTTGAAATTAGATTAATGTGGGACTAAGAAATAAAGGACCTAAGTGTTAAGTATGACTCAAGTCACCACCCTTAGTTTCCCTTGGGGAC
>NW_006408540.1:20864237-20869506 GCF_000296735.1 Chrysochloris asiatica | reverse complement strand
AAGTTAACTCCTGTATTTTTGAATTGGGCAGATCTCCTTCAGGTGATCTCTTTTAAAGTTTACAAAAGCAAAAATGTCACTGTGATTACTAAAGTGTGTCTGCCAGGAGCCGTGGTCTTTTTAGTCACTTTTATTATAAGTATGCTGAAATTGGATATTGATAAAGGAAGACAGAAGAATCCATGCTTTCAAACTGTGGTGTTGGTGTAGAATTGAGTATACTCAGGACTACTAAAAGCACAAACAAACCAGTCTTTAGAAGAAATTCAACCAACAAGTTCCTTTGAAGCAAGAATGGAGAGACTTTGATTTACTTTGGCAATGTCATCAGGAAAGACTAATTTCTAGGAAAGGCCATCATGTTTGGTAAAGTAGAGGACCAGCGAAAGTGAGTAAAACCCTCAGTGAAATGGATTGAATTGCACATGCAGCAGTGGACTCAAACATATCAATGATCTTGAAGATGGTATAGGATTGGGCAACATTTTGTTTTGATACATGGAAGCTCTCTGTGAGTTGGAGCTAATTCAGTGACACAAAACAGCAATAGCAACATTTTGTTGCTGTTTTATTTCTTCTTTTTTAATGTGATTAGATATTTTAGCAGTCTCTAACTTTTAATTGTGGCATTTCATGACATTGATTACCTTCTTTGAATTGCCCAACCCTTCTTACCTTTCTTTTCTGAGATTTCCCCCCACAGTCAACATAAAGCTAAGTTTCCTCTCCAATCTTTCAAGTTATGGTTGTCAGTTTGATCCCCTGTAAATAGGTCTTGTTGTTGTTGTTGTTGTTAAGTGCTACGCTACCAGAGCTCCTTGTAAATAGGTCTTAAGAGACCTTAAATGCTCAAGGCAGAAATTTTTACTAGTTAAGCTAAACTATTGTTTGGTTTTAAGAAGACTTAAGGGGATATTTTGTTTTAAGGTTTAAAGATTATCTCAGGGCAATAGTAATCTCCATGGCTCCAGGAAGTCTGTAGTCACCAAAGTGTGAAATTCTGCTCTGTGTTTTCTCCCATTGATCAGAATTTCTCTATAAAATCTTTTATTTAAATATTCATTAATGGTAGCCAGCCTGGTCTCAGTTGTTCATGGAGACAATTAGTCCCACATTCTATATCCTTTTTTTTTATTTTTTATTGTGAACTAGTGAAAGTTTACAGAGATCACCATCTTTACATTCAGCAAATGATACACTTTGTGTCATCATTGATGAGGTACTGTGTGGCCTAAATTAAGTTCTATTTTTATGAGAATTTTCCATAGACACTTGAAAAGAAGATGCATTTTCTATATTTAGTTTTCAGATTTGATAAGTATATTAAAAACATCTGTTGTTTAGGTCCTACATATTCTAATGCCTTTTCCCACTATCCTAGACTGAGAATAGTGTGTTAAGTTATCTTACTAGTAGTTTTTCCCTCTGTTTCGTTTAGTTTCCGTCCTATGCCGCTGTGTTACTGGGTACATGTTGTTGTTTGGAGCCATCAAGTTGGTTTCAACTCCTAGTGACCCCACACACAACAGAAAGAAACACTGCCTGGTCCAGAGTCATCCTCACAGTCTGTTACATTCCAGCCCACTGTTGTGGCAATTGTGCCAATCCATCTCATTGAAGGTCCCTTTTTTTTTTTTATTGATCCACCACTTTTCCAAGCATGATGTTCTTCATGATCTTAATAACTATTATCTCTTTGCTATTTTTTTTTAATGTTTAGAAATGACCTGATTTTAGGGATATGAGTTGTTTTTGAAGTTTGTAATGGCTCAGAACCCTAGAGAGGGTTATTATGAATGACACCAATTAACAACAACAGTCCTGTGTATTTGAGACTGGTTATTCTGAAACAAGTTGCTGTTAAGTCTCATGAAGTCTGTTCTGAATCATAGTGACCCTCTGTAGGAGCATCTTGTGGGTTTGAGCAGTAGTAGCTGACCACTGCTTCTCCTGCAGTACTATACTGGGACTCTTCTGAGACAAGTTACTAAAGTGTAATTCTTTGTCATTAGTTCATAAAACAAATCTTTGATAATTATATTTAGGATTTTTTTTTTAAGCATAGTACAAATGGAATAAACTACTATTACTTAATTATAGGAGTCCTGGAGAGGCACTGTGGGCTAATGCATCAGACTGTAAAGTCATTTGAGTTGCAAGGTCAGTGGTTTAAGCTCACCAGCTGCTCCTTAGAAACCCTATGCATGGTTGCTAAGGGTTGGAATCTACTCAACGGCACTTAACAACAACAACAACAACTTAATTATAGACCTAAAAATTTTCAACTGTCTATATAAAATTAAAAGGATCTGAAATAGCATATTAGTGAATAATTTCGAGATGTTAGATTGCATCTATTTAAAAATCTACATTATACTGAGCTGTTGGGCTAATGTTCAGGCCCAAAAAAACAACAATGAACCATTTTAGTAGCTCACTACTTAGAATTTTTAGCCTTCATCATAAGTGACATATTGAAAAGGTTTGAAAACAATAAGAATAATATAACAGTAATATTTTTCAATTACTAATAGCTGTAGGTTAGTGCGCCAGACTGCAAAGACGGTTGAATTGCAACCTTCCACAGTTCAAGCTCACCAGCTGCTCCTCGGAAACCCAATACAGGGTTGCTATGGGTCAGAACCCATAGCAACAATAGCTTTTTTCAGTTCATAATGATCTTGATAGAATCAATGCCAGTAAATGACAAAGAAAGTAAAGCTAATGGATTCCTGGTGTGTAACTGTAGATAAGCGGTGAGCTGCTAGCCTCAAGGTTGATGGTTCAGATGCACCAGGTTTTCTTTGGAAACCCTGTGTGAGTTGCCACTGACTCCACTGACACTTAACTATACCAACAACAGCAGTTACCTTTATAATAGCTATGGATTCATAGGTAGCCATCTGACTGAAGCTGGCCCAGTCAGAATGAAGGAGAGATACATTGAGGGACTACAAATAACTTCTTATGCCTGAAGAAATCATCCTTAAGGTGAAGTCAGCACAAGGAATAGCAAAACTGTGAGAAAGTTAAAAAACAGACAAGAAAAACTTCATTAATATAAGCACAGTTTTAGTTTTACCAGGAGAGGTGGAAGCTACCCTGGCAAGATTAGATTAATTCTGGATACCATGTTTTATTAAAGAATTTTAGCAAGTTAGTGTGCCCTGAGGAGGTGGCAGAGTGATGAGGGCTATGAAAATCATGAAGGGTTGATAAATATCTTTGATAAATACCTTTGACTTGATATAAGATGCTAAAGAAATTTAGTAGCAGCATTCAAATGTTTAACAAGTTATCAGTGGTGTGGCGTTGCAGGTTAATGCACTGGACTGCAAGGTTGGTTTGAGCTACAATGTCGGTGGTTCACGTTCACTAGGCACTCCTTGGAAGCCTACACAGGGACCTCTGTGAGTCGTCGGAAATGAATCAACAGCACTTAACAGCAACAGAGGTCAGAACTAATCCCAATGTGAACAGTATAAGAGAGTTTTAAAAATAATTCACAACTTTCTGAAAATGGGAGTGAAGTGATGGTGGAGATTGGGGCGTTTCCTTGTGAGCGCTTTTTCCACCCCCAAAAAAAAATTCTAGCAGAAGATGTCCATTCATAACTATGCAAAAGAGTTTTTTGTTGTTTTTTGGCATTGGATAAAAGGTTGAGTCATATTATTTATAACAACTCTTATTCTTAATATTTCAGGTTTCTAGTTGCTAATGTATTTATAATAATTGTTCTTAATCTTAATTAACCTTAGCGCTTTATTTTTACATAAGATTCTTTGTAATGCCCAATTGCTGTCTAAAAATAAAATGCATGATTAATACACTCTACCTACATCTATGTTTGAGAATCAAATATGAATGTAATATAAAGTAGAAATAAAATGGAAGTAATTTAAAGTAAAAGTCCACAATTATTACTGTGTTTCTGAAAATCAAGAAACTTTGGAAACCAAACTTTTTTCTAAGTTAGACCCAGAATTGTTTGGCAACAAAACTTCACCTGATTTGATGTGAAGTGTTTACCAAGTTGTTGAGTTAACAACATTTGTTGGAAGAAAAATCAGTACAAGTGGGCTTCAGGGAGTGTGTGGTAAAATTATTGAATTCCGTTTTCCCTGAACTTTTTGAAAACCCCTTATATAGTTGATCTGTAAGTTTCTCAGACTGAGACCCTGATAGCCATGTCATTTAATATACCTTGAAATTAAAAAAAATCTGGATTCTTAAACTATCACACCCCAAAAATTTTGACAAAAGTACTGTGGTTCCGTAATAGTTATTTTAATGTATACATGTTCCAACTAATACTATTTTGAAAGAAATATAGAGTAACCAAATGATTGGGTTTAAGAGATGGAAGACAACAACTATTTTATTCAAGAAATACAAGGAAGTTACTCAATCAGACTAGGTGACACTACCTGTATAAGTAGTACCAGTACAGATGGTTAATGCTATCAGCTGCTAATTGAGAAAAGGTTGGCGGTTCAAGTCCACCCAGAGTTGCCAAGGAAGAACGTTCTGGTAATCTGCTTCTGAAAAATCAACCACTGATGACCCTATGGAGTGCAGATCTACTTGGCATGCGTGGAGTTGTCCTGAGTAGGAATCATCTGAAGAGCAAATGGTTATTTTAAGATGATGGAAGAAAGGGGAGAAATACCTTTAATTGATGAAGCAATAATGTGTATAAATAACTTTTGTTGTTTTTAAGCACCACGGAGTGATTTGTGACTCATGGTGACCCTGTAAGTGCCAAAGAATGCCTGGTGGGTTTGAACCACTGCCCTTAATGGTTCAAACTGACCTTGTGATTCAGTGCTTATCCTACAGTGCCACATTACTGTGTTACAAATTTGCAGATTTTTCATGTATTTTGCACATAGCACTACTGCTCTGAAACCTTTTTCAACAAAATTTGCCATTAGAACTTAGATAATGCTTTAAGTAGACAGAAGCATGGAGTATATTTACTCAGTAATTTGCATGGGATGTCTTTATGGTCTCCATAATTTCTTTCAACTAAATAACCACTTTTTTATTAGCTTCCTTTTGGTGCAGCTATGTACTAATGCACAGTTATAGCAAAATGCAAACATTCTAATTTTGTGTTGGTTATCAGTGATATTCCACAGGATAGATGGATATATATATATATTATATTATTTTATTTTTTTAAGGTTTTTATTGTGGATTGAGTGAAAGTTTGCAGGGCAGATCATCAGTTTTACATTCAACAAATCATACACCTTGTTTCATTACA
>NW_006408540.1:20863009-20863802 GCF_000296735.1 Chrysochloris asiatica | reverse complement strand
CCCATGTCTTCACCAGACCCATTTGGGCAAGATGAAAACTATTCTGTGGGGACTCTTTCTTTGTCCCCGTACTCTTAAACTAAACTCCCTCTTGAAACCTTATAAGCCAGTCACTTCATGCCTTTATCACCCCCTCATTTTGGGTAGCTAATGTCTAAGTTGTCCGTCCCTATCTACCCTGTGTAGAGGGGATAGCACTGATACTTGCTGTGAAGACTCCTTCCCTCTCTATTGGTATTTAGAGTTACTACCACCATGAGTCAGCAGTTCAAAAAAAACTACCAGCAGCTCCGTGGGAGAAAGATGAGGCTTTCTGATCCGGTAAAGATTTACAGCCTCGGAAACCCTGTACAGGGTCTCTATGGGTCGGAACTGACTCGACTGCACTTAACAACAGCAACCTCCATGAGTATAGGTCAGGTTCATCAAATTGTAGCAGTTTACCCTTGTTTCCTTTATCAAAAAAAATTTTTTTTTTTTTTATCTTCAAGTTGAGTTACGATTATAAAGCCATTGAGACTAGGTCAAATGGGTACTGTCTGCAAGTTTGGGTGTTCTTGTGCATCTCCCCTCACTTCATATCCGCTGGATGCTTCACTCTCAGCTCTAACCCTCTGTGGCTATGTCCTTGTTCATGGGCTCAAGTGTCCCCACGTCTCGCCACACTATGGGCCAACTAGCCCTTCCTCTTCTCTATCTCATCTCCAGGTCAACGGGAGTCAATGGACTGTGGTTGTACTCAGCCCATTTCTTCATTGCTGTGTGGTTGAACTCAGCCCATTTCTTCATTGCT
>NW_006408540.1:20860165-20861157 GCF_000296735.1 Chrysochloris asiatica | reverse complement strand
AATGGATTTCTTGCTTCTGCTACAAATTCCCCTAGCTGTAAGCCTTCCAACCTTCTAAATATTCCTTTATATGTGATTCAGAGTTTTAGGACCATCCCCTGAGCCTGCTTGGCCCGGTATTCTGTGTTGTTGTTGATGGAGCTCCTCACTGCACTGCTACCCCATCCACCATCTTGTTTGTTGTCCCACAAGATATATTTTCAGAAAAAAAATTGTGTTCCAGTTTTTATCTGTGCAAATAGGAGCCCATTTCTTTTTTTCTTGACCTTTACCATTGGTTGGTTCTGTTGTTTCATACTATTACAATGGTTTTTGTCAGCCTCAGTTTTGCCAGAAACCCTATATGTCATCTAGTAAGTTATACCTACTAACATGGGAGACCTGCTTGGCACTTTTGGATGAGCACTGGACTGCTAACTGCAAGGTCAGTGGTTCATACCTACTAGCTGCTCCTTAGAAACTATGCAGGACACTTAACAAGAACAACAATCTATAGCATGACTTCATACCTAATTATGTAAAATTCATTTGTGCTTTCAGCAGCTGCACTTTATATCTGGTAACGACCAAACAGAATTTTGTGCACTTAATGTCTAATATCCTTGTGTGTTCCCGTCTTTCACAGTCAGGATTTAGAGCCTTAATCAAAGTGAGAATTTCAGTAGGGTTGGAGATGACATTTATATGATACTGATCACTTTTGTTTTCTTCTTGCTGTTGTTAAGTGCCATCAAGTCAATTCCATCTCATAGCTATCCTGTGTAGGGTTTCTAAGGAGTGGCTCTTGGGTTTGAACTGCCCACCTTGTGGTTAGCAGTCCATTGACTATCCTAGTGCCACACCAGGACTCCATTTCATTTTCTTAGCACCCAGTAAAATGTAGTGTGCAGTTATTCTCCTGGGAGCCACAAGGCAAGCGGTTGGGTCCCCTCAGGGCAAAGCCACTTCAAAGACTGAAACTCAAGTGTAATACATGAGCAGTCATGTGGACC
>NW_006408540.1:20847081-20859847 GCF_000296735.1 Chrysochloris asiatica | reverse complement strand
AAAAATGTAATGCGCTACAATTTGATGAACTTGACTTATGGATACTTATGGATGTAGTAGCTCAAAAGAGGGAACAAATCTTTACAGTGAGGATCTTTACCACTGTCTCTGAACAGGGGATGGGCAACTTAGACATTGGCGCTACCCAAAATGGGGGAGAGGGTCTACAAAGGCAAGAAGTGACTGACTTACAAGGTTTTAAGAGGGAGCCTAGTTCCAGAGGGTGCGTGGGAAGGTAGAATCTCCATTGAGTGGTTTCTAACCTGTCTAGATGGGGCTGATGAAATTTGATGGGGATAAGACTTGTGGTTCAATAGTGAATGATTGCTATCAGGACTGACTGTGAGTGTTGGAAAAGTAAAGGTAGACATTTTGTAACAAAAGGAGGGGAGTGGTTGATTTGGCAGTCCAGGAACAGAGGTCCCTGGGACCATTAAGGGAGAAGAGTGGAGTGCGGGACCCTATCCAGAGAAGCGGTGACAAGAGAAGGAGGTAGAGATGATGATGTGGAAAGATGGAGCAGCTGGGGACTCTGGACTCAGGGATGGAGAAATTCTTTGTGCTGACAGCCGGAGAGCAGGTGTGCGGGGGAATACCCCTTGGTTGTTTGATGATGCATGAGGGGATTGTAATTATTGCAATGAAACAAATTATGATAGGATGAATGTAAAGCTAACGTTCTCCCATGTAAGCTATCACTTAATTTACAATAAAAACGTAAAAAAAAATGTAGTATGCAGTATTTTATATAGTAGGGTATTTAATGAAATTTTATCAGCTGAATTACTGTTAACCTATTTTGTTTATGTTGTTACTTAACGTTGTTAAGTTCCTAGAGTCAGTTCTGATTTACAGCAACCCTCAATATAGGGTTCCCAAGGTTATACGCTTTTGTGGGATCAAAAAGCCACGTCTCTCTTCCTGGGAGCAGCTGGTGGGCGTGAACCACCAACCTTGTGGTTAGCAGTCTTGCATTTATTCTACAGAATCACCACTTATCCCATTTTGCTTATGGACTACTTTTATTTAAAGAAAGCAAAAACCAAACCAGATGCATCGCTGTTTAATAGATTGTAGCTGTTAGCAACCCTATGGGACAGGGTAGAATTGCTTCATAGACTTTCCAAGACTGAAACCCTTAGGAAGTTCTGGTGTGGCACTATAGAATAAGCATTGGACTGTTAAACCACAAGGTTGGTCGGGCAAATTTAGCAGCCACTCCTCGGAAACCACGGACAGGCTCTCTGTGAGTCAGAACCTACTCAAAAGCACTTAACAACAACAAAAATCTTAGGGCAGGAGCCCAGGTTGAAGCATTTGACTGGTAAGGGAAAGGTTGCTGGTTCTAATTCACCAACCACTTTGTGGCGTAGAGGTGTGGCAGTCTGCAGCCATGGAAACCTTTGGGGCATTTCGATTTCACAACAATGAGTAGGATTTGACTTCACAACAATGTTTGCTTGTTTGTTTTTTAAAGTTAACCTTTAGGGAAGCTGATTACCACATCTTTTTCCTTTGATGTGACTGGTGGATTTGAACCACTGACCTTTTGTGTAGCAATGTAAAACCTGTTTTTAAAGCTGCAATATTAAGGATTCATTTACTATTTTATCTATCATGTTGATTTCATCAAAATAAGGAAGCTCTCTTTTTAAAACATTTATAAAATTCTGAAATGAGTTTGAATTTATCCTTATGGGGCTATAGGAAAGTGCTGTTATTTTAGGTTTTGAACTAACAGTTTTAGAAAGTATTCTTCAGAGTCCACTGTGAAGTTTAACCCCTTTTTACCGTTTTTTTTTTTAACTTGTGAATTGAGGGAAGGTTTATCCACAAGATCATCAGTTTAACATTCAACAAATCATACACTTTGTTTCTTCTCAATGACTGCCATCCCATTCATTCAACAACAGTTCTCTGGCTTCCTCCCTGTGCTTCCCATTTCCGTTCCACCCACTTTCCCACCCCTTCTCCAATTTGTCATTAGCTAAATGTTGCTGTTTTTATTTTGAATGACTTATCGTTCCAGGATGAGCATACCTTACTAGTGTTATAGTTGTTAAGTGCCATCAAGTCGGTTTCGACTCATAGCAACCCTGTATAGGGTTTCTGAGGAGAAGCTGGCGAGTTTGTGGTTCAAACTGACCTTGTGGTCCAGTGCTTTATCCCACAGTATTTTACCAGGATTAGGATATAGTCCCCCCTATATGTCTATCTACTACTTTGCTGAAAATTTAACCACGAGGAGCATAAGTTCCTTTCTAGTATTGCCGAGTGGTCAAAGTCCACAGTCTCAGGCTCATTTAGTCTCTTCCTGACCAGTAAGCCTGGCCTTTTTTGTTTATTTTCTTTTTAGTAATTTTGAGTTTTGTATCACATGTTCTGCCACTCTATCTAGGACCTTCTAAATGTGATCCCTTTCAGAGCATTTGTTAGTGGTGCTGGGCACGATCTAGTTCTTCTGGCCTCAGATCCATGGTCACTGTTGTCCACGTGGTCCATTAGTTTGTTGGACTAATTGATTCCAAGCCTCTTTGATTCTCAACACTCTTGTTTCTTCTGCATGTGGAGAGACCAATAATAATAGCATCTTTGAAGGCTACTCATGAGTTTTTAAGATCCAAGTCACTACTCACCAAAGTAGGATTTAGAACATTGTCTTTGTGGTCTATGTTATGCCAGTTGACCATGATGTCCCCTGATTTTAGTTACTTTTAATATGGTTATTTACAAATCTTTTTATTGTACTTTATCCATTTTAAAACTCTTTTTCCACTGGTTTTCCATAAAACTGATATACTAAATGTTAATTTATTAAAGCATTAAATTTACATTGTATATTTTTAAATCTTACCCATTTCTTCCATTTTACCCAGTTGTTTTGTTGCTCAAGTAGTTTTTCCTCTGTGATCATGAAATGGAAATGAAAAAAGTTAAAAATATTCTATATTATAGGAACTGTTGTTGTTGTTAATAAGTTTTTAAAAATGTGTTAATTTTTATGTATGTGTATCTTTTTTAGAAAGAATCTTCAAGAGGGAGACATAGGGAAAAGGAAGACATAAAAATCACCAAGGAGAGAACTCCAGAGAGTGAAGAAGAGAATGTAGAATGGGAAACCAATAGAGATGGTGAGTTTCAAGAATCTTTGTTTATGTATGGTCAGCTCATGATTGTTCACGTTGTATACTTTTTGTGGACTCCAAAATACCTTTCAGTTGTGATCTTCCTTTGTTTCAGGGTCATCTTACTGACTTGTTTTTGCCTTTATAAGTTTAAGGCAAAAACTGGTGTACAGTAATAGTACAAAGGACGAGAAAGCTGTTTATACTGTGTTTTTTAGCTTCTCTATCTCTGGGTTTTCTTTTTCTTTTTTTTTTAATTGGACTTTATTTTGAAGTGGCATAGTCCTTTGAGATTTTATTACATGGGTAAACTTTTAAAATTCTTCCATGTCAGGGTTAAAAAGTTCAATTTAAAATTTATACTTGTAAGTTTTCATAGGCGTTAAAAGTGAGATTTTAAAAATTTAAGAAAGTGAAAAAATTACTTTCAAGAAATTGTTGACTTTTATCTTTCACAAGAAATTGAGACCAAATGATCATTGAAACCCTGGATTGATTCATGTAAAATTAGAAAAAAAATTGAATGATTATCTTAGCAAATAAGTATTTATTTTTCGCACAGCATAAATGTTGCCTCTTCGTCATCTCTGTAACTTTCTGCAAAGTTAGCACTATAACCTCTACTACCAAATATATGGACACTTGGTGTGGCGCTCCAGGATAAGCACTACACTGCTAATTACAAGCACAGTGGTTCAAACCCACCAGCTGCTCCTTAGAAACCCTATACAGGGTTACTGCGACTTGACAGCACTACAGAGCAACACAAAGTACACTGAAAGGAATGGAATGTATTGAGTGTTCTGGGTACTTTAATATATTTTTATCATCATGTAATTCAGTAGCTTTTGTATTTACTACCACTACCAGTTACCATGCATGGTAAAGTAGAGTGTCGGTGAAGAATAGGAAGAACCTCAATGAGATGGATTGACACAGTGGTCGCAGCCATGGGCTCAAGCATAGCAACGACAAGGTGGGCACAGGACTGAACAGTGTTTCATTCTGTTGTGTATTTGAGTCATCTAACAGCAACAGCAACCGGTTACCATGTGTGTCAGAGGACAGCTGTGCTCCATCGAGTTTCACTGGTTGCTGATTTGGAAGTAGATTGCCATGCCTTTTTTCCAAGGCATCTTTGGGTAGACTTGAATCTCCAACCTTTTGGCTAGCAGCCAAAGCACATTAATTGTTTGTACCACTTAGAGACTATTTGCAGGTGACAAAACTAAACCAAAGAATTTAAGAATTCAAGAAACTTCCTTAGCAGTAAACTGAGATCCTAGACCATAATTGGAAAGTCATTTTATTTTAAAGACAAGTATCCATTCCAGAATGGAATTTAAGGATACTTGCCTTTAAAAATTTCCCCATTCCTATTACAATAATGTATGTTTATTGTTGAAAATGGAAAAGATTCAGAAAATCCTAAGTGCATTCTCTTGGTCTCTGTTGTAGCTATTTTAAGCTCTCTCCTTAAATCTCATAGCCATTCATTTCTTTTTCTTTTTCTTTTTAAAAACTTTTTATTGTGAGTTGGGTGAAGATTTACAGACAAGATCATCAGCTTTATATTCAGCAAATTTTGTTTCATCTCAAAGATTATAATTCTTTCCCTGCAACATTTATTCTGCTTCCTCCCTGTGGATCCTCATTTATATCCTATATTTCACAAATGAACAAGGTACAATTATTTGATGTACACTTACAAAGCAAAAATATATGTTTATTTATAGGTCCAAAGGGCATATTCTGCCAGCCAGCTTCCAGTTTGCAGGCACACAGCCTATCATAGTCCATGGGCTTAGAGTCCACAACTGCTCTGTCTTTCCATGTTGCTGTCTCTGTTGTTGCCACTTTTCTAGGTAGGGATCTCATGGTCTGTTCATGCTCTTCCTTCTTGATAGTCCTCCGATTGTCTGTTCCTGAAATGGAATACAAACTAATCCCCCCTGTTAGTTGTATGTCTTCTATAATTGCAGCAGTGACGATTGCAATTAATCCCACTAATAATTTTTAACAGTTGAGTCCTAAAATCCTGTCTCTGTCATCTCCCATGTCCTTTCACCAGATCCATATAGAAAAGAGAGCAACTATTGGGTGGGGATTCTGTCTTATCCACCTCATTCTGAAACTAAGTACACTCACTTAAGCTCGTAAGCCAGTCACTTCATGCTTTTATAGCCCCAACCTACCCCCATTTTTGATAGCCAGTGTCTAAATTTCTCATCCCTATCAATACAGTGCACTGAGGAAACAAGGTTGTTCCTTGATGCATTCATTTCTTCTTGGCATCTACTTTACAGTCCGTGGGTGGTAAAGGTTAAGCTCTTGACTATTACCTGGAAGTCTGACAGATCAAACTCACCCAGAGATGCCAGACAATTTGCTTTAAAAAGGACACAGCCTTGAATACCCTATGCAGCAGTTCTACTCTACACAAAAGGAGTTGTCTTGAGTCCAGGTAGACTCAACAGCAACTGATAGCAACTTCAAGATCTAATTACATTCCATTTTCTCAGCAGTCTTGTTCATTTGTTATCCATTGTCTTCAATAAGTTTATTCATATAGACACACTTTCTCTTGTCGTCAAATTCCCTTTTAGCTACCACCCTTTCCCCACTTTATAGATAAATTTCTTGAAAACTTCTAAACCTTGTTATCTCAGAATTTCACTCCTATTTAGTCATTTGCAGTTTGACTTCTGGCCTGTCTCCACTAAAGTTATTTTTCAAGGTCACTAATAGGGTCCTCTTGTTTAATCAATAGAGACATGCTTGTCTCTGTCTTAGACAACCTCTCTGGAGCATTTGATACATCTGAGAACTCCCATTTTCGTGAACCATTCTTGTTCCTTGACTTCTGTTCTATAGCTCTTCATGTTTTCTAGCTTCCTGGTCAATCCCTTTAGTCTTATATAAGGGTAAGTCAAAAAGTATTTATTTGGGTTTCGTTTCATATATACATAGATTTATTCCAAACAAAACCTGTCTAAACATGTCTCTGTGATCAGTGGATGACTGCAGACAAGTTCTCTTGTCATACTCTTGTTGTTATGTGCTGTCGAGTTGGTTCCAGCCTATAGTGACCCTGTATAGGGTTTCTGTGGAGCAGCTAGTGAGCTTGTACTGCTGACCTTGTGGTTCAGGCTGACTTTGCAGTCCAGTGTATTAACTCACAGTGCCACACCAAACAGTGACTTCCAAAGGGACATGCTAGATCAGTTCAATTCAAGGCAGAAAATTCAGCTCAGAATATTACAGAGACTATTTCTGAGGACTCTAAGGGGGTCATCTTGGTAGATTTTCACGGGACAGAAGATGATAATGGGGCTTATTAAGAAGTTTTAAGAAAACTGAAAAAAAAAAACCCCCCCCCCCCATTACTATAGTGTACCTACTCATTTTTGGAGGATAGAAAGGGCTATCTCATGAGAAATTCATTGTGAAACCTTAACCAATCTACCTAAAATAAAGATCTGATCTTGCCCCTCAGACATCTTTTTGTTTCCCAAACTCAAAAAACATTTAAAAGGGACATAATTTGAGTTCCTTGAGGATGCCCAAGCTGCCATTTTGATATGGTATAAATTAAAGTTTGCAGAATTCTTTAGGGCGTGGTTAAAAACATGGAAATATTTGCCTTCAGAATATGTCGGAAAACAATAGCTTTACATTTTGATATTTTGATAGAACTTTTTTATGGTTTTATAGCAAGACTTTTTGACTTTCCCTTCTATACAAGGGAGCTTTAAAAATTCATGGGAAAATTCCATTGTCTTTCAATTCGATTTTTTTCCTGAAACTTTTTGGAACTCCCTCCTGTGTTTGATTTTCAGGAATAAGTTCCTGGAAGTAAATGTTGGGTATTGATGTTTGTAAGGATTTTACCCATAGTGCCAAATTACCTTGCAGGATAGAAGTGCTAGTTTACATGGCTACTTCCAGGAAAGGTCCATGCTTCATATCTCTATTTTTGCCAACATTTAATATTAAAATTAGGGGGTAAAATTGGTCTTTTTGTAAATGAAAAAGTGATATTTATGTATCATTTCCCTTTCTTTTTGTCTTTGTGAATCACTTTTTCCTATCCTTTAACTATTCTATTAATTTGTAGGAATTCTTTATTATTTTTGTCAACCTTTTTTGAATTTTGCATTTATTTTGCTGTTATGTTATAAAAATTCCCATTCTAATTTTGATGTACTATTTTCCAGATGACTTTGGATTCTTTTTTTATATGACAATTGTAATGAAAATCCCAGGCTATAAGATATGAGAGATATTTTCAAAATCTGTTAAATAGCTCTAAACTCTTATTTTTGAGTTCCATTTATGTATTGCTCCTTCAGTTTTCCCTTTTTTTGTTAAGATCCTGTCATTTACACTCTGTCTGTCTCTTGGCTCACCTCTTACAGTCTAGGAAAGCCACTCTTAATGTCTGATGTGCTGTTGTTGTGAAGTGCTGTCGAGTCTGTTCCAACTGATACCAACCTTGTAGAAGGTTTCCAAAGACTGACTGATGGGTTGGAAGTACCAACCTCATGGTTAGCAGTCCAGTGTGTATCCTACAAGGTCATGTCAGGACTTGAGATGTATAAAATAACCATAAGTAATGTCTTACTGAAGGCTTTAGAGCATCTCCTCCAAGAAAAGCGTCCTAGATGTGTATGTTGAGTGTGACATTTATATGAAGTGACCAGGACCCCATCCTTGGTTGGGTGGTATGGGATTGAGGAGGTTTATTCCAGATAACAGCGTTTTGAGGAGCAAGGCATTGCTGGTAATAACTTTAAAAATACTCTTTTCAATTAATTACTCTCTTCTTTGTTTTACCTTTAGTTATTTAGTTGCAAAATTTTATTTTTCCATTAATTTAAGAACATAGTCTTAACTAAATCATTGAGCTTTATTATTGATTGATGTCAAGTACCTCAATGGAGTACAAAATTGAGTACATCAATCAATTAATTGAATTCAGTATTTCTAGTTATTTTATCTAGTAAATGGTATATGCTCTGAAGTATTAAATTGCTTTGTGACTGAAAAGCCTAGTTTAGATAATTTATATATTCATTGAGCAATTACCATTGTATTCCAACATATGATGATTCACCAAGTTCAGTCACATGGATAACACATATAACTACGCTCTCAACCCCAAGCATGAATAGATAACTGGAATTCTAAAGCATTTGAACCATACAGGAAAACTATGTCCTTTTTCATGGACTTTACGTAGTCAGGTTGTTCTTATTGTTAGATGCCATCAAGTTGGTACCAACTCATAGTGACCTTATGCACAGCAGAACGAAACACTACCTGATCCTGGGCCAGCCTCACTATTGTTGCCATGCTTGAGTCCATCGATGCTGCTACTTGGCTAATACATCTTGTTGGGAGTCTTCCTCTTCTTTTCTGACCCTCCACCTTACCAAACATGATAGGGCTACTTTTTTTTCCCCCCTTATTTTATTTGTTTAAACTTGTTGTTATGAATTGAGTAAAGGTTAACAGACAATTTTATTTGTATTCAACAACTCATACACTTTGTTCCTTCGTCATGATTGCAACAAACAGTTGTTCTGCTTCCTTGGTGGTGGTGGTTGTTAATTGCTATGGAGTCAGTTCTGACTCATAGCAACCTTGTATAGTGTTTCCAAGGAGCAGCTGGTGGATTTCAACTGCTGACCTTGTGGTTTGCAGTCCAGTGCTTATTGTACAGTGCCACACTAGTACATATATCCTCTTTCAAACTCATATATTTGTGGGATATATAAAGACAAAATGTATGCATGTATATATATATATATTTATACACATATATGCATGTATATGTATGTGTATATGTGTATGCTTGTGTGTATACATACATGCATGCATACATACATATGTATATACATACCCACTCTTCCTCACATACGCATTCATACTGTGCCTTTGCTTGTGTATCTACACGCAGAACAGTGTTATTCCAAGGTTGTGTGTATATCACTGTTTATCTCTATTCCCTTTAGCCTTGCATAGCTCCTGTTATAATTATTCTTCAGCCAACCTCCCTTCTCTTGTGTATGCACCCCCCACCCCTTGTATATTGTCATCCTGGTCACTCAAGTTAATGTGTGCCTCTAGGCAGTGTGCCTCTAGCCAGTGAATTACTCTCCCTTTCCTCCCAACCCTAGTAACTATCAAAGAATACTTGTTTTAGTATGAAAATGTTTTCTTTTGTTTTTGCAATAGTGGTTTCATACAATATTTGTCCTTTTGTTATTATTATTTCACTCAGCATTATATCCGCCAGGTTCATCCATGTTATGAAATGTTTCACAGATTCATCATTATTCTTCAACATTGCATAGTATTACATTGTGTGTTTATACCAGAGTTTATTGATCCAGTCTTCCACTGATGACCATTTAGGCTGTCTCCCTCTTTATGCTATTGTGAATAGTGTTACAAAGAACATAACAGTTTGCATATATCTACTTGTGTCCTGGCTTTTTTTTTGTCCATGTATCCAAGTAGAGTGATAACTGGGTCAGATGATATTTGTATTGCCAACTTTCTGAGGACGTGCCATACTGTTTTCTAGAGTGGTTGCACCGTTTTACACCCCAGTAGCAATGTAGGAGGGTCCCAGTCTCTCCATATCCTCCCCACCATTTGTTTTCTATTTTTTTGAACTTTGCTATTAATCTGTTGTGAAATGATATCTCATTATTGGCTTGATTAGCATCTCTCTAGTGGCTAATGATCATGAGCATTTCTTCATATGTTTGTTAGTTGCCTGAATGTCTTTTTTGGTGAAGTGTCTGTTCATGTCCTTAAGTTCATGTTCATTTGTTAATTTGGTTGTTTGTCTTTTTCTTGTAGAGGTGTTGTAGTTTTCTGTACATTTTAGAAGTTATCCCTTGTCTGATATGTCACTGCAAAAAAATTTTTCCCAGTCTGTCGGCTAGTTACCTTTTTAATCTGTTGGCGAAATCTTTTGATGCTCATAATTGTCTAATTTTTAGGAGACCCCAGTTATCTATTTTGTCTTCCACTGTTTGGTGTTTATAGTGATGTTTGATAGTGTATTTATGCCATGTAGTAGGTAGAGCGCCTAAGTTTGAACTTGTTTTTTCATTGCTGATCTTTATAGTTCTAGGTTTTACATTTGTTTTTAATCCACCAATTGGTTGACCTTGTTTTTGTTTATGGGGTGACATACGGGTCTTGTTTCATTCTTATGCAGATGTATTTCCAGTTTTGCTAGTACCATTTGTTGAAGACATTATCTCTTCCCCATTTAATGTTTTTTGGCCCTTTGTAAAAGATCAACTGACTGTATGAGGATGGACTAACTTCTGGATTCTCAATTCTCTTTCATTGATCTATATATCTGTCATTGTACTAGTACCATACTGTTTTAACCACTGTAGCTGTGTAGTAAATTTTGAGATCAGGGAGTGAGATCTTTGTTCTTCTTAATTTATGCTTTGCTTATCCCTGGTCTCTTTCCTTTTTATATATAAAGGTCATGGTCATTTATCTACCTCTTTAAAGAATGATGTTGGAATCTGGATTGGAATTGTGTTATATATTTGGGTAGTGTCGGCATTTTCACTATAGTAAGTCTTCCTATCTATGAGGAAAGTATATTCTTCCATTTTTGTTAGTCTTTTTTGTTTCTTAGAGTACTATTTTGTATTTTTCTTTGTATAGGTCTTTTATTTCTCTGGTTAGATTATTCCTTTCAGAACTGACTGGATAGCACTTAACAACAACAACAAGAATTTCATCTTTTGGATGGCTGTTATAAATGGTATTGTTTCCCTAATTTCCTACTTGGAGCTGTCTTTATTAATGTGGAGGAATCCATCTGATTTTTATATTTAATCTTGTACCCTGTCACGTTGCTGAATCTTTCAATGATTTCCAGTAATTTTCTTGCTGAGTCTATGGGATTTTTTATGTATACGGTAATAATCTGCACATAAAGAGAGTTTTAATTCTTTTACAATTTGGATACCTTTAATGTCCCTTTCTTGCCTTTTGGCTCTGGCTGTAGACTTCTAACACAATATTAAATAGGAGTGGTGATAAAAAGGGCATCTTTGTCTGGTTCCTGTTTGCAAAGGAATGCTTTCACTTTCCCTACATTGAGGGTATTGTTGGTTGTTGAATTTGAATATATGCTCTTAATTATAATGAAAAATTTCCTTTCAATTCCTACTTGTTGTTTGCCGTGGAGTTGTTTCTGACTCATAGCGACCCTGTACAGGGTTTCCGAGGCTGTAAATCTTTACGGGAGCAGAAAACCTCATCCTTTTCCCACGGAACATCTGGTAGTTTTGAACTGCTGACCATGAGATTAGCAGCCTAATTCATAACCTCTACTTGTTTTTTTTTAAATCAGGATTGGGTGTTGGATTTTGTCAAGTGTCTTTTCTGCATTAATCAATATGATCATGTGGCTCTTTTAATTTGTTTTATTTACATGGTGGATTATATTGATTATTTTTTAAAATTGAACCATTCTTGCATCTCTGGAATGAATCCCCCTTAGTCATGATGTGCGTTTTCTTTATTTTTTTTAATATGATGTTGAATTCTGTCGGTTAGTATTTAGTTGAGAATTTTTTGCATTTATGTTCATCAGGGAAATTGCTCTATTTTTTTTTTTAGTGAGGAGGTCTTTCCTGGTTGTGGCATAAGGGTTATGCTTGCTTCATAAAATGTATTTGAGTGTTTTTCAACCTTTTCTGTGTACTGGAATAGTTTGAATAAAATTGGTGTTAGCTCATCTCTGAATGTTAGGTAGAATTCACCAGTAAAGCCATCTAGACTTAGGCTTTTTTAAATTGGGAGGTTTTTAATAGCCTCATCAATTTCATCTTTTGTTATAGGTCTGTTCAAGTTTTCTACTTCACTTTGTGTTAGTTTAGGAAGGTTGTGCTTTCTAAAAATGTATCAATTTCTTCTATATTTTCAAATTTTGGGAGTACAGTTCTTCATATTATTCTGTTATTATTGTTTGTATTTCCATATCATTTTTGTGTATGTTATGCACATCTTGTCTTTCTTTTCTTTTATTAAATTTGCCAATGGTTACCAATTTTAGTTATCCTTTCAAAGAACCAATTTCTTAACCTTGTTGCTTCTATTATTTTTCTGTTTTTGAATTAATTTATTTCTGCTCTAGTCTCTATTTCTTTTCTTCTGGTGACTGTAGGCCTACTTGACTGGTCTTTTCTGATTGTTGCAGATGTTGTGTTAATGTGTTGATTTTGCTTCTTTCTGACTGTGTGGATTTGTTGCTATTAATTGTCCATAAGCTTTGCTTTTGCTGTATCCCTGAGGTTTTAGTATGTTGTATTTTGTTCTCATTTGAGTCAAAGGTTTTTTTTTAATTTCAGTTTTTATTTGTTCTATGAGCTCTGGTAGCATCGTGGTTACGAATCGGGCTGCTAACCTCAATGTCAGCAGTTCGAAACTACCAGCTATTCTATGGGAGAAAGTTGAAAGTTTCTGCTCCCGTAAAGATTTACAGCCTCAGAAACCCTGTGCAGGGTCACTATGAGTCAGAATTGACTCCAAAGTACTTAACAACAACATTAGCAATTAGCTTTTCAGCAGGGTATTGTTTAATTTCCATG
>NW_006408540.1:20844461-20846351 GCF_000296735.1 Chrysochloris asiatica | reverse complement strand
CTGACAGGTAATAAAATTTTATTTTAAAGATTCTGACAATGGAGATATTAATTATGATTACGTTCATGAATTGTCATTGGAAATGAAACGCCAGAAGATACAGAGGGAATTAATGAAACTTGAACAAGAAAACATGGAGAAAAGAGAAGAAATTATCATTAAAAAAGAGGTACGTTATTAAAATAAATATATACCAGTGATTGGTATCATTGTAGATACTGAAAAGAAAACTCATTAGCTGTGGTGTTTTTTTAAGTTGTATTAGGATATTGATACATTGATCAATTTACTATATGTCAGCTATTTCATGTGTATTGATCATTTACATAAAATTTGTGGGTTTTTTCAGAGGAAAATGTAAAATGTCATTGTGTATTGCCTTTATGTTATTAGTGTTATGCTAGGGTGGTTAAGTTACATATTGGTTAAAAGCTTGCGTTTTGGAGTCAAAATATCATCAGTTGGTGGTGCCTATAGCAGTATTTCATATTTAAGCTGAATTTTAGTACGACTTGAAAATATATCTCTGTTACTAATTATAACAAGTATGACTGGAAAACTTTCTGAATTGAGTTACTTAATTTTTTCAAAAGGTTTCACCAGAAATGGTTAGATCAAAATTATCTCCATCACCTTCCCTACGAAAGTCTAGCAAATCTCCAAAGCGCAAATCAAGCCCTAAGTCATCTTCAACTAGCAAGAAAGACAGGAAGACGTCTGCAGTATCATCTCCCCTGTTGGACCAGCAGAGGTCAGTAGGGTGATTAATAATGCCAGAACAAAACAGCTTTTCATCAAGTGATTTAAAAAAGAATTACATTGTGGATTATAGAAGGATACTTCTAATGTATTTGCTATTTCACAAAAGTTTTTCTTCTAATATTTTCATTGAAAATGTAATTACTAAAAACAATAAAACACTTTTGCTCCATCCATACATACTTCCAATATTACTTATAAAGAAATTGAACATATCACATCCTACCAACTGTATTTACTTTATCTGTTGTTCACCACCCCCAGCACGTATAAACTGTTAATTCAGTTACTCATGCTCATCATTTTAACAGATGCTCTCAGAGAATTTGTCAAAATTCAATTCTGATAAATTTTTTATGCCACTGAAAAACTCGATGGTTTTCCATTCTGTGGATGTGTTGATACTTTGATCGTTTCTGTCTTTGTCCATGGTTTTAGCTGTTCTCCTATCCTCTTCCATCGCTAGTCTTTTATTTTAATACCTAGCTCAAATTCTGTCTTTTTCCAGGAAATTTTCTGAACATAATTTCTGGTCCATTTGTGAATGTATCAGATTTTGTTTTTACCTCTCTCTCAGGACTTTGAACCAGCTTGAATATGTTTAGTAATGGCTGACAAAGTGAAATTGAAACAAGCTCATGATTTCAAATTTGTTGAGCTATAATGATAACCATAGCAGCAAAAATTAGAGGTCAAAGACCTGGAATGGGAGAGTCCACATAGTGGTGAGCAGTTTCAGGATCCTGGTGAATAATGTTGATTATTGCTGGGAGCTCTGGTAGTGTAGTGATTACGAATTGGGCTGCGAACCGCAAGGTTAGCAGTTCAAAATTACTAGCTGCTCCATGGGAGAAACATGAGGCTTTCTGTTCCCATAAAGATTTACAGCCTTGGAAACCCTGTTCAGGGTCGCTATGGGTCAGAACTGACTCGATGGCACTTAACAACAACCACCACCACATTGCTAGGACTGTGGAGAGCAACATACATGAAAAGTGGTGAGGTCCATCCACACTTGACATATGCTAAATAAATTAAAAAAATTTTTTCTTTGTACATTCCATTCTTTGGTGCCCTTAAAGTTCAAAGAATGGAAACATTTTTTGGGCAAGGACATGTCAGATAAGGGAA
>NW_006408540.1:20809767-20837466 GCF_000296735.1 Chrysochloris asiatica | reverse complement strand
GGGACACCTGAGCCCATGGACAAGGACATAGCCACAGAGGGCTAGAGCTGAGAGTGAAGCATCCAGCTGATAGGAAGTGAGGAGAGATGCACAAGAACACCCAAACTTGCAAACAGTACCCATTTGACCTAGCTTCGATGGCTTGATAATCAGAACTCTACTAGAGGAAGATGAATGAAAAAAAAAAAAATTTTTTTTTTTTGATAAAGGAAACAAGGGTAAATTGCTACAATTTGATGAACCTGACCTGTACTCATGGAGGTAGTAACTCTAAATACTAACAGAGAGGGAAGAAGTCTTCACATCAAATATCAATGCCATCCCATCTGTATACGGGTAGATAGGGACAGGCTACTTAGATATTGGCTGCCCAAAATGAGGGGGCAATTAAGGCATGAAGTAACTGGCTTACAAGGTTTCAAGAGGGAGTATAGTTTAAGAGTTGGGGAGAGGTGGAATAAGAGTCCCCACTGAAAGTTTTCATCTTATCTAGATGGGTTTGGTAAAAAGAGATGGGGTAAGAGTCATATTATTCAATAGTGAATAATTGTTATCATGACTAATTGCGACTGTCACAATTGTAAAGGTAGAAGTTTTGTAACATAAACAGGGGAGTGGTTAATCTTACAGTCCAGAAACAGAGGACCCTTGGACCATCAAGAGAGAAGAACACAAGCAGAATGCGGGATCTTGTTTAGAGAAGCAGCAGACACCAGAGATGGAGGCAGTGATGGCGTCATGGAGAGGGGTAGCTGCTGCGGACTCTGGATTCATGGGAAGAGAGGGACTGAGAGCTGATGGCCAGGAGGCTGACTTTCAGAATGTGCCCTTTAGAGGTGTAAATTATTATATATGCCTGAGTATTGTTTTGTTTTGTTTAAAAAACGATAACGTGAATAGAGAGAAATACTTTTAACTGATGGTACATGGAGGGGACTATAATTATTGTAATGAAACAAGGTATATGATTTGTTGAATGTAAAACTGATGATCTGCCTTGTAAACTTTCGCTCAATCCACAATAAAAACCTTTAAAGAAAAAAATCACCAAATGAACCCTCATACACTGTTAGTGGGACTACGAAATGACGCAACCATTGTGGAAAATGGCATAGCTCTTCCTTAAAAAGTTTGAAATGGAAATACTGTATGATTCAGCAATCTCATTACTTGGAATATATCCTAGAGAAGTAAGAGCCATGTTTTGATGAGATATAGTCACATCCATGTACATCACAGCACTATTTACAATAGCAAAAAGATGGAAACAACCTAAATGCCCATTAATGGATACATGGCTAAGCTATGGTACATACCTATAATGCAATACTACATAATGCTAAATAATGATTATGAATCTGAAACACCTCATAACATGGGTGAACCTAGAATGCATTATGCTGAATGAAATAAATCAATCTCAATATGAGACCACTATTAGGGAAAGTCAAGAACAGATTTTCACACTAAAACATTCTTTAATGGTTATCAGGGGTGGGAGGGAAAGGAAATGTAAATTTCTGACTAGGGGGTTGTTGAGTGCCATTGAGACTCTTCTGGCTCATAAAGGCCTTATGTAGGGTTTCTGAGTTTGTAAATCTTTAAAGGATCATCCTGCCACAGAGCAGCTGGTGGGCTCCAATATCTGACCTGTGGTTCGCAATTCTCTATCTATCCTGTGGAGCCAGTGCACTCGCTAGACAATAATAGCTTGAATGAAAAGAAAGTTAAAATAAATAAAATAATGTTTTGTTTTATTTTTTTAAGAAAAAATCAGGTAATCAGCATAGGAAAAATACTATATGTGTTGTTCTCATCTGTGAAGTAAATGCTACCAAACACTGCAGTAATATTTACTGAGTTCTGAGGGAAAAAGGTTTGTGATCTCAGAATGCTGTGTGTAGGGAAACATTCTTCAGGTATGAGGTAAAAGTAGACAGTTTTTGGATGTAAGGGCTTAAAGTTGCCTCCCTTCCATGAAATGGCTTGAAGTACCAAATGAAAAAAGATAATCTGTACCCAAACATTGTTTCCATGGAGATTCATAGATAAATATGAAAGCCAGAATCCCAACATTATAGGAAACTTTTTTTATGATCTCAGAGTTAGGAAAGATCTCTTAGGAACGACTCAAAGATTTAAATGATTATTGTCTAATAATGCTTAAGATATTAAAAGATGTAATTTGTGAATTATATAATTTTGTATCTTTTATAATGAGGAAAACTTGGAAGCTACCTATACTTTGTGAGATTATTTTTAAAAGTCCTGGAGCATCCTTTTAAGGAAATTATATATTTATATATATAATAATTTTATATATATATATAATAAAGGCCCTTGTACTCCCAGTCCACCCCCCAATGATAAAAATGATGATATAGCTGTACTTTTTGTTATAGGAAATGCTTATATAATACTTAGTACAAAAGTATGTATAAAACATTTTGATAGGATATTCTCTTTGTGTATGTGTGAGAGGAAGAGAGAGAGACAGATATGTAAAATATTTGAAAATACATCCAAACTGTTTGCATTAATTGTCCTTGTGTAGTGGAACTATAGGATATTTTTACTTTCCTCATCTGCTTTTCTGTATTACAACTGGCTTAATGGTGGGGTGTTATTATTATTTTTTTTTTTACAGTGGTCACATTTATCAGGTATTGTTTTTAGTACTTTTCACTAATTAAAAAAAAAGTAGTTTTGTTTTGTTTTTTATTACTTTTATTATATTGTTTTCTTATTTGAACCCACCCTTATCTTTTCTAATACATAAAAAGGCTGTTGTTAAAAGGATTATTGCCTTTTTAAAAAAGTACTTTTTTAAAATGCATATATATATATATCCATATGACCTACAGAAAGTATTTAGACCTCTACTGATGGCTTTGTTTTGCTTTCAGGCCTTCAAAAAGCAACCAAAGTAAAAAGAAAGGCCCTCGTACTCCCAGTCCACCCCCTCCAATACAGGAAGATATTGCTCTGGGAAAAAAATACAAAGAAAAGTATAAAGTGAAAGAAAGGATTGAAGAAAAACCAAGAGATGGAAAGGACAGAGGACGAGATTTTGAAAGGCAAAGAGAAAAAAGAGACAAACCAAGGTAAGTAGGAGTGTATGTTTTTCAGTTTCTTATAGGATGTATAACAGATACTTTTTAGGCTTTTGTGTAATTAAAAAAAATTTTTTTTAACTGTATATGTGTGTTTAATTGGAGTTCTCGTGTGGTACATTGGATAAGCACAGAACTGCTAACCACAAGGTAAGTGATTCAAACCCACCAGCCAATCTTCAGAAACCCTATACAGGGTCACTATGAGTCAGAACCGACTCGATGGCACTTAACAACAACAATTCCCAGGTTGAGTTATGGATAACTCTGTAAGTATTAACTTTTTCATATAAGTGAAATTCAAAAAACTGGGCAGAGAAAGAGCTAATATCCTTCTGAAAAATCTTTAACAGTGATTTGAAAGTTTAGATGTTGTGTCACTACACTGACTAATTTAGATTGTATTTTGTCAAATATTGTCTTATAAACCAATTGTTCTCTACTCTAAAGGTAGTATTCTCAAAGATTTTCAAATTGACAAGTGATTTTTAAAATTCATTGATTCACTGTTTAGAACAATTTTTTTTTTCTTAGAATCAACTTGGAAGTAATATTTTCTTTTTGCAACATTTATGAAATGCTTACACATTTGATACGACTTTTTTCTTCCCTTTCAAATTCATTCTTTCATGAAATTTTGATTTCGTCCAGAAAAAATCAGCTCTTTAGAAGGCCTCTCCATGTCTTTTCTCCTTCAGTGACTGGGTACTAGAAAATGCACAGGCCTTGACGTCCTGCAGATAGGAACTTGAATGCTGCCTTTGGCAGCTGTTTGATGTGAGATTCTGAACGAGTTACTTGTTTTCTCTGAGCCTCCATTTCTTAAGCTGTAAAATATGCATGGCACTACCCCATAGCGTAGTGGTTACGAATCGGGCTGCAAACCTTAAGGTCAGCGGTTCGAAACTACCAGCCGCTCCGCGGGAGAAAGATGAGGCTTTCTACTCCCGTAAAGATTTACACCCTCGGAAACCCTGTACAGGGTTGCTATGGGTCGGAACCGACTCGACGGCACTTAACAACAACAACCCCATAGGCTTAAGTGAGAATCGAATAGAGAAAATGCTTACAAAATAAGCCAAAGTGTTTAGTAAATATCTCCTCATCATCCTATTTTAATAATAAAATACAGTGTTGTTGATAAGTGCTGTGAGTCAGTTCTGACTTAGAGCCACTCTGTATAATGTTTACGAGGAGTGGCTAGTGGGTTTGAATTATCTATCTTGTGGTTAGCTGTCCAGCATTTATCTTACAGCACCACACTAGAAATATTTTTAAATACCTTTCCATTTGTATGTTGTCACCGAAACGACATGGTTAAAGGTATATAGCTGTAAAGATAATTAAATAGTTTTCCAACTTCTCCTTTTTCCTAATTGATACTTATACAACATCAGAATCTGAGTCAACTGTTAGTAACATGGGCCCAGTATGATTCCCGAGGATTTTTAAAAGTAACAAGACCTGTTTCCAGTCCTCAAATACTCTGATTTAATTGATATGATGGGCAACCTGGGAAAATGGTTTATTTTATGAAGGACACGTTTTTGTGTGTATTTTCTTTAAATCTAGGAGTTTGAGGAGAAATGTACAGGAAGGCTGCTGGCTCTGTACAAAAAATGCTGTGAGCCCCAAGGTCGACAGTTCAAACCCACCAGCTACTCCATGGGAGAAAGATAAGGCTTTCTGCTTTTGAAAGATTTATAGCCTCAGAAACCCTGTGCAGGGTTGTTATGACTCAGCACTGAACAAGAAGGAGAAGGATGGAGAGAATGCATGTTGGATAGGTCATTACAGTTTCTTCTACACTTGGCAGATGTCATTTCTATTCAAGTTTATTAAGTGGATAACTAGAGTTTTAGAGCAAGTCATTGTTATCTGGACTTTATAAGGAAAGCTCAAGTTCAACAAAACCAAGTCTTTTCCAAGAATACATTTCAGTGCTTAACTTAGCCTTTCTTTATCTAAAGACGAGATCATCTGTGTACCTTGTTGTTGTTGTTGTTGTCAGGTGCAATCAAGTCGGAACTGACTCATAGCTACCCCATGCACAGCAGAATGAAACAATGTCCGATCCTGGGCCAACCAACCTCACTACCGCTGCCACACTTGAGTCCGTCAATGCTGCCACTGGCCAGTCCATCTCGTTGGGGGTCTTCCTCTTTTTCTCTGACCCTCCATCTTACCCAGCATGATATCCTTCTCCAGCAACTGTTACCTCCTGACAATATGTCCAAATTATGGGAGACGAAGTTTAGCCATCCTGGCCTCAAAGGAGCACTTCTTCCAAAACAGATCTATTGGTTCTTTTGGCAGCCCATGGCACTTTTAGTATTCTCCTCCAACACCATAATTCAAAGACATCAATTCTTCTATGATTTTCCTTATTCACTGTCCAGCTTTTGCATCCATATGAGGTTATTGAAAATACCATGGCTTTGGTCAGGTGCACCTTAGTCCTCAAGCTGACATCTTTGCTCTTCAACACCTTAAAAACTTCTTATGCGGCAGATTTGCCTAATGTAATACGTCGTCTGATCTCTTGACTGTTGCTTCTGCGAGTGTTGATGATCCAAGAAGAATGGAGTCTTGACAACTTCAGTTTTTTCTCCGTTGATAAGAATGTTGTTTATTGGTCCAGTGGTGAGGATGTTTGTTTTCTTTACATTGAGATGTAATTCATGCTGAAGCCTGCGTTCTTTGATCTTCATCAGTAAATGTTTTAAGTCCTCTTCACTTTCAGCAAGCAAGGTTGTATCCTTTCCATACTGCAGGTTGTTAATGAGTCTTCCTCCAATCCTGCTGCCACGTTTTTCTTCATAGAACCCAGCTTCTTGGATTATTTGCTCAGCATACAGTTTGAATAAGTATGGTGAAAGAACACAACCTTGTTGCACACCTATCTTAATTTTAAAACAGTCAGTGTTCCCATGCTCTGTTCGAACAACTGCTTCTTGGTCCAGGTGTACCAAGATGATTAAATTTTACCCTTTGCCCTTTGATGAGCCAGAATGATTGTGCTAGTTGATGCTAGGATCTGAGAATCTGCTGCTGTCTCCCTGCACTGTGCCTTATTGGAACAGTAAGAGAATGGTTCTCAGGAGCCACCCACAGGTCTTGAACATGCTTTCCTAAAATACATGATACTGTCTGTGTTACTCAATCCAATAGGCTTGTTTGTGAAAAGTATCTGTGAATCAGATTTTATAAGTCATATTCAGTATTTGGTTTATATCATATCAAAGCAGTCTTTATTCTTTTGTTATGGGTCTGTTCAGGTTTTCTACTTCATTCTGTGTAAGGTTAGTTAGGTAGATCGTGTTTTTCTAAAAATGTATCCATCTCTTCTAAGTTTTCAAATTTGTTGGAGTTCAACTTTTCATAGTATTCTGCTATTATCCTTTTGATTTCCTTTGGTTCCGTTTTGACATTGCCCGTGTGGTTTCTAATGTGTGTTATGTCTTCTCCCTCATTTCTTTTGTAGGTTTGCCACTGGTCTGTCAATTTTGTTAATCCTTTCAAAAATCCAGCTTCTTGTCCTGTTGATTCTTTCTATTGTTTTTCTGTTTTCTGTCTCATTTATTTCTGCTCTAATCTTCATTATTTCTTTTCTTTTGGTGGTTGTAGTTTCCAACCTCTGTTGGTCTGTTTCTAATTGTTGTAGGTGCTATGTTAATGTGTTAATTTTGGTTCTTTCTTCATTTTGGATGTGTGCATTTATTGCAATAAATTGTCCTCTCAGCACCACTTTTGCAGTGTCTCAGATTTTGGTATGTTGTGTTTTCATTCTCATTTGTTTCTGGGAACTTTGTAAATTCACATTTAATTTCTTCTACTACCTAGTCACTATTCAGCAGGGCGTTGTAATCATGATGTGGGCTTCCCTTTTCAATCTTCTTATTGCTTAACTCAGAGTAGCTTTTTCAGGTGTTGTCTGCCTCCCTGATATATGGCAGTTGGTATTGGTTCTTGCCTGGATTTTGGTGTTTCATAGAGTGTGATAGTAGCTTGACTGTATGGCAGCAGTTGCTGTCTCTTCTTGGGTAATATAGGGAGAGAAGGAGGCCCCCAAATGTAAAAGGGGGAGCATAAAACAACAACAGCAAAAAAAAGAAAAAAACAACAACAACAAAAACTAGATTGGATATTGTAGTCTATAATCACAGAAAAGGGAGAGGACGGGGAGAAGGAAAAAAAAATCTGTAGCCTAATGTGAGTATGACTTTAATGTCCTCTTTCAGCTTCTTGCCTTCAAAGCTGCCTGAGAGATTTCAAGATGCCACTGTTGGTTGTTATGGTATACCTCAGGACTTAATTTAATTTTCAGCCTGTTTTGTTTTTTAAACTCTCTTTCCTTCTCCGCACTCCTTGTTCTGGCCTTTTGCCTATTAAAAAACAGTTCAGGGCTGCTTTTGGGCTGAGAGTATCTGTGCATTTGTGTGGCAGAAGAACCCACCAGTGGTGGGGGTGGTCGGCGTCCACTCTCTCAGGTACCCCCAACTAGTCACCAGAATGGAGGTGCACAACCAGTATGGAGGGCCAATGAACTAAGAGGAAAAAAAAAAAAGAAAAAGAAAATCAGAGCAAAGCAAAACTGACGAAGTGTATTGTCCACCTTTGCTCTGAGGTTTCCACAGCGTTAGTTAGTCCATGGTGGGTCTGCTCTCCCGCTTGGTCTTGCTGTTTGGTCTCACCCAAGTTGTCTACTCAGGGCCACTGAGCCCTACAGATTGAAAAGTATGTGATTTCTTAACTTCTGCCACAAGTTCCACTAGCTATCAGTCTTCAAACTTTTAAAATAATCCTAACTATGTAGTTCAGAGTTTTGGAACTCTACCCTGAACCCGCTTCGCCTGGCATTCTGTGATTTTGCTGATGGTGCACTTCACTGCACCTCTACGCTATTCTGTCATCAAGCCCCACCTCTAGGAGTCTGTTCTTCTCTAATGGTTCTTGCCAATCTTCTATTCTTATTTTGCGCTGGAATCTCTGAGAGGTGATTCATAACTTATGCCCCTGGATAGTTAAGTGTTTAAATGGGAAAATATTTTTTTTTGTTATGAGGAATTCAGTATTACATGGGTTGAAGCTTCATTTTTTTCAGTATTTTTCTCTCTCCACCAGGAGCAACAAAATATGCCTGTGACTCACCTATTACTCATTATAAAGAAAAGTCTGAACTAGGTTTATTTGTCTAAAGAAATGAAGTAACACAGCTAAGAATACTGATGGTCTATATAGGTAACTGAATTGTACTGGGCTTGTAAAACTATATTTGACAAGTTTGAAAAAAGGCATTTTGATTAAGGGAGTTAATGTAATTTCCAGGGTTTTGAGGTGGCTCTATTATTTTGATTTATACCATTACTGTTAGTAATGAAATTATTAATTTTAAAACCAAACGTCGTTTTATGAGTCTGTCACTGCTTTTGTACTGGTAGGATAATTAACTGTGAGTTAGAACTGACTCCTATGATGTGTTGTGATTAAGTAAAAGTATGCTTATTTCGTTATGTGTCTACAGTTATTGGCGTACCTAGTGTGTAACAGGCATGCTTCTGAAAGCTGCTGATTACAGCAGTGAATAGAAAACTCCATTTCAGTGATTTGTTGTGAGATGCTTTGTTTCCAGAGGTAGGAGTAATCCAGTAATCCCATGTGTATAAGTGTAAAATCATATTCCAGAATATGGATTTCCTAGGGCTGTTGGTGCTGGTTTTCTGGTGAGTTATCCAAAGATCTTGTGTAAGTATGGCACAGTTGATGCAGAAAAGACAAGTTCCTCTGACTTCAAGTTCTTCTCTTTGGTCTCTATGTCTCGGTATTTCAGACTTCTAGATCAGCGGCACCTAACCTGAAGTCTGTTGTTGGATCTTAGAAATCTGTTTTCCTAATTTGAGTGTAAATTATTGCTTGCATGTGTGTATGTGTACTTTGATGAGGAGAGAGCACGCACAGCTTCCCAGAGACATTCATGATTCCTCTTCCAAAGAAACATAAGAAAGAATCTCTTATCATTCTTGAGGCCTCTGCCACTGCCCTAGCATCGAGGATTTAAGTCGTACTTTCTTCCCCACAAATCATTCGGTAATGTCAACTTCATTAAAAATATATTCTGTTCCCAGAGTATTTGCTAATATGAGCACAACTAAATTCTGTGTTATTTTTGAATTGAGTAATTTAGAAACTACATGCTTAAAGAAATGTTATCAGTATCTTCTAACTTGATCTGTAGACTCTGCTTGGCTTTGATTAATTTAAAGTGTGTTGATTAAAACCTGAGTAGCACCTTTCTGCTCCCGTAAAGATTTACAGCCTCGGAAACCCTGACAGGGTCACTATGGGTCAGAACTGACTCGACGGCACTTAACAACAACAACAACAGCACCTGTTTTGATACTGAAGAAGGCAGTCCAAGGTGCATTGAAGGAATTGACAAGAACAAGGCACCAGTAATTGATGGAATAAAAATTGAAATCTTTCAAGAAAGTGAGGCAGCACAGGAGGTACTCACTCATCAATGCCAAGAAAATTGGAAGACAACTATCTGGCCGACTGCTTGGAAGAGATCTGTATTTGTGCCCATTCCAAAGAGAGGTGACTCAACAGAATATGGAAATCATCGGACAATCTCTTTGATATCCCTATGTGAGTAAAGTTTTACTAAAGGTAATAAAGAAACGGATGCAAGCATACATTGACAGAGACCTTCCAGAGGTTCAAGAAGGATTCAGAAGAGGCCGTGGAACAAGGGATATATATCATTGCTGATGTCCAGTGGATCTTGGCTGTAAGCAGAGAATATCAGAAGGATGTTTACCTATGCTTTATTGACTATGCAAAGGCTTTTGATTGTGTGGATCATGACAGGCTATGGACAACATTGCGACATACGAGTATGCCAGAACACTTAATTGTGCTCATGAGGAATCTGTACCTGGACCAAGAGGCAGTTGTTCGAACAGAACATGGGAACACTGAATGGTTTACAATTAAGAAAGGTGTGCGACAAGATTGTTTTCTTTGACCATACTTACTCAACCTGTATGCTAAGCAAATCATCCGAGAAGCTGGGTTTATGAAGAAAAATGTGGCATCAGGATTGGAGGAAGACTCATTAACAACCTGCGATATGCAGATGATACAACCTTGCTTGCTGAAAGTGAAGAGGACTTAAAACATTTACTGATGTAGATCAAAGAGCACTGTCTTCGGTATGGATTGCATCTCACTGTAAAGAAAACAGAAATCCTCGCCACTGGACCAATAAACAACATTCTTATCAACAGAGAAAAAATTGAAGTTGTCAAGGACTTCATTCTTCTTGAATCAACTATCAACACTCATGGAAGCAACAGTGAAGAAATCAAATGACATACTGCATTAGGCAAGTCTGCTGCACAGTAACTTTTTAAAGTGTTGAAGAGCAAAGATGTCAGCTTGAGGACTAAGGTGTGCCTGACCCAATCCTTGGTATTTTCAGTAACCTCATATGCATGCGAAAGCTGGACAGTGAATAAAGAAGACTGTAGAATTGATGCTTTTGAGTTATGCTGTTGGAGGAGAATATTGAAAGTGCCATGGGCTTCCAAAAGAACCAATAGATCCATTTTGGAAGAAGTGCAGAGTGCTCCTTGGAGGCCAAGATGGCCAACTTTGTCTCTCATACTTCGGACATATTGTTAGGAGGGACCAGTCGCTGGAAAAGGACATCATGCTTGGTAAGGTGGAGGGTCAGAGAAAAAGAGGAAGACCCCTAATGAGATGGATTGGCCAAGTGGCAGCATCGATGGATTCAAGTGTGGCAACGTTAGTGAGGTTGGCCCAGGATTGGGCAGTATTTTGTTCTTCTGTGCATAATAAGGTTACTATGAGTCGGTACCGACTTGATGGCACCTAACAACAACAACAACAATAAGCACCTGTTTATCCAAAAGACCCCTTGGAGATTAGATTGCTTTTAGAAAAGACAGGGTTGTTCTACAATATTTGCTATCTTCATGATCTGCTCTATACAGAAATACAACGATCTGCAATGCCTCTAATCCAACTAACTAAACCATTTTGTTTCTGTAATTTTAGAAAAGAAGAAATCGCAGCAAAATTAAGGTGAGGTTAGGCATATTTTGAGCATATCAAAATACCCCTACAAAAAGGGAATGCTTATGCTCTGTTGGAATTGATAGTCCTAACCTATTCAATCCAGATAATCCTGAATAGATTATTATGTTGTTTCAGGGGACATACAGCAGTCTTCCTTTACGAAAGAAAATCTGTATTCTGAATAAATTCCTTTGCTAAATAAGAAAAGTGAACCAATATATTAGCAGTGTTTTAGGAATATGGATTCAAACCAAAACAGTTTTGGGAAATCAGTAAGCAATTGCATACAGCTGATTCTGCCTGCTAATTTTGTTAAATATGGTTTTACTGAAGGGATGGTATGCTTTAATTAAATGCTAGGTTGGGTTTTGTTGTTGTTATGCACCATTAAGTCTCAACAAAACTCATAGTGACCCTGTATAGGGTTTCTGAAGAGCAGCTAGTGGATTTGAACCACCAACCTTGTGGTTGACAGTCTAGTGCTTATCCTGTAGTGCCACACCAGGACTCCAAGTTGCATAGCTAATTTTAAAAATCATTCCAATATGAAACCTACATACTTACTAAGTGTTGTTGTGTGCCTTGTAGTCAGTCTGACTTATACTACTCTGTGTAGGGTTTCTAAGGCTGTAAATCTTTGTGGGAACAGAAAGTCTCGTGTTTTCCTGCAGAGCATCTGGTGGATTTGAACTGCCGACTTTGTTGTTTTCAGCCCAACACGTAACCCACTGTGCCACCAACGCTCCTGTTTGTTTATGTTGGTGGTGTTGTCCAGTTAATTCCAACTCAACGACCCTGTATAGGGTTTCAGAGAAGCGGCTGGTAAGCTTGAAATGCTGACCTTGTCCAAAACGACCTCACAGTCAAGTTCATCAACCCGTGGCATCACATAGGAATATGCATTTCTGATGGGTCCTACCAAGATTGAAAGATAGATGTGATCATTCAAAGCGCATTGGCATTGATTTCATTTAAGTAGAATAAACAAATTATTGCTAAATTGACATTCTCGTTTCCTTTGAGTGATGGCATATATTTATGAAAATAATTGAGTCCAGGATGTTTCAGACAGTTGATAGAATTGATCATGGGAGTCCTGATGTGGCACTGTAGAATATGCATTGGACGGCCAACCATAAGGTCGGGGTCAGACTCACTAACCGCTCCTTGCAAATGCTTCACAGGGTCTATATGAATTGAAACCGACTCAAAGGCATGTAACAACAACATCATTATCTATTTTGAGTCCTGGTGTGGTGCTGTGAGATAAGCACTGGACTGCTAATACAAAGTCAGTGGTTTAAACCCACCATATACAGGGTCGCTATGAGTCAGAACCAACTTGATGGCATTTGACAACAGCAACAACAATCATCTATTGTATTTATTTTTCAGTTTATCCAGTAGCTACTATTCAGGTTCAAATACCATGATCTAGGCTGAATTTCACACTATGGCAATGAAATATAGGACCAAAGATATAGACCTCCAATTATTTTTGAGGAATCTATGAATCCATGTGTGCACCAAGCAACACTTTCTATAGGCTGAATAAATACTGTCTTGAGGAAATGTATACTGATGTTGCTCAGTTGTATAAGAGGGTTTCAAAAGTTCATGGAAAACTCATCTTTTAGTTACATTTTTTCATGAAATTTTTTAAAACGCCTTTATATGTACAGGATAGGCGGAAAAAACAACATCAGCATTTTTACGGAACATCTCATACACATTATAGACTATATATGTTAGGTACTATTGAGTCAATACCGACATATAAGCGACCTTATGCACAACAGTATTAAATACTGTCCAGTCCTATGCCAGCCTCATAGTTGTTGCTATACTTGAGCCCATTGCTGCTTCCACTATGCCAATCCATTTCGTTGGGGGGTGGGGGGAGAAGAGGTCTTCCTCTTTTTCGCTAACCCTCCACTTTACCCGACATGATGTCCTTCTCCAGAGACTGGTCCCTCCTGATAATATGTCTAAAGTATGAGAGACTGAGTGTGGCCATCCTGGCTTCTAAGGAGCTTTCTTGTTGTACTTCTTCCAGCACAGATTTGTTTGTTCTTTTTGGTAGTCCATGGTACTTTTAATATTCTTCTCCAACACCATAACTCAAATAAATTCTTCTACAACCTCCTTTATTCACGGTCCAGCTTTCACATGCATATGAGACTATCAAAAATACCACAGTTTGGGTCAGGTGCACCTAATCCTCAAACTGATATATTTGCTCTTGAATGCTTGAAAGAGGTCTTATGCAGCACATTTGCCTAATGCAACACACCATTTGATTCCTTGACTGCTATTTCCATGAGTTTTCATGGTTGATCTGAGAAAAATGAAGTCTTTGACAACTTCAATCTTTTCTCCATTTATCAAGATGTTATTTATTGGTCCAGGGATGAGGATTTTTGTTTTCTTTACATTGACGTGTAATCCATACCCAAGTCTGGGTTTTGATTATCATCAGTAAAAGTAAGCTTGTATCATCTGCATATCGTAGGTTGTTACTGAGTCTTCCTCCAGTCCTTATGCAGCATGCTTCTTCATCCAGCTTTTTGAATTATTTGTTGAACATACAGAATGAATAAGTATGGTGAAAGAATACAACCCTGGTGCACACATTTCCTAATTTTAAACCATTGAATGTTCCCTTGTTCTGTTCAAACAACTACCTCTTGGTCTATGTACAGGTTCCTCTTGAGCACAATTAAGTGTTCTTGAATACTGATTCTTCTCAATGCTGTCCATAGCTTGTCATGATCCACACTGTTGTTGAAAGCCTTTTTGTAGTCAGTAAAGCACAGATGAACATCTTTCTGGTATTCTTTGCTTTCAGCCAAGATCCATCTGATGTCAGCAGTTACATTCCTCGTTCCACATTCTCTTCTGAATCTAGCTTGAACCTCTGGCAATTCCCTGTCCATATACTGTTTCAGTCATTTTTGAATTCTGTTTTGCAAAATTTTACTTGCATGATCTATTAATATTGTCTGATGATTTCCACATTCAGTTGCATCACCTCACTTTGGAATGGGCATACAAATATAGATCTTTTCCAATCACTTGGCCAAATAGCTATCTTCCAAATTGCTTGGCATAGATGAGTGAGTGCCTCCAGTGCTGCATCAGTTTGTTGAAAGATTTTAATCTATATTACATCAGTTCCCGAAGCCTTGTTCTTTGCCAGTGCCTTCAGTGCTCCTTGGACTTCTTCTTTCGGTACCATATGCTTACCTCCTGAAAGGGTTGAAATCAACCATTTCCTTTTGGTACACTGTCTCTGTGCATTCCTTCCATCATCTTGTGAAATTCTGTCATGTGATCTCCTGCATCATTTCTATCACCAAGGCCAGATTTTCCAACTACTGATCCTTTCTCTTTGTTCCCAACCTTTGCCATTGCAGTCACCAGTAATTATCAGTTCATCTTGATTACACGCTTGATTAATTTCAGACTGAAGAAGTTGGCAGAATTCTTCAATTTCATCATCTCTGCTTGGTGCATAAATTTGAATAATAATGGTATTAACTGGACTTCCTTGTAGACATATGGCTATTATCCTATCACAGACAGCAGTGGACTTTAATATAGATCTTGAAACGTTCTTTTTAATGATAAATGTGATGCCATTCCTTTTGACTTTGTTGTTCCTGACATCGTAACCCATGATTGTTGTATTCAAAATGGCCAATACTGGTCCATTTCAGCTCACTAATGCCCAGCATATCGATCTTTATGTATCCCGTTTCATTTTTGACAATTGTCAATTTTCCTAGATTCATAGTTTGTATAGTCCCTGTCCTCAAACGAAGGTCCGGAAGCTTTATTCCATTTCCATCAATATGGTCAAGTCTACTTTGCATAGGCAGCTTTTTCCTAGTCATATCATATATTGTGTGACTTTCAAGCTTATCTTCTCACACTCTGTTCTTTAGCTATTCATAAAGTTTTCATGTCCTGATAACACATATTTAAGGTGTGTAGTGACTGAACTACCAGAAGTAGTCCTCCTCTCCCTTTTCCTAATCTGTCTTAGTCTGGAATCTCCTCTGAAACTTGTTCTTCATGGGAAACTCTTCTTGTATTTAAAATACTGGTGGTATACATTCCAACATCACAGCAACACACTATGCACCACAATAGGACAAACTGCAAAAACTCATGAAAGACAAATTAAAAAGGAAATAATGTTGTAAATGTCAAAATAGTTCTGTTGATTAGAAACTTAAAAACCAATAACCCAAACTAAACAAGCCTTCAATTACTCCAGTTGATAGAGTTTAGCGTCTCATCTGTCGACTTGCTATTGGGAAATCTGTATTGCTCAGGAGGCCGACTTGTCTTCAGTCTAAATTTAGTATTTTGTTCTGCGTACACAGGATTGCTGTGAGTAGGACCTGACTGCGTGCCACCTAACAAACAAGACTTTGAAGCTTTGTGGAATCGAAAACTTGAGAAAAGCATTGTTCTCAGTTTCCAGGAGATTTTCAGTAGGAAAAAGTGGCTGGGAAGTTTAGCCTTGTTTCAGAAGTTGATTCATGCAAGACGCATAATGTCTTAAATGGAATCCAAAATTTCAGCCAGGTGAAAATGTCAGGCTGAATTACAGTGAGATGAATCAAACAGTTGTGGCAATCCTGGTGCCACTTTGGTGGCTGTTGTGTCACTGAAGGGTAAATGACCACAGGAATGATTCTGCGTCCTATACTAGAAGGGACTTCTGAGGCTGTAGCAGGAATTTCAAGACTCGCCCTTGTTTGGCATCCCTTTTGTTGATGTGGACTGGGGACTTAACTATTCCTTACCTCCTTTTCTCCCAGGGTGGAATTGCTTGCTCTTTCTTAGCATGGGCTTATCTTTTCCTTTGTGTCTTCACCACTGCAGCAGAAAATAAGAGCTTTAGCTTGCTTTTGTCAATTGGCGAGTAAGAACCCACTGTCTTAATTCTTATACATGCAAAGGAATACGTGTTTCTTATACATGCAGAGGAATCCCAGCTATGTGTCTTATTCTGACCCTTGGTCATATTGATGGGTACAGTTTTTAGTTCATCTTGTCTATGAGTGCATGTAATTTGCTATATTGGTCCAGATTCATAAAAACTTCATTATTTAATGATAAATTATTCTTGATTTAAATAGCATGACAAAATGTGTTAACCTTCTCTGTTGTCAAATTCAGACTTTTGAAGTTCCATTTTGATACAAATACAAAAGTGAACTCTGACCAAAACTTTTCTTTACTTGTGTTGTATTGAACTACTACTTACTTTGAATCAAATTTGTTTTACAAGTTGTTGTTATGTGTCGTCAATTTGGTTCCGACTCACATCATCTGTTTTTAGTATAGGGTCTCTGAGGTTGTACATCTTTATGGCAGTAGAAAGCTTTATCTTTTACCTGTGGAGCTGCTGGTGGGTTTGAACTGCTGACCTTGTGGTTAGCAGCCCAGTGCTTATCCTTTAACACCACTTGTGCTCCTTACACATTATTGCTACTGAATTATTCTACTTCTTACTCGATTAGCAGTTTTGGTACCCAAGGCTCCTTGCACAAAACAGTACTTTCACAAGTACTATTATATATTTGGAGTCATGATGTCGCACTGTAGGATAAGCACTCTATTGCTAACCACTAGGTTGGCAGTTCAAACTCACCATTCACTCCTCGGAAACTGTCTACAGGGTCCCTATGAGTCAGAACCAACTTGATGGCACTTAACAACAACAACATTATACATTGGGAGTGTGGTGGTCCCTGGGAGAAAGATGAGGCTTTCTGCTCCCACAAAGATTTACAGTTTTGGAAGCCCTATGCAGGGTCAACTGAGTTCGAACCAATTTAACAGCACTTAAATGTGGCATCAGGATTGGGGGAAGACTCATTAACAACCTGTGATATGCAGATGATACAGCCTTGCTTACTGAAAGTGAAGAGGACTTAAAATACTTACTGATGAAGATCAAAGACCACAATCTTCGGTCTGGATTGCATCTTAATGTAAAGAAAAGAAAAATCCTTACCACTGGACCAATAAACAACATTCTTGTCAATGGACTTCATTTTGCTTGGATCAACCATCAACACTCATGGAAGCAGCAGTCAAGAAGTCAAGAACTCAAACAACGTATTGCATTAGGCAGATCTACTGCACAAGACCTTTTTAAAGTGAAGATGAGGAAAAGATGTCAGTTTGAGGACTAAGATGTACCTGACCCAAGTCATGATATGTTTAGTAACCTCATATGCATGTGAAAGTTGGACAGTGAATAAGAAAGGACCGTAGAAGGATTGATACATTTGAGTTATGGTGTTAGAAGAGAATATTGAAAGTGCCATAGGCTGCCAAAAGAACAAATAGATTTGTGTTGGAAGAAGTGCATGCAGCCAGAGTGCTCTTTGAAAGCCAGGATAGCCAGACTTTGTCTTTCATACTTTGGACATATTGTCAGGAGGGACCAGTCACTGGAAAAGGATATCATATTTGGTATTCCTTTTTAATTGCAGAGAATAGAGGCTACCTTAGATAAACCAAGAATTTTGCCTTAAATTATTTATTGTGCTTAAAGGCAGGTTATTTAAGATTAAGACAGCATGTATTTTATCATCACTTCCTTAACAGTTTTGTTGTTTCCCCATCCTAAATGGTAGCGCAAGCAGAACAAACGTTTAGTTTGGCTTAGCTGGTGGTAATTTCTGACAGCCTTGGGTTGCAGGCATTCTCACAGCCACTTTCTACATGTTGTTGTCAGGTGCCATCGAGTCAGAACCGACTCATAGCAACCCCATGCACAGCAGAACAAAACTATGTCCGATCCTGGGCCAACCTTACTACCGCCGCCACACTTGATGCCATCAATGATGCCACCTGGCTGATCCATCTCGTTGGGGGTCTTCTTCTTTTTCTCTGACCCTCCATCTTATCCAGCATGACATCCTTCTCCACCGACTGTTCTCTCTGAACAATGTGTCCAAAGTAGGTGAGACGAAGCTTAGCCATCTTGGCCTCCAAGGAGCACTCTGGTTGTACTTCTTCCAAAACAGATCTATTGGTTCTTTTGGCAGTCCACGGCACTTTCAGTATTCTCCTCCAACACCACAACTGAAAGGCATCAATTCTTCTACGATCTTCCTTATTCACTGTCCAGCTTTCGCATCCATATGAGGTTATTGAAAATATCATGGCTTGGGTCAGGCGCACCTTAGTCCTCAAGCTGACATCTCTGCTCTTCAGTACTTTAAAACGTTCCTGTGCAGCAGATTTGCCCAATGCAATACGTCATCTGATCTCTTGACCACTGCTTCCGCAAGTGTTGACAGTTGATCCAAGAAGAATGAAGTCCTTGACAACTTCAATCTCTTCTCCATTGATAAGAATGCTGTTTATTTGTCCAGTGATAAGGATTTTTGTTTTCTTAACATTGAGATGTAATCCGTATTGAAGGCTGTGCTCTGTGATCTTCATAAGTATATGAAGAAAAACGTGGCATCAGGATTGGTGGAAGACTCATTAACAACCTGCGATATGCTGATGATGCAACCTTGCTTGCTGAAAGTGAAGAGGACTTGAAACATATACTTATGAAGATCACTTTCTACATAGGTCTCATTTAATGGGTTTTCTCTCTGAGTATCTGCCCTCCAAGTACCTGGTCATATGATTAGAGATGATGTCTAACAAGAATAAGTCCCATACACTGAAAAAGGTGGTCTTTGCTCAGTGGAGTCAAGGCTTGGGAGAAAGGCAGTACCTGTCTCCTCGAGAGCTGTCCCTCATGCGGGCTGATAGCATTTTGAGTCACCCACACCATCAGCTTCAGTGTTTGCATTCAATTTTCTATTTTTCAGGATTTTCCTTTGACTAGCAATGAAGTCTGTTGAGCATGATTTTGTTTTTGTGTTTCCTGGTAGATCTACTTCCCCAGCAGGACAGCATCGTTCCCCTATATCTTCTAGACACCATTCATCTTCCTCCCAGTCGGGATCGTCAATTCAGAGACACTCTCCTTCTCCTCGGCGAAAGAGAACGCCTTCACCAGCTTACCAGAGGACAGTAACTCCACCTTTACGACGCTCCGCTTCTCCTTATCCTTCACATTCTTTGTCTTCTCCTCAGAGAAAGCAGAGTCCTCCAAGGCATCGCTCTCCAATTCGAGAGAAAGGGAGGCATGATCATGAACGAACTTCTCAGTCTCATGATCGGCGTCATGAAAGGAGGGAAGGTATGCATTATACTTCATCTTGATTTTTTTTTTAAAGTTATTTTATTTAAATATTTTCTTGATTTAAAAAATGGGCATTCAATGTATAAATTATCCTACTTTATAATAGGGGATATCAAGGTAATATGTTATTTTAAGTCTTTTCTAACAAACTAAAGCTCTTAGGGTAATAGGAGATGCTAATGAAATGTACCCGTTATTCCTAAGTGGGTATTTGTTGGCATACTAATTTGGTGCTTTCTTTTGTCAAGATGTTCTAATGAGGACTGTCCAGTTCTAGAGATTTTTGTTTATCTGATTCTTGGAGCATTTCTCTCAATTGCACAGTTAATTTTTAGAAAAAAGAAAGAAAATAAGGAAATCAAGGAACAGAGTTTGAAAGTACTGGAAGTGCCTTACTGGGGTAAGGTCCTGGGAGGAGCTTTCACAAGATCAGTACAAACCAAATAAACAAATTTCTAGGTATAACTTCTAATAAGGGAGTAAATGAAGCTGTTTTCCTCCCAAGGTCCCTGAGAATTAAGTCACTTTGAATTTGTTATTCCCACTTTAAACTGAGACACCAGTATTCCTTGGCATGCAGCCTAGTACTTCTCATCTCTTTGTTTACTTCTTGTCTAAGCTCTTTGTCCTCATTTATTTAACTTAGATTATTTTCTAACTTCTCCTTAGTTAGTTTGTAAACATAATGAGTACTCAGGAATTGCTTACTTGTAACTTTTCTGTTTAACCTGCTTTTTCAAAGCCTCTCTGTGAGTACAGTGTAATAGTCTCCTATAAAACATGTTGAACTTAGTTATTCTCTTCCTATCAACAGTGCAAGCAATAATTAATCAAGTTCTTTTATTCAAGAAAATGATGGATGCATAGGTAGGGACCGGAGAGAGCACCTATTTTATAGAGTTATTCCTTGTGTACATGATTTTGGAGCCAGATCAGCACAACAGTATTTATGGAACATTGGTAAGATGGGAAAATTCCCTTATACCTATCTATTAATTTAATAAGATAGTAGCAACTAGAGCGGACTAGGGATATAGTATACATTTAATGAATACTTACTGAATGAAAACTCTTTCCTTAATTATTTCAAAACATAATTATTCAACATAGTAAAAAGAAGGGAAAATAGTGTCTAGTTGAACCCTGTAGGAATACTGTGTGACACAAGGGACTTATGTTACAGGAAGAATTCTCTTAATAACAAATTAATAAATTGAAGTTCTTTATATGTAGAATATTTCTTTTTTTACGTCTATGTAAAAGATATGTTGTTGTTGTTAAGTACCATGGAGTCGGTTCTGGCTCATAGTGACCCTGTACAGGGTTTCTGAGGCTGTAAATCTTTACGGGAGCAGAACGCCTCATCTTTCTCCCGCGGAACTGCTGGTAGTTTAGAACTGCTGACCTTTTGGTTGGCAGCCTGACTTGTAACCACTATGCTACCAGAGCCCCACTGCAGATGTTTATTCCTCCCTGTTTCAATGTCATTTTCTGAAATGGGGTGGTTTCAGTGCAAGGATGGGGAGGTCAGTAGAAGGGATAGTGTCTAGATATGTTTATAGAGACAAATGGAGGATCATGAAAAAGGATCTGAAACTAAGTAGGCAAATCATTAGGCACAGCTGGAATTGGAGGAGTAGGTGTCATAGATGAGTACAAAAGGGATATGGAGAGCTATGAAACCTTAGCCTGCAGCTTCTAGCCTACACAGCATCTGGAAATCTTGGCATACTGATGCAGTCATTGCCGAAGGAGATAGGATATTGATGTGAGAGCTTGGGACCTTATGGATACTGGATATTTGGGCCCTTGAGAAAGTCTGTGGGCCTAGCTAGTGAGACAACAAGAAGAGGAGGGAAAGTTACAATACCTTAAGCAAAAGGAGGCTGCAGTTACTAAAATAGCCTCAGATCATGAGGTGAATTGTAGTGTTAGGAGCTCTGGTGGGGTCCTGGTGTGGCACTATGGGCTAATGCGTCATACTGCAAAGTCATTTGAACTGCAAGATCGGTTGCAGTTACTCCTTGGAAATCGCTTTGGGTTGGAATTGATTCAACGGCACTTAACAGCAACAACTACAAAGAGATATATGGTAGCATAGTGGTTACGAATCAGGCTGCTCACCTCAAAGTCGACAGTTGGAAACGACCAGCTGTTCCATCAGAGAAAGATGAGGCTTTCTGCTCCCGTAAAGATTTATAGCCTTGGAAATCGTATACAGGAAGCTATGAATCGGAACGACTCCATAGCATATAACCACCACCACCAAGAGCTGTGCCGTTGTTGTTGCTTAAGTGCTATCAAGTCACTTCTGAGTCATTAACGACCATGTATGGGGTTTTTGAGGAACAACTGGTGGATTTGAACCTCCATCCTGGCAGTTAGCAGTCCAGTACTTATCCTACAGCACCACACCAGGACTCCATAAGAACAGATTCTTCAAGGTTGTCTTATGCTGTTATCAATTTATGGCATATGTGAAACGTAATTCCTGAAATGTTGCCAGTTCCCATGAGGAATGGAATTGACTAAAGTACTTGACTGCTAACAAAGAGGTCAGCAGTTCTAACCCACCAGGTGCTCCAAGGGGAAAAGATGTGGCAGTTTGCTTCCATAAAGACGTACAGCCTTAGAGACCTTCTAGGGCACTTCTGTTGTGTCCTGTAGCGCTGCTGTGGGGCTGCCTCAGGTCACTGTCAATGGTTTTGTTTTTGTTGAAGGCGTTGACTAAGCCATTTTAAGCTTTGGGTCTCTATTTTGTCCTTTATAAAATGAGAGTCAGGTTAGCTAATCAGTGAGGTTCATTTCAACTTTATAAAAAATGAAATAATTTTTGTTTTTCTGCAAATTGTAACAAAATCGTAGTGAGTCTGAAAGCTTTAGAAAACTGTTACACGAGAAATATATCATCAAACATCTCAAAAAGAGAAGGATAATAACAGTATCTCTTTATCCTATAGCGTGCTCACTGATTGTAAGCTACTGTCATATTTAACACAGTCATACTGGGAACTGGGAACACAGTGAGTGAAGTGTTGGGCTGTTTAAACCTGCTAGCTGCTTTGAAGGAGAAATCATCTGTTCCCATAGATTTATTGTTTGGGAAAGCCTATGGTAGGACTTATACTCATCCTGTCGTGTCGCTGGTAGTCAGAATTGACTTGATGGCAGTGGATGGGTCCTACTTACTTGTAGGCTACTCTCAGTAGGTGATAGTTTGTGTTCTAGTCTAGTCTAAATACTTGACTGTTATTATTAAGTGCCCTTGAGTTGTTTCCAACTCCTAGCCACCCTATATATGGCTTGCAAGGAGTGGCTGGTAGAAGTGATTAAAGTTATTGTGAGCCTCTAAATGTATTTTTTTAAAAAGCAAGTCTTCAGTGATATGAGTTCAACTTATTTTAGATTGTTTCATCTTAAGTTGGGTAAGATGACAGCAGGGGAAATTGTGTTCAGATACTATAGTCTTGGGATTTTGCTTCTGGGTTAAATTTTCTTATTTGTCCATATTTAAAACGTGTGCATTGAATACAATGCCTAGGTTCTTGAGCTTTGTAAAAGAACTTATAGTTGATTTCCAAATCGTTCCAGAGACTAGAGGCAAAAGGGATAGAGAAAAGGACACGAGAGAAGAACGGGAGTATGAACAGGATCAGAGCTCTTCTAGAGACCACAGAGATGAAAGAGAAGCTCGTGATGGTCGGGACCGCAGAGAAACCAGAGATGCTAGAGAACGCAGGGAACTAAGAGACTCCAGAGAGCTGCGAGACTCCAGAGATCTGAGAGATTATAGCCGAGAAAGCAAAGAGAGTCGGGAGCCTAGAGATTCTCGGTCCACTCGTGATGCACATGACTACAGGGACCGGGAGAGTCGGGACACTCATCGAAAGGAGGAAACATACCAGGAAGAATCCCGGAGTTACGGCAGAAACCATCTGAGAGAAGAAAGTTCTCGAACTGAAATAAGGAATGATTCCAGAAATGAGTCTCGAAGTGAAATTAGGAATGACCGGATGGGCAGAAGTCGGGGTAGAGCTCCAGAGTTACCCGAAAAGAGTAAGTTTGCTAACACTTAGGTGAACTGCTGTTTTATATATTCAGTAGAAATTATTCTTAACTTTCCTTAGATTTTTTTCTAAATGTATTATTATTCATTATCATTTTGACTTAATTAGTTTTCAGTTTTTTGAATATTGTGTTCTTTTCTGTAAATTCTGAATAGGAATTATTAGCTAAATTAGACAGCAAAGCTAAAGAAGACCCCCTATTTAAATTATATTCAGTCATGTCTACCATCTGAAATCTGGTCGTTAAAACAAGTGGGATTGTAATGATGGACTTTCAAAAATGATGACATTGGAAAAGACTGATTCTTGCTTTAAACCATTACATATCAGGATCTTGAGCCATTTTTAAAAAACCTTCCCTTAAAAAAGCATTGTCATGTGCTGTGGGTTAATGCCCTAGACTGCAGACTCTGTTTGAACCACAATGTCAGTGGTTTAAGCTCACCAGCTGTTCCTCAGAAACCATATACAGGGTTGCTGTGAGTTCAAACAGACTCCACGGGATTTAACAACAACAACTAAAATATATTTATGACTCTCTCCAAACCACTTCTTGTTATTATTGTTGTTGTCGGTAAGTGCTGTCGAGTTGGTTCCGACATACAGCAATAGGGTTTCCAAGGCTTTAAATCTTCACGGGAGAAGAAAATCTCTTGTTTCTCCCGTGGAGCGGCTCGTGGGCTTGAACCACAGGACCTTGTGGTTCACACTCCAGTTCTTATCATATGGAGTTGCTGCGCTCCCCTGCAAACTACTGTGGTAGTGTGCCATGGAGTTGGCTCTGACTCATAGTGACCTTGCATAGGGTTTCCAAGGCTATAAATCTTCACAGGAGCAGAAAGCCCCATCTTTCTCCCATGGAACGGCTGATTGACTTACTTAATTTTGACATTTGTTGTTAAGTGCTGTCGAGTTGGATCGACCCATAGCAAACCCTATACAGGGTATCCGAGGAGCGACTGGTGAGCTTGAACCTTGCAGTTTAAATGGCTTTGCAGTCTGGCGCATTAGCCCACAGAACCACACCAGGACACATACAATGCTACAGGATTCTGGGTCCTTGTAGTGTTAACATTGGTCTTTTGGTTGGTTTATACCTAGTCGGTCTTGTAGCTTCATAGTAAGTGTTGAAGACCCCTCACCTCCTTCAATGTTGTCTTGGCTTTTCTTGACCCCTTGGTTTTTCATAAACATTTTAGACATTTATAGAAATTTCATGGGGTAGGGGAACTCTTAAGTTTTTATTTCAAATGCCCTAAATGGATTAATTAATAAAACATTAATGTTTTATACATATTTCATTCCTGAGTGCTTTATATTTTTAATACCTTTGTAAATGGTACTTTAAAAATCTCTTAATTTTTTTTTTTTTTTTTTTGTATAATGTATTATCATGGTTCAAAATCTCTAAGGTACAAAAAGAGATACACTGAAAAACTATCTCTGTCCCTTTCCTGTTTCCTCTTTCCAGAAATATCCATTTTTGCCCTTTTTGAATTTATACTTCTAGTAAAATGAATATATGCAAGGAAATATGTGAATCCAGTCATTTCCCCCTTGAACTTTATAAAACTAATTTAAAAATACTTTTATTAGGAAAAATTGCATACTGCTGATTTCATTTAACAAAATATCCTAGAGAGTGTTTCATATCAGTAAACTTAGTAAAGAGCTCATTCCTTTGGTTCACAGTGTTCATAGTGTATAGTTAACAAGTCTTGCACTGATGGATATCAAGGCTTTCTTATTCTTTTCTTCTTTGAATAAAAGGAACCCTGGAGGCACAGCAGATAAGCGCTCAACTGTGGACCGAAAGTTCTGTGGTTCAAACCCACCAGCCACTCCGCTAGAGCAAAATGTAGTTAGCTCTGTAACGATTTACAGCCTCAGAAACTGTGGCCAATTCCACTCTACCCTGTAGGGTCTCTGTGAGTTAGAATCCACTCGATGGCAGGGATTTCAGTTTGGTTTGGTTTGGTTTTCAGTAAGTAACGGTGTTTATTCCACTAAATTATTTCTTATAAGACTTTATATTTTCTAAAGCTTACTTCTGAGATATGGGAGTGGTAATTGATATTTGTATTAATAATTTTATATTCAAATCATGTTGCTATGTTTTCTTAGTATGTCTGATTATTTGTAGATTCTCTGAAACACTTGTCTAGGAAGAGGGAGGCATATTTGTCTCTTCCTTTCTGATCATTATTCTTTTTAGTAACGTGCTGAGCAGTGCCTTCAGTATAGTATTGAATAGGAACTATATGAAGAGCTTTTTTGTTCTGACTGAAATTTTAAAGAATTACCCTGGCATTTCACTATTCAAGTATGATGTTTATAAATTTTAATGATGCATCTTATTATCTTATGGGTGTTTCCTAATTTCCCAGTTTAGCTCACAGTTTTATCTTGACAGTATTTGAGATCCCATGAGTATAATTTGTCTCTATTACTTTGTTACTTATGCTAATGTATGCAAATTTAGAACTATCCTTGCATTCCTGAGATAAATGAAATTTTATCCTCTTTTTTAGTTTAAGTCAAATTTCCATGGTATAATTACTGGTTCAAACCTACCAGCCACTCTGCTAGAACAAGATATGGCATAGTATATTTCAAGCTAAGTGGTTACAAATCGGGCTGCAAGCCTCAAGGTCAGCAGTTCGAAACTACCAGCTGTTCCACAGGAGAAAGATGAGGCCTTCTGCTCCGTAAAGATTTACAGCCTTGGAAACCCTGTGTAGGTTCGCTACACGGCACATAACAACAACAACAACATGATGTCACTCTGTCTGGTGTTGGGAAGAGATGCATACAGTTGGCTCTGGCAAGCAGTGTGAGGCAGTCTAGCATGCCACACCATTTGATTTTCATTCATTATATTGCCCTTGTTTGGTTTGGGGAGTAAATATGTTAGAGAAATGTTGAGGTTTTTTTTTGTTGTTGTTGTTGTTTTTTATAAGTTTGATTACATTTGTCTGTTAAATCTGGTGAGCTTCTCATTTTTCTAATAGTCACAGCTTTTACTATGGTCTCTGGTTGTGCATTGATTAAGTGCCTGACTACTAACTGGAAGTTGGCAGTTAGAACCCATAGGAGAAAGGCCTGTTGATCTGTTCCCATAAAGATTGTTGTTGTTAAGTGCCGTCGAGTTGTTCTGACTCATAGTGACTGTATAGGGTTTCTTAGGAGCAGCTGGTGAGTTTGAACCACCAATCTTGTGGTTCAAACTAATGTTGCAGTCCAGCACATTGATCGGCAGCTCCACACCAGGGCTCCCGTGTAAATAGGAGAGCCTAGAAAACCCTTTGGGGCATTTCTACTCTGTCATGTATGAATTGAAATCGACTGGACAGCACACAAAAGACATTTATTACTGATTGGTTTCTCTAATAATTGTAGCTTTGTTTAGATTTCCTATTTCTTCTTGAAGCTATTCTAGTCAGCTTCTTTCCATTCCCCAGGAAATTAGTTTTTGAAATATTTGTTTCCAATTTTTTTTTTTTTTTTTTAATCTGTAATTCTTTCCTTTTCTCCCTTGATCAATATTGGAGAGGTTGGTTTATTTTGAGTCTTTTCAGAGAACCATTCTATGACTTTGTTGATATTCTTTTGTGTCTTTTTAAAAATTTCATCCATTTTTGTGTTTTTACTCTGTTCTGAAACTAAATTTCTTCTTTTGACTCATGAATTACAAAGGAAAGGACGTGTTTTTTATTAAGTCCCCTCCACGTTTATAATTTGTCAAAGTATGATTTTTTTTAAAGTTCTTTAAGTGTTTGTATTTGTTAAAGACATTTTGTAACTCAGTAGTCAATTTTTGTCATTGTTGGTGTAAATGTTAAAGAAGAGTTTATTTTTAACAATTGGATGCAAAGTATGTCTATAGTAACAAATTTGTTAATACTTTCATATCGTTTGCACTACATCTAACCTTTTTTTTTTTCAATCTACTTGTTTTATCATATCAGAAATTGAGTTAATTCTTCCATGACCATTGTGAATTTGTTGATTTTTTTTTGGAAATTTGGTCAAATTTTGCTTTGAATATTTTTAGGCTTTACTTTTAGGTCCAGGAGATGAATTACTCCTTTTATCTTTATAGAATGACCCTATTCATTTTTATTGGTGCTTTTCTTTTAAGATTACTTTGCTAATGGAAGCGTCCTTTTTTTTTTTTTTT
>NW_006408540.1:20804804-20809409 GCF_000296735.1 Chrysochloris asiatica | reverse complement strand
CATCATCTCTGTCTCCATCTCTGGTGTTGTTGCATCTCTGGATGGGGTCCTGCACTTCATTCTTCTCCCTTGATGGCCCCAGGGTCCTCCGCTCATGGGCTGCAAGATCATCTACTCCCTTCCTTTCATTACAAAACATCTGCCTTTACATTTGCAACATTCACAATCAGTTCTGATAGCAGTTATTCACTATTGAACCACACAAGTCTTATCCCCATCTCTTTTCACCAGTCCCATCTAGACAGGTTGGAAACTACTCAGTGGAGATTTTACCATCCCCCGCACCCTGTGAAACTAAGTTCCCTCTTGAAAACTTGTAAGCTAGTCACTTGGTTCCTTTGTTGCCCCCTCCCCCCAATGTCTAAGTTTTGCCCATCCTTGTCAGCTCCCTGTACAGAGGAGGTGGGAATGATCCTTTCTGTAAAGATTCGTTCCCTCTTTTAAGCTACTACATCCATAAGTATAGGTCAAGTTCCTCAAACTGTAGTAGATTACACTCTTTTTTTTCCCTTTTCTTTCTTCCTTTAGTCGAGTTCTGTTCATCCAGTCATTGAAGCTAGGTTAAATGGGTACTAACAAGTGTAGGCATTCTTGTGCATCTCCCCTCACTTCACATCAGCTGGATGCTTCACTCTCCACTCTAGTCCTCTGTGACTATGTCCCTGTCCATGGGTCAGGAGTCCCCAGGTCTCACTATACTGCTGGCCACCCAGGTCACGATCCAGGTTGACAGGAGTCTATTGAACGAGGTGGTCGGACTTAGTTAACATCTATCTTCATTGCTGTTTTTTCCCACTTCCCCTTAGGTAGACCAATGTGGTCACCAGCAAGAATGCTCATGTATTCCCTTTGGTTTCAGTCTTGGAATGGGGGTTGCCCTGAGGTGACTTGATAGCTTGCCTGATGGCTCCTGGGTGAACAAATTGATTATTCTTGTAGTAGTCAATCAGACTACCATTACTGTTGTTGTTGTTTTTTTTCCCTTGCTGGTCTTTCTTTTAAGAAGTAGCTTTATTCTAGCCGCTCCAGGCTGGTCTGCTTGTCTTTCCAACTGGAAATTTCCCACCTCATAAGATTCTGGATGGGGATCAGGATTCTACCTACCACCTCATGCAAAGTAGAGGCATCGCAGGAAGCCTCACTCACTGGGCAAGTTCTAACCCCATTTGGGTGGTGGTGGTGGCTGTGTGCCGTGGAGTCAGTTCCGACTCATAGCGACCCTGTACAGGGTTTCCGAGGCTATAAATCTTTACGGGAGCAGAACGCCTCATCTTTCTCCTGTGGAACAGCTGGTAGTTTCAAACTGCCAACCTTACGGTTCGCATCCCGATTCATAACCACTACGTTACCAGAGCTCCTTAACCCCATTTTAGGTATTCCTATATAGCGTAGTGGTTACGAATCGGGCTGTGAACTACAAGGTCAGCAGTTCGAAACTACTAGCGGTTCCACGGGAGAAAGATGAGGCTTTCTGCTCCTGTAAAGATTTACAACCTTGGAAACCCTGTGCAGGGTCGCTATGAGTCGGAACCGACTCCATGGCACTTAACAACATCAACAACAACAACAAGCTTCTATAATGATGTTTCTGGCTGTTCCTTTCTATCTCCCTAAAGTGTCTATTTTACAATAGTAGGTAAGGGAAACCAAGATTCATAAGACAGTAAAGCATCTTAACATTATTTCCCCTCTTTTACTGATGCAAACCATGCCTCAATCCCCATATTGATCCCAGAGCCCTGTTGTTCCAAGGTTGAGCATACATCACTATTTACCTCTGTCCGACTTAGCCCATGCAAACCTGCCTAAATGTTCTCCCATCCCCTCCTCTTTCTTTTGTATTGCACCCCCAACAACCAAACTATTGTGTGTCTATTCCCTACCCTGTGTTTCACATTCCCTCCCTCCCATTGCTCCACTCCCCTACATCTGGTAACCAACAAAGAATTTTTTTTTTTCTCTTTTAGTATGGGTAGTTTTTTCTTAAGATTTTACAATAACGGTCTTATGCCTTATTTTTCGTTTTGTGACTGACTAATTTCACTCAGCATAATGTCCTCAAGGTTCATCCATGTTATGTATGCGGTGGCTTGCTGCTTCCTTGTTATTCTTCAAGGTAGCATAATATTGTGTATGTACCAAAATTTATTTATACATTCTTCCATTGATGGGCATTTAAGCTGTCTCTATCTTTTTGCTGTTGTAAATAGTGCTGCTATGAACATTGGTGTGCTTATATCTACTCATGCTATGGCTCATATTTCTTGTAGATAAATACCAAGTAGAGGGATTGCTGGATCATAGGGTATTTCAGTTTCCAACTTCCTGAGAAAACGCCATACTGTTTTCCCAAGTGTTTGCACCATTTTGCAAACCCACCAGCAATTTAGGAGGGTCCCAGTCTCTCCACATCCTCGCCAGCATTTATTGTCCTCTTCTCTTTTGATCTTTGCTGTTATTGCTGGCGTGAGATGATAATCTCAAGTTGTTTTGATTTACGTCTCTCTAATTGCTAAAGATTGTGAACATTTCTTCATATGTTTGTTGGATGTACAAGTCTCTTCCTTGGTGAAGTATGTGTTCATGTCCTGTGGCCATTTTTTAATTGGTGAAGCACATAAGTTTTTAATTTTTAGTATGCCCCAATCATCTATTTTGTCTTCTTTTGTTTGTGCAATTTTCACAATGTTTGGTGGTCTGTGGGCAACTGTCTTTTGGTTAGTATTTGCTTCATATATCTTTTCCCAGACCTGCAGATTCTCTGTGTTTTATTTTCATTGTGATTTTAAACAGCATATAGTTATTAGACATGTGTTGAATCTCTTCTCATTGTATCCTCCTTGATTCCTAACTCTCCTTTTAAATTTTTCATCCCTTCATCTTTCTGTTTTGCTTTCTGAGTAGTTTCCTCAGATTTAACTAATTTTCTCTTAGCTACATCTAATCTGATGTTAAACATTTTCATTCTTGGATGGCATTGTAGCCTTTTTGACAGTCTTTTAAAAGTTCTTTTAGATTTCTTATTTAAGACTTTTAATTATTAAAATATTCTTTGTAGATATTTAATTTAGTAAAATACCCTGTTGCTGTAATTATAATTTAGTTGTAATTATTTTAGATCACAAATCCCGTTATGTGTAAGTTGTGTCTGTTCATGTATCTTTGATCTTAGGGAAGCGTCTTCTTGTTCCTGCTTCAGGTGGTTGGTTTGGAATTAACTGATCTTTGTGAAACTTTACAGTAATTCTCAGAGGTTGAAAGCTAGGCATTTCTAGATTCACACAGCCTAAGTACTGCTGATCTTCCTGTTCCATCAATACCTACACAATTTAAGTGTTTTTTTTTTTTGTTTTTTTTTTTTAATTCTCTTAGTTTCACAGGTTGTTGTTAAGTGCCATCGAGTTGGTTCTGACCCACAGCAACCCTGTGTAGATCTTCCGAGGAGCAACTGGTGAGCTTGAATTGCTGACCCTGAGGTTCAAGTACACTTTATAGTTCAGTGCATTAATCCACAGTGCCACACAGGTAGATGCAAGGAAATGTACCAAGAAGCAAATTCCTTGTACCAGTAGCCAAACGAAGAAAGAGATACTGGTAAAAATCCATAGAACTTACTCAAATTTCACCAGGTACACATGTACTATATGGACTTCACCAGATAAAATACACAGGAATCAAATTAACTACATTTGCGGAAAAGGACAGTAGAAAAACTCATTATCATCACTCAAAACAAGGCCAGGGCCAACTGTAAAACAGTTCATCAATTGCTCATGTGCAAATTCAGTGTCAGTTTTATGATTAATACATTATTGCATGATAGAATTTTGCAAGACCAATGACTTATTCATTGCAAATATCTCTTTCCAACAACATAAACATCTGCCGTGTACATGGACCTCACCAGATGGAATGTACACCAAATTGATTACATCTGTGTGAAGAGACAGTGTAGAAAATATCAGCCAAATGAAGCCAGAGGCAACCTGTGGAAGAGACCATCAATTGCTCCTATGCAAATTTAGACTGAAACTTACGAAAAAAATTTAAAGTGAACATAAGAGCCAAAATATCACACTTGAATATAAAGACCATCTCAAGAACAGATTTGTTGCATTAGACACTAATGAGCTCAGACCAGAAGAGTTGTCAAATGACATCAAGAACATCATACAGAAATAAAGCAAAAGATCATTTTAAAAAAAAAAGGAAAGAAAGAAAACCAAAATGAGTATTAGAGAGACTATGAAACTTGCTCTCCAGCAAATAGAACCTTAAGCAAATGAAAGAAATTAGAAAGTCAAACAGCTGAACAGAAAATTTCAAAGGGCAGCTTGAGATGACAAAGTCAAGTATTATAATGAAATGTGCTAGGTAAGACATGGAGATAAAAAAACAAAAATAAAGAACATGCTCAGCATTTCTCAAGCTAAAAGAACTGAAGGAAAACTTCAAGCCTTGATATGCAATATTGAAGGATATTCCATGTGCAAAATATTGAATGGAGCAGAATCATTATACCAAAAGGAAATTGTCAATGTTAGCTGTTTGTTTCAAGAGGTAGTAAAGAACTGATGGTACTGATGGAAGAAATCCAAGCTTCAC
>NW_006408540.1:20779238-20803879 GCF_000296735.1 Chrysochloris asiatica | reverse complement strand
TCAAAAGGCTTTGCAGTCTGGCTCATTAACACACAGTGCTACACCAGGACTCACCTGTTTTTGTTATAAAACTTCTACCTTTATAATTGTGACCATCGCAGTTAGTCATGTTAACAATTACTCACTATTGAAATAAGAATGTTGAATCATAAGAATCTTATCCCCATCTCCTTTCACCAGACTCGTCAAGACATGATGAAAATTATTCAGTGGGGGTTCTACCATCTCCTGCACACTATGAAACTAAACTCCCTCTTGAAAACTTGTAAGCCATCATACCTTTATTGTCTCCTTCCTCTCCCCATTTTAGGTAGTCAGTGTCTAAGTTGCCCATCCCTATCAACCCTGTGTGCAGAGTGGATAGGATTGATCTTTGATGTGAGTATACAAAGGCTTTTGACTGTGTAGATCGTGACAAACTGTGGATAGCGTATCATTTCAGTCTACTTATTAAATCTGTATGCTGACCAGATAATCCATGAAGCTGAATTATATGAAGAAAAAGGTAACATCAAGTTTGGAGGAAGATTATTACTACCTGTGATATGCAGGTAATACACTCTTGCTTGCTTGAAGGCAAGGTGACTTAAAGTACTTACTGGTGAAAATCAAAAGATTATAGCCTTTAGTATGGATTATATTTCAATTTAAAACAAAAATCCTCAAACTGAACCTGCAAATAGCATCATGATAAATGGAGAAAAGATTGAAGTTGTCAAGGACTTCATTCTTCTTGGATCATCCATCAACAGTCATGAAAGCAGCTGTCAAGAAATCAAATGACGTATTGCATTAGGGAAATCTGCTGCACAAGACCTCTTTGTGATGTTCAAGAGCATAGATGCCACCTGGAGGACTGAAGTGTGCTTGACCCCAACCATGGTATTTTCAGTCACCACATATGCATGTGAAAGTGGGACAGTGAATAAGGAAGACTGTAGAAGAACTGATGCATTTGAGTTATGGTGTTGGAGAAGAATATTAAAAGTGCCATCGACTGCTAAAAAAAATACAAACAAATCTGTGTTGGGAAAGTATAGTCAGAATGCTCCTTGGAAACCAAGATGGTGACACTGTATCTCTCATTCATTGAACATGTTATCAGGAGTGACTAATCTCTGGGAAAGGACATCATGCTTGGTAAAGTGGAGTGTCAGCAAAAAAGTGGAGGACCTCTAAAGAGATGGATTGACACAGTGGCAGTAGCAGTGGTCTCAAACATAACAACAATTGTGGGAATGGGGAGGACCAGGAAGTGTTTTGTTCTGTTGTGCATATGAGTTGGAACCTACTTGGTGACACCTAACAATAACAACAACAACATGTACCTGTGTGAGTGCCCATGTGTACTTTTATGCAGTTTTATTACCTGTGTAGCCTTATGTGAGATGCTATAGGATAAAGCACCGGACCACAAGGTTGGCCGTTCAGTCTCATCAGCTGTTCCTCAGAATATCTATACAGGGTTGCTATGAGTTGGAGCCAAGTCAGTGGCACTTAACAACAACAACAGCCTTGTGTTACCATCACTACAACCAAGATACCCAACTGCCGTTATCACAAGAGTTCCATGCATTACCCTTTTATAGCCATACTCTTCTCATCCCCACACCATGACCCCTGGTAACCACTAACATTCCCTCTCTTTTCTTTAATTATGTTTTTTCATAAATGTCATGTAAATGAAAACATGCTGTATATATCAAGTTGAAATGAGCTTTTTTTTTCCTCTAAGCATAATTTCTTGACGGGTTGTCCAATTGTTGCATACATCAATAGTAAGTTTCTTTTTATTGCTGAACAGTATTCCTTGGTATAGCTGTAGCAGTTTGCTTAGCAATGCTCACTGAAAGATATTTTCCAATTGGCAGCTTTCTTTTGGTTGGTATTTGATATGCTTTTCCTGTTTTTACTATTATGAATAAAGCTGCAGTGAGCATTCAACTCATACATTATTTGAACATTTTAAGATGTTGCTTAATGTCTTGCCCAAGCAGCTTGTTTCTATATTAGAATGCCTTCACTACAAGTTGTAATAACCATATCCACTATCATTATTTATCATTATTTTCCTGATTTTTCTTTGAATTATCTGTAAACTAATGATTCTTACTTTTGTTGTTTTGAGTTCATTGAAATGAGTTTTTTGCTTTTTGATTTCACAATAAGAGTTTTTTGGTGTTTTTTGCTTTTTTTATATATATATATATATATAGAGAGAGAGAGAGAGAGAGAGAGAGAGAGAGAGAGAAGGGGGAAGCTGGGACTTAGTTTATTTAAGTCAATTAGTAGAAATTTGGGTGTTCTGATCCAACATTAAATGTTCTTTTTAACGATGAGTGATAACCACATTTTGGAATACATTTTAAAAATGAAAAATATTTCAATTTTAGTCTTTTGGGGCCTTTTTTTGTTTTGTATTTTTTGGAAGATTGAATAGTGAAATGTGTTGAATAAGGTATGTTTGTTAACCGTTTGTATATCTCCTTTGTTCAGGCAGTCGAGGCGCAAGAGGTTCTCAAATGGATAATCACAGTAGTAGTGGCACCTATCATGACAACTGGGAAACCCGCAGTAGCTATCCTGAAAGAGACAGGTACCCTGACAGAGACAACAGAGATCAAGCCCGAGATTCTTCTTTCGAGCGAAGACACGGAGAGAGAGACCGTCGTGACAATAGGGAAAGAGGTGTGTCAAGTGGAATAATCAGTGGTGACCAACACTAGTTGGGGGAGTTGGATTTTAAGCAGTTATCGGTTTACTTTCTAATGTAAAGTATCTTTTAAGACCTTTGCTTAATAACACATCCTGAATTATTTACTCTTATATAGTCTTCCTGTTCATTTTCCTTTTCATTCAGGAAGAATTCTGTCAGTAGTTACCCGCCAGGACCTACTGACTATAAGAGGGCATAAGTTAGGGTGTCCTGCTGGATGTCTCTCATTGTCACAGGAAAGCCCACACCCCTTTATAAGGGTAGTAGACGTTTGGGTGCCATCATAGGCAATTCTGATTTAGGACCTATCTAGGCCCTGTCGTCTGAGTATCCTGGCTTCTCAGTCACTAGCTGTGATAGTCTTGTAAGAACTATCCAGAGAAAAGCAGGAACAAAGGATGATGGCTTGGGATTGTTGGGATCAACATTTTATTCACATTCTTTCCTGTGGGTTATTATCTCATGTCCATATTAGGTCCTTTAACAATTTAAAATCTTGTAGTCTTCCACTGTCCTTGTCTGGTTCCTAGAATAAGGCTCACTGCATGCTGAAATCAGTACAGTATGAAACTTGATGGGCTAGGGAATTAAATGTTGACTTTTCACTGTGGACTGAATCAAAGAGGTAATTATGTGTCTTGATGTGGGTAGTATTTGAAGGAGTATAAATTCTTTAAGACCACCATCTACTTCGGGGATCTTAAATGAGATCAGAGGTAGGATACTTGGTTGGGTTGAGTTTCTTAGGGTAAAGCTAATTAATACACTGAAGTTAAAGTGTGTTGGATTTCTTTCACTACAGGTGAGGCTGGATTTAGATAATTCTGTGTGTCTGAATTTAACACTTTGTCTAATCTATCTTCTTTGTCTAGTCTACCACTATGACTAAGTAATGCTTTTTAAAAATATCTTAAGGAGGTTCTTCCCTCTGTTTTCATAGCCTACTTCAGACTTCTTGTCTCATGCCTGAATTCAATAGTAAGATTGTATTTCAGTCTTATATTTAGTTCAACCACCCATGGTATGAGCTTCTAAGTGTAAAAGAGTGTTGCTTTACATATATTCTCTAACATAATCTTTATCCGTGTGAGTGTAGATATGGTAAGAAAACCCAGGTTTTCCAATTTAGGCAATTTGGGCCAAGAGAACAAAACAAAACCCACTGCTATCATGAGGTGGATTTACCTCATAGCAACCCTATATTGCACAGAGTAGAACTGCTCCTTAGGATTTCTGACACTGTAAATCTTTGTGGGAATAGACTCCCTCATCTTTCTCCTATGGAACAGCAGGTGGTTTTGAACCACTGACCTTGCAGTTAGCAGCCCAATGTCTAGCCCACTTTGCCACCAGGGCTCCTTTCACTACTTGAGTGGCTAACCCTGAGATGGAAAATAGCCTTATGTGATGTAAGACATGATGAGGACCCATATAGTTAGAATGTGGTGATCAATAGGGAGAGGAATACAGGTTGAGAATAAAGATGTACTCCAACACCTTATTCTGTAATGGAGGAATTATGAGGATGAGTCAAGAATTATCCACACTCTGGCTGTAGAATTTATTTTAGAAAAGACAAATACATCATTTTTTAACATAATCTCCTTTTCAATATATTTTGTCCATCTGTCAGCATGCTTTCATAGTCCCTTATTAAAAAATCATTTAGGGTGAGCTGCGAGCCACAAATGCACCACCGCCTTCATTTCTTCATCAGAGGTGAATTGTCCTCTTTGAAGGAGTGCTTTTAGGGACCAAACAAGTGAAAGTCCAATGGACCAAGATCAGGACTATAGGGAGGATGCTTTAACACCTCAAAACGAAGTTTTCTGTAGCGTGTCAGCGCTGTGGGCAGTGTTGCTTTGTCATACAAGATCACAGCACCCTTGGATAGCAGTCCTTTGTGTTTCATCTGAAGTTTAGGCTTCAGTTCTTCAGTGAGCATCTCATTGTAAGAGCACTGTTGATTGTTGAACCTTTTTCCTGATAGTGTTCCCAATACTGGTCCTTGAGAATCCCAGAAAACTGCAAACATGAATTTTCCAGCTGATGGTTGACTTTGAACTTTATTCCAGCTGATGGTTGACTTTGAACTTTATTTGGTCTGTGCTTGGAGATGTTTCCATTCCATACTTTGCCGTTTACTCTCGTAGTGATGAATACATGGCTCATCACTGATAATGATTTTTTTTTAAAGAAACTTGGCGTTTCGGTTCTATTTTGTTTGCAGATGTCCATATTCACACCTGCACAGCAGTGACCTTGAACAGAAAGCGCTGATAAGCCCACGCAGTCAGCAGAACTTTGGATATAGCTAGAGTGTGGATAAGTTTTTACTCAATGTCTTAGCTCTTTCTTTCAGTTTTTCACAGTCTGTTCAGGGTACAAATAGACAGTTGAATTGTAATAAATGCTATTACTATGTGAAATTCTGCGACAATGAAGAAGCAAACACAATTCTAGGAAATTCAAGAAAACTGAAAGAGGTAACATGTGAATTAGTACCTGAAGGGACAGAAAAGTACTTGCAGGGACTGGAGCAGCACGTGCAGGCAGACAGGACTAAAAAATCTGTGCTTCGGGCTAGTAAGGGATTATGTTAGGAAGTTGGCATGGAACTATGCTGTATTGGTGGGGAAGGAAAGATGCTGGAGAAAAAGACTGATGAGAGACAGTAGGCCAGATTGTAAATAGCCTAATAAGTCAAGTTTGAAATTTTGAATTTAATTGCCTTTCACTGCCTACAAAGGTTTTAAGTAGCTAGAAAAAAAATAGTTTTTATTTAAAAGATGTATAAGCAAGTTCAGAGGAAAACTGATGACAGGAATACCAGCTATTGTTGATGTAGTCATCTAAGAAGAGCTGATCAGAGTCTGAGTTAATACACAAGGGTAAGTCAAAAAGTATTGCTACAAAACCACAGAAACTTTTATTAAACAAATATCAAAATGTGTGACTGTTGTTTCATGACATATCCTCCTTTTGGGTCTATACATTTCTGAAGGTGGTGTTTCCATCTCTTTAACCTTTCCCCAAAGAATTCTATACGCCTCAGTTTACACCACATCAAAGCTGCAGTTGGCATCCTTGAGGGACTCAAATTGTGTTCCTTATCGATGTTCTTTGAATTTGGAGAATAAAAAAATGTCTGCGGGGACAAGATCCAAGGCTGAAAGGTGTGCAAAGTAAGGTTTTTCAGTGAAATTCTCATAGACAGCCCTTGCTACTACTACTCTAAGTTTAAGCAAGTGCATTGTCACACGGGAAAAAAAAAAAAAATCTTTGTTACAACTTTTCTGATCTTCTCACCAGTATAAATTTCGTGATGGTCCTGTGTCCTTTAAGAAAGTTAATCCAGAAAAAAGACAGTTAATCAAGATTACCCCTATGAAATCCCAAATAGCAGTTACCATAACCCGAGCTCCCTGCTCTGCCTTGAATGGAACTGGCCCAGCAGGTGCTCTTGGGTGTTTTGATTGGCCTGTTTTTATGAAAGCATCCTAATGAGACTAAGACAAGAGTACCACTCAGAGAGCGTGTCTGCAGCCACCCACTGATTGCAGAGATATGTTCAAACGCCTTTTGTTTGTATGTGTATGAACTAGAACCTTTGTAGCAGTACTTTTTGACTTATCCTCTTAATAACTTAACGGATGAGGAAAGGAAATGTAATAAGAAAATATTTTAAATGGAATTGGTGGGATTTGAATGTAAATTTTAAGTTGGATAACTTGGGCTATTTCTAGCTTTCATGAAATAGGCATATCATGAAATAACCATATCAAACGCGGTGACGTCTGTGAGAGTCACAAGTTGCCAGGACTGTCGTCTTTTTCCAGGTCTTGAAAGTTTTCTGCATTTGACAGGGAGCAGACTTGTCAGTTTTCTGCATCTCCTTTAGTGGGAAGTATTTGAGTTTTCCTTCTCTAACAGATTCCACTTTACATAGGTTTCACTTTTGCAAAACACATCTGGAGGCAAGATAGGGAAGGTAATATAGATATATTAATAGCTTACATTATTCTTTGCTGTATGAATCAGTGTCATTTAGATAAAAGAATAATATTTTTATCTGCCAAAAATGAGAGCTTGTATTAAATAACTTGTGTTATGATGATGTTGTAATCAGAAACCCCAAGTCTGGATTGTTATATGTTGAAGTGCTTTCATGTTATATTGAGTAGTTATTGTGGCATTGGAATAATTCCCAAATCAGAAATGCAGATAGTGTAAGACATGGGTATATAGCATTCTGGGAATCTAAAATGTGGTACACATTAGAACAGCTTTAGGAATCCTGGTGTGGCACTGGTAGTCTTGGTAGGTTAAGCACTGGACTTTAACCACAAGGTCGGCAGTTCAAACCCCCAAGTGACTCCTCAGAAACCTTATACAGGGTCACTGTCAGTTTCAACCAACTGACAACACTTTACAAGAAAAAGAACAGTTTTAAACTAAAGTTGGTTCCAACAAACATTGAAGCGTATATGAGAACTGGCTTCTAGTCCTTATATCCGTATATTTTGGCCATCCTTAGGACTTAGGCACAATAATTCTAAACCATAATTTCTGTGTTTTTAAGAATGAGGAGAAGGATTGGACAGGGTTTCATTTCATTTTTGTTTAAAAATTCTAAGACCTTTTGTGTTTGGACCTAAACCCTTCTAAAGAGTAAAAGAATAGAAGGGCATTCAAAATACTACATTGTATCCTTCAAAATACTATACTGCATTCTAAGAACTTTTGTGTTTGGAACTATACCCTTCTAAAGAGTCAGTGGAATGGAAGGACATTCAAAATACTATACTGTATCCTTTGTTTGAAATATCTTAAAATTATTCTGTCTAATAAATTAATTCTAGATGTTACACTTAAAATAAAAGCCTGTTGGTTTATGGTAGTATGACCTTTATTGGCTAACCAATAGATATTATGTAGTTTGAAAATGGAAAGACTGCAATAACCTACATCATTATCACTGTGAATTACTCTGAAAAATGGTCATCTGTGGAAAAGCTCAGACCATCTTCTTGCACATGTCTTGATCCCATACTGATTTCCTACTCAGTTGGGTATTTAGATATCATGTACTTATTTTCTCAAATGTTTAAAGGAAGAACACAAGTAAAGAGAAAAACTAAATATGTAAAGAAACGTTGTGTTATTCTATGATTTGTGCTTTGATTGGCCAAAATATAAATTAAGCTGAAACTATCAGTTAATATTTTAAGAAATAGCTCTTGATCAGAGTGATCAGTTATATGACAAAGTAAAACATAATTTATTAGAAGTTAGTTTTTAATTGTATATATCACTAAGCTAATCACTTTTTACATTTGCTTATTTCAAGATTGCTAAGCACCAAATACCCTTAATTTAATATTCTAGTTTATGATAAATTGATATTGCAGCAACAAATATTGACAGATGTTTTGTTCTGCTGTATTTGCCTCACATACTTAGCTGCACTTTGATGTGAATATATTTTTCCCTGAAATGAGAGGTGTGACTTACGAGGGAAATTTTTTTTTTCCTTCAGCTCCTATGTTCTACACCTCCTGCTGCCCCTATCCTTTGCTACCAGTGTTCTCAGGTCCTGCTGGGGGGACAGAGAAGATCAGAGGTGAAGGGTAGACATGGCAGAAAATGGGGTTGGAGCAGTGGGCTGGAGGAAGGGTAGGGAGCATGCAGAGAAAGATCCAAGATGGATCCGGGGAGATGGCGGGGGCTAATGGGGAGCAGAAAATATGATAGTTAGAGGGCGAATAAAATGTTTCTTTAAGGAAAAGTATTGTAAAGGTCTAGGGATGATTGTTTGAATGATTATGTCAAAGTAAATATAGTGTCTAGCTTTTTACCAATGTAACCCTATATACAGAGATAAAAATTAATATTTGCCATGCTGTTTTATCAATAGGTTATCTATCAAATTAATCATTTACAAAACTTGATTTTTGTTATAGATCAAAGACCGAGCTCACCAATTCGACATCAGGGAAGGAATGACGAGCTTGAGCGTGATGAAAGAAGAGAGGAACGAAGAGTAGACCGAGTAGATGATAGAAGGGATGAGAGGACTAGAGAGAGAGATCGGGAACGAGAACGAGACAGAGAGCGGGAGAGAGAGAGGGAACGGGAACGGGAGAGAGAACGAGAGAAAGAAAGGGAATTAGAAAGAGAGCGTGCTAGGGAAAGGGAGAGAGAGAGAGAGAAAGAGAGAGACCGTGAAAGAGAGAGAGATCGTGACCATGAGCGGGAGAGGGAGCGAGAGAGGGAGCGAGAGAGGGAGAAAGAACGGGAACGGGAGAGAGAGGAAAGAGAAAGGGAGAGAGAGAGAGAACGGGAGAGGGAAAGAGAGCGGGAACGGGAGCGAGAAAGAGCAAGAGAAAGGGATAAAGAGCGAGACCGTCAAAGGGAATGGGAAGACAAAGACAAAGGACGAGATGACCGCAGAGAGAAGCGGGAAGATATCCGAGAAGAAAGGAATCCAAGAGATGGGCATGACGAGAGAAAGTCAAAGTAAGAATGAATCCATGTTTCAGAGTTGTGTCTCAGTCAAGCACTGGGAATAGTTCCATGTAGTGCTTTACAATATGCCCTTAATTTTCCGTTAATTCTTTTCACTATCTTCTCTCTACATTTTCCTGAATTTCAATTTTCTTTTACATATTTGTTATTTAAATTTCAAATCATCTAGTAAAAAATAAGGGTATTTTCATTCTACTCTTCTTCTATCCAGGGAACCTTGTCAGTCACTCTCACTTACAGTGCCATCTTGGTAGCACTTTGGCTTGCTTGGCTGCTGTAGACTTTTTCCCTAACCTGGGTCCAGTATACACCCAGTAATAGAATCAACAAGGTAGTCTCTCATCACAGCCCCTTTATAACTAATTAATGGGTTGATTAGTCACCAAGACCTATTGCCTATGCCCTTCCTGGTAATGTGTCAGGAGTTTTGTGTACTGGTTAGTAAGGAGTCAGCACCCCCAGGCTCCAGGAAGCAGTCCCACAGCTTAGTTCACAGGGAGTCCCTGCAACCACCATCCACCGCATGGATGCCTGCAGAGCACAAGCTGGCCCTTCGAGATGTCATGCTGCATTTGAGGCCGCCTTCTCTGAAGGGTTGTTGTTGTGCCTTCGAGTTGGTTCCAACCCACAGCGACCCTGTACAGGGTTTCCGAGGCTGTAAATCTTTACGGGAGCAAAAAGCCTCATTTTTCTCCCACAGAACGGCTGGTAGTTTCGAACTGTTGGCCTTAAGGTTCACAGCCCGATTCGTAACCAGTACGCTACCAGAGTTCCTTTCTCTGAAGGGTTACTAGTCTATATAAAGGCGCTACCGGGATACGGGTGCTGCAACTGTTGACCATGTCATTGTTGTTCTTAAGTGCCATTGGGTCAGTTACAACTCATAGCAACCCTGATAGGGTTTCTGAGGAGTGACTGGTGAGTTTGAACTACTGACATTGCAGTTAGCAGTCCAGTGCTTATTCTATAACACTATACAGTGACTCCAGTGTTTATAAGCTAACAGTATTAGTGAAAAAATAAATGGTCACAATTTTAGAGAAAATGTAGGAAATGACTGGAATTATAAAGCAACTACTGATTTAAAATTGAGCTAAAGAACAAGAATTAAAATGAAATGAATTATTTTATTAATTATATTAAAATTATATTAATTTGTCCTCACAAAAGTGATTTAATTAAATAAGGAAAAGAAAACTAATTTGTATTGTGTACACCCATAATGTGCTCGACATGGCTTCCGACTTGTGTACTCCACACAGCAATTCCGACAAGAAGCCTGGCGTTTACTGAGTTCCAGGAACTTGCCCAAGATTGCCTGGCCATAAATTGACCTCGTATTTATTGGATACCAAAGCCAATACTCGTTTTTTTTCCTATTCTGTTTCCCAGCATGTATTAGAGAATACATTGACAGGTTTATTCCTCTGTTGCATAGCACCGCCTTGTAGTATTGAAATCTGACGGTTTTCAGTTGACGTGATTCTACATTTATAATGAGGAAAAGAAAAAAATGTTGCCATGTAGTTTAAGCCCTTTATGGTAAGTCTTTTGCAAATGAGTTTTATCAAAGACAATGAGTACTTTTTGTATGGTATAACTCTGACAGCTTTACTATTCTAAATGTTTTAGTTAAAGTATACTAGTAAAAATTACTAGTAAATACTAGTAAAGAATGCAGTAAAGAGATTTCTTTATCATGCCCTGGAATTGTATTATTTGTATCTGTTCATTTAGGAAGCGCTACAGAACTGAAGGGAGCCCTAGCCCTCGTCAGTCACCTAAGCGCCGCCGTGAACATTCTCCTGACAGCGATGCCTATAACAGTGGAGATGATAAGAGTGAGCATTGTTTATTCTCTTTCTCTGTTCACAGTCATTCATAACCAGAGACCATTCTTTGATGTTTGCCTTTGCTTCATTACAAACTGATGTGTTAAGATTGTTAATCATTCTTGCTCTATTGTCTCTGAGTATCTTCTTAGATCATTAAACTATCTGTGGTAAGAAATACACAATCATTCTGTCATATGGCGCTATAATTCCTACAATTTGTGGAAATCTTTATTTTTTATAAAATATTTTCCCAAATTAGTGCCATTTAAAAAATGAAAAACGAGAGTTTGGATTGTTGCTATTTGTATGCTATATTTACTAACTTGGTAAAAGCATGATTACTTGTATCTTTCTGTATAGATGAAAGACATAGGCTATTGAGCCAAGTTGTACGACCTCAAGATTCTCGTTCTCTCAGTCCCTCGCACGTTCCAGAAGACAGACAGAGTAGATGGAAAGAGGAAGATCGTAAACCAGAAAGAAAAGAGAGCTCACGGCGCTATGAAGAGCAAGAACTCAAAGAGAAAATTTCTTCTATAGATAAGCAGAGAGAACTGACAGAAATCATGGAAAGTTCAAGAACCCGTGCACAAGATATTCAGGGACACCACCAATCTGACGATAGAGATTTATCTGATCGGACTCATGAAGAAAACAAGAAAAAAGCAAAAATTCAGAAGAAGCCCATGAAGAAAAAGAAAGAGGATGATGTTGGACTAGAGAGGGGTCATACAGAGATGCCATCTGAAGATGGGCAAGTATTTTCACTTAAAAAAGGGCAGAAGAAGAAAAGTGTTGATAAAAAGCATAAAAGATCCAAAGATGATTCTGATATTTCTGATGAAGAGGTTGTTCAGCAAAGTAAAAAGAAAAGAGGCCCACGGACTCCCCCTATAACAGCTAAAGAGGACTTGGTTGAACTTTCCAGTGGTAAGGATAGCATGGCAGAAGATGCTCAGAAAAAAGAAGACACGGCATTCAGTGACTGGTCCGATGAGGAGGTGCCTGACCGCGCGGAGCTGCCGGAGCCCGAGCACACCGTGGGAACTGCCCCTCCTGCTCTGTCTTCCCTCCTTCCTCCTCCTCCTCCTCTGGCTACTGCCACTTCTAACAGTACTCCTGCTTCCACCATCTTCGCCTCGTCCACCACCACCATCTCCACCTCATTCACGTCTGCTTCTTTTACCAGCGAAGAGTCGTACAGAAAGTGCCACAGAGCACGAGGGGAGAAGGTAGAGGCGCCTCACATTACAATGGAAGACACACCACACCGCAAGCTAGTGGATCAGAAGAGGAGCAGCAGCCTTGGGAGTAATCGGAGTAATCGGAGCCACACATCGGGCCGTCTCCGCTCCCCGTCCAATGACTCTGCCTATCGAAGTGGAGATGACCAAAGTGGTCGAAAGAGAGTGCTGCACAGTAGTTCAAGAGACAGGGAAAAAACCAAGAGCATGGAAATCACAGGCGAGAGGAAATCTAGGATTGATCAGTTAAAGCGTGGCGAACCCAGTCGAAGCACTTCTTCAGGTAATAAAAGTTAATTTTGATATAGCCAGCGTTTCCTGTGTTGTTATGTTTTATGTAAATTATATTTCTAAATTAATTCTAAATTGGTTACTCTGTGTGCTGCCTTAAATTTTATGAAACATGCAGAAAACTTAGCTGTCCCATCAAAATGTAGTTTATGTTGTCATTTGTGATAGTTGTATTCTGTAAAGTTGTTTTGAACAGTGAATTAATGAATACCAAGCCGTGGCCCCTTGAAGAAATACAGGTTTAGCTTCCTGTGAGCCTCTGGTCACAACAATGTTGTTAATTGATCAATATATAACTTTTTCTGTGTAAAGACACTTTGTTAGATTTCTGTATAATAAACACCAGCCAACAAGAATTTAATGCTTTCCAGGTCTTAGGTAATGTGTTTGTAAATTTCTTTGACTTTTAGCCTTACTACCTTGCCATCCATTGTGCTTTCTTTTTAAAGTGAGTTGTCATTCTCATAATGCCACAGATTTAGCTGCTTTTTCATCTTTCCCAAAGTAAGACTGTAGAGGTTACTTCCCCACTTCTGAGAACGGCCATGTACAGATTGGTGAAGCTCCTCTTCCTTTATCTAGATGTACCATAGTGCGGATTCACCGAAACTCATGCTTCAACACGTATTCTCTCTTGTAAGGCATGTCTCAACCTTCTCACGTTTAGCAGCACTACACAGCACTATAGCTCTGTGCTTGGAGGCTATTTTAAATAGCAAAATCACCAACAATATACAGAAAAATGTGGAAAACAACATTATTAAATAGACCTTGAAAAGGACACTTGTTTGCAGTATGAGAAGGAAGAGCTTTGCCTTATTTGACCTCAGCAGGGAATGTGTGTGTTGGGTGCCTCAAATGTTTCACTGCTGAGTTTGTCTGCTATGACCATGAAAGCACCATGAGTATTGATTTTGATTCACAAGTACATTTTAGGAAGTAGGTGACTTCCCAGATAAGGAATACACAATACTAGTAGTACTATATGTACATAATGTATATATAGATTATATATACATATATATTATATTATACTATTATTTATATAAATATAAAATTGTATAATGGAGGCCTGGTGTGGCGCTGTGGGTTAATGCGCCAGACTGCAAAGCCGTTTGAACTGCAAGGTCAGTGGTTCAAGCTCACCAGCTGCTCCTAGGACCCACTATGGGTCAGAACCTACTCGACGGCACTTAACAGCCATAGTATACTATTCAGTGATATTCATCAGTTTTTATATCAAGATTTTAGTAACAAATCTTGGTGAAGGGCATATGTATTCAGATTCTTTTATTAAAACCTAATAATTTACTTTCCTGCAGTTAATGCTAGCTCTCTCTGTTCGGGGATGTGTGGTAAAAGTATACATGACAAAACATTGCCAGTTCAACAATTTGCACATGTATATTTCAAAGACATTGATTACATTCATCATACTGTATAACCGTTATTATAATCTTTTACCAAATTATTTCAGCAGCATTAACAAACGCAGTGACCCCTAGTCACCTCCTAACCTTGGTAACCACTAATAAGCTTTGGTCTGTACACATTTTCCTTAATGTTTTCAAGGTTCATCCATGTTATTGCATGTATCAGCACTGAGTTTCTCTTTATGGCTATGGTATACAATGGCGTATGTATACATACCACAGACTGGTTATCCATAGTTGTTTGTGGACATTTAGGTTGTTTCTACCTTTTGGCTATTTCTGAATAGTGTTGCAGTGAACACTGATATATAGGTTTCTGTTTGCATTCCAGCTGTCAGTTCTTTTGAGTATCTATCTAATACTAGGTAGGATTGCTAAGTCATATGGTGGTTCTGTTTAACGTTTTGAGGAACTGCCAAACGGTTTTCCACGGTGACTGTACCAGTTTTGTATTCCCACCAGCAATGAATGAAGTTCCCAATTTCTTGTCTGTTATTTTCTGTGTTTATATATTTATTATAGCCATTTTAGTGGGGGTGAGGTGGTATGAGTCAGAACCGACTCGATGGCACTTAATAACAACAACTGATTAATGACATTGAATATCTTCTCACGTGCTTATTGGCCCTTTGTATACCCTCTTTGGTGAAATGTCTGTGTAAGTTCTTTGTTCATTTTTCAGTCGGCTTGTCTGTATTTTTGTTGTTAAGTGATACGAGTTCTTTATATATTCTAGATATTGACCCTTAACTGGATGGATATATATTGTTGTTGTTGTTGTTGTTAAATGCCATCGAGTTGGTTCCGACCCATAGTGACCCTGGATAGGGTTTCCGAGGAGCAGCTGGCGAGCTTGAACCGTGAACCTTGCAGTTCAAACGGCTTTGCAGTCTGGCGCATTAACCCACAGCGTCACACCGGGAGTTTCCCTAAAATTTCTCCAATTTAATGCTCTCTCTTCTCTGTACTGATAAAGCGTTTTAAATTTTTATAAGGGTCTTCAAAAGAGAACAAAATTCTGTTCTGGCTTTTTCTGTTTATGCTTTTGATGTTATAGTTAAGACTCCATTATTAGAAACTACTACTAAAGGAGCTCTGCTAGCATAGTGGATTATGAGCTGAGCTGTTAACCAAATCTACCAGCTGCTCCATGGGAGAAAGATGAGGCTTTCTGCTCCCCTAAAGATTTACAGCCTTGTAGCATCACTATGAGTTAGAACCGACTCCACAGCACATAACCACCACCACCAATGCCCCAAGTGTAGTTGTTAATAATAGATTCTCAACGAGTCCTGGTGTTGTGCTATGGATAAGCACTGGACTGCTAGCTGCAAGGTTGACAGTTCAAACCTACCATGGACTCTTTGGAAAACCCTATACAGAGTCGCTGTGGGTCAGAATTGACTCGGTGGCACTAAGCAATAACAACAATAATGTCCCAAAGCATGGCTTGTTTTTTTTTTTCTTCTAAGAGTTTTATGGTTTTAAGTCCTTGCTCCATTTTGAATTAGATTTTGTAAATGATGTGAGATATGGATCTTGCTTTATTCTTTTTCATATAGAAATCCAGTTCTCCCAGCACCATTTATTAAAGAGACTTTCCTTTCCTTCACTGAATTGACTTAATACAACATTGTTGGGAATAATTGACCATGGTGAATGGGTTTATTTTTGAACTCACAGTTATATTCCATCAATATATATGTCTCTTTATACCAATACCAGACTGTTTGAATTACTGTTGTTTCGCAGTATATTTAAGGCCACTGAGCTCACTGTGCTTCTAACCTAAAGGTTGACAGTTCTGACCCACCCAACAGTACAATAGAAGAAAGGCCTATCAATCTATTTGTATAATGAATGCAGCCAAGCAACCCAATGGAGAAGTTGTACTCTGTAACACAGGGGGGTCGCCATGAGGCAGAAGCAACTGAATGGGAATGTTTGTTTGTTTTTTTTAATAATATGTTTTGAAATCAAGAAGTGTGAGTATTTCGACTTTGTGCTTTTTCATGGTGTTTTGGCTATTCAGGGCCCCTCCCATTACATAAAATTTCTGAAAAGAAGGCTATTGGAATTTTTATAAGAATTACATTAAATTCATGCTGTCTCTTTTGAATACAGGTAGGGGAATAGGGAGAATACAAATAATAAGATCATCAATTCTGTGCTTACCCATTTTATGTACTTTTTTTTTTCTTAAAGTTATGTTGTGGTTCTATATGGAAATTTGGTGTTGTGTGCTTCTGAGTCAGTTCCAACTCATATAGCGACCCTTTACAGAGTTTCCGAGACTGTAAATCTTTACATCTTTCTCCTGCAGAGCTACTGGTAGATTTGACTTACTGACCTTGCAGTTAGCAGCCCAACTCATAACTACTACTTTCGCAGGTCTCCTGGAGTCCTGGTGTGGTGCTGTGGGATAAGCATTGGACCGCAACGTCAGTTTGAACCTCAAGGTTCATAGTTCAAATTTACCAGCCGCTCCACAGAAACCCTGTACAGGGTTGCTATGAGTTGGAACCAACTCCACGGCACTTAACAACAACAACACTTAACAACAAAAAATGTGTTTTTGGACATTTTTTAATTAGCATTTAATTAAGAGAGGTTACATTTTTCTTGAAAAGATTTATAAATACAGATCAAAGAGAAACTGTAAAATTTAAAGAACCTTAAATTGAAATGTTTTCTTTCTGCTTGTATTAACTCTTTCTGTTTGGTGTATTTATTTCAGATCGCCAGGATTCAAGGAGCCATAGTTCACGGAGAAGTTCTCCTGAGTCCGATCGGCAGGTTCATTCAAGATCTGGGTCATTTGATAGTAGAGATAGGCTTCAAGAACGTGATCGATATGAACATGATAGAGGAGACCGGGAGAGAGAGAGGAGAGATACAAGGCAGAGAGAATGGGACCGAGATACTGATAAAGATTGGGCACGGAATAGGGACCGAGATAGATTGCGAGAACGAGAGAGAGAGCGTGACAAAAGGAGAGAGGTGGACAGAGAAAGAGAGAGATTAATCCCAGATTCTGTTGAAAGAGACAGAGACAGAACTTTTGAGAATTCTTCCCAAATAGAATCTGTAAAGCGCAGTGAAACAAAACTGGAGAGTGACCATGAAAGAGACCTAGAAGGCATGTCCCGAGACTCTACAGCTTTTGATAAAGAAAGAACTGATAAAGATCTGGCATCTGTGCAAGGATTTGAAGATGTAAATAAAGCTGAGAGAACTGAGAGTGTGGAAGGTGAGTCAATTGTCTTTTGTTACACAGTTCCATTCCTTTGTAGAGGAACATTCATGATCTTTTAAAACTGTGAACATCCTTCCATCTAATTAGATATTCCAGCGTGCCTCTCTGATGTATACATTGCGTCTCCTTGACTTGAGAAAACATTTATACTTCAGCTTTGCTAGCACTATAGTTTTATCTCACTTTTAAGTATGTTGCTGTTGTTGTTAAATGCTGTCAAGTCACTTCTGACTTATAGCAACCATATACACAACAGAAGAAAGCAGTGTCCGATCCTGCACCATCCTTACAGCCCTTGTTAAGCTTGAGCTATTGCTGCTACCATGGTGCCAATCCATCTTGTTGGGAGTCTTCCTCTTTTTCACCTATTCTCCATTTTAGCATGCATGATGTCCTTTCCAGGGACTGGTTCCTCCTAATAATATGTCCAGAGTATGAGACATATTATCTTATACGGGCCATCCTGGCTTCCAAGGAGCGTTCTGGCTGTACTTCTTCCAACACAGATTTGTTTGTTTTTCTAGCAGTCTGTGGTATTTCCGATATTCTTTTCCAACACCATAACTCAAAAGCATCAATTCTTCTGTGGTCTTTCTTATCCACTGTCAAACTTTCACATGCATATGAAGCTAATGAAAAGTGTCATGGCTTGGGTCAGATGCACCTTAGTCCTTAAACTGACATCTTTGCTCTTAAGCACTTTAAAGAGGTCTTATGCAGCAGATTTGCCCAATGCAATATAGTGTTTGATTTCTTGACTGCTGCTTCCATGAATGTTAATGGTTGATCCGAGTAAAATGAAGTCTGACAACTTCTGTCTTTTCTCCATTTATCAAGATGTCATTTATTGGTCCATTAGTGAGGATTTTTGTTTTCTTTACATTGAGGTGCAACCCATACTGAAAGCTGTGGTCATTGATCTTCAAAAGTAAGTATTAAGTCCTCATCGCTTTCAACAAACAGGGTTGTATCATCTGCATATTGCAGGTTGTTAATGAGTCTTCCTCCAATCCTGATGCCACGTTTTTCTTTATATAATCCAGTTTCTCTGATTGTATGCTCAGCATACCGATTGAATAAGTGTAGTGAAAGAATATACCCCTGGCACACACCTATCCTAATTTTAAATCATTCAGTGTTCCTTTCTATTTGAACGACTGCCTCTTGTTCTATGTACAGGTTCCTCATGAGTACAATTAAGTGTTCTAGAATACTCATTTTCTGCAATGTCCATAGCTTGTCATGATCCACACAGTCAAAAGCCTGTATATAGCCAATAAAGCACAGGTAAACATCTTTCTGGTATTCTCTGCTGTCACCCAAGATCTATCTGATGTCAGCAATGGTAATCTTTGTTCCACGTCATCATGTGAATCTGGCTTGAACATCTGGCAGTTCCCTGTCAATGTACTGTTGCAGCTGTTCTTGAGTTACCTTTAGCAAACTTTTACTTGCATGGGCTATTAATGGTAGGGTCTAATGATTTCTGCATTGCATTGGGTCACCTCTCTTTGGAATGGCACATATATGGGTCTCTTCCAGTTAGTTGACCAGGCAGCTGCCTTCCTTGTGAATGAGTTAGCTGACATAGATGAGTGAGTGCCTCCAGTGCTACATCAGTGTGTTGAAAGATATCATTATGTATTCCTTCAATTCCTGGAGCCTTGTTGTTTGTCAATGCCTTCAGTGCACCTTGGACTTCTTCCTTCAGTGCTCCTAATCATATGGTATCTCTTGAAATGGCTGAACATTGACCAGTTCTTTATGGTACAGTGACTCTGTGTATTCCTTCCATCTTCTTTCAAGTCTTTCTGCATCATTCAATGTTTTCCTCATTGAATCCTTCAATATTGTAAGTCCAGGCTTGAATTTTTTTCTTCAGTTCTTTCAGCTTGAAAAATGCTGAGTGTGTTCTTCCCTCTCAGTTTTCTTATTCCAGGTGTTTGCTCATTTAATTATTGTACTTGACTTTGTCCTCTTGAGGTGCCCTTTAAAATTTTCTGCTCATCTCTTTTATCTCTTCATTTCTTCCTTTTTTTTTCTTTTCTTTTTTTTAGCATCACTATGCTGGAGAGCAAATTTCAGAGTCTCTCTGACACCCATTTTATTCTTTTCCTTCTCTCTTATTAAGTAATTGCCTTTTGCTTTCTTCCTGTATGATGTTCTTGATATCATCCCACAATTCTTTTCATTAGGGTCTACTGCATCAAATCTGTTGTTGAGATGATCTCTAAATTGAGGTGGAATGTTTTGCCTCTCATGGACTTGTTTTAATTTTCTCCAGCTTCAACTTGAACTTGCATATGAGCAATTGATAGTCTGTTCCACCGTTGTTCCACATGTCATCACCATTTTGGCTGATGATTACAGAGTTTTCCCACCATCTCTTCCCACAGATGTAATCAATTTGATTTCTGTGTATGGTGTGTGGTGAGGCCCATGTGTATAGTCATCTTTTATATTGTTTAAACAAGGTGTTTGAAATGATGATGACATTGGTCTTGAAACATTCTGTCATGCGATCTCCAGCATCCTTTCTATCACCAACGCGTGTTTTCCAACTACTGATCCTTCTTCCTCTCTGTTACCAGCCTTTGCATTCCAATCACCAGTAATTATAAATGCATCTTGATTGCATATTTGATCAATTTCAGACTGAAAAAGTTGGTAGAATTTTTTAATTTCCTCATCGCTGGCTTTAGTGGTTGGTGCATAAATTTTAATAATAGTGGTATTAGCAAGTCTTCCTTGTAGGCGTATGGTTATTATCCTATCACAGAGAGCATTGTTCTTCAAGACAGATCTTGATAAGTTGTTTTTGATGATGAATGCGATGCCATTCCCCCCCCCTTTTTTTTTTGTCATTTTTGTCATAGTAAACCATGTGATTGTCAGATTCAAAAGAGGCAGTACTTGTCCATTTCAGCTCACTAATGCCTAGAATATCTATCTTCTAAAGTGTTCATTTTCATTTTTTACAACTTCCAGTTTTCCTGGATTCATACTTCATTTCATGTTCTGATTATTAATGGATGTTTATCACTGTTTCTCTTCACATTGAGTTGTGCCCAGCAGTAAATGAAGGTACAGAAAGATTTACTGCATTCGTGTTGTCATGGCCATCTCTACTTTGAGGAGGCAGCTCTTTTCCAGCTGTATTTTAAGTGCCTTGCAATCTGAGGGGATCATCTTCTGTCACTGTATCTGACTCTGTTTGGGTGCTAATCGTAATATTTCAATATTTAATGTGCTGTCTGAGTGTTTCACTTCTATTCATAAGGTTTTCAGTGACTAAACATTTGGGAGTATGTCAGCTCTCCTCCTTGATAGTCTTTCTTAGGCTGGAATCTCAGCTGAAACCTGTCCACTGTGGCTGTACCCTGCTGGTATTTAAAATACCGATAGCATAGCTTCCAGCATCACAGCAACATGCAAGCCACCACAGTATGCCAGACTGACACACGAGTGATTTGAGTGTAAATACCATCAGATCATGAGTCATGTTAATAATGGAGTTACAACTTTGGGATGTAATTGAGTATAATTGCACTATTTTAATAACTCTTACGATTATGGGGAGTATAGTGGTTCTGTAGGATAAGTGCTGGACTGCAAATCATAGGTCGACAGTTTGAGCCTACCAGCTGTTCTGCAGAAGAAAGAAGAGCTTTCTTCTCCTCTAAAGATGTACAGCCTTAGAAGCTTTATACAGGGTTGCATGAGCCAGAACTGATTCCATAGCACTTAACAACAACAACTTGTGTCCCTCATCCCTAAAGTAAATCACTTGCTAGTTGTGAACACAGATAATATAGAACCCAAATGAATGTGATGGAATGATTTTATCCACTTAAGGTATTAAATATGTTGGTTGAACTTGAAAAACAAAAAATCCTAATATGTGTATATATAAACATACATTGATGTATATATTTATATGTCTATATTGTATTAAAATTGGTTACCTTGGAGGGTATTGGTGATGGTATATTGTTGCTAGTTGATGTCAAAGCGATACTGACTTATAGCCACCCCACATGGGCCAAACAGAAGTGCTCCCCAGGGTTTCCAAGGCTCTGACTTTTCAGAAGCACCTCTTCAGGCCTGTCTGCCGAACCCCTTGTATATGAGTTCAGGTAGCCAGCCTCGCAGCTAACACTCAGGCACTTAACCATTTGCACCATCCAGATGGTGTGGGCAGGCACTCAGTGAACATGCTATTAAAAACCCAAATACATTTAGTAGTATGAAAAATTACTAGTGACTAAAATTATCTCTCAGTTTCTTATATTTTATTGTGTTACAGTGTAAATTTATACCTACTGCTATTTCACTGGTCAGTGCTTTGCAGAAGGAGATCACCTCTCCTTTTTCCTAGTCTGTCTTAATCTGGAGGCTCTGCTGAAACCTGTCTATCTTGGGTGACTGTGTTGGTAATTGACATATCAGTGGCAGAGCTTCCAGTCTCACAGCAACACATAAGACACTACTATAAAATAAACTAAGGAGCTGTGGTGGGCTGCTAACCACAAGGTCAGCAGTTTGAAACTATCAGTGGTCCCACAGGAGAACGATGAGGCTTTTTGCTCCCATAAAAATTTATAGCCTTGGAAAGCCTATGCAGGGTCACTATGAGTCGGAACTGACTCCACAGCTCACCACCACCACCAACACATAACAAACTGAAGGAAGAACACATCCGTCTTGGAAGAAGTACAGCTAGCATGCTTCTTAAAAGCCAGATGACAACACTTTGTCTCACGTACTTTCAATGTGTGAACAAAAAAAACAGTCCTTAGAAAGGACCCCGTCCTCCTCATGGTAGAGGGTCAGTGAGAACCAGAAGCCTGTCAGTGAGGTGGATGGACACAGTGACTAAACACAGAAATGATTGTGACGATACCGCAGGACCGGGCTGGGCTTTGTTCTGGTGCACAGGGAACCGACTCAGCACTGTCTCACAACACCACCACATTTATACCCTGAAAGCATACTTTACATTTTGAAAACTAGTTTTATAGAATCATTAAAATGTATGGATAACTGATGACTAGGAATAATAGGCATATTTTGTAACTTTTAGAGTATTTAAATTCACAACTAGCTCCCCAGGAGACAAAGCTTAGCGTAGAAGATTGAGGAAAGTTAGGAAAGTAAAAAGATAGAGCATCCACTAGAGGAACTAACAAAGGTATTTTGAACTGAATTACAATATTCTTTTGAATATTATGTTTGCTATTTAAAGAAAAATATAGGGCTAGGGAAGAGAAATTGGGAAAGAGGCCAAATGAATGACACCTTTGCATTTTGTATTTCACTGTTCTTCATGGCATGAGCTAAATATTATAAGCTAAGTTTTGAATGTATTTTATTAGTAAGTTTGTATTTTTAATTAACTAGCTTATGTAGGCTAAGAAATTACTGTAATCTTTTTAAATTAGATTCTTTGGATTTTATAAAAAATTTTACTAGTACACATTAATACAACACACATAACAATATGTTAGTAATAACTTTTATTACTCATATTCTAATTATGATCTTGTAACCTATTCTCCGATTGCTTTCCATGTTATATTTTTGCATTAAGAAAATTCATATTTCTGGTTTTCTTTTGGTAAATATTAAATATTTCAATAATAAAAATCTTTTTCTAATGAGCAGTGCTTTTCAGGGCATTTTCGGTGCACAGCCTCAACATTTTTGGTTTGACTTAAACATCTCTTCATTTGGAGATTCTTTGACATGAAATTAATTTCTCTACTTAGCAGGAGATGACGAGTCCAAGTTAGATGATGCACATTCTTTAGGCTCTGGTGCTGGAGAAGGATACGAGCCAATCAGTGATGACGAACTCGATGAAATTCTGGCAGGTGATGCTGAAAAGAGGGAGGATCAGCAGGAAGATGAGAAGATGCCAGGTAATCCTAGATGTGGTTAAACTACCTGAGTTAGAGTACTTTATTTGTTGCTAGATAACTTATTCTAGTGACTACACCATGAAGCAGCACTCCTTGCGGGTCTTGTGGAATCATTCCTGTTAGTCTGATTGTAACTAACAGTGTTTATATTTCTTATTAGTGAGGGTCTTTGCTTGCTATATTAACTTTTAATTTTTATTAAATTGCCACTCCTATTTCATGATTTCTTCTGCTTAGATAGAATATGTCTGATTGTTAATTTTCTTAATTTGCTCCTTCTCTCAATTAATGGATTATTTGCTATTGGTGTTAATAAAAGCTGTCTAATTATTAAAGGACTTTGATAATGAATTGTTTGTATTTACAACAATAAAATGTGTGTGTACAAGTGCACACACATCCAAACTAAATACACTCCTAGATTTGACCCTTCAAAGAATTGTGGGGCCAGGTTTCAGAACGTCATACCAAATGTAAATTAAATAATGTGATTCCTTATGAGATCTCTCCTGAAATTTGAATAAATTATTTTTAGGATGGACTTGCTGTTTGTCTTCCTTTGGTGGCAGTGTAGGGGCTTGGTTTTATTTGTAAACACCCTTAATAAAATACATATAATAAAATTATAAATACTAGTATTTATGGAGAAGCTTTTAATTTAAAACTATGACGTGTTGGATTATGCTGCTTGTTATTTAATGCTTTCTATATTTTGTTTTGATTTTTTTAAAAAAACATAAGTAACAAAAATGCTATTTCATGGTACAAACATTCTGTCTTTTGTTTAACTATTTGCAGATCCATTAGACGTGATAGATGTGGATTGGTCTGGCCTTATGCCAAAGCATCCAAAAGAGCCGCGAGAGCCTGGGGCTGCACTGTTAAAATTCACACCTGGAGCTGTTATGCTGAGAGTTGGCATTTCTAAAAAGTTAGCAGGTTCTGAACTTTTCACCAAAGTCAAAGAAACATGTCAGAGACTTATAGAAAAGCCCAAAGGTAATTCCACTCCACTTTGTATGTAATGTCTGCTATAACTATTAAGAGGGGTCCTGGTGGGGCGCTGTGGGCTAATTCTTCAGACTGCAAAGTCGTTTGAACTGCAAGGTCGGTGGTTCAAGGTCACCAGCTGCTCCATGGAAAACCTATATAGGGTCGCTATGAATCGGAATTGACTTGATGGCACTTAACAACAACAACATAACTAGTAAGATGACTTTGGAAAGGTTCCTATTGTGTTCTTAAACAACAGTTGTTATTAAGTGCCCAGGTTCTAACTTGTAGTGACCCTGTATCTTAGGCAGCTGGTGGATTTGAACCACCAGCCTTCTGGTTAGCAGTCTAGTGCTTATGCAACAGCACCACACTATGATGCCAGCATTTATAGCATTAAAAAAAGAAAAACATATATATATTT
>NW_006408540.1:20776803-20778617 GCF_000296735.1 Chrysochloris asiatica | reverse complement strand
TGGGCAGGTTTCAAATGAGCTTCCAGACAAAGACAGACTAGGAAGAAGGAGTGACAAACTACTTCTGAACCTTTAGTCACTGAAAATCTTATGAATAACAGAGAAACACTGTCAGATATAGTGCTGGAAAATGAGCCCCTCAGGTTAGAAGGCACTCAAAATGCGACTGGGGAAGAGCCGCCTTGTCAAAGTAGAGTTGACCGTGATAACACAAATGGATTAAAGCCCGTGGGACCTTCGTTTGCTGATGGGACACAAGTCAAAATGAAGAGAAATAGCTGTAAACATCTGTTAATAATCAAAACATGGAATATATGAAGTAAGAATCTAGTAAAATAAATTATCAAAAATGAAATGGAATGTATAAACATTAATATTTTAAGCATTAGTGAGCTGAAATGGACTGGTATTGGCCATTTTGAATCTGAAAACCATTTGGTTTACTATGCCTGAAATGACAAATTGAAGAGGAATGGTGTTGCATTCATTGTCAAAAAAAACATATCCAGATCAGTCATGAGGTACAACACTGTCTATGATAGGATCATATCCATGCGCCTACAGGGAAGACCAGTTAATGCCACTATTATTCAAATTTACACACCAACCACTAAAGCCAGAGAAGATGAACTAGAAGAATTTTACCAAATGCTTCGATCTGAAGTGGATAAAACATGCAATCAAGATGTATTGATCATTACTGGTGATTGGAATGCAAAAGTTGGGAGCAAAGAGGAAGGATCAATAGTTGGAAAATATGGCCTTGGTGATAGAAATAATGCTAGAGATCGCATGATAGAATTTTGCAAAATCTGTGGCTTGTTCATTTCAAATACCTTCTTTAGACAGCATAAGAGACAACTATCTATACACATGGACCTCGCAAGGTGGAATACACAGAAATTTAATTGACTACATTTGTGAAAAGAAACGATGGAAAAGCTCCATATCATCAGTCAAAGCAAGGTGAGGGACAGGTTGTGGAACAGATCATCAATTCCTCATATACAAATTCAAACTGAAGCTGAAGAAAATGAAAACAAGTCCACAAGAGACAAAATATGACCTTGAATATATCCCACCTGAATTTAGAGATTATTTGAAGAACAGATTTGAAACATTAACCACTAAAGACCAAAGACCAGAAGAGTTGTGGGATGGCATCAAGAACATCAAACAGGAAAAAATCAAAAAGTCAAGAAGACAAGAAAGAAGGATGAGATCAAAATCTCTTCCAGCTGATTAGAGATCTGCATTTGTGCCCGTTCCAAAGAGAGGTGATCCAATGGGATGCGGAAATCATCAAACAATCTCTTTGATATCCCATGCAAGTAAAGTTTTACTAAAGTTAATACAGAAACGGCTATAATCATATGTTGACAGAGAACTGCCGGTGGTTCAAGCCGGATTTAGAAGAGGCCATGGAATGAGGGATATCATTGGTGATGTCCGATGGATCTTGGCTGAAAGCAGAGAATATCAGAAAGATATTTATCTGTGCTTTCTTGATTACGCAAAGGCTTTCGATTGTGAGGATCATGACAAGCTATGGACAACATTGCGAAATACGAGTATTCCAGAACACTTAATTGTGCTCATGAGGAATCTGTACCCGAACAGAACATGGGAACACTGAATGGTTTAAAATTAAGAAAGGTATGTGACAGGGTTTTAGTCTGTCACCATACTTATTCAACCTGTATGCTGAGCAAATAATACGAGGAGCTGGGTTCTATGAAGAAAAACATGGCATCAGCATTGGAGGAAGACTCATTAACAACCTGCGATATGCAGATGATACAACCTTGCTTGCT
>NW_006408540.1:20774741-20776493 GCF_000296735.1 Chrysochloris asiatica | reverse complement strand
AAGGTGCGCCTGACCCAAGCCATGGTATTTTCAATAACCTCATATGCTTCTGAAAGCTGGACAGTGAATAAAGAAGACCACAGAAGAATGATGCTTTTGAGTTATGGTGTTAGAGGAGAATATTGAAAGTGCCATGGGCTGCCAAAAGAACCAACAGATCTGTGTTGGAAGAAGTGCAGCCAGAGTGGTCCTTGGAGGCCAGGATGGCCAGAATTCATCTCTCATACTTCAGACATATTGTCAGGAGGGACCAGTCACTGGAGAGGGATATCATGTTTGGTAAGATGGAGGGTCAAAGAAAAAGAAAGACCCCCAGTGAGATGGATTGGCCAAGTGGCAGTATCAGTGGGCTTAAGTGTAAGTGTGGCAATGATTGTGAGGTTGGCCCAAGACTGCGCAGTGTTTCATTCTGTTGTACATAGGGTGGCTGAGTCGGTACCGACTCCATGGCACCTAAGAACAACAACATACATATATGTTGTGGAGTCATTTGTATTCATTATTTAATCTTCATCTTCAAATTTTAACTTATTTTAAAAAATTAAATGGTTTTTGCAAGAATGGTACAATGAACTTCTGTATTACAATGACTTTTTAGCAGACAAACTCAAATGTTAATGTACTTTACCAGAAACTGAATGATTGGTTATTTGTTACATCTCTGTACCTCTTGCCCTGGGAAATGGGGAATTGTACCCAAATGCAGATATGTAGGTTGAGTTTCTAAGAGCTCAGATGGTTTGAATACCAATTGGGGACAAGGACACCACCTACTTGGATGTTGTTGTTAAGTGTGGTTGAGTGGGTTCTAACTCATAGCAACCCTGTGTAGGGTTCCCAAGGAGTGGCTGGTAAGTTTGAACCGTCGCCCTTGTGGTTCAGACTGACCTTGAGGTGGAGTGATTATCCTATAGCATTGTACTAGGATGTTACTTGGTATTAGTAGTTTATAATTTCTCCCTCCAACCTCTACCCACATCTTCACCCCTGATTCTCTTTTCTGGTTTTCTGTCTTACTTTGTCTTGTTACATTGTTTTGTTAATACTTGAGTTAATAGGGAAGCTGAGGAATGAGTGGTTAAAAGAAAGAAAAGGAGAAAAGATGAAAGCAATAGCATTATTCAACAATTTCATTCCCTTGAGAGCTTACATTTTTGTTTGATTAAAAGAATTAAATTTCGTACTAATAGGAAATTACCAACAGACAAATTCTTTTATGGGTTTTGTGAATCTGTGGCCTTCTTTTCTCTCCTAGCGTAAGCAGTAAAACTCTTGATTTGGATATGGCCCAATAAACATATTGTGCTTCTGTACACATTAGGGGGGCTTTCAAAAAGTTCATGGAAAATTGGAATAAAAAGATATAGTCATTTTTTATATTGGAGTCCTGGTGTGGCACTGTGGGTTAATGCGCCAGACTGCAAAGTCATTTGAACTGCAAGGTCAGCAGTTCAAGCTCATCAGCTTCTCCTTGGAAACCTTATACAGGGTCGCTATGGGTCGGAATCGACTCGACCGCACTTAACAACAACAACATTAACCTGACAAGGAGAGTGTGGTGGATCTGTTAGGATAGCCCTGGACTGCTAACCACCAGTCACTCCTCAGAAACACTTTTGTTGTTGTTGTTGTTGTTGTTAGGTTCCATCGAGTCGGTACCAACTCATAGCCACCTTATGCACTATGCACAGCAGAACGAAACACTGCCCAATCCTGGGCCAGCCTCACTACTATATTGCCATGCTTGAGTCC
>NW_006408540.1:20772578-20774116 GCF_000296735.1 Chrysochloris asiatica | reverse complement strand
TCACTTTTAGCAAGCAAGGTTGTATCATCTGCGTATCGCAGGTTGTTAATGAGTCTTCCTCCAATGCTGATGCCACATTTTTCTTCATATAACCCAGGTTCTCAGATTATTTGCTCAGTATAGAGGTTGAATAAGTGTGGTGAAAGAATACAACCTTGTCGCACACCTTTCTTAATTGTAAATCATTGAGTGTTCCCATGTTCTGTTCAAACAACTGCCTCTGGGTCCAGGTACAGATTCCTCATGAGCACAATTAATTGTTCCAGAATACTCATACTTCACAGTGTTGTCCATAGCTTGTCATGATCCACACAATTGAAGCCTTTGCCTAGTCAGTAAAGCATTTGATAGTAGCAACATAACTCTGTGTTGAAGAGCCTTCATAGAGAATCTGTTGTCCTTGATATAAAATTTTCTTCACTGATGTCGCTAACTTTAATATAAACTTTGTAGAACATTCAATTAAGCAGTTGGTAATGCTTTTGTTCCTGCTTTAGGAAAACTTAAAGCATGTTCGTTTTTATTGAAAGATTCAGACAGCCTCTTTGAACATGAATTGGGAGCCCTCAACATGGCGGCCCTGCTACGAAGAGAAGAGCGAGCCAGTCTTCTTAGTAACCTGGGGCCATGTTGTAAAGCACTGTGCTTCAGACGGGATTCTGCAATTCGTAAGCAACTTGTTAAAAATGAAAAGGTACTGTTCTTTTCTGGTAAGAAATGTAAAATGCTTGTTCAGTTAATATGAATACTTTTGTTTTTGTTTGGTTTTCATTTGATTGCTTTAAAGTGAGACTAAGATTTTATCTGTTTTTATGTATTTGGTGTCTAGTCTCTTAGATACGTAAAAGTAAGAACTACTAAGATTTTTATGATACTTGTCATTTCCCATCAGTTGCATTAATGAATAATTTGTTTTGAATAATTAAAATTTGATGCTTAAAATATACAATACTCTGATTCTATGAAACACTTGCTTGTGAAAATCTTCTTTAAGGAAGCATATTGTACATTTATTTAAAGTTAAGATCTGGAGAAGAAAATTTCCAGACATGTGGTGATGGTGTGCTAGTGAATGGGTTCCGACTCATAGTGACCCTGTATAGCATTTCTGAGGCTGTAAATCTTTGCAGGAGCAGAAAGCCTCATCTTTCCTCCACGGAGCTGCTGATGGATATGACTTTGTGGTTAGCAGCACAAGGCCACCAAGGCTCCTAGTTGTGGCTATTTTTAAATGCCGTCAAGTTGATTCCAACTCCTTGCAGGGAGGACATTTAATAAGAATGGTGGTTTTGAGTAGATAGAAGTTGGAAGAGAGGCCAATAAATGAATCGTAGTAATGCAAGCATTTACTTTAGAAGAATAAAGGGAATTGAAAAGTAAGAGAAATCGAACTTTATCTAGACTTGAAAGAGATCTGATAATAAGGAATTGAAAACAACTTAAGCTTTTTATCATTAATATGGGATCAAGGAGAGTCCTGGTGTGGCACTGTAGAATAAGCACTGGACTACTGACCACAAAGTTGGTGGTTCAAGCCC
>NW_006408540.1:20769454-20771858 GCF_000296735.1 Chrysochloris asiatica | reverse complement strand
AGGCAAAAAGCCTTCAGATTTCACGCTCTACTACATAGTTAAGGATCTGAGATTTTTATTTGGGAATACAGGAGTAGTTTTGGGTAGTATGGCAAAAGAGAGTTGGTCCCTAAAAAGTTACAGAAACATTGACTGAATAAATTATCAGTTTCAAATAATTAAAACTTATTTCATAATTTACTTCAATTTAATTTGTGTCCCATATGTCATCTTCATTTGACAACTTGATGATATTTCTGTTTCCATTAGCTTTTTATTTGGAAAACCTGGGATTATTTTTGGATCTATAGCATTCCTTTAAAAAAATTTTTTTTAAAGCTTCATTAAAGAAAAAATATTTAGATTTGGGGAGCAAACTAAATTTCTCAAAGGAAACTAAATTTCTGCTTTAATTTAAAGATTAAAATAGAAACTGGTAGAAGGAAGAAAGACTTCAAAAATCATGTCAGCTGTATAATCACCAAGTGTTTATTGCACAAAAGCCTGCCTCAAGTTACTTCTGACAGAACTGCTACAGTCTTTTTTTTCTATACATGTGTGTCTCAGTATAGGTTGTTGTCATTGTATGCCATTGAGTTGATTCTGAATCATAGTCACCCCATATGACAGAATAAAACTGCCCCATAGGGAGAGTTTCCTCGGCTGTAAGCCTCATGGGAGCTGATCCCCAGGTCTTTTCTCCCAGGGAACCACTTGTAGAAGTGCCTCCAAGTGGGTTCACACTCATAGCAACCCTGTACAGGGTTTCCTAGGAGTGGCTGTTGAGTTTGAATCGCTGGCCTTGTGGTTTAAACCAACCTTGTGGTCCAGTACTTTATCCCACAAATCACTGACCTTTACAGTAGTAGCCAAGTGTTTAACTGTTTTGCCGCCACGACTCCTTCCATTTCAGCATATGTTGTTGCTGTTAAGTGCCACTGAGTTGGTTCCAACTTACAGTGACCCTGTATAGGGTTTCCAAGGAGCAGCTGTGAGCTTGAACTGCTGACCTGGTGGTTCAAACCATCCGTGAGGTCGAGTGCTTATCCTAAGGCACCACACCAAGACTTTTTTCCAACATATTCTCTTTATTCTCTTGCATTGGTAGCCATCTCTCCTGCCAACCTTTCTCAACTACAAGGTTCTTTGAGGGAAATAAGCCCTAACACCCTAAGCATTCACTGTATGTAATAAATTAACTTCTCTCTTATGAATTTAGAATGCTACTGGTTACTACCATCCTTGGTATTTAGTTGAAAAATAGTCACTGAAATCATTTTTTGAGTTCTGTGGCTCTGGTAAGGAATCCCAGTTGAGAAAGATTATATTTGCAATCTCATCAGACTCTTGCCCTTTTTTACAAAAAGTATTTTATAATGTTCTCTGCTTCCTGCTTTCAAAATGCCATAGTGCCCCCTCAAAAATTATGGCAACCAAAAACACCCCTGCTCATTCATTCCCCATTGAGAAGTATTGTTCCAACCATGGAGCACAGGCCATGAACATAGCACCTGGCACGTTATAAAGGTTTATTATGTACATTACAGATGTCTTAATAAATAAAGCATTTGAAGAAAACATTGTGAGCTTTGTAATTACTCTGGAAAAAATAACACAAAAACTGAAAGGAAAGGACTCAACTAAAAAAGTTAATTTCAGATGATAGAAATGTTCATGAAGAGTACTAAGAAACCAAAAATTTCTCTAAATTATGTGTGTGGTGTTGCAGAATAAGCACTGGACTGCTAACCACCATAAGGTTGTTGGTTGAAACCCACAAGAAATAAAGAAGAGGAATATTCGTTTGAGTAAGTGGCAGTCTCTTATCAGGTGACAGAAAGAAATAGCAAACTACTGAACCCTAACCCCTCCATCATCTTCTCTAACTAAGAAAATGATTGTCTTAAAACTTTTTATTGTGAATTGAGTGAAAGTTTACAAAACAGGTCATCAGTTTTACATTTACCATCATACCCTTCATTTCACCCCAGTGAGAATCGTCCCCTCAGTTTGAATTTTAGCCTCAGGTAAATGATGCCCTTTTGATCGTGAGTGGCTGACTATTCTCTGGTGTATATTCCTCACTAGTATTGTTGTCCCCTGTATAACCTTCTGTTTCTGGTTGAAATTGAGCCAGTTCCAGACCTGGAAAGTGACCAAGGACCTTAGTCCCAGGGTTCCACGAGTCTCTTTTTTTGGCCAGTAAGCTTGGTCTTTTTTCTGATTTTGACTTTTGTTCCACATTTTTTCTACTCTATTCAGAACTTTCTTGTGTATCACCTTTAGAGCAGTTGGCATTGGTAGCCAGGCAACATCTAGTTCGTCTGGTCTCAAGGGTGTGGAGACTGATGTTCACGTGGTCCTTTAGGCTGTGGGACTAATTGTTTCTAAGGGACTTCAGTTTTTATCACTCTTATTTCTTCCA
>NW_006408540.1:20760315-20768034 GCF_000296735.1 Chrysochloris asiatica | reverse complement strand
TCAGACTGCAAAGCCATTTGAACTGCAAGGTTGGTGCTTCAGGCTCACCACCTGCTCCTCGAAAACCCTATACAGGGTCACTGTGCGTCAGAAATGACTCAACGGCACTTAACAACAACAAAAATGACTAATGACCATATGTATGAACATAAGTGAAAGTTACTAAGATGCCTTAAGTTAATTTCAGTCTCATGTTAGTATTATTACAGTAAAAGGATCTATGGAATTCTTAGCAAGCAGAAGAAATAATTGCAGAAATTAATAAAATTAAAAATAGAAAGCATATTAAATAATCAGTGAAACCAGTGGTTGGTTCTTTAAAAAGATGAATAAAATTGGTGTACTGTTAGCTAGACTGACAAACTAAATAACCGCACAAGTTACTTTACTGTCTTTACGGATAGTACAGACTCTAAGAAGGCAGATGACAGGGAATGCTGTGAACAACTGTACTCAAAGAAATATGACGCGCTAGATGAAATGGACTTATAAAGCCCCATGTCTCCACAAGTAATTGTTGATGTTGTATGTGTTCAGTGTTGTTGAGTCAGATCCGAGTCATAGTGACCTTGTATAGACAGGATTTCCAAGAAGTGGCTGGTGAGTTTGAACCACTGACTTTGTAGTTCAAACCAACCTTCAGTCCCATGCTATATCCCATAAAACCACACCAGGACTCCTTATAAGTAATAGATAACTAATAGATCTATATCTGGGTGGTTTTTTAGGGTTTTTTTTCAATGAATTTCTAGTTTAAAACCTTCCGAAAATTTTCCATTCTCAAATAGTTTTCACTGGCAAAACTGCCAAGCATTTAAAGAAGAAATGACAGTTCTACACCATTTCTTGCAGAAAGTGTAAGAGAAAGGACCATTTGAGACCACCATTACTCTGAAACCAAGACCAGGAAAAGACATCACAAGAAAACGGTAGACCAACTCTCCTGAACATGACCGCAAAAACCTTCAACAAAATGTCACGAAATCAAACCCAGCGATCTAGAAAAAGAACAATACAGCACAGTCGAGTGCAGTTTATCCTGGGAATGGAAGGCTGATACTGTATTTGAAAATCAGTCAGAATAAAGGAAAAAAAGCACATCATATTAATACATGCAGCTTAACATTCCTTCATAATGATAGTTCTCAAGCTGTGAAATTATGTATAAAAGGCATCTTCAGAACTTAGGGCTAGCTAATATTGTACTTTACTGTGAACATTTGAATGCTTTTCCCCTGAGATTTATAAAAAGGCAAGCATGCCCATGCTCACTACTCCAATTCAACATCATACTAGAAATTCTAGCCAGTTCAGTAAGGCAAGAACTGAAATTAAGGATTGGAAAGATAGAAAGAAAGAAAGCTGTCTTTATTTGCAGACAGCATGATCATGTAAAACTTACAAGAAATTTATAAAAAATGCAAATAGAAACTCTTAGAACTAATAAGTACATTTAGCACACAAGACTGGCATACAGAAATCACTTCTGTATTTCTGTATATTAGCAATGAACCTGGGAACAAAAACTTCTCTGATATTTAAGAAACGTCATTTATGTAGCAACCCCCTTTACAAGAGCTCCAAAAAATGTGAAATACTTAGGTGTGGCTCTAACAAAACATGTGCAGGATCTTTATGTTGAAAGTTATAAAACTCTGAGGGGAGAAAAAAATCAAAGAAGACCTAAAACAGTAGAGAGACAGACGTATACTGTGTTCATAGATTGAAGACCCCGTATAGTTAAACTGTAATGTTCCCTGTCTTAATCTACTGATGTAATACAGTTCCAATAAAAATCCAAGCAAGAATTTTTATAGCTAACAACAATCGAATTACAACATTTACACGTAGAGTTAAAGGAGCTTTAATAGCCTAAACAATTTTTTTAAAAGAATAAACTTGAGACTCCCACTACTTGATTTTAAGACTTAACTATATATGGTATTAGGGAGCTCTGGTAGCGTAGTGGTTACGAATGGGGCTGCGAACCTTAAGGTCAGCGGTTCGAAACTACCAGCCGCTCCGCGGGAGAAAGATGAGGCTTTCTACTCCCGTAAAGATTTACACCCTTGGAAACCCTGTACAGGGTCGCTATGGGTCGGACCCGACTCGATGGCACTGAATAACAACAACATATATGGTATTAATGTAGGATCAGCACTGGACTGTGAACCACAAGTTCAGTTGTTCAAACCCACCAGCTGTACCCTGGGAACTGCTATGGGTCGGAATCAACTCTACACCTCCAACAATAGCTATGTAGATCAATGGACAGTTGTTGTTGTTATGTGCCATGGAGTCAGTTCCTACTCATAATGACCCTGTACAAGATTTCTGAGGTTGTAAATCTTTACGGGAGCAGAAAGCCTCATCTTTCTCCCTCGGAACAGCTGGTAGTTTTCGAACTGCTGACCTTGCGGTTCGCAGCCCGATTCATAACCACTAAGCTACCAGAGCTACTTAATGGACAGATAGTTTTCAGAAATAGACCCATTCAAATTTTATGTATTTGAAGGTGATGGTGAATTTGAGCAGTTAGAGGGTTTTTTTGTTTTGTTTTGTTTTAATTAAACTTTTACTCTGAGATCAAAATTTTAAACTTTAATTATTTAAAGGATATTTATAAGAGAATGAAAAGACAGGTAAATTAAGAAAAAGTATTTGCAGGTCACACTTTCAAAGAAGGATTTATATGCAGTATGTACAAATCTCAAAAGCTAACAAAGAAAATAATGAACTCAAATTTTTTTTTTAAATGGGCAAAGGACATTTCACCAAAGAAGGATACATGAATAGTTCAAAAATACGTGAAAAGTTCTATTTTATTGGTTACTTGTTCTTAAGTGCTATTGAGTCAGATAAATTCACAGTGACCCTGCCTAGGTTTCCAAGGAATGACTGGGTTTGAGCCGCCAACCTTGTGGTTAGCATTCCAGTGCTTATCCTACAGCACCACACCAGGACTCCCAATTTTTAGCCAGTAGGGAAATGCAAATCAAAACTATAATGAGTTATCTTTACCCACCTGTTACAATAACTAAATACAAACAAACAACAAAAAGAATTATCAATATAAAGTGTTGGTGAGAAGGTAGGACAATCATGGGGGCTTATGAAGACGTTTTCAGAAAATTGAATATTGCAATGGTGAGAAAAAGGCTAAGACAGTTAAACTGAAGGATTTTTGTCTGTCATGACCATGTACCAGTCTTGGAAAATAGCAAGGGCTGTTCTACCAGAATTTCATTGAGAAGCCTTACCTCATTCACCCCAAAACTCTGATCTTGCCTTTCAGAGTGCTTCTAAAACTCAGCATTTCAAAGGAACATGATTTGAATTCCTTGTGGACATCAAAAGTTTTGTTTTGACGTGGTGTAAATAGAAAAGTGCAGAATTCTTTGGAGAATGGTTGTATTGTTGTGTGCCATCTAGTCGGTTCTGACTCATAGCCACCCTGTATAGGATTTCCAAGAGCAGTAGGTGGGAAGAGTTAGAGAGATGGAAATACTGCCCTCAGAAGTGTATAGACCTAGATAGAGGATATGTCAAGAAATTAATGACTTCACATTTTGATATATTTTTCAGTAAAGGCTTATATGATTTTGTAGCAATATTTTTTTACTTACCCTCATATGTACTTACGATTCTATCTCTATGACACCCCATTCTGGGCAAGACAAAAGTATAGCAATGGTGGAATCTGTGTTCAAGTTGCCAGGAGTTAGAGCTCAAGAGGGTGTAAACACAAAGGGGCAGCAAAGGGAGTGTTTGTGGGTGATGGAGCAACTGCATCCTGGTTGTGGTAAGCCTTTGTCTGAATTAAAACTCGCACGTTTAAAGTCAGTGTTATTATTATGTCCCAGTTTATAAGGTCAGATAATTGTATAAATAACGTATATATGATCAAGCATCATTTATTGTGGAGGATGCTAGAAAATGAGACAAATAAAATGCTAGATTACTAAAACATTATTCTTATTTCATTATGTACATTGTTGGAGACCATTTAACAAACTTTTATGACAGTGACTGCCAAAAACGCTAATGTAGTTTTAAGCTACAGTGGTGGAGATTCCATTTTTGGACAAAGGTAGTAGTCCCTCAGTATACAGTCAGTCCCTGAGTTATGAATGTGGCTTATGGTAAATTCCTACATGCCCTTTAATAAATTTGCTCTCACTTTGAAACAATGGAACCACCCCTACAACAAAAACAACCCACTACCATCTATCTGGTCTGTTCAAACCAGCCCTTGCTCACAACAAATTCTTCATCCCATTCCTCTTCAGTTGCTGCCTGTGCACCTTTAAGCCTTTGAAAGGCTTCAATTCTATTCTTGCAGTAAAACCCAGTGCCATCATGTTGGTTCTAACTCATATCGACCCTATATAGGATTTCTGAGGCTGTACCCACCGTGGGGTTTGTAGTCTGGTGCTTAACCCACAGCACCACTAGGGTCTGTGCAGTAAGTGCTGGACTGTAATCCACAAGGTCAGTGGTTCAAGCCCACCAGCTGCTCTGCAGGAGAAAGATGAGGCTTTGTGCTCCTACAAAGATGTGCAGCCTTGGAAACCCTGTACAGCATCTCTATGAGTCAAAACCAACTCAGCAGTATGCACCTGCTCTGATTACCTACAAATTCTAAACATTGCAGCAATGTTTCTGTGTTATTCAGCTGTCTTACAGAGAATTTCTTCGCTTCTAGAGCCCATATTTCATGGAAGAGGAACAGACTAATAAGGAAAGTAGAAAATTTAGCTTTCAAAAGGAAAATTGTGAGGGATGAATCCATGTGCTTCTCTTTAGAGGATTGAAAGGTGGTAACGTAAAAGAAAAGCTTGAATTAAAGTACAGCTCTAGAGAAGAGATTCTGTTTCAACACATGGAAAAATAGTACCATTCAGCATTTTTTCATTAAAATAATGATGTAGTGAAAACAAATATTTTGACTTTGATAGTTTTGTTAGAGAGTCACCTACCTGTGGAGTAATAAATGCACATCTTCTGTCTGTGTTTGTTTTCTCTGAATAGGGTACTGTGAAACAAGCTTACACAAATGCCCCAATGGTTGACAACGAGTTACTACGATTGAGTCTGAGGCTATTTAAACGGAAGACTACTTGCCACGCCCCAGGACATGAAAAGACTGAAGATAATAAACTTTCACAGTCCAGTATCCAGCAGGAAGTGTGTGTGTCTTAAAATTGAAGCTCAGTCTCACCTTGTGGTACTGTCTTCCTTGCATATTGTGCTTCACAGTTCTCTGGCTTGTCAAGCATTGTTCGGGAAAAAGACGAGTTTATTAGCCACACTTGAAGAGTAGAGAACTTTAAAGCTGAAAGACACAAGTTTTGGCTAACTTAGAGTTTCCATTAATTTTCACAAGTACTTGTAACACAAAATAATGTGAAAGCATCTAGATGTGGTAGTTTGTTCTGCACCTTTTGTTAAAACGGGAGATTTTGGATAGTGATCGTTGCTGCTCCTCAGCCTACAAACAGATTTTATGAAATGGAGCCACTGAATGATGTTCCGGATCATCCATCCCGAAAAGGTGGTTACTCAGCAGCATTGTGTTTGTTAATAAATGTGCGTTGTTCCACTGTATATTGGCCATATTTGGATTGTGTTTTTCTGTGATCCGAAATTGTTAACTATTATTATTATTAAATATATCTTCCCTTTCCTTATTCTAAACTTCTTATTCTTCATTCATCTTATTCCTAATGTTCTAAAACATTTGTCATCAACAGTACATTTCATGTTTCAAATATTTTATTGTTCATATGTGACTATTGGAGAACTGTAAATAATGTGTAAGAGAGGTGCTTCCAATGGAGTTCTGTGACACTTGAAACAAACAAATTCTCCCAGTTAACATTATATAGCTATCTTTCTAAATATTACATTTAAATTGTCACTTGGACTTTTCCTCTTTAACCTGTGCTTTAAAGTCTATTCTTATTTTTCAGCTTCTCGCTATGGAGAGTATTATATCATAACTGCTAAATATGTAGAAGCCTATTTTAATCTTCTTTACCCTAAAAATGTTTGATTACGTTAAACTGCCTCCAGCCTATAATATGTAAAACAGACTTGCTTCTTACAAATTGCAGTAGACCTGCTTTGTTCTATGTGTACATATTTAGCTTATGAAGTAGACTCATGGAAGGAACTGAAAAGGGCTCCAAGTTGGGAGAATGGGTGGGGAGGCAGTAATAATAAAAGATGCCAATCAAAATTAGTATTTTATCATTCCCTCTCCCAGGTTTTTGTTAACTGTAATGTTGCATTACTTGTCTCAGGACCCTTGTTTCATTTTCACTAAAGGTACGTGTGATGTCACTGCTGTTACATTTCTGTTGATTTCAAGAAACATTTTTTGTGCAGTTTATTTGTACAAGACATTTCATCAACAAAGGAAGTGGTCTTATTTACAAGTACTTTGAAAGCACGTATAAGAAACTTGCTAAAAGGACAACAGCAGGAAGAAATCAGACTTTTCTAGTGTCTTTTTCCTTGTTTACCTTTGCAAAATGTTTAAAAATAAGACAAGATTAAGCTATTTAATGACTCCTTCAGAAATGTCTTCTTTATTCTAGTAGGTAATACTGTTCTATGTCTCATAAGGATTTAAAAGTTCTAGAACCTAGTTCCCAGAACTCTGGAATATGACCAAAAATGGTTTTCTTTTTGCCCACAGACTAGGAAAAATTTCTGTTAATTATTTATGAAAGGAAAATATTGAAGTTAATTCATATAGTTAAATCTGTTGCTTTTCTATCTTTGAATATCTTTTTGTTGCATTGTGAAAGAATATTTTAGACTACTGTTTGCTTGCTCATAGTATCCGTAGCTTTGTGTTCTTAGTGAGACAATACTGTGAAGTCTCATGATTTTTTTTTTTAATTAAATCATTCTTAGAGCTATGAAGTTCTTACAAAGCAAATCTTATAACTGAATTTTTCATAAAAGCTCTTGGGCCATAATTAAAGTCTCAATTAAAACAGTATTACTAAAAACATCAGCTTGCAGTCTAGAAATTATTTGCTAGTAGCAGTTCTTCTGTCTCATAGCTGTTGGATCTCATAGCTTATTTGTCCATTTGCCATCATTTCACAGCTGTCCCCAAGCTAGTGGTAACATAGAGTTTTCTAAATAGAGAAGGTACAAAAAAATTAAGAGAAATGATTCAACTACTTTGAGCTTTTTGGCAGTTACCCTCCCCATTTAGTTAAGTGTTGTACTAAAATTAACTGCATTTGTAAGTGGTGTTGTTAAGTGCCATAGAGTCAGTTCTGACCCATAGTAACCCTGTAGAGGGTTTCCAAGGAGCGACTGGTGAGCTTGAACTACCGAACCTGCAGTTCAAACCGACATTGCAGTCTAGCACATTAACCCACAGCGCTACACTGTACCTAAGTAATAATATGCTGAAAAAGCTACACTCATCACTTCTCTTTATTCTGATTGGTAATAAAGGCTTTTCTTCACCATAACTACAACTCTCAAATTTTATTACATCCTTATTAGCATGAAAGTTTTTGGCATCAGAAACATGTTCATCAGTATTTTTTACTGTCAAGAGTTTTGTATAGATTAAAGTATGTACTATCTAGATTGTTTGTGTTGCTCGTAAACTTAAGGAGAGCTATCAGCTGGACCTCAGCTTGTTACTTAAAAAGCTCTGAATCAGAGCTCAACTAGAAGAAGAAAGAT
>NW_006408540.1:20751248-20759810 GCF_000296735.1 Chrysochloris asiatica | reverse complement strand
ACTTTAGACCCAGAGAGGGAGAGGGGCTGATGCTGATGACCAGGGGGCAGGCTTGTAGTGTATTCCCTTTGGTTGGTTGATGATGCATGGAGGGGATTGTAACTGTGGCAATGAAACAATATAGGATACGATGAATTTGTAAACCTAATGTTCTCCCTTGTAAATTATCACATAATTCACAATAAAACATTAAACAAAAAAGTTTTGAATATGTCAGTAAGTATAAACAAAAGATCAGTGTATATGTGCCAAACATGATAAAGGTTATTATCTCTGGCTGTGGGATTACTTATGTTATTGTTGTTTTTGTATCTTTGTGCTTTTTTGTGTTCTCCAAATATTCTGCATATATATTACTTCTGAAATTAAACCAAAAAACAACAGATGCTTAAAAAAAAAAAAAAAGCTCTGATACAACTTTCTTAGTAGTCCTGGTGTGGCACACGGTAAGCACTGGACTGCAAGGTCAATTTCAACCACAAGGACAGCAGTTTAAATTCACTGGCCGTTCCTCGGAAACCTTATAAAGGGTTTCTGTGAGTCAGAATTAACTGGACAGCACTTAACAACTACAACATTGTATAGTTAAGAAGTTTTAAAAGAGAATTGGTAATAAAATAAATCGGGCTGCTAATCTCAGGGTCAGTAGTTTGAAACTACCAGCTGTTCCTCAGGAGAAAGGTGAGGTTTTCTGCTCCCATAAAGATGTACAGCCTCGGAAACCCTGTACAAGGTCGCTGGGAGTCAGAACCTACTCCGCAGCACATAACAGAAGTACAAATTTAAATACAACCATTTAGAAAGGTAACTTTTTAGCTAGGAAAATGCATAAAAGATAATACCCCTTGAAAGTGGGTGGTGACAGAAAATTGTGTTAACTGCTATCAAGTCACTTCCAACTCATAGCAACATAGCAGCTGGTAAGTTTGAACTGCCGGCCTTTCCGTCCAGTGCTTATTTACAGAGCCACACCAGAATTCTAAACTATAAACTTGGCTTTATTCATTACTTTTGTTGATCTTTCCACTTCAACTATTTTGAAAACAAAACCAATGAATAAAGGAAGCTTATATAATTAGCATAATGGTTGCAAATAGGGCTGTTCGAAACTACCAGCTATTCTGTGGGAGAAAGATGAGGCTTTCTGCTCCTATAAAGATTTACAGCCTTAGAAACACTACAGGGTCGCTATGAGTCGGACCCAACTCCATGGCACCTCACCACCACCGTTGTTGCTAAGTGCCATAGAGTTGGTTCTGATGCCTAGTAACTCTATACGGCTTCTGAGGCTCTAAATCTTTGCAGGAACAGAAAGCCGCGCCATCCTCCTGCGTAGCAGCTTTTGTGGACTCAAGCCACCAACCTTGTGATTTTGCAGTCCAGTGCTTATGCTATGAAGCCACTGCACTCCCCATATAATTATACGGTATATAGTTTTGTGTTGTCTTGGCGTACGTCTTTGTGGACTTTGTCATTTTGAATAACGTAAACACCCTCTTCTAAAGTGAAACTCTATTGGTTGTGACAGAGATAGCGTTGGAGTAGCTTGACAGGGTAGTAAACAAGCACACTCATAAATAAACTAATTGTAAATTGTAATTGCAATGAAAGAAAACCCCAGAGTTCTGAAATGGAGAATGATAAAGTACCAGTTGAGGGTGTGGCACTATTGTAGATTGATGTTCAGAGAGATTTTATATATCTAATGTGATCTAAAAACTGCAAAGCAGCAGCTAACAGAGCAGAGTTAAGTACCATGGAGTCAGTTCTGACCCATAGCGACCCTGTACAGGGTTTCCAAGGCTGTAAATCTTTACGGGAGCAGAAAGCCTCATCTTTGTCCCGCAGAACCGCTGGTAGTTTCAAACTGCTGACCTGTGGTTCGCAGCCCATAACCTCTACGCTACCAGAGCTCCTACCAGGGGCAGTGTAGGGATGAGTATTTCAGAGGAACTGCAGGATATAAAGGCTTCAGCTAGTAAAAGAATTCTAGCATTCCAAGAACTGAAGTACTAGTGTGACTTTAGCATTGGGTTCTAGAGAGAGGGCATAGAAAAGCACTGATAACTTTATTTGAGGATGGAAATATTTTATATCAGTACTAAATACTCATGGAAGCAGCAGTCAAGAAATCAAGCAACATAATACATTAGGCAAATCTGTGGCACAAGGCCTCCTTCAAGTGTTCAAAAGATGTTACTTTGAAAATATTCAAGCCATAGTATTTTCAATAGTCTCATATGCATGTGAAAGTTGGACAATGAATAAGGAAGACCATCGAACATGAATGTGTTTGAGTTATGGTGTTAGAGAAGAATATTAAAAGTACCATGGACTGCCAGGAGAATGAGCCAATCTGTGTTGGAAAAAATACAGTCAGAGTGCTCCTTAGGGGTTAGGATGGCCAGACTTGGTCTCTCATACTTCTGACATATTATCAGGAGGGACTAGTCCCTGGAGAAGGACATCATACTAGGTAAAGTGGAGGCTCAGCGAAAAAGAGGAAGACCCTCTCCCTACCCTTCCAACAAGATGGATTGGCACCATGGCAGCCACAATGGGCTCAAGCATAGCAATAGTGAGGATGACACAGAATCAGGCAGTGCTTGTATTGTGCATGAGGTCGGGACCCACTCAATGGTACATAACAACAGCTATCCAATACAATAGTCACTAACCACAAGTGGCTTAGTACTCAAAGTTAGTGCAACTAAGGAGCTGAATTTTTTCAATTTTGTTCGACAATTAAATTTTAAAAGCACACGTTCGTTCCTAGTGGCTTCCATTGTAGACAATTTGACTGTTTTTAAGTGCCATTGAATCATAGCAACCCTGTAATAGTTTCCAAGGAGTGACTGGTGGGCTTGAACCACCGACCTTGTAGTTCAACTTTGCAATGTAGAGCATTAACCCACAGCGCCACACCAGGACTCCTAGTGCAGAAGTAGACCGTAGCAAAGTATTATGGAAAATGGAGTGTTTCCCAGACTGGTATGTATGCTGTGCTCTCTTTATTTTGTTGTTTTATATTTAATGTTATAGCTACTTTCTTTGTATGATAAATGGTGCTGTTTTTCCATATCCTTTTAGAATAGATGTAAATTGCTCTATTAATTCACAATTAGTATCAATTCTCACTATTTTATATCTATTGCCATGCCAGTTGCCAAATCATCTTCTCATTTTATTTTCTACATTTATCCGCTGAAATTCTACTTTAAGGGAGATTTTCCTTCCTCCAATTTCTTTCCTCATATCAGTGTGGATTTTGTTGGTTCTTATTTCTTAAATTATGATTCATTATTGTCACTTTCTTGTTGCTCAAGTTGTCCAGAATTTTAGACTTGTTCATTTTAATTTTGTCCATCCCAGTATTTAGTATCATTTCTAGATCTGCTTCTACTGTGTGTGGTTTTTTTTCTCATTTTGTTCTCTCTACCCTTTGTGTGTTCTTAAACACTGTCGAGTTGGTTCTGACTCATAGTTACCTTATATATAGTTTCTAAAGTGCAGCTGGGGTTTGAACCACTGGCCTTGTAGTTAACAGTCCAGTGCATATCCTATAGCGCCACACCAGGCCTCCCTCTACGCTTAGACCTGGTTATCTTTAATTATGTGCCAAGATTGTAATTGCAAAATTCTTAGTAGAAAAAAATTTGAGGTGTAGAATGCTGTTGTTTCCCTTCATAGTCAAGTTTAGTTTACTTCTCCCAAGTGCTCGGGGTCACTGTCAAACCAAGAACCGTAAATCTCATTTGGGGAACTGAGATGTGGGTCACCAAATTACCTGTCTGAGTCTGGGCTGCAGCTCATGCAGGGTCTCTAAGAGCTCTCCAGCATTCTGCGCCTTCCCCAAGAGCACATCTCAGCCTCCCAGCCCCCTTCCCAGATTGTCAAATTCCTCCAGAGTCAAACTGGCCCCAAAGGCCAGCCTTGCTTCTGGATTCCCATCTCCTCCTGAATCTTGCCATATTAATTCATCATCTTCTCCGTTCTCCATCATAAAAGCAGACTTTTGTTTTTCGTAGCTTCTATAATTTTCAGTATGAGGTTTGGTCTGAATCACCTATAGTCTTGCCTTCACAGAAAAGTAAGATTTTATTTCATTTCATGTTTACTTCTCTATTTTACTCCTTATGTCTCCTCCCTGGTTTCCCACAGTGTGCAATTTTTCTTTCCCTTCTCTCCCAGGCTCATGGTTGTTTCCTGCTGTTATCACATCATCTCTTCTTTGACTTGCATTTGGTTAGGTGGTCTTTCTTTATTGTGCCAATGGAGTCATTACATTCTCATAGCCATGGTGGGAGGCTGTCATCTGTTCTATTGCAACCCTTCTCAGGAGGTGAGAATAGCATTCCGTTTTGCTGAGTTGTCCTACAGTTTTCTCATAATACCTTTTCATCAATCTTATGACAGTTCCTTTTCCTGAATTACTCAGTATTGGATGCTTCTGAGTACTATTGGGTATAGGAAATATGGAATAGGGGAGGGGACAGGAAGGGATTTTGCAGCCATTCTTCATATTCTGCTGATGATGTGTGGCTCATACCTGTGGTGCCTGCGTACCCCCGCTGCCTCTGCTCTCCTGAATCAAAACAGGTCCAGGAGGACTACCTTAGCCCATCATGCTCTCTGCAGTTCCTTAATTGATTATTACAAATACGTGGATCTTCTGCACTTTGGCCGAGGGGGGGATGGGGGGTGACTGGGTTTTTTGCTGCCCTTTATGAGATCTGCTACTGTGGGCCCCTCTGGACTCTACACTGCCTCCCCTCACTGTTGGAACCACACACTCCTGCTGAGACTCAGCTGTTTGGACAGGTAGCTCTTAAGTCTATTTTGACATCTGAAGACTGTATCTGTCTTCTAGTTTTACTGGAAATAAAATTTCTGGACCTTTTTTACTGTCTCATTGTTCTTTGTGTACAGTGTTAACGGGGGATATGGAGAACAATAGTGATTTAGACAGCCCTGTTCCTGCTGCAGTCCTCTCTACTGGACCTTAATCCAGTGGGCACTTTAGCTCTCAGCTTGAGTAGTTCCATCCAGACACACTCAGTCTACCAAGAACACTCTTAATGAATTCATACTTGGAGGAATAATACGATGGTAAGTTAGAAAGTCTTATTACTAAGGTTCTTGTTCATATAGGCGCAGTTTGATTTTAAAAAGAAAAAAAAAACAATGTGTAAAACACATCTGAGATCAGTGGATGGTTACAGAGAAATTCATTCAGTAATACACTTGTTTTAGTCCAGACAACACTAGGGCTGAAAGGGCATCTGCCTGGCCAGTTAAACTCAAGGCAGAAGGGCCAGCTCAGAGGTTATGGTGATTGTCTTTTGGGATTCCAAAGGAGTAATTTTCATCAGTTTTCTCAAAGGATACAGAATAATCAGGGGGCTTATCAAGAAGTTTTAAAATGGAACAGCTGCTTTAGTAAGAAAAGGAAAGGTACACCAAGGAATGTTTCCCATCACTACAGCCCACCTGCTCTTTGAAATGTTACAAAAGCACTCTACTGAGAATTTTGTCCAGAAACCTTACCCCATTCACCCTGTATCCCAGATCTTGTTTCCTCAGATTTCTTTTTGTTCCCCAAACAAAGAACATTTATAAAGAACACAGTTTGAGTCCCTGGAGGGTGCCAACATTTGCTGTTTTGACATGTAAATCAAAGTACACAGAATTCTCTGGGGAAGGGTTGTTGTTGTTAAGTGCCATTGAGTGGGTTCCCAACCCGTAGGGACACTATATAGGGTTTCCAAGGAATGGCTGGTAAGTTTGAACAAATGACCTTGTAGCTCACAGCCACCTTCAGAAGTGTGTAGACCTAGATCAAAAGTATGTTGAGAAGCAATAGCTTCACATTGGACTATTTTTGTTGAATAAAGATTTGTATGATTTTGGAGCAGTACTTTTTGACTTAACCATATCTATCAAGTGGTCAAGTAAGTAAAGCTTTATGGTGATAGGATTAAAGCATGGGCTTCTGAGATCATCTGCTGGGTGGGCCAATTAAATTCAAGGCAGAGGTCAGCTCAGGTTTTTTGAAATTCCAAAGGAGTCATCTTAATAGATTTTTTTGAAGAACACAGGACAATAGTGGAGGCTTATAAGAAAAAAAGAAAGTTAAGAAATTTGAAAATTGCATTGGTGAGAAAAAGATCAGGAAAGTTGCACCAAGGAATTAAAAAAAAAAATTTTTTTTTTTGTTTTCTATCACGACAATGCATCTGCTCTTTATTTGAGGGTAGCAAGGAGTCCTGGTGTGGCATTGTGGGTTAATGTGCCTGACTGCAAAGCCATTTAAGCTGCAAGGTTGGCGGTTCAAGCTCGCGAGCTGCTCCTCGGAAACCCTATACAGGGTGGCTATGGGTCGGAATCGACTCAACTCCATGGCACTTATCAACAACAACAAAGACTGTCCTGTGAGAATTTCTTTGGGAGACCTTATTTCATCCACCATCTTGCCTCTTCAGACTACTTTTTGCTTCCCAAACTCAAAAGAACATTTCAAAGGAGAATGATTTGAAGGTGACAAAACTGTCATTTTGACATGTAAATAGAAGTGCCCAGATTTCTTCCAGAAGAGTTGTTGTTGTAAAGTGCCATTGAGTTGGTTCTGACCCATAGCGATCCTGTACAGGGTTTCCAAGGATTGGCTGGTTTGAATTGCCAAACCTTGCGGTTCAAACCAACAAAGTGGTTCAGTGCATTATACTGCCACGCCACCTGGAAAGACCGTCTTCGGAAGTGTATACACCTAGTATGAAGATATATCTAGAAAGAACAGCTTCATATTTTAATATTTTTGTTTAATCAAATTTCCTCTGGTTTTGTGACAATATGTTTTGACTTGATCTTGTGTTTGTGTGTATGTGTGTATACCCACTTCTCATTTATCAACATGATTAGGCTCCGAAGATCAAGTTGTTAACATGAACATTGGAATTATGCAACAATGGCGGATGACCAAAATGGAAGAAGACATCATTCCATAACTGCCAAGCCACTGGGACTCATGGCCTAACCAAGCTGGCGTATACCATGAATCATAACAGCTGGCATTACTTTCACCTCATACCATTTTATTAATTCATGCCAGATATGCTTTGTTACTCTACAAAATATGTTGTAGATTTCTTACTATTGTCATAAATGAGGGATAACGATATAGACCATAAAAGAGGTGTACATGTGTATGTATGTATGTGTGTGTGTGTCCAGCTTAATCAGTGAAGACTTATGTTGCTGTTTAAAACTATGCTCACAAATGATGCTTTTATTTAAGAGGTAGAGCTTGAGTCTCCTCTGCTGAATATGGTTAGGTTATATCTATTCTAACATAGACTGTGGTGGAAATAAAGTTGTGTGGTTTCTTAGCCTAGATCATAAAAGGCATTGTGGCTGCTTTCTTCCTTGTTCTATCTTGGATTTCATGTTCTGGGGAAATCCAGAAGCTATGTCATGAGAGCATTGCAAGCCACCCTTTGGAGACATTCATGTGACAAATCAAGACATGCCTACGACAGCTATGTGAGTGAGTGATCTTCGAAGCGGTTCCCTCTGCTCTAGTCAAACTTAACTTTGTCTTTTGTTTTCGTTTTTAAAACGAAATTTGTTTCTTATTAGAAGAGATAAGAGGTGTGACATTTAAATTGTTGTCTTTTTAAGTATGAGCTTTAAAACAAACTGAATCCAGAAAAAAGCTGAGATTTAAAGATGATTAGAAACTAATTTGGGTATCTTCCGATCCTTAGCCCTCAGTCATCCTACGTAAATTCTAATTGACAATAGCATTCTTTAGATGCAATTATATCCAAGAGAAATTTGGGCCAGATAATCAAAGTATAATGAAATTAAATGAACAGTTGTTGTTAAATACCACTGAGTCAATTCCGACTCATAGCAACCTTGTATAGGGTTTGCAAGGAGCAGCTGGTGGGTTTAAACCACCAATGTTGTGGTTAGTAGACCAGTGCTTATCCAACAGCTACACAACAAGCATAAAATTGCTATATAAACTATGTTTTTTTTTTGTTGTTAAGTGCCATTGAATCAGTTCCAACTCATAGCCACCCTATGGACAACAGAATGAAACACTGCCCAATCTTGGTCCATCTTCACAACTATTATGTTTGAGCCCATTGCTGCTGTCACTGTGCCAATTCATTTCATTGGACATGTTCCTTGTTGTCACTGACCCTCCACTTTACCAAACATGGTGTCCTTCTCCAAGGGCCAATCTCTCTTGATAACATGCCTGAAGTATGAGAGACAAAGTCTCTCCATCCTGGCTTCTAAGGAGCATTCTATGGCTGTAATTTTTACAACATAGATTTGTTCTTCTGGTAGTCCACAGAATTTTTATTATTCTTTTCCAACATCATAATTCAAATACTTCGACTCTTCTATGGTCTTCCTTACTCATTTCCCAAAATTTGCATGCATATGAGGCAACAGAAAACACCATAGCTTGGATCAGGTACACTTTAGTTCTCAACCTGACATCTTTGCTCTTAGAGACTTTAAAGAGGGCTCATGAAGGAGCTCTGGTAG
>NW_006408540.1:20746005-20748013 GCF_000296735.1 Chrysochloris asiatica | reverse complement strand
TCCCGCGGAGCAGCTGGTAGTTTCGAACCGCTGACCTTAAGGTTCGCAGCCCGATTCGTAACCACTACGCTACCAGAGCTCCTATAGCCATTTGATTTTTTGACTGCTGCTAGCATGAGTGTTGACCGTGGATACAGGCAAAATGACTTCTTCAACAACTTCAGTCTTTTCTACATTTATCATGATGTTTATTGGCTTGGTTGTGAGGAATATTGTTTTCTTTACATTGAGGTACAATCTATACTGAAGTCTTTGTTCTTCATGAGTGTTTTAAGTCTTCTTCCCTTCCAGCAAGCAAGGTTGTATTAATCTGTATCTCACAAGCTGTTAATGAGTCTTCATCCGTTCCTGATGCCACATTCATCTTCATATTATCCAGTTTCTCAGATTACTTGCTCAGCATACAAATTGAATAAGTAGTGAATGTATACAACCCTGGGACACACCTTTTTCTGATCTTAAACCATTGAATATCTCCTCCTTCTGTTCTAATGTCTGCCTCTTGGTCTATGTGTAGGTTCTTCATGAAAACAATTAAGTGTTTTAGAATACCCATTTGCAATGTTATTCATAGTTTGTCAGGACCCCAACAGTCAAGCCTTGCATCTTTCTGTTATTTTCCACTTTCAGACAAGCTTCATCTGACGTCACCAATGATATCCCTTGTTCCATGCCCTCTTCTGATTCTAATTTGAGTATCTGACAGATTTTGAGTTATCTTTAGCAAAATTTTGCTTGCATTTGATATTAATGATATTGTTCAATGCTTTACACATTCCATTGGTTCACCTCTCTTTGGAATGGGCACGTATATGGGTCTCTTCCAGTTGGTTGGTCAGGAAGCTGTCTTCCAAATTTCTTGACATAGATGAGTGAGCACCTCCAGTGCTTCTTAAGTTTGTTGAAACATTTCAATGTATATTCCGACAATTCCTGGAGTCTTGTTTTTCACCAATGCCTTCAGTGCAGGTTGTACTTCTTCCTTCAGTATTTCTTCCTATCAGTTCTTATTTTAAGAAATTTTTATTGTGAATTCAGTGAAGGATGACAGAGCAGATCATCAATTTTACTTTTAACAGTTATATACTTTGCTTCATTGCATGGTTGCAATCCACTCCATGTGCCAACAGTTAACAGCATTTACCTCTATTCACTTTAACTATTGCATTCGTCCCTGTGTCTCCTGATACCTTCATCTTTCCTCTGCTAACCTCCCTCTTGTTGTATATTGTCTGTCCTGTCATCCATGTTAACATGTGTCTACCCTCCAGACTATGAATAATTTTCCCTCCCCGCCCCATAACCATCATAGATTGTTTCTTTTATCAAGAAAACCTTAGTTTGTTTGTTTTTAAACTCTTTACAACGTTAGTTCTCATACAGTCTTCACTCAACATAATGTCTTCCAGGTTCAACCATGTTGTGAGGTGTTTCACAGATTTATCATTATTCTTCAACATTTTGTAATATTCCAGTTAGTATATGTACCAAAGTTTGTTTAACCATTCTTCTATTGATGGGCATTTAGGCTGTCTCCATCTTTTTGATATGTCTTTTGTAAACAACATATTGAAGGATCCTGTTTTCTTATCCATTCTGCTCTCTATGCCTCTTGACTGGTACATTTAATCCATTTACAGTCAGTGTAACTATCAATAGGTTTACATTGATTGATGTTGAATAATTGACTATTCTATGGTGAGCATACCTTACTAGTGTTGTTGGCCTCCTTTTATACCTATCTACTATTGTTGTTAAGTGTCTTCTAGTCAGTTCTGACTTTGTGTAGGGTTTCCAAGGAGCGGCTGGTGAGCTTGAACTACTGACCTTGTGGTTCAAATTGACCTTGTAGTCCAATGCATTAACCCACAGCACCACACCAGGACTTGGCTGAAAATTAGACCACAAGGGTGAGTTTATTTCCAGACGTGATGGTTGGCCATGGGTCATAGTCCCAGGTTCCTGCAGTCTCTTTCTGACCAGTAAGTCCAGTCTGCCTTTTTTTTTT
>NW_006408540.1:20733455-20744175 GCF_000296735.1 Chrysochloris asiatica | reverse complement strand
GATCTATTTCTTTCTTAAAGTCTTTTATAGTTTAATTTTGTTTTTTTAGGCTCTTTCACTGAGAGCATAGACATTTATTATAGCTATGTCCTCTTGTTCAATTTACCCTTTAATCATGAGATAATGTCTTTCTTTGTCTCTTATACTGGTTTTTGCCCTAAAGTCTATTTTATCGAAATTTAATATTGCTGCTCCTGTTCTGTTTTGATTTCCATTAGTTTGATATATTTTTTCCATTCTTTAATTTTTAATCTATTTTTGTCTTTGTGTGTAAGGTGTGAATATTGATGGATCCTGTTTTCTTATCCATTCTGCTCTCTGTCTCTTGACTGGTACATTTAATCCATTGATGTTCAGTATAATTATAGACAGGTATGAATTGATTGCAGTCATTTTGCTGTGTGTGTGTATGTTTTCCTTCAGGTGCTGCTGTTTTCTTTGTTCCACATGTATTTCTGTGCTGAGTTCATTTTGTTTATGCATTTCTGTGTCGATTTCCTCATTGCTATTGTTTTAATACTTACAAACATTCATGGTTTTCACTTTTCTTTATTTAACGTGAAGATGTATTAATTTTCTATGAGTTTATCCTGTAATTTATTAATGTCTTCTCCAATTTAAAACTATCTATTTTATCTTGACATCTATTTGAATTTCTCACCATTTTGAAGTTCTGTAACTGTTCTTTTCCCTCTTTTTGCTTTGTAGTTGTCCTTATTATAAACTGATATCTCTGAATCCCTATTTTAGGACTTGTAGGAGTCCTGGTGTGGTGCTGTAGGATAGGCACTGGACTGCTAACCACAAGGTTGGTAGTTCAAACCCACCAGGTACTCCTTGGAAACCCTATATAGTGTTGCTATGATTTGGAACTGACTCAAAGGCACTTAACAACAACAACAACAACAAAGAAGAATGCAAAAGATTAATAAGAAGACAAGAAAGAAAGAAAAACCAAATGAAAGACAGAAGTGACTCTGGGATATGCTTTCCAGCATAGAGATGCTAAAGCAAGTGGAAAAAATGAAGAAGTAAAAGAGTTGAACAGAAAATTTCAAAGGGTAGCTCAAGAAGACAAAGTCAAGTACTAAAAGGAAATATGCAAAGACCTTGAGTTAGACAACAAAAGTGAAGAACATGCTCAGCCTTTCTCAAGCTTAAAGAACTGAAGAAAAAATGCAAACCTTGATTTGCAATATTGAAGGCTTCTATGGACAAAATGGACTCCTGGAATGGTGCTGTAGGATCAGCACTGAGCTGCAAACCACAAGGTATTCAGTTCAAATCCACAGCAGCTCCTTGGAAACCCTATACAGAGTGACTAAGAGTTTTACCTGACTTGGTAGCACTAACAACAGCAACAACAGGTGCAAAATATTGAATGATGCCAAAAGCATCAAAAGAAGATGGAAGTAAAACACAAAGTCACTGTACCCAAAAGAAATGGTCCTTTTCAACCATTTCAGAAGGTAGCATATGATCAAAAGCCAGTGAAAGAAGAAATCCAAGGTGCACTGAAGACATTGGCCAAAAAACAAGACTCCGGGAACTGATGGGATACCGATTGAGATCTTTCAATAAACTAATGCAGCACTGAAGGCACTCACTCATCTATGTCAAGAAATTTGGAAGATAGCTCCCTGACCAACCAACTGGACAAGATCCAGATATGTGCCCATTCTAAAGAGAAGAAACCTAATGGATGCAGAAATCATTGAACAATATCATTACTATCAGATGCAAGAGATACATATTTGTCCCCATTCCAAAGAGAGGTCACCCAACAGAATGCAGGAATCATTGGATGGTCTCATATGCAGGTAAATTTTTGTTAAAGATAGTTCAGATATGGCTGCAACATTTCATTGACAGAGAAATGCCAGAAGTTCAAACTGGATCCAGGGGATATGGAATGAGGAATATCACTGCTGACGTCAAGTACATCTTTGCTGAAAGCAGAAACTACCAGAAAGATGTTTACCTGTGCTTTACTGACTATGCAAAGGCTTTCAACTGTGTGGATCATGACAAGCTATGGACAACATTGCAAAGAATGGATATGCTGTTAACAGTTATGCTCGTGAGGAATCTGTACATAGACCAAGAGGTAATTGAACAAAACAAGGGACACTGAATGGTTTAATATCAGGAAAATTGTGTGCCAAGGTTGTATTCTCTTACTATACTTATTCAATCTGCATCTTGAGCAAATAATCAGAGTAATTAGACTATATGAAGAAAAATGTGGCATCAGGATTAGAACAAAACTCATTATCTGTATTATATGTAGATGATATAACCTTACTTGCTGAAAAAGAAGAGGATTTAAAATACTTATTGATGAATGTCAAAGACCACAGCCTTCAGTATGGGTTGCACCACAATGTAAAGAAAACAAAAATCCTCACCACTGGGCCAATAAGTACAAGATAAATGGAGAAAAAATTGAAGTTGTCAAAGACTTCATATTTTTTGGAATTACCATCATCACTTACGAAAGCAGCAGTCAAGAAATCAAAATAATGTACTGCACTAGGCAAATTTGTTACATAGACCTTTTTAAAAGTATTCAGGACAAAGATGCAGTTTGAGGACTAAGATTCACTTGCCTCAAGCCATGGTATTTTCAGTAGCGTCATATGCATGTGAAAGTTGGGCTATGAATGAAGAAGACCATAGAAGAATTGATGCATTTGAGTTGTGGTATTGAAGAAGAACATTAAAAGTACCGTGAACTTTCAGAAGAACAAACAAATTTGTGTTGGAAGAAGTACAGCCAGAATGCTCCCTGGGACCCAGGATGGCCAGACTTCATCTCTCATACATTGAACATATTATCAGGAGAGACCAAGCTCTGGAAAACGACATCATGCTTGGTAAAGTTGAGGGACAAAGAAAAAGAGGAAGACCCCCAAGGAGATAGATTGGCACAGTGGCAGCAGCACTCGGCTCAAACATAACAATAATTGTGAGGATGGCCCAGGAAAGGAGGTATTTAATTCTGTGTGTTGTGCATAGAGGTCATTATGAGTCAGAACCAACTCAACAGCTCCTATGAACAACAATAATCGGGTTTGTTTCACTTTGTGTATTTCTATGTCTGGAGTCCTGATGTGGCACTGTGGGATAGAGCACTGGACTGCAAGGTCAGTTTGATCCACAAACTCAGTAGTTCAAACTCACCAGTTGCTCTTTGGAAGCCTTATACAGGGTCCCTATGAGTTGGAACCAACTCTATGGCACTTAACAACAACAACATATCTGGATTGAGTTCTGGGTGGTTTTACTAAGTATGTCTGTTGCTATTGGTTCTCAGTCCAAAGGACTCCCTTTAATATAGATATATATTTAAATGTGTCTGTGTTTTACAAATTCATTTCATTTCTGTCTATCTGAAAATGTTCTAATTTTGCTGTCATATTTGAGGGACAGTTTTGTTGATACTGTTCAGTGATTTCCACGTTCTGTTGGGTCACCTTTCTTTGTAAGGGCACAAGCATATATCTCTTCAAATCAGTTGGTCAGGTAGCTATCTTCCAAAATTTGAGTGAATGCCACTAGTGCTGCATCGTTTTGTTGAAAGATTTCAACTTGTATTCCATTAATTCCCAGAGTCTTGTTCTTTGTCATTGTTTTGTGTGTACCTTGGACTTCTTCCTTCAGTACCATTAGCTCTTGATCATATGCTACCTCTTGAAATGGTTGAACAGTGGCCATTTCTTTTTGGTACAGTGACTGTGTGTGTTCTTTCTATCTTCTTTTGATGTTTTCTTCATCATTCAATATTTTTGCCTAAAGAATCCTTCAGTATTTCAAGTCAAGGCTTGAATTTTTTCCTGAGTTTTTCAACTTGAGAAATGCTGAGCGTGCTCTTCCCTTTTGATTTTCTAACTCCAGATCTTTGCACATTTCATTATAATGTTTGACTTTGTCTTCTCATGTTGCCCTTCCAAATTTTCTGTTTAGCTCTTTTAATTTGCTTTAGCATCTCTACACTGAAGAGCAAGTTTCAGAATCTTTTCTGACATCCATTTTGACCTTTTCCTTCTTTTTTGTCTTCTTAATGATCTTTTGCTTTCTTCCTGTAGAATGTTCTTAATATCATCCCACAACATTATGGCTGATGCATCAAATCTGTTCTTCAAATGACCTCTAAATTCAGGTAGAGTATATACTCAAGGTCATATTTTGACTCTCATGGACTTGTTTTAATTTTTTTCTGATACAGACTGAATTTGCATATGAGCAATTGATGGTCTGTTCCACAGTCTGCCCCTGGCCTTGTTTTGCTGATGATATGGAGTTTTTCCAACTCTTATTTCCACAGATGTAGTCAATCTTATTTCTGTGTATTACATATGTTGAGGTCCATGTGTATAATAGCCTTTTATGTTGTTTAAAAATATATATTTGCAATAAATTAATCATTGGTCTTTTAAAATTCTACCATGCGATCTCTGGTATAATTTTTATTACCAGGACCGTGTTTCCCAATTACTGATTGTTCCTCTTTGTTTCTAACCTCTGCATCCCAATCACCTTGTAGGAATATGGATATTTTCTTATCACAGACAGCATTATACGTCAAGATATATCTTGAAATTTTCTTCTTGACGATGAATGCAATGCCATTCCTCTTCAATTTGTCATTCCCAGCATGTTAAAATGTAGATTTTGATGCAGTATATCTGAGATGGAAAGGCAAATTCTCAGTTAGGAGTCAAATCCAAATGAATCAGTTTGAAGCCCTGGTCCAAATACATCACCTAACTCTCTCACCCAACCTATCTTCTAGCCATCTCTACCTATCTCCTATTATGATTTTCTTTTATATACAACAGGCCTTGACTCTGTGTCCTTGTTCACTTTCTATGGGACTCTAATCTCTCTAGTTAACTGAGCAAGTAGAGTATTGTGTCTTATCCATCTTTGTGCATCTAGTATGGGGCACAAGGCTTTCTACATGGTAGTGTTTTTTTTTTCTTTTATTTATTGTGTTGATGTTAAGAATATACACAGCAGAACATGAATCATTTCAACAGTTCTTACATGTACAACTCAGTGACATTAATTATATTCTTTGAGTTGTCCAACTACTCGTACCCTCCTTAATGAGTTGTTCCTCCCTCATTAACGAAATTCAATAGCCCCTAAGCTTCTTTGTAGTTGCTATTGTCAATTTGATCCTACATAGACAGAACCTAAAAGACCACAATACTCAGGGCAGACTTAACTAGTTAAGTTATTGCTTCATTTAAGACTTCAAGGAATATTTAAATAATTTCAAAGATTAATCTCACAGCAATAGTTTTAGAGGTTCATCCATCCTCAATGGTTCCATAAAGTCTAGAGTCTATGACAATTTGAAATTCTGTTCGGTATTTCCCCCTTTTGATCAGGACTATTTCTTTAACAACATAGTGCTCAATAATGGTATCTGGGTACTATGCAGTTCTAATGGTTTAATGCAAAGAATGCAGTTGTTCATGTATGCAGCTACTGCAGAAAAAGATAGCAGCAAACATCCCTTCCACAGCATACTCTATTTCTCATCTAAGTTCAATAATTCATTGCAACGGCCACACAGAACTCAGACACCGTGCTCACAGTTATGGAGTTTATTAGGGAAATAAACAGGTTACGATTCAGGGTCAGAAAAGCTCTGGACAGAGTTCTTCCAGTTTGGACAACCGCTCCTCAGCTGTGCCCACAAGCAGGCCTCTTTTTGGCTCTGGGCCCCTTGGCCTGGCCTTACTCAGCAATGTTACAAAGCTCTTTTGGGGCTACTGATAAATGTTCATGGGGCACATGACTCCACCATAAGCTTCAGTTTATGGCTCAGCTGGTCAGCAAATGTAGCTCTCCCAGTTAAGTGTCTGGAAGCACCCTATACTACAAGCAAATCTCCTGCCCGAAGTCACTCGGTTTTACTTGCTTCCGAGGGCTGAGAAACCCAGTGCTCTGCCTCATGCTCTGGCTCTTGGTTCTGTTGCTGCTGTTCCTTTGCCACTCATCTGATGTCACAGCTATCTGTCCCTGGGTCCAGGAGGCTCAATATGCAGTGATCTCACGGCTCAAAGGATGTGCTCAACTACTAGCTTTTCTTCTTTCAGGGAAGTGAGAGCCCCCCTCTTGCTTCTGAGATGACTCATTTTAAACCTTCTATAGTGTTTCAAGTTTTTACAATCATAATGAACTCTGCTAACAATCACAACTGAATCATATCTTGTCAGCATCTTCTCCCACCTTCTCTTACCCAGACCCATCAGGAAAAACTTGTTGTTGTTATCGTTGTGAAGTGCCATCGAGTCAGTTCCAACCCATAGCAACTCTGTATAGGGTTTCTGAGTAGCAGCTGGTGAGCTTGAACCGCTGACCTTGCAGTTCAAATGATTTTGCAGTCTGGTGCATTAACCCACAGTGCCACACCAGGATTCCAAATTCTATGGGTAGAAGAGCCTTATGAAGTAGCCCACTGTCCTACGGCAACATGTTTCATATCCTTCTTTTCCTGATTCTCCTTCCCTTCTTGCTCCACGGGAATTGAGATATTCAATTGTTGTGCCTTGAATGGCCACTTGAAAGCTTTTAAGACCCCAGACATTACACAAGGAACTAGGTGATAGAACAAACGCACTCAACATATTATTAGGCCAATTAACTGGAATATCCCATGAAACCACATCTTTAATCTGCCAAATTAAGGAAACCTAAAATGTTTATACATAAGCAGTCTCAGAAGCTATATCGTGTGTGTGTGTGTGTGTGTGTGTGATCAAAAATATAAGGGAACATGAAAAAGTTTGTGGAAAATTTCCATTACTTTATAATCCCATTTTTCCATGAACTTTCTGAAGCCCCCACATATAACTACTATAGGGTTTACCGACTTACCTTTTTACAGGTATGTAACTTATTGATAATGACTACAGTTAATATGACTTCCCCATAACCATCAATCTTCCCCCCCCTCCCGCCACCACCTCTGATGACCACCAAAAAAACTTTGTTCTCTATACATTTGCATTTTCTTGTCTTTTTATGTACATGAAGTCATATAATACTTATCCTTTTGTTACTGACTTATTTTACTCAGCATGATGTCTTCCAGCTCCATTCACATAATAGCATGTATCAAGACCCTAGGTTGTTTCCACCCATTGGCTGTTGGAAAGAGTGCTGCACTGTTGTACAAGTCTTTTGACTCTGCTTTCCAAAGACTTTGGAGCATATACCAAGGTGGGTAATGTGGGAGTTATATTTTTAGTTCTTGGAGGAACTGCCACACTGTTTCCCAAAATAATTGTACCATTTTGCAGCTCCACCAGCATAGATCAAGGCTCTAATTTTCCATATCCTCACCAACATATTGTTTTCCGTTTGTTTGTTTTTTTCCCCTCAAGTCTTAGCCATCCTACACACTGCCATTAAGTCAATTCTGACTCATAGTGTCCCTATAAAGGAGAGTAGAATGGCTCCAAACACTTTCCAAGGTTGTAAATCTTTATGGGAGCAGAAAGCCTCATCTTTTTTTCATAGTGTCTGTGGGTTTGAACCTCGTAAACCTCCTGGCTAACGATTGACTGATTCACTCACTAGTCCACTAGGACTTCTTGCTGCTGTTGCTGTTAAGTGTTGTTGAGTTGGTTTCGATCCATACTGACTCTCTATAGGGTTTCTGGTGAGCAGTTGGTGAGCTTGAACCACCGATCTTGTGATTCAAACGATTTTGCAGTTCAGTGTTTTAAACCATAGTGCCACACTTTTCAGTTGGAGTGAAATGGTGTCTCATTGTGATTTTGATTGACATCTGTGGTGTCACTGGTAGTAAAACCTCACCTGCCACTCCATTACAGAAAGGTGAGGCTTTCTGCTCTTGTAAAGATTTACAACCTCAGAAACCTTATGCAGGTTTGAGTTGGAATTAACTTGCTAACAGTGGGATTGGGCTATTTCGATTTTTTCTTTTTCTTTTTTTTTTTTTTCTTCTTCAGGCTAATAACCCTGGTGTGGCACTGCAGGATAATGCACTGGCCCACAAGGTCAGTTTGAACCAAAAGGTCGGAGGTTCAAACTCACCAGCCACCTCTCAGAAACCCTATACAAGGTTATTATGACTCAGAACTGACTCGATGGCACTTAACAACAACAATGATTCTGACTATTTTTTTACATGTCTGGTAACTATTTGAATGCTTAAATGTCTTCTTTCATGAAATTTCTGTTCAGGTCCTTTCCCTTTTTTAACATTTGTTTATTTGTGACTTTGCTGTTAAGCTATCTAAGTTATGTATATATATATAGTGATTTCTAGATTCTTGTCAAATATATGATTGCCAAAGACATTCTCCAACTTGGTAGCTTGTCTTTTTACTTTTTGGTAAAGTCTCTCGATGACCAAAATTTTAAATTTTTTATGAGTTCCATTTATTTTGTCTATTCCTGTTAGTGTTTTTGCTTTTATATTAGTAATCCATCGTTGAAAGCTAAACTTGACAGCATTGTACCTACTTGTTCTACCAAGAATTTTATTTGTTGTTGTTGTTAAGTGCTGTGGAGTCGTTTCCAACTCATAGCGACCCTGTACAGGGTTTCTGAGGCTGTAAATCTTTACGGGAGCAGAACGCCTCTTCTTTCTGCCGCGGAAGTTGGTAGTTTCAAACTGCTGACCTTGCAGTTCACAGCCCAATTCGTAACCACTACACAACCAGAGCTCCTTTTTTTTTTTTGGTCCTTAATCAGTTCCAAATTTGGTTTTGTGCATGGTGTGAACCAGGGATCCTATTTCATTTTTGGGGGTCTGTGGAAATCCAATTTTCCCAGCATGATTTTTTTGGAAGGGAGTCATCTTTCCCCCACTGAATGGACTTAGTATCCTTATCAAAAATCAGTTGATCGTAGATGTGTGGATCTACCGCTGGACTCTTAATTCAGTTTCATTGGTCTATGTGTCTGTTGTTACACTGGTACCCAACTATTTTAATTACTGTACTTTATGGTATTTATTTTTTAAATCAGGAAGTGTGAGACTTTTTACTGGCTGAGAATCGAAGCCAGTTTTCCCTCATGGAAGACAAGACTTCTACCACTGACCCATTTCTCTTCTGTGCATTACAATTCTGGTTGCTTTTGTTGTATGGGGCCATCACGTGGGTTCCAACTCATAGTGACCCCATGCACAACAGAACAAAACACTGCCTGGTCCTGTGCCACCCTCACAATTGTTATGTTTGAGCCCATTGTTCCTGCTAATGTATTAATCCATCTCGTTGAGAGTCGTCCTCTTTTTCACTGACCCTCCACTTTACTAAGCATGACGTCCTTCTCCAGAGACTGGTCCATCCTGACAACATGTCCAAAGAATGAGAGGTTCAGTCTCACCATCAATGACTCTTAAGAATCATTCTGGATGGACTTCTTCCAAGATAGATTTGTTGTTCTTCTGGCAGTCCGTGGTACTTTCAATATTCTTTGCCAACACTGTAATTCCAATGTATTGATTCTCCTCTGGTCTTCCTTATTCCTTGCCCAACTTTCACAAACATATGAGACCACGAAAATACCCTCACCTTAGTCCTCAAAATGACATCTGTGCTCTTTACCACTTTAAAGGGTTTTTTTTGCAGCAGATTTGCCTAATGTAATATGTTGCTTGTTTTCTTGACTTATACTTCCATAAGTGCTAATTGTAGATCCAGACAAAATGAAGTCTTTAACAATTTCTATCGTTTCTCCATATATCATGATACTTATTGGTCCAATTGTGAGGATTTTCATTTTCTTTACAATAGGTATAATCCATGCTAAAGTCTTTGAATTTCATCAGTAAATATTTCAATCCTCTTCACTTCCAGAAAACAAGGTTATGTCATCTGCATATAGCAAGTTGTTAGTAAATCCTCCTCCAGGCCTGATGTCACATTCTTCTTCATATAATCCAGCTTCTTGGATTATTTGCTCATCATACAAATTGAATTTTGTTGTTGTTGTTGAGTGCTATCGAGATGGTTCAGACTCATACAGATCCTGTATTGGGTTTCTGAGGAATGACTGGTGAGTTTGAACCACTGACCTTGCAATTCAAACCAACCTTGCAGTCCAGTGTTTATCCTACAGCCTACACACCGGGACTCCACAAATTGAGTTAAGTATGGTGAAAGAATACAACCATGGCCCACACTATTTCTGATTTTAAACCACTTGGTATCCCTTTGACCTACTCCTTCCTACTGCCTCTTGGTCCAGGTACAGATTCCTCATGAGCACTATTAAGTATTTTGGAATACTCATTCATCTCGATATTATACATAGTTTTTATTTATGATACACAGAGTTGAATGATTTTGCTTAGTCAATAAAGCACAACTAGGCATCTTTCTGGTATTCTCTGCTTTCAGTCAAGATCCATATGATATCTCTTGTTCCTGGTCCTCCTCCGAATCTGGCTTGATTTCTGGCAGCTCCTTGTTGTTGTACTAATGTTAATGTACTGTTTTTTTTTAACTTTCTTCAGCAATATTTTACTTGCATGTGATATCAATAATATTGTTAGATAAATTCTGCATTCTATTGGGTCACCTCTCTTGAGAATGGGCACAAATATGGTTCTTTTCCAATTAACCAGTTGTTACCTAGATAACTATCTCCCACATCTCTTGGCATAGATAAGTGAGCACTTCTAACACTGTGTCAGTTTGTTGAAACATTTGTATTCCATCAG
>NW_006408540.1:20731455-20733000 GCF_000296735.1 Chrysochloris asiatica | reverse complement strand
AAATTTCACAGTCTCCTCTTGTCTTTTTAATGACCTTCTGCTTTCTTCATGGATGATGTTCTTAATATCATCCACAACTTTTCAGGTCTTTTGTCATTGGTGTCAAATGCATCAAATTTGTTCTTGAGATGGTTTCTAAATTCAGCTGGGGTATACTCAAGGTCATATTTTGATGTTCATGGACTTGTTTTTAATATTCTTCATCTTCAGCCTAAACTTGCATATGAGCAATTGATGATCTGTTCTATAGTTTTCCCTTGGCCTTGTGTTGGCTGATGATAATGTACTTTTCCATCGTCTCTTCCTACAGATATAGTCTATTTAATTCTTGTGTATTCCATCTGGTGAAGTCCACATTTATAGTCACTTTTTATGTTGCTTAAAAATGGTATTTACAAAGAATAAGCATCAATCTTGCAAAATTCTATCATGTGATCTCCAGCATCATTTCTATTACCAAGGCCTTTTTTTCCAACTACTGATCCTTCCTCTTTGTTTCCAGCTTTCACATTCCAATCATCAGCAATTATCAATTCATCTTTATTGCATGCTTCATCAATTTAATACTGAATAAGTTGATAGAATTCTTCAATTTCATCATTATTGGCTTTAGTGGCTGTTGTGTAAATTTGAACAATCGTCTTATTAACTGGCCTTCCTTGTATTGTTGTTGTTAAATGCTGTCGAGTCAGTTCTGACTCACAGTGACCCTGTATAGGGTTTCTGAGGAGCATCGGGTGAGCTTGAACTACCAACTTTGCAGTTTAAATGACTTTGCAGTCTGGCACATTAACCCACAGTGCCACACCAGGACTTCTTTGTATAGATATTATCTGATTATAAACTGCATTATATTTCAAGATCATGAAATGCTCATCGTGACCACAAATGTGACCTTATTCCTCTTCAATTTGTCATTCTGGCATAGTAAACTAATACTGTCCATTTGAACTCACTAATGCTTAGGATATCCATCTTTATGCATTCCATTTCATTTTTGATGACTTCCAGTTTTCCTAGATTCATATTTCATGCTTTCTAAATTCTGATTATTAATGGATGTTTGCAACTGTTTCTTCTTATTTTAAGTTGTGCCCACTCAGCAAATGAAGGTCCCTAAAGGTTTGCTCCATCCACATCTATTTTGAGACTGCTGCTCGTCCCCCATCCTATTTTGAGTGCCTTCCAACCTGAGGGGCTTATCCTCTGACACCATCTCACACAGTGTTCCCTGCTACTCATAAGGTTTTCAATGGCAAATCTTATGGAAGTTGTCTATCTTTCCTTCTTCCTAGTATATTTTAGTCTAACAAGGTTCAACTCCACTGAAACCTGTCCACCATGGACAACCCTTCTGGTTTTTAAAATGCCACTGACAGTCTTCCAGCATCACAGCAACACACAAGCCACCACAGTACAACAAACTGGAAGGCGTGTAGTGGACATTATGTTGTTGTTGTTGTTAAGTGCCATCAATTCGGTACCGACTCATAGCAACCTTATGCACAGCAGAACAAAACACTGCCGATCCTGGGCCAACCTCAC
>NW_006408540.1:20725765-20730240 GCF_000296735.1 Chrysochloris asiatica | reverse complement strand
CCTACCAACCACTCCTGGGAAATCCTATACAGGTTTTCTCAACAGTACTTAGCAATAACAACATATTTAATATTCTAGCTGTCGTTACATGTGTCCAGCTTAATTTCCAGATTGTGAAGAGCATGAATTTGGAGACTGTTTTTTAATTGTGATAAAATATAGATAATAAAACATTTGCCATTTTAACTATTTTTAATGTACAATTTAATGACGGTAATTACATCACCATCTGCAGCCATTTCTACACCTATTTTCAAATGTCTTTTATCCTCCAGTAGAAACTCAGTATGCCTTAACTCTTCATTTCTCTCTTCCCCCGTCCCTGCTTGCTACTTATACACTTTTCACTATGCATTTGCTTGTTCTACATATTTCATAAAAGGGGATCATGCAATGTTTGTCCTTTTGTGTCCTGACTTAATTCACTAGGCATACTGTTCTCAAGGTTCATTTCTCTTTATGCTGAATAATATCCCATTGTATGCATATACCACATTTTGTTTATTCCTCTGTTGATGAACACTTAGGTTGTTTTTCAGAATCCATTTTTAATTGATCTTTTGAGTCCCCATTTCCAGCACAATCATTTGAAGAATCTTTTATCAAATAATCCCCCACACAGGCAAAAATCTTGACTGTTGTTCTTTTGGGGTAACAAGCAAGTAGATGTCTTTAAGACACTGAATTGTCTTTTCAGAGCAACAAAAACAGAGATTTTAGGTCAATCTGCTGTTTGATTCAAAATGGAGTTTCATTTAGATCGGGGGCAGCCATTTTAGTCATGCCAAGTGCCTCAGTTTTGGCGTATGCTCATACAAAGTGGAAAACAGGAGTTTATGTCAGAATCCTAATTCATCAAATTCTAATTGAGTCCATTTAGAACTTTGTCCTTTTAATTTAGCTTTTTCTTCCCTTATCAAGATTTAAGTGCAGGTCTTAAAGAGTTCTTCAAACCAGTTGCTGACAAGCTAATTCTGACTCATGGAGACCCCATGTATGTTAAAGTAGAACTGGGTTCTGTAAGGTTTTTAGTGGTTGATTTTTCAGAACTAGGTCACCTTGTTTTTCTTCTAAGTCACCCCTCGGTGCACTCAAACTACCAACTTTTTAGGTTATCAGCTGAGTACATTACTGTTTGCACCTAACCAGAGACTCCAAAGATTTCTTAGGCCTTCGTCAATTTTCACTCTTTGTTGTAGACTTCTCTTCTCTGAATTATTTTTTCCATGTCAATTAAAATTCCAACTGTAGTTATGGGAAATAAAATGGACAAAATGATAAAAATAGCAATAAAAGTATTTAAAAATCAAAATAATAATAAGCGTTTTACATTTGTGGCAGCAACCACATCTCATTGTTAACTTCATCCATTCTGTCTTAGGTCCCCCATAGATAAATGCTGATTCTTTCCATCTGTATGTACTGCTGTCTTGTGCATTGTATTTTTGATTTATTACAACTGCTATAAATCATCAAGGACAATTTAAGGCAGCAATAACCTTAGTTAAAATTGTTACTATGGTTAACCAACTGTCTAGAACATTCACCACCATGGATTCAGACTCAGGAAGTTAACTAACAAACCAGCCATTGACCACCTATGAGCAGCATTAAAGGGATTATTGCTTAATTAATCTTTGTATTGTGCTAATGAGGATATTAAATGAATTCATCCTTGAATTGGATTGCTCATAGAAAATGTGAGTTTCCTAAAGGGCAAATGTAGACAAGTTTCCTAATAACGTTTGCCATCCCACCAAGAAGCCTTTTTGTCACTTTGAAGTTAAAAAGGCTCGTAATTTTATAACTTGATGACATTTCTAGTGTCTACATGTGAGATATTATCAGCGCCTTTCCTGAAGCTCTGTGACTGTTTCTTCAGAAAAGAATCTCATATTACAATTCTTAAATGAATGCTGGCTTTTATTTCCATCAAGACTCCTCGGGGTGCTGCATAAATTAAACTCATTGCACTTATCTTTAACAAGCAGACTTCGGCAGGGATGGGCAACGTACATACCAGTAGTAATACCATCTGACATCAGCAATGATATCCCTCATTCCATGTCCTCTTCTTAATCTGGCTTTGCATTTCTGACAGTTCCCTATGGGGGGAAGTCAAAAAGTATTGTTACTTAAAGGTAGCTGTTTCATAGCAAGGAGGGGAGTGATTAACTTTTCAGTCCAGGAGCAGAGGTCCCTGGGACCATGAAAGGAGAAGAGCAGAGAGCGGGACCCTACCCAGAGAAGCAGTGATGCCTGAGATGAAGGCAGAGACAATGATGTGGAGAGATGGAGCAGCTGGGAACTTTAGGCCCTGAGAGGGAGAGGGGCTGTGTGCTGATGACCTGGGGGCAGGCTTGTAGTGTATACCCTTTGGTTGGTTGATGATGTATGGAGGGGATTGTAACCATGGCAATGAAATGATATATGATAGGATGAATGTAAAATTAATGTTCTCCCATGTAAACTATCACATAATTCACAATAAAACATTAAAATAAATAAATAAAGTGGATTTCATCATGAAAAAAAAAATATTGTTACTAGGGTTCCAGTTCATACATGCATGGGTTTATTTTCAAATAAAATATATTTAAGCACATCTCTGTGATTAGTGAATGGTTGCAGAAAAGTAATACACTTGTCTTAGTCTTACTGTTGTCGCTGTTAATTGCTGTTAAGTTGGTTCCAACCCATGATGACCCTTTATAGGGTTTCCAAGGAGAGCTGGTAAGTTTGAATCACTGACCTTGCAGTTAACAGTCTAGTGCTTTGTTCCATGGAACAACATTGTAATAATTTACTTTGTATTCTTGAGCTGAAAGTAGAGATATCAGAAAGATCTTCACTTCTGTTTAATTAATTGACTATGCAAGGGCATTAAACTATGTGGATCATGACAAACTATGGATAATATTATGAAGAATGGGAATTCCAGAACACTTAATTGTGCTCATGGGAAACCTATACATAGACCAAGAGGTAGTTCTTTAAACAAAACAAAGGGATCTGGTGTGGTTTGGAATCAGGAAACACGTGTTTTATATATTTCCCCACATTTACTCCATCTGTATGCTGAAGAAAAAATCTGAGAAGATAGACTCAATGAAAAAGAATGCATTAACAACATGTGGTATGCAGATTATATAACTTTGCTGAAATTGAAGTGGATTTAAAGCACTTACTGTTTTCCTGGAATACACCTAACAAAAAGAAAACAAAAATCTTTACACTGGACCAGTATACAACATCATGATAAACAAAGAAAAGATTGAAGTTGTCAAAGATTTCATTTTTCTTGGATCCACACTCAACACCCATGAAAAGAGCAACCAAAACATCAAATGACATAGGGGAAACTCCTTAAATTGTTAAAGAGCACAGATGTCACTTTGAGGACTAAGCCATGCTATTTTCATTATCCTCATATGCATGTGATTGACAGTGATCAGACTGAAGAAGAATTGATTCCTCTGAAGGATCACATTGGTGAAGAGTATGGAATGCCTGAAGAATTAACATATTCATAGTGAAGGAAATACAAGCAGAATGCTCCTGAGAATGAAGATGGTGAGACTTGATCTCACTTACTTTGAACACGTCATCAGGAGGGGCTAGTCCCTAGAGAAGGACATCATGCTTGGTAAAGCGGAGAGTCAGGGAAACAAAGGAAGACCATCAGTGAGATGGAGTGACACAGTGGCTACAATAATGGGATGGAACAGAACAATTGTGAGGCCAGTGTAGGACTGGGCAGTGTTTAGCTCTATTGGACATAGGGATGCTATGAGTCTGAAGTGACTTAATGGCCCTTGATAACTACAATAACAACATGTTATGTTATCAAACAATCCCTGGTGGTGCAGCAATTAAGCTGAATCTCAGGAGAAGGTTGTGGCCATCTGCTTCCAGAAGGAGTTATAGTTTTGGAAACCCTTTGGGGCTGGTTTAGTCTGTCCTGTGAGGCGGCTATGAGTTAGCATTGACTTGACACCAGTGGGATTTGGGTTTGGGGTCTGTTATGTTATGAGGAACCCTGGTGATACAAAAGTTAAGCACTCAGCTTCTAAATGAAAAGTTAATGGTTGAGATCCACCAAGTGGATCCATGAGAGAAAGACCTAGCAATTCTCTCCATAAAGATTTGTTGTTGTCCTTGTTGGGGGAATGAGTATCTTTTCTTGAAAATTATTATAATCCTGGTTATTGTATTCAGGTGACCTTTCTTTTTCTGTTTACTACTTCCTCAAGTGAGTAGAAACTTTATGATCTTTCTTTTTCTTATTTCTACTTCCTGAAGTGAGTAGAGCTGTATGACCTTTTCTCCTACTTTTTATTACTTCCTGAAGGGAGTAAGAAGAATGCACGTCTTAGAAATGTGAATTAGCCAACTGGGTAGGGAAAAGACTGTACGGTTGAAGCCCTAGCCAATGGGATGAGACACAGCCTTAAAATTTGCATCAGGAATAAAAA
>NW_006408540.1:20723921-20725395 GCF_000296735.1 Chrysochloris asiatica | reverse complement strand
GCCAGCTCTCAGGCCCTCTTTCCATGAGTCTAGAGTCCCCAGCTGCTCCCTCTCTCCATATCCCCATCTCTGCCTCCACGGGGTTCATTTCTAACATTGTTAAGTGCCATCAAGTTGAGTTGACTCATAGAGACCCTGGGTAAGGTTTCCAAGGAACAGCTGGTGGGTGCAACAAGCTTGTGGTTCACAGTTCAATGCTGATCCTACAGTGCCACACCAGGAGTCCAGCCTGGGAAACCCAGTGGTGAGGTTCTGTTTTGTTGATATGAGTTGGAATCAATTGGATATCTCCCAACAACAAGAAGAATATTAACATTGTTTAATCAAGACTCCATTATGATTAAAAATATATATGTCCATTCAAAATTGTATTTAATTAAAACAGAAGCTCATGTTGGGCAGGTTTTTTAAACAGGGTTGTGGGGGAGCTTGTTCACATTGGTCTGTCATGTGAGGTTCACCTGTGACCATGAGAGGCCATGACCTCAGATCTCAGTTCATAATGGTTTGTACTGGAATGGCATGATTCTGGTAACTAGCTAATTACAAATGTATTTCCTTCTGGGTCTCAGGACTTCTGTGCTATCTTCCTTTCTCTGGTGAAACGGAAAATAGATCAAATCTTTTCAGACATTCAAAAGGAATGCTGGCCAGGTCAGAGTGTGCCCAAGCGGTGTGGATTCGGGGCAGGAGACTTTATAAGTTTCTCCTGTTAAAACTCATATGAAGTCAGTCATGTATTAGAAGTTGATTGAAGTTTGTTTAATAGACAATTGACAAATTGGGATAACATTTCCACTAGGGAGTCAAACATGTTCCATAGATGAGGAAACGTCCAGATTCGAATAATTCATCTTATCAGTATTGCCAAGGGAAAGGCTCAGGGAACCATGCTTGCATAATAAGAATTTACTCTAAAACACAGCGTCTAGTCTGAAACTGATAGTTATTCAGAAGAGCCCAGTGCCTAACGCAAAGCCGTCTTCACTAAGATTCTTACTGTGCTGTTAATGCTTAAGGTCAACGGTGAGTGTAGGAACCCACTTCTTTCAAATCTCACGGTTCAGAAGAAGACCTTAAGACAATGGCTTGAGTGGGTCACACCAACTCTATGAGCCCTAAAAATCTGGATTCCAGGAGAATTAAAACTGTTTCTCCTTCCATAAAAATGAACACTGATTTTCTGCTCTTTAAGAAGCTGTCTGTGCTAACTTCCTTCTCTTATCTGTGCACAGGTAAGGGAGATATTCTCATTTGGGGAAGAACTAGCCATTAACATCTTTTTACTGTCTCCCCACCCACACTCCCAAAGCCATCTGTGGGCAAGTCCTTTGTGTTTCTCTCTCTGTGTGAGAAGAGACAATGCCCCTGTTTATGATTCAGCAGAAGGAGCCCTGGTGGCACAGTGAGTTAAATGCTGGTCAGCTAACCATAAGGTCACTTATTTGAACCAAGCAGCCACTCCATGGGAGAA
>NW_006408540.1:20720007-20722931 GCF_000296735.1 Chrysochloris asiatica | reverse complement strand
TAAGTAGGCTGAAATTATATTTTTATTTGAATGAGTATTTATGAATTGTTGTTAATGCTGTCGAGTCGATTCCAACTCTTAGCAACCCTGTACAGGTTTTCTAAGGAGCAGTAGGTGAGTTTGAACTGCTGACCGACCTTTGATTCAAACCAACCTTGCAGTCTAGTACTTATCCTTCAGTGCCACACCAGGACTCATAAATATTACACCAAAATGTAATTCCTTAGTTATCTCATACCTCAGATTTTATTCTATCCCTTGTGTATTTTTTACTAGATACAAACTCTAATACTTTGCACAATGATATATTAAAATAGAAAATAATATTGTGAACTACTAGTGTCCATTTGCTACATAGGAATGCTCTTCTTTCTCTTATTTCTACCATCATAGTGGTGGTGGTGGTTCCGACTCACAGTGGACCCTACATTGTAGAGAATTTCCGAAGCTGTAAATGTTTACAGGAGCAGAAAGCCTCATTTTTCTGCCATGGAGTGGCTGGTAGATTTGAACAGCTGACCTTGCAATTAGCACCAACATGCTACCAGGGCTCCTTATTATCATAGTAAGTTTACATAATTCTTGGTATTCAGCTGAGAATGTTAAACTTTAAAACATTTATTTTATTTGTTGTTGTCATTGAGAATATATATAAAAGAACCATCACCAATTCACCAGTTTCTACAAGTACAATTCAGTGCCGTTGATTGTGGTTTTCAAATTGTGTAACCATTTTCACTTGCCTTTTCTGACTTGCTCTTCCCTCATTAACATACACTCCCCCTAAGTTTTCTATCGAATTTTCACATGGCTGTTGCTAATTTGATCCCACATAGATAGTTCTTAAAAGAACATAATGCTCAAGACAGACTTTCTTTACTAATTAAACTAAACTGCTATTTGGTTTAAAAAAAAAAAAAAAAAAAGACTTCAGGAATATTTCTTTGGTTTAAACTTTAACGATTATCTCTTAAAAGTATAAAGGCTATAGTTTCAGAGATTCATCCACTTTCTATGGTTTCCAGAAATTCTGGGGTTCCATGTGAATTTGAAATTCTGTTCTGCATCCCTGCTCCTTCTAGTCAGGATTATTCTATAGACTTTTTGATCAAAATATTCAGTGAATGTAGCCTTGCACCATTCAGTTCTGGTCAAATGGCAAGGGAGGTACTTGTTCATAGAAGCAATCAGCCACACATTCCACTTCCTCCTCCAATTCCTGACTATTCTTTCTCCCTTGCTTTAGGTGAAAAGAGACCAATTGTACCTTGTGTGGTCACTTTTAAGCTTTTAAAATACTGTGCAATCAACTAGGAGGTAGAACAGAAGCACTAAAACAATATTAAGCCAATTAACTAGGATGTCTCATGATACTATGTCCCTAAACCTCCAAACCAATAAAACAATCACATGATGTATTTGGTTGTACATAAGCATTTGCAACAACTTTTTGTGGTTGTTTTGGTAAATATATTTATCACACAACAGAGAATGTTGAACTTTTACCTGAGCCCAACGTTATGCATTCAGGAAACATCTTATTGCAAAGAACCATTGTTTCCCATTGGATTAGACTAAAAGATGTCCTCTTTCTCTTCCCCATTCATTTACCTATAAGAAGGCCAGACACAAACTTTCTGATTTCTCATCTTTGTTTTAGAAACGACTAACTGAAGTGTTTATCCCAACTGACCAACTTGAACAAAATATCTGCTAACGACGTGACCAAATTCTAGTCAGGCTAGTCCCCTTCCAACAAGCCCCTGGAACTTGACCCACTCTTGAGCTTAGGGAATTTGGAAAAACCACTTCTTAAGGGACATGATCTCTGAGAAAGTTATTTCTGTCATCAACCGTCCAATCACAGTACCTATGCCTCCCACTTCCCCACACCTGGTTCTAGTTAACCTTGGTTTCTCCTCCCTATAGAAGAAAACCATCTTCTGCCTGACTTTGAGATGCTTTCAGATCTTACTGTCCCAGCATTTGCCCTATTATAATGTTGTTGTTGTTGTTAGGTGCCGTGGAGTCGGTTCCGACTCATAGCGACCCTGTACAGGGTTTCCAAGGCTATAAATCTTTACGGGAGCAGAAAGCCTCATTTTTCTCCTGTGGAACAGCTGCGAACCTCGAGGTCAGCAGTTTGAAACTACCAGCCGTTGCATGGGAGAAAGATGAGGCTTTCTGCTCCTGTTAAGATTTACAGCCTCAGAAACCCTGTGCACGGTTGTTATGAGTCAGAACTGACTCCACGGTACTTAACAAAAACTAAGCTCAGGATTCTCTCCTATGATACAAGGCCTTGTGTGCGCAGGTGCGAACGAACCTTCTTCACACCAGGCTATAATGCTGGCTCTCTGACTTCTGTAATGCGGGGCTAGTAAACCATCTTCCTCTGTCAACACAGGACTCTGGGGTTTGCTTCATCTATGAGACTGTGGCTAATTAACATGTTAGTTTGCTAATAGCGCAAGATCTCAGCCTTTCACAGTTATTGTTACTGTGTGTGAGAGCATGGTAATGAAGTAATCACCAATTCATATTTTATTGAATTTTTAAATATGAATGCATATTGGATTTTGTCAAATGACTTTTGGGCTTCTATGGAGGTGATCGTATCATTTTCTGTTCATCTATATTCATTTAACAATTATACTTAATCACTAGTAAGTTCCTGGAATTGTGCCCTTGAGAAACCTGTGCTGAGACCAAGAGACAGCTGTCTGAACAGAACAAGGGGATACTTAGTGGTTTCAGACAAGGAAAGATGTGTGCCAGGGTTGTATTCTTTCACCATATTTATTCAATCTATATGCTGATCAAAAATCTGAGAAGTTAGATTATATGAAGAAGAACATGACATCATAATCAAAGGAAGGCTCATTAACAACCTGCAATATGCAGATGACGCAACCTTGCTTGCT
>NW_006408540.1:20714196-20716302 GCF_000296735.1 Chrysochloris asiatica | reverse complement strand
CAAGCCACAGTATTTTCAGTCACTGCAAAAGCTGGACAATTTCTCCTTATTGATTAGTTTTTCCTGTTCTAGAACCTCATGTAAATGCATTCATACAGAATGTACTGTTTTGTTTAAGGCTTCTTGCACTTAGGTAATGTTTTTAGACTCATCTGCAATGTTGCAGATGAGTTTTTCCCTTTTTATTATTGAGTACCTATATATTCTGGAGTCCTGGTGTGGCTCTGTGGGCTAATGCGTCAGACTGCAAAGTCATGTAAACTCCAAGATCGGTGGTTCAAGCTCATTAGCTACTCCTTGGAAACCATATACAGGGTCGTTATGGGTTGGAATCAACTCGATAACACTTAACAACACATACATACTCCTGATGTGACTCTGTAAGATCAGCACTGGACTGAGAACCATAAGGTTAGCAGCTCAAACCCACCAATTGCTCTCGGAATCCTTATACAGGGTCACTAGGAGTTGGAACTGACGCGACAGCACCTAACAACAACAATATATCACAATTTGGTTCTCCTTTTCCTGTTGAACACCTGGGGATGTTTCTGGTTTGGAGTTATGATGTGTGAAGCTGCTATGGACGTTCTTGTTCAAGTCTTCTTATGAAAAATGGTTCATTTATCTGGGATAAATGCCTTAATGGAATTTCTGCATCATAAACTATGTAATTTTTATTTTTATCTTTTATTGTTCCTCTCTTTTGCTTTAATTTATTGATTGCTTGCTTCCTGCATTTTTGAGTTGACCGAATTGTTTTTATTCATATTAATATTAATTGTATAAAATTTGTATTAACAATATCACTAATTTTAGTAATTCTGAAATTTGGGTTGATATTTCTGTTTTCATTCCCAAATTAACACATTTTAGGATTTCTTAGTAAAAGAGTCTTTATTGTTTATTTTTGTTATGTGTATCTATTTTCAGTTGGAGAATGTTCTTTGTGTTATTTCTTTTTTTGAAATGTGTTGAGATATGATCATAGTTTTAAAATAAGATCAATTTTCTTGAATGTTCCATGTACACTAATAAAGAAGGTGTATGTTCTATTATCAAGATTCAGAATTATGTGTACACTCACATACACAGATTCAGAAGCCCCTTTATGGAGTATGTTGTTTGTGACCTCTGTACCCTTACTGATTTTTGTATCCATTTGATCTGTCTTGGATGAGAAAGGCGTATTAGTATTTCCTACTATCAGTGTCTGTTTGACTAGTTTCCTTGTGTATTTGCTTTCTGGTAGTCGTTGCTATGTTATTATAAATAATTTATCATTTTCAATCTTCATTGTAAACTATAGCTTTTAGTGTTAAAACATATTATTCCTTCTCTTTGAACAGTTTTCTTAAAATCTGAATTCTATCTTATTGTGTATCACAAATTGCTTTGTTTTTACTTACATTTACCTGGCGTGCTTATATGGCCTTTGATTTTTAACTTACTTGAATTTGTTTGTTTCCAGTGATGTTCTTGAATGCAACACAATTTGTATTTTGTTGTGTTAGCTGATCTGAGGATGATTTCATTTTTATGGGTGAGCTAGGCCCATTTGCTTTCACTTTCACTGATATTAATTACTGTTATATTTTGCCTCTTAGTCTTTTCCTTTTGCATTTAGGAAGATTTGTGTTTTTGTCCAAAATTTGCTTTTATGTAATCACATTGCCTTAATGTTCTTTGTCCTTCTTTTTTGGACACTGTTTCTAAGTCCCTTGCATTAAGTTATCTTGACGGTAGCAAGTAACCTCTTCTTTTCCTCCCCTCCCTGTTCTCTACCATCTATTCTTTTACTCACAGTTAATATTATAAAGGAGTCTTGGTGTGGTGCTGTAAGATAAGCACTGGACTGCTAACCACAAAGTTGGCTCCTCAAACCCATCAGCCACTCCTCAGAAATGCTGTACCGGGCCGATTGCTATGATTCTGAATCAATTCCATGGCACTTCAACACAAAACCATCAGTTAGTTTCTCACTTTCCATATGCTCTTACCCATCTACATGAGAGGGCTTCAACAGTTTATAGAAATATAGACGGAAAGGATAATGGATTTTTCCCCACAAACTGTTTGAAGCCCCCTTGTGTATGTGTATATGTA
>NW_006408540.1:20696129-20713651 GCF_000296735.1 Chrysochloris asiatica | reverse complement strand
TGCCAGCAAGGTGGTTTTGACTCAGCAACACTATACAGGGTTTCCAAGGAGTTTGAACTGCTGACCTTGAGGTTAGCAGTCCATTGTTTACCCTAAAGCACTGCACCTGGTAGGGTGTCTTTAAAAAGTTCTATCAAAACAGTGATTTCTGAAGGGATCTGCTGGGTCAGTTAAATTCAAGACAGAGTTCAGATTAAAATGAGCATATGTTAAAATTTGTTTTGTTGTTGTTACATGCCATCAAGTAGGTTCTAACTCATAGTGACCCTGTTTAGGATTTCCAAGGACCAGCTGGTGGGTTTGAACCACCAATCTTTGGGTTTCCAGTCCAGTGCCTTGCCAGGAGTCCACACCATGTCAAAACATCAGTTTTGTCATCCTCAAGGGACTCAAATTGCATTCCATTGACATGTCCTTTGAGTTTTGGGAACAAGAGAAGTTATGGTGCCTGTTTTATGGAATTTCCAAGGGGTCATCCTGATAGATCTTCTTAAAGGACACAGGACAATCCCAGGATTTACTAGGAAGAAGTTTTCAGATAATGGAAAACTGCAGTGGGAAGAAAAAGGCCAGGAAAGTTATGCCAAGGAATTTCTTTTGTTTTGTTTAAGTCACAAAAATGCATCTTCTAATTCTTCAAGGGTAGCAGAGACTGTCCTATCAGAATTTCATTGGGAAACCTTATCGCATCCACCTTACAGCCCTGATTTTGCCTGCCCCTTCAGACGTCTTCTTGTTCCCCAAACTCGAAGAACATTTCAAAGGAATATGATCTGAATCCTTCAAGGATGCCCAAACTGCCCTTTTAACATGATGTAAATTGAAGAGTTAGAATTCATTGAAGAATGATTTGTTTTTGTTGTTAAGTGCCATCAAGTCCCCTCTGGCTCATAGTGCTCCTGTATAGAGTTTCTGAGACAGTAAATCTTTGCTGGAGCAGAAAGTCTCATCTTTTTCCTGTGGAGTAGCAGGTGGGCTCGAATTGCTGACTTTGTGGTTCACAGTCCAGTGCTTATCTTTGTTGTTGTTGTTAAGTACTGTCAAGTCGGTTCCAACCCATAGCAACATTGTATAGGGTTTCTGAGGAGCGGCTGGTGAGCTTGAATTGCCAACCTTTCAGTTCAAAGTAAATTTGCAGTCCAGCGCATTAACCTGCAGTGCCACACCACGTCTCCAGTATTTATCTGCCTACCTTCAGAAGTGTATAAACACCTACACGGAAGCTATGTCAAGAATCAGTAGTAGCTGTCTCCCTCTAAGACTGAAACTCAAAGGGAACACATGAGCAGGCATGGAAGCTTGCTGATGACCACATTGGTCCACTGGTGAGTGGAAGAGGAGGAAAAACAGCAATGAAGAAATAGGCGGAATTCAACCATGTTCTATAGACTCCGTTAACTTGGAGATAAGAGAGAGAAGAGGAAGGGCTGGTTAGTCCAAAGTGTGGTGAGACCTGAGGACACTTGAGCCCATGGACAAGGACATAGCCACAGAGGACTACAGCTGAGAGTGAATCATCCAGCTGATATGAAGTGAGGGGAGAGGAACAAGAACACCCAAACTTGAAGATCGTACCCATTTAACCTAGCCTCGATAGCCTGATAATCAGAACTTGACTAGAGGAAGAAAAAAAAAAAAAAAAAAGAACAAAACAAATTTTGATAAAGGAAATGAGGGTAAATTGCTACAATTTGATGAACTTGACCTATACTCATGGAGGTAGTCAGTAACTCTAAATACAAATAGAAAGGGAAAGAGTTTTCACATCAAGTATCAATGCTATCCCCTCTGTACACAGGGTAGATAGGGATGGGCAAGTTAGACATTGGCTGCCTAAAATGAGGGGGCAATAAAAGCACAAAGTGACTGGCTTACAAGGTTTCAAGAGGCAGTTTAGTTTAAGAGTGTGTGTGGGAAGATAGAGTCCATACTGAATAGTTGTCTAGATGGGTCTGCTGGAAAGAGATGGGGATAAGATTCTAATGATTCAATAGTGAGGAATTGTTATCACGACTAATTGCGACTGTCACAATTGTAAAGGTAGAAGTTTTCTAACAAAAACGCAGGAGTAGTTAATCTTACAGCCCAGAAACAGAGGACCCTAGGACCATCAAGGGACAAGAGCAAAAGCAGAATGCAGGACCTTATCCAGAGAAGCAGCAACACCACAGATGGAAGCAGAGATGAGGGCATGGAGAGAGGGAGCAGCTGAGGACTCTAGACTCATGGAAAGAGAGGGACTGAGTGCTGGCAGCCAGGAGGCAGGCTTGCAGAATGTGCCCTTTGGTGGTGTAAATTATTATATATGCCTGAGTGTGTTTTAAAAAAAAAAGAGCTAAAGTGAATAGAGAGAAATACTGTTAACTGATGGTACATAGAGGGGAATGAAACAAGGTATATGATTTGTTGAATGTAAACTGATGATCTGCTCTGTAAACTTTCACTCAATTAAAAAAATAATACAAGTATATACTGAAAAAAAAAAAAAAGAAGAATCAGTAGCTTCACATTTTGATATTTTCGTTTAATAAAAGTTTGTATGATTTTTAGCTTACCCTTGTATATGTGTCTGTGTATATATGTATACATACATGTGTTCATGACAGGCAATTTTTTTTCTATTATACAATTGTTAGATTTCATATGTTCTATAAGAAAGTGCCCTGGTAGTGTAGTGGTTACAAATCAGGCAGCTAATCTCACAGTTAGCAGTTCGAAACTACCAGCTGTTCCATGGGAGAAAGATGAGGCTTTCTGCTCCCATAAAGATTTACAGCCTTGGAAACTCTGTAGAGGGTCGCTATGAGTTGGAACCGACTCCATAGCACATAACAACAACATCAACAATAAGAAAGTGCATAAGCATTGAACAGAATTTTGAAAGTCATTAGAAAGCAAACTCCCTTATCACTATATCCCAGGTAAAGAAACAGCCGGGAAGGATCTAGGAAGTCCTTCTGCCTGACTGACTGACCACACTCTCCTTTCTTCTCCACTGTCCACAGGAGTACCCCCATTCTTGATTTTTATAATTATTTCTTTATGTTTGTACCTCTTAAATATGAATCTTTACGTAATATCACTTGTTTGCCTTTTTACAAACTTCATATGAATGGAGTTGTCTTAGTTATCTAATGCGGCTAAATATAATAGACCACGAATGGGTGACTGTAACAAACAAAATCATTTTCTCCCATTTAGAAGGCTGCAAGTCTGAGGGAAGAGCACGGACTCTATAGGGGATGGATTTTGCTGTCGTCTCTGGAGGAAGGTGCTAGCTAGTCTCTTCAGCTTTTGCTACCTGGCTCTGTAGGATAAGCACTGGGCTGCGAATCACAAGGTCAGTCCTTGGTTTTGAACCCACCAGCTGCTTTGTGGGAGAAAGATGAAACTTCCGCTCCTACATGGATTTGTTGTTATTGTTGTTGTGAAGTGCCCGTCGAGTCGGTTCTGACCCCTAGCGATCCTGTATAGATTTTCTAAGGAGCAGTTGGTGAGCTTGAACCACTGACCTTGCAGTTCAAACAAGTCTGCAGTCTGACACATTAACCCACAACACCATACCAGAGCAGGCTTAGTAATCCAATATAGGGTTGCTATGAGTCCTGGTGTGGTGCTGTGGATAAATGTGCTGGACTGTGAGGTCGGTTTGGAACCACAAGGTTGGTGGTTCAAGCTCACTAACTGCTCCTCAGAAAATCTATACAGGGTCGCTATGCTACGAATCAGAACCAACTGGATGGCACTTAACAACAACAATGATTAGAAACAGACTATAGGGCACTCAATATCTCTGTGTCTAGTTTGTGTTTAGTCTCTTTTATGTCACAAAAGAGACCGAATCCACATAAATCTGACAGCAATCCTGCCTTATTAACGTAACAAAGCGAAACCATTCCCAAATGAGATTATAGCCCCAGGCATCAAGGGTGGGATTTACAATATATATTCCATTCCTGGGAAGCCCTTTACTGGGTGGCTATGAGTCAGACCCAATTTAGTGAGCATTAACATCTACAACATGGAGTCCTGGTGTGGCGCTGTGGGCTAATGTGTCAGACTGCAAAGTCGTTTGAACTGCAAGGTGTGTGGTTCAAACTCACCAGCTGCTCCTTGGAAACCCTATACAGGGTACCTATGGGTCAGAATCGACTCAAGAGCACTTAACATCAACAACATCTTCAAGGGACATAATTCAATTAATAATATCCCATTCTTTGACTCCCCAAAATATAAATCCATGCTGCATGTAAAATACATTCACCCCATCATAGCATTCCAAAAGTCTAGAACTAGCTCCAAGTCCAAAATCTTATCTTCTGAATCATCTAAATCAAACATGGGTAAAACTTCAGGTGTAGTCCATCCTGGGGCAAAATTTCTCTTCATTGATTAATCTATGAAATCTAGAATACAAGTTATCTATTTCCAAAGTACAATGCTAGAAGAGGCACAAGGTCTATGTTTCCATTACAAATGGGAGAAATTAGAAGGAAATAAAGAAGTCCTGATGTGGCGCTGTAGGATAAGCACTGAACTGCTAACCACAAGGTCAGTGGTTCAAACCCACCATCTGCTCCTCAGAAACCCTATTAGGGTTGCTATGAGTCAGAACCAACTTGATGGCACTTAACAATAACAATGAAAAGACTGAAGTTGTCAAGGACTTCATTCTTCTTGGATCAACTATCAACACTCACAGAAGCAGCAGTCAAGAGATCAGACGATGTATTGCATTAGGCAAATCTACCGCACAGGAACTTTTTAAAGTGTTGAAGAGCAAAGATGTCAGCTTAAGGACTAAGATGTGCCTAACTCAAACCATGGTATTTTCAATAACCTCACATGCATGCAAAAGCTGAACAGTGAATAAGGAAGACCATAGAAGAATCGATGCCTTTGAGTTATGGTGCTGGAGGAGAATACTAAAAGTGCCATGGGCTGCCAAAAGAAGCAATCGATCCTTTTTGGAAGAAGTGCAGCCAGAGTGCTCCTTAGAGACCAAGATGGCCAAACTTTGTCTCTCATACTTTGGACATATTGTTAGGAGGGAATAGTCGCTGGAGAAGGATATCATGTTTGGCAAGATGTGGGGGTCAGAGAAAAAGAGGAAGACCCCCAATGAGATGGATTGGCCAGGTGGCAGCATCGATGGACTCAAGTGTGGCAACATTAGTGAGGTTGGCCCAGGATCGGACATTGTTTCGTTCTGCTGTGCATAAGGTCACTATGAGTCGGTTCCGACTCGATGGCACCTAACAACAACAACAATAACAAAGAATAACAGGCACAAAGCAAGTCTAAAATGAAGCAGAACAATTTACATTAGCATATTTAAAAGACTGTTTTGTTATGTTGTTGTTTAGCACTCTAGATTCTGGGTGCTCAGCTTTGTTTTCCAGGACCACTGGGATGATAGCGCTGCTTCTTCTGGTTTGGGTGGTCCCATTCACCTAGTCTGTCTGAGTGGCAATCCCAATATCTTGACCCTGGAAAGGTGAGCATGATAGACTCACCCCTTTGGTTTGGGGAGTGACCCCTTTACCCTGGTACACCTTAACATCATCCCCATACTGTTAAATATGGATTGCACCTTTGTTGTTGTTGTTGTTGTTATGTGCTGTGGAGTCGGTTCTGACTCATAGTGACCCTGTACAGGGGTTCCAAGGCTGTAAATGTTTACAGGAGCAGAAAGCTTCATCTTTCTCCCGTGGAACAGCTGGTAGTTTCGAACTGCTGACCCTGAGGTTAGTAGCCCAATTTGTAACCACTACGCTATAAAGAAAACAAATATCTGCACAACTGGACAAAGAAATAACATCATGATAAATGGAGAAGTTGCCATGGATTTCATTGACTTGGCTCCAAAATCAATGTCCATGGGAGCATCAGTCAAGAAATGAAACGACGCATTGCTTTGGACAAAACTTCTGCAAAAGACTCTTTAAAGTGTTAAGGAGCAAAAATGTCATTTTGAGGAGTAAGGTGAGACTGATCCAAGTCATGGTTTTGTCAGTTGCCTCAGATGCATGTGAAAGTTGGACGATGAATAAGGAAAAACATGGAAGAATTGAGGCATCTGAATTACAGTGTTGGTGAAGAATAATGAAAGTACCATGGACTGCCAGGAAAACATGCAAATCTGTCTTGGAAGACATATGGCCAGAGTGCTCCTTAGAAAACAGGATGGTGAGATTTTGTCTAATGTATTTTGGGCATGTTATCAGGAGGGACCAGTCCTTTGAGAAGCGGAGTAGAGTATAAATGAGGAAGATCGTCCATGAGAGGAATCAACACAGTGTTGGCACCAATGGGTTCAAACATAGAAACGATTGTGAGAATGGTACAGCACTATGAAATGTTTTTAGTGTTGTGTACAGTGGGTTACTGTGAGTATGAATCAACTCAGTGGCATCTAATAAGGATAAAAATAGGTTAAGTATATGATTAACTTTTTGAGGAACTGCCAAATGGTTTCCCATAGCAGCTGCACCATTTTGCATTCCCACCAGCGATGCACGAGTGTTCCAATTCCTCAGCTCTGTTGCCAACATTTGTTATTTTCCATCTTTGGGATGAAGCCCATTCTAGTGGGTGTGAAATGGGATCTTATGATGGTTTTGATTTACATTTTTTAATGACTAATGATGTCAAGCAGCTTGTCATGTGCTTGTTGCTGATGTTAAGTGCCGCCGAGTCAGTTCCAACCCATAGCAACCCTGTGTAAGCTTTTCCAATGAGCTTGAACCACTGACCTTGCAGTTCAAACCAACTTTGCAATCCAGCCCATGAACCCACAGCGCCACACCAGGACTCCATCATGTGCTTATTGACCATTATATCTTCTCTGGAGACACGTCTTTTCCTGTTCTTGGCCCACTTTTTATTTGGGTTGTTTGTCTTCATGCTGTTATGTCTCCATAGTTTGATGATTAAGATTTATATACATACTCATTAGAGCATGCAGCTATTAACATACTGGCTCCCATATGTCCATTCTTTACTATTAGTTCTATAGATAAATGTGTGTTTGTGCTCACCACCCGCCCTTTTGCCACTGTCCACATATCATTTTGTTTGGTTGAACTATGTTCTCTAGTAGAGTCCTCAGCAAAGGCCATGGGTACATTATTCCTTGCATTCTCACATGCTCAGAGCAATTTATCAGCAGGTGTTACACTTGCAGGTCATTTTGGCTAAATACATAATCCTCGGTCCACCTTTTCTTTCCTTGGGTGTTTTAAGTTTGATCCCCCTTCAGCAGTTCAAACTCATCAGCTGCTCCTTGGAAACACTTATAGGATTCCTGTGAGTCAGAATCTACTCAATGGCACTTTAACAACCACAGCAGCTATCCTCTTGTGAAGACATTGCCGTTCAGAAGTCACAGCAATCTTATGTTCTTTTCCTTAAAAATGACTTGGTCAGGCCAGGCTTACTGGTCATATGGAAACTGACAGAATTGTACATCTTCTAAGACATATTCGTTTGTTCTTCTGGCAGTCTATGGTACGTTCAATATTCTTTCTCTGACATCGTAGCCCCAATGCATCAATTCTTCTACAGTGGGCTTCTTTACTCATTGTCCAGCTTTCACAAGTGTAGGAGGTGATTGAAAATACCTAAATTGGCTCGGGTTCACCTTATTTCTCAAAGTGACATTTTTGCTCTTTAACATTTTAAACAGTGGCCCTTAGTCACCCTTGCAGGTCTAGAATTGAACTTACCCCTGCAGCTCAATTTTCAGCTAAGCAGTTGTTGTTGTTTTACTGCCATCGAGCCGGTTCTGAGCCCTAGCGACCCTGTATAGGATTTCCGAGAAGTGGCTGATGAGTTTGAACCACCGACTTTGTGGTTTAAGCCAACTTTGCAGTCCAGTGCATTAACCCACAGTGCCACATGAGTACCCCAGCTAAGCATATATATTATAAGGTATATAAGAGACAGCAACACAAGAGAGGTACGCACCAAAAGGGCAGCATTTACTTAAGGACAAAATTCAGGAGTGTGGGGGGAAAGAAGGAGGAATGAAACAAGAAACACAGAGAGAAGGGAGAAAGTTACATGAAGGAGATTGCAGTCATTGAAATGAAACAAAGTATATGATTTTCTGAATATAAAACTGATGATCTGCTCTGTAAACCTTAACTCAATTCACAATAAAAGTTTATTCATGAAAAATGACTTTTTTTTTTTTTACAGTCTCTGGTTGGCATATATTTTGAAACTAACACTGCTTTGTCAGGCCAGAGGGACTGGAATTAAATCCTAGTTGCCGTTTGGTGGTCTCAGTTAATTTTTGCAACATCTTTATGCTTAACAATAAAATGGTAACAGATATATCACACAAAGTAATTGTAAAGGTTGGAATAGATAATGTCTGCAAAGAATCCCAAACTTTCTAGACAAGTCAGATAGAGCAACAGGCTTCTTTTGACTAGGACTTCTCTTTCTATAAAGAGGGAAATGTTAAGGATGAAGTTTTAGGAGTCATAGACAAATGACAATCAACAATAACAACTACTATTCAGTACTATTATGAAATGCTTTTGTGACTAGAAGCAATTTCAGAAAACACGTATTGTAATGTTGAAGAAAAAGGAGAAATCTTTTCTAAATTAGAATTGAATAGTGGAGTACATGAAGTCCTGGTGTGGTGTTGTAGGATAAGCACTGGAATACCAGGTCAATTTAAACCACAAGGTCGGCTGTTCAAATTCACCAGCCACTCTTTGGAAACCCTATGCAGGGTCGCTATAAATCGGAACTGACTCGACCACACGTAACAACACAACATTATGAATTGGTTTATATCCCTCCCCCTCCAAATATTTGTTGATATACTAATCTCTATTCTTTTCGATGTAATTTGCTGGGAAATAGGATTTTCTTTGGTTGAGAAGGTCATATCAGTGTAAGGTGTACCCTAAACCTAATCACTTCTAAATCAGACGGAGAAAGAAGTGTTGGTGGCACAACAGTTAAGCATTGCACTGTTAACCTACCCAGACCGTAGAAGAATTGGTGAATTTGAATTATGGCATTGGAGAAGAATATTGAAGGTACCATGGACCACCAGAAGAACAAACTAATCTGTGTTGAAAGAAACACAATCAGAATGTTCCTTAGAAGCCAGGATGGCCAGAATTCATCTCTCATACTTCAGACATATTATCAGAAGGGGCTAGTCCCTGGAGAAGGGCATCATGCTTGATAAAGTGGTTGTTGTTGTTAAGTGCCGCTGAGTCGGTTCCGACCCCTAGTGGCCCTATATAGGGTTCCCAAGGTGAGCTTGAACCACTGACCTTGCAGTTCAAACGGCTTTGCAGTCTGGCACATTAATCCACAGGGCCACACCAGAACTCCTGATAAAGTGAAAAAGAGGAAGACCCCAATAAGATTGATTGAGGATGGTGCAGAGCTGGGTGGTGTTTTGTTCTGTTGTACATAGGGTCGCTATGTCAGAACTGACTTGATGACCCTTAGCAACAACAATACAGTGGCTCTGAAGGCAGAAGACCTGGAAATCTGCTCTCATTTATAACTTAGAAAGCCCAGTGGGGCTGCTCGACTTTGTCAGCTGGGATGGCTATGAGTTGAAAAGCACTTAACAACAATAACACAAGCAAACACATACTGGGGAGACAGACGTCATGTGAGGATCCCTGAGAACTAGGGAATGCTGACACGAAAAAAGCCAACATGACTGAAACCCTGATTTGAACATGCAGCCTCCAGAATTCTCACAAAAATAAATGTCTGCTCTTTAAAGCCATCTGCTTGTGATATTCCTGTTATAGTTAGCAGCCTGCTTGAACTGCCAACCTTGCAGTTCAAACCGAGTTTGCAGTCCAGTGCATTAACCCACAGCGCCACATCAGGACCCCAGCAAACTAAGATAGTCCCTGCTTTTCTACTAAGATTTTTATTTATTTATTTTTGTATTACTGCTTTAAATTTTTGTCTTTCTCTACACTGTGAGAAGTGTACATCTCAATTAGTCCAGCCCCTGTGCTTTGTAAATAGTGTTGCTCCAATGCCAATATTTAACTGACATTATCAGTGTCTGGATAGACCCATTAGCTAATGAAGATGCCTGTTAGCCCGACATCTACAGGAAATTCATTTGCAGGATTGTATCTCTCTCCTATTATTTCTTACTCCTTATCTAAATGTGGAATCAACAGACTGCCCTGAGGGATGTGCCCTACGGATGCATTTCTGTGACTCAGAGCAAGAATGATTTCCAGATGAGTTCTTGAGAAGATGGGAAAGAAACAAACTGAGAGCGGTCCTTGACAACCAGCATCGTTTTAAGCTTCTGCAGGAAATCTCTAGTAAGAGTTTCTGGCCTTTTGTTGTAGTCTAAAGGTGGGAAAGAGGGAGAGAAAGTGTCTAATGCCTGATGAGTGTTAGTAGCCCTTTGTGCTTTCCTTGTTTCTCTCAGATGGCCTTTTAGAAGTTTCACTGGGGGCTAGTGTTTGGCATAGCACTAGCAGCGTTCATTGTGCCCATAGTGCCACAATTACCTTTTTAGTATATTCATTCCCGTGCTCATGTCGAAATAAAGGAGCCCATAGACCAGGCCCTGGCCACATGAGCAGCTGTGGCGGGGAGCCTGTTTGGATGGAAGGAACCCTTGCATTCCGCTTTCTTTTCTTGTCTTAAGAGCAACACGGGATATATTGGGTTGAATTGTGTTCCTCCCAAAGTTCAAGTCCTAACCCTATGAATGTGGCTGTATTTGGACACAGGCTTTTTGCAGATGTAGTCAGGTTAAGATGTGGTCATTGCTGGGTTAGGCTGGTGGCTGTATGCCGTGGAGTCGGTTCCAACTCATAGCGACCCTGTACAGGGTTTCCGAGGCTGTAAATCTTTACTGGAGCAGAATGCCTCATCTTTCTCCCATGGAAGAGCTGGTAGTTTCAAACTGCTGACCTTGTGGTTCGCAGCCTGATTCATAACCACTATGCTACCAGAGCTCCAGTGGACTCTAATTTCATTGATGGGTGTCCTTAAAAGGACAGGGAGACTTGGACACACACATATCAGGGAAGAAGTTCATGTGAAGACATGTTATATGAAGATGAATGCTAGGCTTGTCAGAAACCTCTGGAAGCTGCACGAGGCATGGGAGGATTTCCCCTTAGCGCCTTCAGCAGGAGCATGGCCCTGCTGGCACCTGGATTTTGAACTTCTATCTCTAGAACTGTGAGAGAATAAATTAATGTTGTTTGAAGTCACCCAGTTAGTGGTAATTCACTATGACAACCACAAGGAACCACAGGAAATGCACCAGGCTTTCTGCTCCTTCAAACACCCATTGTCCTGTGGCTTATACGCGTATTGAAAGGTAAATCTGTACTCTGTGTGTTTCATTTGTTTGTCAAATGGAGCTTCTGACATTAAGAATCACAGCAAAGGATCCCTCAGCTGTGAGTTGAATCTGCCACTGTGGGATCTCTCACTCGCCACAGGTTAGACTCCTTGTTCCTTCACTTCTGGGAAGGCAGGCAACTGTGTTCTGTCATGTCCCTTCTGTCTGTCTTTGGTCTAATACTTTATGGAAGTTTCCACCACCAATCCTCATAGTAGGGATTGTCTGGTATTTATTTGTTACTACTGAACACAATCAATGCAAACAAAACGGAAAGTTTGGCCAGGGTAGGAGCAGGGCTGCAGATAGGGGACAACTAGTCTCTGTCAATTTACCAAGATCAACCCTTCTCTCCAATTCCCCCTGCCTCCCAGCAGTACCTGCCCTTGGTTTTTTATTGTTTTTGTAAGTCCCTCTGGGTAATGGTAGAGCTGAGACATGTAAGTACTGTTCTCCTTTAAAAATCATCAGTATGAGATCAAACCGTCAACCATGACTTTAAAACAAACCTAAGAATGTAAGGGGACGGGAGCACTAGATTTGAAAATACTGTGAAAATACAGTGTGTTTGGCTTCCGTCTTTTTAAAGAAAGCTGAGAGAAGAAAATGGAGTGGGCAGGTATTTTTTTGTTGTTGTTAGGAGTGGGCAAACTTGAAGGAGCCCTGGAAGGAACTGGTAGGGACACAGTGGTGAAGGCTCAGATGCTAACTAAAACGTCAACAGTTCAAACCCACTGGCTGCTTCATGGGAGAGAGGTGAGACAATCTACTTCTGTGAAGATTTGCAGCCTCAGGTGTTCTTTTCTGTCCTGTGGGTCGCTGTGGGCTGGAATGGACTTGACAACAGTGGGCTTGGCTTTTTGGGGTGGGGGAACTGGGAAGAGAAAAAAAAAAACTACAGCTGTTGGGTAGCAGGTGAGGGGAATCAAAATAACAAAGATTTAAACATGAGACTGGCGTGAGAGGGTACACTGAGTGAAAGGCGAAATAAGCAGGGAGAACAAGGACCCGGGAAGGTAGCTCCAGCTACCAATTTCATTCAGCATGGCGATCGTAATTCCGTGTTAGGGTACAAAATAAGCTACATTTAGAATTTTTAGTACACTGTATTTTTAGAGCAGTTGTAGATTTACAGAAAAATCGCACAGAAAGTATAGAGTTTCCATATGCCCTTCTTCCCACTGCACACAATTTCTCCTATTACTGACTGACATCTTACATTCATGTGATATACCTGTTACAATTGATGGACCATTATTGATGGCGTTCATACTAACTGAAGCTCATAGTTTACATTAGGGTTCAATCTTTGCACTGTGAAGTTTTGACAAATGCAGTGTCATGTGTCTACTACTAGTTTTTTGCAGAATTGTTTCACTGCTGTTAAAATGCCCTGTTTTCCATCTGCTCATCCCTCCATGCATTTCCCCACCCCAGCCCTTGGCAACCATTTATCTGTTACTGTCTCTATAGTTTGGAGTCCTGGTGTGGCACTGAGAGTTAAGTGCTGGACAGCAAGGTTGGCTTGAACCATAAGGTCGGTGGTACAAACTCACCAGCTGATTCTCAAAACTCCTATACAGAGTCACTATGAATTGGAACCAATTTGATTGTATTAAACACAACAAATAGCTTTGCCTTTTCCAGAAGTAAAATAATAATTTTTTAAATGGTATTTTATTGTGTTTTCGGTGATGGTTTACACAGCAGTTTAGTTTCCCATTCAATAATTTCTACAAAAATTGTTCATTGAACATTCTCATTGTTTCTATCTGGTTTTTCTATTTCTATTAATCTAGTTTCCCTGTCCCCTTACATTCTGAGCTTTGTTTTAAAATAGCTGTTGATCGTTTGTCCTCACATAGATGGTTTTTAAGAGAACAATACTTATATGTGGTAATCTTTATTTTTCAGGCCAGGCTTCAGGGGCTTAATTTGGTTGACGGTTTGAAGATTATTACCTCATGACAATAGAGGTGACGAGTCCTACAGTCTCGGTTGGTCCAGTAAATCTGAGGTTTTTGTTCAAGAGTTTGATAGTTGTACACCATTTAGTTCTTCTGGTCTCAGGGCAGATGAGGAAGTCTTTTGTGTAGACTGAAGAATACTTTCTTCTGTGAGCCTTTAAACTCCTTCTTTCTCTTTTGTTCCCAATGAGTAGAGACCAGTAGTTGTATCTTAGGTGGTCACTCAAAAGCTTTAAAGACCACAGACACTACTCACCACATGATGATGTAAAACATATGCTTTATGAACTATATTATGCCAACGGACTGAGTTGTTCCATGAGATTGTGGTAGGAAGACTTCAAACCCAGAAAACTGATCCTGTGAGGTGTTAGGTTATATCTAAGAAGTATCGTTAACTGGGATACCTATGTGTTTTATTCTATATATGTGTGTGGCATTGTAGGATAAGCACTGGTCTGCTAAGCACAAAGTCACTGGTTGAAGCCCACTCCTTTGAAATTCTATACAGGGTTGTATAGGCTGCTAAGAGTTGGAACTGACTTGACAACACATAGCAACACACACATATATATCTTCTTGTTGTTAAGTGCCGTGGAATCAGTTCCGACCCATAACAACCCTATATAGGGTCTCCTAGGAGACATTTCTATGTCAAGAAATTTGGAAGACAACTATCTGGCCAACTGATTGGAAGACATCCATATTTGTGCCCATTCCAAAGAAAGGTGACCCAACGGAATGTGGAAATCATCGGAAGATATCTTTGATATCCCATGTGAGTAAGGTTTTACTAAAAGTAATACAGAAATGGCTACAAGCGTACATTGACAGAGAACTTCTGGAGGTTCAAGCCGGATTCAGAAGGCTGTAAAACGAGGGATATCATTGGTGATGTCTGATGGATCTTAGCTAAAAGCAGAGAAAATCAGGAAGATGTTTACCTGTGCTTTATTGACTACGTAAAGGCTTTCGATTGTGTGGATCGTGACAAGCTATGGACAACATTGAGAAGTATGAGTATTCCAGAACACTTAACTGTACTTCTGAAAAATCTGTACCTGGACCAAGAAGCAGTTGTTCGAACAGAGCATGGGAACAATGAATGTTTTAAAATTGGGAAAGGTGTGTGACAAGGTTGTGTTCTTTCACCATACTTGTTCAATATGTATGCTGAGCAAATAATATGAGAAGCTGGGTTCTATGAAGAAAAACATGGCATCAGGATTGGAGGAAGCCTCATTAACAACCTACGCTATGCAGATGATACAACCTTGCTTGCTGAAAGTGAAGAAGACTTAAAATATTTACTGATGAAGATCAAAGAGCACAGCCTTCGGTATGGATTGCATCTCAATGTAAAGAAAACAAAAATCCTTACCATTGAGCCAACAAACAACATTCTTATCAATGGAGCAAAGATTGAAGTTGTCAAAGACTTCATTTTTCTTTGATCAACTATCAACACTCATGGAAGCAGCAGTCAAGAAATCAAACTATGTATTGCATTAGGCAAATCTTATGCATTAGGCATAAGACCTTTTTAAAGTGTTGAAGAGCAAAGATATCAGCTTAAAGATTAAGGTGCGTCTGACCCAAACCATGGTATTTTTGATAACCTCATATGCATGCGAAAGCTGGATAGTGAATTAGGAAGACTGTAGAAGAATTGATGCTTTTGAGTTATGGTGTTGGAGGAGAATATTGAAAGTGCCATGGGCTACCAAAAGAGCCAACAGATCTGTTTTGGAAGAAGTGCAGCCAGAGTGCTCCTTGGAGGCCAAGATGGCCAAATTTCATCTCTCATACTTTGGACAATTGTCAGGAAGGATCAGTCTCTGGAGAAGGATATCATGTTTGGTAGGGTGGAGGGTCAGAGAAAAAAAAAGGAAGACCCCTAGCAAGATGGATTGGCAAAATGGCAGCATCGATGGGCTCAAGCATGACAATGATATTGAGGTTGGCCCAGGATCGGGCAGTGTTTCGTTCTGCTGTGCATAAGGTCGCTACGAGTTGGTACCGACTTGATGGCATCTAACAACAACAACAACAACAACAGGAGTCTTGGTGTGGCCCTGCGGGTTAATGCACCAGACTGCAAAGCCCTTTGAACTGCAAGGTCGGTAGTTCAAGCTCACCAACTGCTCCAGGGTTGCTATGGGTCGGGATCAACTCGACGGCACTTAACAACAACAAGGAGCAACTGGTGAGCTTGAACCACTGACCTTGTGGTTCAAACCAACTTTGCACTTCAGTGCATTAACCCACAGTACACACCAAGACTCCATATGTTGTGGTTGTTGTTAAATACCGTTGAGTTGGTTCTGACTCATAGTGAGCCTGTGTAGGGTTTCCAAGGAGCAGTTGGTGAATTTGAACCACTGACCTGTGGTTCAAAGCGACCTTGCAGTCCAGTGCATTGTCCTACAGAGCCACATCAGGACTCCAGCATATATATATGTTGTTGTTATTAAGTTTTGTTGAGTCAGTTCTGACTCATAGAGACTCTGTATAGGGTTTCCAAGCAGTGTCTAATGAGTTTGAACCGCTGACCTTGCACTTCAAACTGACCTTGAGATCAAGTGCTTCTCCAGGACTCCATATATATAAATATGAACAAACATTTGCACACACACACATATGCCCACATATTCATGCCTATGCAATATGTTATTGTTAAGTTTTGTAGAGTTGGTTCTGACTTATAGTAACCCTGTGTAGGATTTCTGATGCTTCTTAAATCTTTGCAGCATCAGAAAGCATCATCTTTCTCATGTTGAGCAGCTGGTGGGCTCTGACCACGAACTTTGTGGTTCCCAGTCCAGTACTTATCCTATAGAGCCACCGTGCTACCATTATACACATATTTGTTGTTGTTACGTGCCATCGAATTGGTTCCAACTTATAGTGACCCGGTATAGTGTTTTAAAGGAGTAGCTGGTGAGTTTGAAACCTTGTGGTTCAAACCAACCTCATGGTCGAGTGCTTATCCTACAGCGCCACACTAGTACTGCATTATACACATATGGTTGGTTGGTTGGTTATGTGCCGTGGAGTCAGTTCTGACTCATAGTGACCCTGTAGAGGGTTTCCGAGGCTGTAAATCTTTACGGGAGCAGAAAGTCTCATCTTTCTCCCACAGAACAGCTGGTAGTTTCGAAGTGCTGACCTTAAGGTTCACAGCCCAATTCATAACCACTATGCTACCAGAGCTCCTTTATGCTTACATAAATAGATATATGGTTTTTGGTTATATGCCATGGAGTCAGTTCTGACTCATAGTGACCCTGTACAGGGTTTCTGAGGCTGTAAATCTTTACGGGAACAGAAAGCCTCATCTTTCTCCCGCGGAACAGCTAATAGTTTTGAACTGCTGACCTTGCGGCTCACAGCCCTATTCGTAACCAAGGATAAAAAAGTATTGGTTCTAGGGTTCCAGTTCATCACGCATGGGATTATTCGAAATAAAACGTATTTGAACATGGCTACCATCTGTGAAGGAGCTCTAGTGGTTACGAATCGGGCTGCGAATTGCAAGGTCAGCAGTTCGAAACTACCAGCTGTTCCGCGGGAGAAAGATGAGGCGTTCTACTCCCATAAAGATTTGCAGCCTCGGAAACCCTGTAAAGGGTTGCTATGAGTCGGAACCAACTCTACAGCACATAACAACAACAACAACAACAACAACAATAACCATCTGTGAAAAGAGATGTGGTGTGGTGCTGTGGGTTAATGCGTCAGACTGCAAACTCATTTGAATCACAAGGTCAGTGGTTCAAGCTCACCAATCACTCCTTGGAAACCCTATACAGGGTCACTATGGATTAGAATCTACTTGATGTCACTTAACAACAACAACAACACCATCAGTGAATAGCTGTAAACAGGTTCTCTCGGTAATGCATCTGTTTCCATCGCATTAGGGTGAGGGTGTCTTCAAAAACAGTGTCTTCTGAGGGGATATCTGCTAGGCCAGTTAAATTCAAGTCAGGGAGGTCAGCTCAGAAGGTTATGGTGACTGCATTTTGGGACCTTAAAGGTGTAATCGTTTTTTGTTTTAAAACTTTTTATTGTGAATTGAGTGAAGGTTTACAGAACAGATCATCATTTTTACATCCAACAAATCACCTAATTTGCTTTATCTCAGTGATTACAATCCCCTCCATGTGACAACAATT
>NW_006408540.1:20693709-20695534 GCF_000296735.1 Chrysochloris asiatica | reverse complement strand
ATCCCAGACACTACTCACCAAAGTAGGATGTAAAACATAGTCTTTGTGGACTATGTTATGCTAATTGACCATGGTGTCCCCTGAGACTATGGTTCTGAGCCCTAAGCTCAGCAACTCATGGCCTCAAAGTGTTTGGTAATGCTAAGAAATTTTCATCAGTTTGTCCCCTCGATGCTATGGCACTGTGGGATAAAGCACTGGACCACAAGGTCAGTTAGAACTGTATGGTGGATGGTTCAAACTCACCAGCTACTCCTTGGAAACTCTATACAGGGTCGTTATGAGTTGGAACCAACTCAATGGCACTTAACAACAATGCTTCATTACATAGATGTGTTTGCAGCAAAGGTAAATACCCATGTACAGATGTACTGTGTCAAATCCTTACATGTGTGTGGTCATGCTCCCACTCTCCCTCCATACCTCATTCAGACTGTATATCGGTCCATCTATTTACCCATGGAACACTGTTGTTGCAGGGTTGTGTGTTTACCTCTAACCCCTTTAACCCTTCCATTCCTGCGTCTTCACCTGTCTTGATTATTCTTTTGCTAACTTCCTTCTTGTTGTATATTGCATTTCCTGTCACCCGAGTTAGCATGTGGCTACCATCTAGACTGGTATGGCATTGTAGGATAAGCATTCAATTGCAATGTCAGTTTGAACAACAAGTTCAGAGGTTCAAATCCACCAGCTGCTCCTCGGAAACCCTGTACATGGTCACTATGAGTCGGAACTGACTTAACACTTAACAACAACAGCAAGAACAACAATAGCAAGGTGTCTTCTTATTGTTGTGCCATCAAGTCGGTTCTGACCCATAGTGACCCCGTATAGAGTTTCCTAGGAGCTGTTGGTGTGCTTGAATTGCCTACCTTGCAGTTCAAACTGACTTTGCAGTCCAGCACATTAACCCATAGCACCACACTAGGATTCCATAATACACCATTGTTGTTGTTGTTTTGTGCTGGAGTCGGTTCCAACTCATAGCGACCCTGCACAGGGTTTCCAAGGCTGTTAACCTTTACGGGAGCAGAACGTCTCATATTTCTCCCGCGGAGTAGCTGGTAATTTCGAACTGCTGACCTTGAGGTTCGCAGCCCGATTCGCAACCACTACACTACCAGAGCTCCTGATTCCACGGCACATAACAACATAATACACCATATGACCCATCAATTCCTCTGCTTAGTATATATTCATAAGAAATAGAGCCACACCCCCCTGCCCATTGCAGCAATATTCATAACAGCAAAAAACAATCTGCTTTTTCCCTCTGCTTTCTCTCAATCATGAATCTCCAGGTTTCCCAACAGTTCTGGGTTGGTCTGCAATGTCTTTTCAAATGCAAATGTCCCAACTGTGAAGGTTCTATGTGAGTCTCAGGATTCCACCTAAGGACCCATACTCTACAAAGGCTTAAAGAAAAAAGCCAATATTTTGTCTGGGTAACTTCTACATCCCCTTTTAGCAAATCCAATCAACTATAGGATGAAGGCAGGCTTACAAGCTTTCCGTAATCATAATTCCCAATATTCCGATCACACATGTATGTCTAGTTTATAATAATAGGCAAGAGTAACTAATATCTGGAAGACGGTCAAACACATAAACTTTTTTTTTTTTAAAAAACAATTTCTGAAGTTTTCATTGATTTTAAATTTAAAACAAAATCAAGTTTGAACCACAAAATTTGGTTTGAACCACAAGTGTGAATACAGAACTTTCAATATATTTCTAAAACTATTATTCTGTTCAATAATAGAACAGAATTAACAACATAACCCAATGTGAAGTTTTCATTCCAGTAGTTAATCTATTTTTT
>NW_006408540.1:20687342-20693015 GCF_000296735.1 Chrysochloris asiatica | reverse complement strand
TAGGTATAGGTCAAGTTCATCAGATTGTATCAGCTCACTTTTTTTCCCCTCTTCTTTCTTCTCCTGGTTGAGCTCTGATCATTCAGTCATTAGGCCCAGGTCACGTGGGTACCATCTGCAAGTGTGGGTGTTCTTGTGCATATGCCCTTTCTTCCCATCAGCTGGTAGCTCCACTCTCCACTCGAGTCCTCCATGGCCACGCCACTGACTCTGGGCCCGAGTCCCCAGGTCTCCTCACACTGCTTGCCAACCAGGTCCCCAGCTGGGTCCACAGAAGCCCACTGAACATTGTAGGGCTTAGCTTGCCACTTCATTGCTGCTTTTACCCCACTGCCAACTATCGGTGATGCGTGTGGTCACCAGAGTGTGTCTTAGTCTTGGAAGGGAAACACATAAACCTTTTAAAACACTCAAGTTCAATCTTTTCTTCTGCGTTGGACTAACCCCTTTCATATGCATATGGCCTGGGGCCTCTAGCAGGGTGGATTCCTATAGGTCCAGGCCCCTGATCAGCCATCTTTTTTAACCAGCTTGCCATCAGCTCCAGGCAACTCTGGAAGCTGCTGCTCTCCCCTCTGCTGAAATGTTTCACCCCTGCGCCTTCATTCTTTCATTTACAAAATCTCATCATTTGACAAGTCTGGAGTCATTGCAATGAATCCTGCTCACAGTGCCAATTGCTAAAACCAAGTGGGGACCATGTCTGTCTTCCTCTGACTCCACAAGATAGAAACAGGACCAAACTCAAAATTAGCCCAAGGCCTATTCCTATGAAGTAGCATTCAGACATGCATCCACCCTATGTCAGTGCCTTTAAAATTAGACTTAAGGACCAATTTAGAAAACTCATCTTTATGATTTTGTTTCTCTAGAACCCCGCTCTGGGTATCACATGTCTTAGGACAGGTTTTCTAGAGAAGCAAAACCAGTGAAACGTATTTGATGCTGTAAGATATGCACTTGACCATAAGGTCAGTGTGAACCACAAGGTTGGTTCAAACTCACCAGCCGCTCCTCAGAAGCCCTATACAGGGTCTCGATGAGTCAGGGCTGACTCGACGGCACTTAACAACAACAACAGAGAAAGATAGCTTTATTATCAAGGAAGTGGCTTACAGATATAGAATCTCAGGTCCCCAGCAGAAGATAGAGTCCCTCCCATGTGTCCATTATATTGGGAGCAGGTCACAGGCCCCCCCCACCCCACAAAGGAAGCATCCTTTTTAAAATAGGCTGCTCATAGCCACTCATCACAGAGCTAACTATGCCTGTTACTAGGTTTCATCACCATGGGAATAAGCACATTCCAACTACTAAACCTCTGGACATCCTGGCCTAGTTGAATTCACACAGAACCCTAATCATTCCATGTTGTTATTGTTGTCAGGTGCCATCGAGTCAGTACTGACTCATAACAACCCTATACACAACAGAATGAAACACTGCCCGATCTGGGCCAACCTCACAATTGTTGCCACGCTTGAGCCCATTGATGCTGCCACTTGGCCAATCCATCTCATTGGGGGTCGTCCTCTTTTTTCTCTGATCCTCCACCTTACCAAACATGATATCCCTCTCCAGCAACTGGTCCCTCCTGACAATATGTCTGAAGTATGAGAAACAAAATTTGGCCATCTTGGCCTCCAAGGAGCATTCTGGCTGTACTTCTACCAATCATTCCATAAGGTATTTCTATTTCCAGCTTTTTGAGGAAGCACCATACCATTTTCCACCAAGGCGGCACCATTTTACAGTCCCACCAGCAATGTAGGCGAGTATCAGTCTATCCATACCCTCACCAGCATTTTTTACATTCTGAGTTTTTTGTTTTTTTTTTTTAACTTTGCTATCAATTTTGGAAGGAAATGATATCTCAGCGTTCTTTGATTTGCATCTCTCTCATGGCTAAAGATCAAGGATCCCTGGTAGTGTAGTGGATTACAAGCTGGGCTGCTAACAGGTCAGTAGTTCAAATCTGCCAGAGAAAAATGAGGCTTTCTGCTCCTGTAAAGATTTATAACCTCAGAAACCCTATACAGGGTTTCTTCATATGTTTTGATTTGCATTTCTCTAAAAGCTAACGATGGCGAACATTTCTTTATATGTTTGTGGGCTGCCTGAATGCCTTCTTTGATGAAGTGTCTGTTTATGTCCTCTACCCATTTTTTAATTGGGTTATTTGTCTTTTTCTTATAGAAGTGGTATAGTTTCTAAAAATTTTAGAGATTATTCCCTTGTCTGATACGTGATTGCAAAAATAGTATTTCTCTTTTTACTCTTTTGGTGAAATATTTTTTGTTTTTTTAAGATTTTATTGTGAATTAAGTGATAGTTTACATAGGAGAACATTAGCTTTACATTCATCCTATCTTAGTTTGTTTCATTGCAATGATTACAGTCCCCTCCATGCATCATCAAACAACTCTGCAAGCCTGTCCCCCGGCTGTCAGCACACAGCCCCTCTCCCTCCCCGAGTCCAGAGTCCACAGCTGCTCCATCTCGCCATGTCATCGTCTCTGCCTCCACCTCTGGTATCACTGCTTCTCTGGATAGGGTCTCGCATTCTGGCTCTTCTCCCTTGATGGTCCCAGGGACCTCCACTCCTAGACTGCCAAATCAACTGCTCTCCTCTTTGTGTTACAAAACATCTACCTTTACATTTCCAACACTCACAGTCAGTCCTGATAGCAATTGTTCACTATTGAACCACAAGAGTCTAATCCCCATTTCCTTTCACCAGCCCCATCCAGACAGGTTGGAAACCACTCAGTGGAGATTCTATCTTCCTTTGTATCCTCTGGAACTAGGCTCTCTTTTGAAAGCTTGTAAGCCAGTCACTTCTTGCCTTTGTAGTCCGCCCATTTGGGGTAGCCAATGTCTAAGTTGGCCATCCTTGTACAAAAGCATCAGTTCTTCTATGATCTTCCTTATTCACTGTCCGACTTTCGCATGCATATGAGGTTATTGAAAATACCATGGCTTGGGTCAAGGGCACCTTAGTCCTCAAGCTGATGTCTTTGCTCTTCAACACTTTAAAAAGGTCTTATGCAGCAGATTTGCTTAATCTTGACTGCTGCTTCCATGAGTGTTGATGATAGTTGATCCAAGAAGAATGAAGTTCTTGACAAAGTCATTCTTTTCTCCATTGATAAGAATGTTGTTTATTGGTCCAGTGGTGAGGACTGTTGTTTTCTTTACATTGAGATGCAATCCATACCGAAGCCTAGAGAGATGGAAACACCACCTTCAGAAGTGTGCTGACCTAGATGGAGGCTATGTCAAAGAAACAATAGCTTCACATTTTGATATTTTTGTTTAATATAGGTTTCAATGACTTTATAGCAGTACTTTTTGGCTTACCCTCCTATACCCCCCATATATATATATTTTTTCCACACATATATTTTTATTGTTATTGCAAAATTATATATGCCATGTTGTTGTTGTTAAATACTGTTGAGTTGGTACTGATATAGGGTTTCCTATGGAGAGCTGGTGGGTTTGCCACCAACTTTGTGGTTATCAGTTCACTGCTTACAAAAGGTTCTTTTTCTTGTGTACATCTTAGTGACATTATTTACTTTGATCAAACTGTGTACATTTCACCCTCACACAGTGTTACCTTTCTTTCACCAAGAATAACAACGGTCTCCTATTTCCCCTGACGCCTATCCTGGTATGGTGCTGGTTGTGCACTGTTGGGTTGGTTCTGACCCATACAACCTTCTCCAGGGTTTCTGAGGTTGTTGGTCTTGATGGGAGCAGAAAGCCTCATCTTTCTTCTGCAACATGGCTAGTAGATCCCAACTGCTGACTCGTAGTTAGTTAGCAGCCCAGCTTGGAACCCACCATGCTATCGGGGGCTCCTTAAAATCCTGTATATTTACCTGGTGTGGCACTGTAGGATAAGCACTGGACCACAAGGTCAGTTTGAACCACAAAGTCGGCAGTTCAAACTCAGAAGCCACTCCTGGGAAACCCTATACAGGGTCGCTATGAGTCAGAACTAACTTGACAGACCTTAACAACAACAATAACATGAAAATTATAACTTAATGTATGGAAAGTGATAGTAACTTAGTGTGAGGGACACAGTAGGCCAAATCATCTCAGGCAGTGTCTTTTGTACCCCAAACTCTGCCAAAGCAACATGACAACATCGACTGGGAACCCTGGAAATAGGACTTTACAATGATGTGAGTGCATTGAGTCCAGCTGACTTTGACTCATGTGTCAGAGTGCTCCAATGGTGCCCCTTCCTCAGAAGGGAAGCACCAGGCCTTTCTTCTGAGGTGCTCCTGGGTGAACTCAAGCCTCTAATATTTGGGTTAGTGGCTCAGCTTGGTAATCATTTGCACCCCGGGTACCCTGACCTTTCAGTTACCAGCTGAGCGCTTAAACACTGCACCACCAGGGATTTGTATTCTATCATGTTGTTAAGTGCTGTTGAGTCGGTTTTAACTCATAGAGACCCTGTGTAGGGTATCTGAGGAACAGCTGGTGGGTTTGAACCGCCAACCTTGTGGTTAGCAGACCAATGCTTATCCTATATCCCCACACCAGGAGTCCATACTCTATTTAGATAATACTTATTTTTCAAAATACACTGCATCCAGGAAGCCTTCTGGGACTACTTCCTTGCCCAGTGTTTTAGATAGCACTCTTCTATGGTGTTGGAGCACCTGTCACTTTCTGACATATTTAACATAAATATATGAGGATGAGCAGTGGAGTGTGGAGAGCCCATGAGTTGGGTAAAGATTTGTCATTAGTCCGAGGCAGGGAGCTTTGCAGAGTGCCAACAGCTCATGACAGCTGCCATGGTGTCCACTGGGTAGGTATTGATATGAGGGGGACTGGCGTAGTGTTTCCAAGGAGAAGCAGGACTATGGAGACTGCATCAGGGTCCCTTTTGTTTTCGGAGATTGAAGGCAAGATGGTCGGGGCCATAAGGGACCCTGTGCTCCACTAAAAGCAGTTGCTGCTCTAAGTGGGTTTACCACAAAAGCTGGAGGGATGCCCAGTAATACTGGGATGCTGGTTTGATGAAGTAGCAGGCAGCTCTGATTCTATAACTTGAAAAGTTCAGGCATAAACCTTAGCTCAAGCTAAGCTTTCAAGGTTTCTCTCTATCTATCTCTCATCCGCTCTCCAACTCCTGCAATTGTGGGTCTCACTCATCTTTGTCTTTGTTCTGATTGAAGACCCTCTCCAGATTTCAGAAGAGATGTCTTCAGAAGTCCTAGGCTCATACTCAGTCATTGAACAAACACACTTCTACTCTGATGCACATAGTCAGATCCTACTTTAAGGGAAGTGGTAGTAATAACTGTTATCACTCGGACCTAATCAATTTCAGTGAAAGCGGGAAAGGTGACTTAAGGTCCATCTAGTAAAGTCATCTTGCCCACATCCTTGAGCTTGAAACTGAAATAATCACCAAGGTGGAGGAGCTCTTAGGCTGCTTTAACAAGGACCACACACTGGGCAGCTTCCAACCACAGTTCTTCTCTCAGTTCTAGAGACTAGAAGTCCGAATCAGGGTGTAATAGGGGCCAGGCTCTCTTTGAAGGCTCTGTGGGAAGTTCCTTCCTCGTCTCTTATAGTGCTGGTGTTCCCAGTAGTCTTGGCATCCTTAGTTTATAGATACCGTTGTTGTTGTTGTTGTTGTTG
>NW_006408540.1:20665264-20686262 GCF_000296735.1 Chrysochloris asiatica | reverse complement strand
TCTCATGTCATCTTCCTCCTCTGTCTCTGTCCCTTGTCTCTTTGTGTCCCTTTTCCTCATCTTATAAGAAGTCCTGGTGTGACATTGTGGGTTAATGAGCCAGACTGCAAAGCCATTTGAACTGCAAGGTGGCTGTGGGTCAGAACCAGCTTGACAGCACTTACCAACATAAGGACACCAGTTCCGTTGGATTAGGGCCCACCCTGGTCCAGTAAGACCTCATCTTAACTTGATTGCATCTGCAAAGACCATGTTTTCAAACAGTCAGACTCACGGGTATTGGAAGTTCGGTCTTCAATGTATCTTTTTGGGAGGATGCAATTCAACCCGTACCAGGCACTTTGGTGATTCAGAGTCAGGGTTACTGTGAAGGTAGCATGCCTTGCTCCCTTGTTCTTGCAGGTTGTGGGTCAAGTTACAAGGGCAACAATGGCCCAGACATTTGGGGCATCCTCTGGGACTTTGCCTGAAACCTTGTAGACTTCTCAGGACTTTCCCCCCACCTTTCTTAAATAAGGGAAGTTAAAAGCCCTAGAAAAATTTCTTTTGTGAAGGAAACTCTATTTTCTCCAAAAGTACTGAAAAGTGTAATCAGTTTTCTTCACAAAAATTGGCTGAAAACTCAGCCTAAAACTAGAACACTTGAGTGAGTTGTTTAAAGAAAAGAAAGCCCAGGAGTCCTTCAATGAGAAGAGGTGGGAAGGCATGAGCTCATCACTGGGGGTCTGGGAGGGACTGCAAAGTTAAAGTCACTGTCAAGGTGGTCAAGACCACTGTCTTCCCACTGGGCTGTCACTACAGGCTGGCCAGTCTGTCTCCTGAATAGGTGAGATTAGGCAGTTAGCATGGGGGAACCCTGAAGCATCCCTAGTGGAAACTCCACTCGTTGTCATCAAAATCGGGGAGATCTGACTGTTCTCTGCTAGGAGCCATTTTCCTTCCTTCCCCTCACTCTCCCACAAAACGTATGGTCTGCATCAGACTAGCCAAGAACCAAGCGGTGAAGCCTGGATGCTAGTCCTTTGGACATGCTACAATCCAGTTTGGTATCAGACACATCAGTTATCTAGGAATTCGGTCAATTCCTGGAGCCTTGTGTTTGCCCAGTGCCTTCAGTGCACTTGGACTTCTTCCTTCAATATCTCAGTTCTTGTTCATATGCTGTCTCTAGAAATGGTTGAGCATTGATCAATTCTTTTTGGTAGAGTGACTCTGTGTATTCATTCCATCTTCTTTTGATCCTTTCTGCCTCATTCAATATTTTACCCATCGTTGTTGTTGTCAGGTGGCATGAAGTTGGTTCTGACCCATAGTGACCCTAAGTATAACAGAACGAGACACTGATGGGTCCCACACCATCCTCACAATTTCTGCTACGCTTGAGCCCATTGTTGCTGACACTGTGCCAATCCACCTCATTGGAGGTTTTTTTCTTTTTCATTGTCCCTTCACTTTACCAAGCACGATGTCCTTCTCCAGGGACTGATCCCTCCTGATATGTGCCCAAAGTTTGAGAGACAAACTCTGGCCATCTCGCCTTCTAAGGAGCATTCTGGTTGTACTTCTTCCAAAACAGATTCCTTCGATATTGCAACCTGAGACTTCAAATTTTTCTTCATTTCTTTCAGGTGAGAAATGCTGAGTGTGTTCTTCCCTTCTAGTTTTATGACTCCAGGTCTTTGCACATTTCATTGTGATGCTTGACTTTGTCTTCTCAGGTTGCCCTTTGAAATTGTCTGTTTAACTCCTTTACTTCCTCATTTCTTCCATTTGCTTTAGCATTTCTATATTGGAAAGCAAATTTCAGAGTGTCTTCTGACACCTATTTTGGTCTTTTGTATTTCCTGTCTTCTTAATGACATGCTGCTTTCTTTATGTATGATGCTTTTGATACCATCCCATAACACTTCTGGTCTTTGGTCATTCCTGTTTAGTGCATTAAACATGTTCTTGAGGTGGTCTGTAAATTCAGGTGGGATACATTCAAGGTCATATTTTGACTCTCGTGAACTTAATTTAATTAATTAATTAATTTTTTTGCTTAGCCTGAACTTGCATATGAGCCATTGATGGTTTGTTCCACAGTCTGCCCCTGACTGACTTGGCTGATAACATTGAGCTTCTCCATCATTTCTCCCCACAACTGTAGTCAGCTTGATGCCTATATATGCCTGACCTTGAGATTAGCAGCCTGATTCGTAACCACTACGCTACCAGAGCACCTTAAAGAAGTTGGTAGAATTCGTCAACAATATCATCGCTGGCTTTAGTGGTTGGTGTATAAATTTGAATACTAGTAGTGTTTACTGGTCATCCTTGTAGACATGCAGATATTATTTTATCACAGACAGCATTGCACTTTTAAATCTTGAAATGCTCTTTTTGATGATGAACGTCTTACCATACCTGTTTTTTGTTCCTGTCATAGTAAACTGTAGGATTGTCAGATTCAAAATGGCAAATACCAGTTCATTTCAGCTCATCGATGCCTGGAGTACCAATCTTTATGGATTCCATTTCATTTTTTGACAACTTCCAATTTCCCTAGATTCATACTTTGTTCCAATTATTAAAGAATGTTTTAGTTGTTTCTTCTCATTTTGAGTTGTGCAAAGGAAGGTCCGTAAAGCTTTTCTCCATTCACCACATTACAGCCAGCTCTCCTTTGAGGAGGCAGCTCTTCCCCAGGCATATTTGTAATGATTTCCCATTTGAGAGACTTATCTCCTGGTGGTGTTATTATCTTACAATGTTCTACTGTTATTCATAAATTTTTCAGTGACTGGCCCATCAGAAGTGGTCTACCTCTCCTACTTCCCAGTCTGTCTTTGTCTGGAAGGTCCACTGAAACCTATTTGCTATGGGAGCCCCTGCTAGTATTTAAAATACTAGTGGCAGAGCTTTTAGCTTCACAGCAACACATACAAATCACCACTGTATGACAAACAGAAAATGAGTGGTGGTCAGTTTAATCCCATCTCATGGCACTGTAGAATTGGCACTGGACTGTGAACCACAAGACAGTTCAAACCCACCAGCTGATCCTCGGATCACTGTACAGGGTTGCTATGAAACTGACTCGATGGTACTTTACAACAACAACAATCCCACATTAAACCTGCCTCCTTAACAACTCACTCTACAATGAGACCAAAATCACAGACATAGAGGCTAGAATTGACAATGCATCATAGAATGGAGGAGTTTGGCTAGAAAGCAGTATTCGCAGTTATCTGCACTGCAGTGGATTATCGATTTCAGTGGTTAAGAATCAGACTGTTAATCTCACAGTCAGCAGTTCAAAATGACCAGCTGTTCCACTGGAGAAAGATGAGGCTTTCTGCTCCCGTAAAGATTTACAGCTTCGGAAACCCTGTACAGGGTTGCTATGAGTCGGAACAGACTCCACAGCACATAACAACAACAACAATTCTTGAATTTGTGTGTATTTGTGTTATAGCTGCACTGGGAAACTGAGACCAATGGGAAAGGAATGTGTCAGACAAAGGAGTGAATGGGGCCAGCTTTTGTATCTTTTGTTTCTTCCCCAAATCACTGCTTTCTATTTCCCCCCAGATTCACATATGTGGCCTCCTCAAAGTCCTTGTTTCATCCCTGTGATCCGCCAAGAGCAGGCAGCCAGTGTGATGTGCTCAGATTTGCTCCCCCATCTCATTTCCAGCGGAAGCTCCTTCTCCACTTGGCTCTGGGCTGCAGGTGCCCCCTCCCTCTCTCCTGCTCCTCCTTTCCTTCCTTTAAGAGCCCACAATCCTTGTGACCTTCAGACACTATATATTGAATGTCCCCAAAGCATATTCTCATTGACATTGAACATGCTGCTGTGAGGAGCTCAGCAATAAAAGGGGGAAATTAACAAGCATTTAAATGATAAAATTAATGATGAGAGGTCAAAGTGTTTGGAACATCTGTTTCTAGCATTTGCAAGGGGGCCTTCAATTTGAAGCCAGTACTCAGCCATGTGTTTATCAGCAATTAACTGTGACTTCTGGAGACTTCTTCAAGCTCTGGGCCTGAGAGCCGGATGAGGGGAGCCAACAGGGAACTCAGCCACAGAGCTCTTGGGCTTCAAGCCTCCTTGTAAACAGTGTTCCTACTTTAGTTCAGGGTTGCGAAGCTCAGTGTCCCTCCAGGCCCCTTGGTTGGTTTTCTATGTGCCTGTCTGGGAATCTGAGTGCGCAGGATTCTGGTATCTCTGCCAGTGTTCCGAGAAACACAAAAGCAGTACTAAAGAATTGAATGAATGAGTAAACAAACAAACAAACAAAGAAATAAGTAAATATGTGTATGAGGGGGGCCTCAAAAAGATTGTGGGAAATTTTCATTATCTTTTAATTCAGTTTTTCCAAGAACTTTTTAAAACTCCCTCGTAAATGTGTGGGCATCTGATGTGTTGTAGGATAAACACTAACCTCAAGGTTAGGAGTTCAAATCTACTGGCAGCTCCTTAGATTGCTTTGCGTTGGAACTAAATTGACAGTACTTCACAACAATTTCTACATGTGTGTAAGTGTATATATAGGTGTGTGTGTGTATTTTGTTAAGTGCCATCAAGTTGGTTCTGACTAATTGCAATCCTGTGTAAGGTTTCCGAGGAGCTGCTACTGGGTTTGAACTGTTGACCTTGTGATTAGCAGTTCAGTGCCTGTCTTACATTGCCACACCAGGACTCCAAATCTATATATGTGTGTGTATAAATATATATGTTGTTGTCATTCAGTTCTATTGAGTTGGTGCTGGCTCATAAAGAAGTTGTATAGGGTTTTCAAGGAGCGACTGGTGGGTTTGAACTGTCAACCTTATGACTGGCAGTTGAATACTTATCCTACAGCACCACACCAGGAGTCCACAAATATACTTACATGTGTATATATATTTATATGTGTGTGTTTAAATATATATGTTGTTGTTAAGTATTGTTGCATTGGTTCCAACTCATAGTTTCCAAGGAGCAACTGGTGGGTCTGAACCACTAGCATTGTGATTAGAAGTTCAGTGCTTATCCTACAGAGCCAACCAGGACTCCATAAATATGTATATGTGTGTATAAATATATATTGTTTTTATTAAATGCCATTGCATTGGTTCTGACTCATAGCAATCTTGTATAGGGTTCTCAAGGTACAGTTGGAGGATTTGAACTTCCTACCTTGTGCTTAGCAGTGTCCTATCTAAGTGCTGCTGAGTCGTTTCCAACTCATAGTGACCTTGTATAGGATTTCCAAGGAGCGGCTGGTGAGTTTGAACCTCTGACCTTTCAATTCAAACCGATCATGCCATCTAGTGCTTATCCTACAACATTAATTACACAGGACTCCACACCAGGACATTGTTCAAACCAACTTTGCAGTCCAGCACATTAACCTACAGTGCCACACCAGGACTCCATATTTACACACGCATGTATATATTTATGGAGACCTGGTGTGGCACTGTAGGAACAGCAGTGGATTGGGAACCACAAGGTTGGCAGTTCAAACCCATTAGCTGCTCCTCAGAAATCCTATACAGGGTCGCTATGAGTTGGAAGTGGTTTGACAGCACTTAACAACAATAACATATATTTATACATTTTGGTGCTGTTGTTAAGTGCTGTTGAGTTGGTTCCAACTCATAGCGACCCTGTATAGGGTTTCCAAGGAGTGGCTGGTGAGCTTGAGCCACCAACCTTGCAGTTCAAACCAACTTTGCAGTCCAGCGCATTAACCCACAATGCCACACCAGGACTCCATATTTACACAAGTATATATATATATTTGTGGAGTCCTGGTGTGGCACTGCAGGATAATGCTCTGGATTGCAATTCAGTTTGAAACTCAAAGTCAGCAGTTCAAACCCACCAGCAACACCTTGGAAATCCTACGCCAAGTTGTTATGGGCGGAACTGACTCTATGGCACTTTACAACAACAATATATTTATACACACACATATCTGTTTATACACATATATATCCTGGTGTGGAGTCCTGTGTAGTGTTGTAGAGTAAGCAATAGGCCACACAATAGGTTTGAACCAAAAGGCTGGAGGTTCAATCTCACCAGCTGCTCCTTGGAAACCCTATACCAGGTCTCTATGGGTTAGAACCGACTCAACAGCACTTAACAACAACAACAACAACAACAACAGGCACTCTCTCTCTCTCTCTTTTTCTCTCTCTCTTTATATATATATACATGTATATATATATATATATATATATATGTATATAGCAAGATGAGTGGTTCAAACCCACTTAACAACAACAACAACATAATTATAAAATACCCACAGGCTCTCAGACTTAGTGGAAACAAATGGTAAGATATCTCATTAATAATATTTTACATAGATTATATTGATAAATGATACTATTTTAGATATATTGGGTTAAGCAGACTATATTATAAAAGTTCATTTCACTTGCTTCATTTCACTTTTTTTCATGTGGCTACTAGAAAATTGGAGTCCTGGTGTGGCGCTATGGATTAATGCACCAGACTGCAAAGCTGTTTGAACTGCAAGGTCAGTGGTTCAATCTCACCAGCAGCTCCTTGGAAACCCTATACAGGGTCGCTATGGGTCGGAACAGACTCAACAGCACTTAACAACAACAACAACTAGAAAATTAAGTTACATAAGTACATCCTTAACAAATAGGACTAGGGTTAGATGGGTGAAAAATTGGTTATAATTTTCTAATGCCTAGACTAAACTGCTAACCATGAGGTTGGGTGTTCCAACCCACTAGCTACTCCTCAGAAACCCTATCCAGGGTTGCTGAGTTGGAACCAACTCAATGGCACTTAACAACAACTGATTGAAGTCTATTTTAGTTAAAAACACGAAGTGGAGTTTTGTTTTTTGTTTTTTGCTGTTTTTTTACTTGTATAGGCCAAAAATCTCAGGGCTGCAACTACTGTGTAAAACAAAGTAAGACTGCTCTTTGTTTTATTTGGAACGTTAGTTAGCGAGAGTTGTTCATCATTTTAGAAATTCACAGCGCTGTTGGCAGTGTTGCTCATGGTATTTGAGTTGCCAACACAACACTCAACTGCCACACTCACAAACATTCCACCCAGAGGTGCAATCGTCTGCCTCTTCCCTGTATCTTCCAGTGCAGTTGTGTTTGAGTCCGAGTTGAAATAATATGGAAATTCCTATTTCCCCTATATCTCACGATTAGGGTTTTATCAAAATTACATGCATAGATTAATTATTTATTATCTAAAAGGGTCTTGAAAAATATTTTTACCATAAAGGACAAGTTGTACCTGATAGCAAACGTTCACTCTTAACACACTCAGACCTTCAAGAACTCCCTTTCTCTGCCTGAAAAATGCCTTTTCATTCTTTTGGTTTCAGCAGTAGTAGACTTCCCTCCAAATAACCTAGATGTCCCTGATCTGTGCTTACTCATCATACCTTCCATCATCATTGATTGTAATTACCTGTCTAATGGTCACCTTTCTCCTGAACTATGGACTCCAAGAGGTAAGAGATATGTACAATTGGCTCACTGCCGTACTCCTGGTGCCTAGTGCGTGGTACATGCTCAATAAACAACTTAGTGGCTGAATGAGTAAATGAATGAATGGAGATGAGGGGGAGTTAGGATCTGGAGAGCAGTAAGAGTGAATGAGACTGAACCAGAAGCAGGAGTGATAGGCAGAAAGTGCCAGGGGAACCCAAGGTTTTGCACTTTGGTAGAACAGGGAGCCCAGAGCAGTGTAGGAATCTGGCAGATTTGGTCATGATCCTAACTTGGTGATCTTAGGAAAGCTCAGAGGGTAATGATGGTACCTCACTCATTTGTTGGAAAGACAGTGTCTGCCAAATAATAAGAGCTCAAAGTTAGCTGTGGTTGTTGTTACTAAAACTCTTTGAGAGAGGCTAGTTAGTGTGTCTCTCACAGGGGCCCTGGCTGTCCCAGTGTCAGTAATAACTACCTGTGGTCTTCCCAGTCACCAGCTTGCAGAAAGATTTGGAATTGCAGGTTAGATTACTGTGTCGGGAGGCCTAGAAGGAAGAATCCATGGTGACGTAGTAAAATGGCAGCTAGAAGAGCCTCCACAGGCACTTGCTTCCTTTACCCTCTGTTATGGATTGCAATGTGCTCCCCCAAATACATGTTGTCAATCCTAAACCCTATACCTGTGGTTTGGAATCCTGGTGTAGTGCTGTATCATCAGCACTGGACTGCTAACCACAAAGTCGGTGGTTCAAACCCACCAGCTGCTCCTTGGAAATCCTACACAGGGTTGCTATGAGGGGAACTGACTTGGCAGCACTTAACTACAACAACAACATACCTGTAGTTTGGAGTCCTGGTGTGGCACTGTAGGATAAGCACTAGACCACAGGTTGGCTTGAACTGTAAGGTTGGCGGTTCAAACTCACCAGCTGCTCTTTGGAATCCCTGTACAGGGTCACTATGAGTTGGAAACAACTCGACAGCACTTGACAACAACAGCAAAAATACCTGTGGCTTAAGGACTCCTGGTGGCCCAGTGGGTTAGTGCTGGACTGCTAACTGGAAGGTTGCTTGGTCAAACCCTTTGGGAGACGAAGTTTGGCCATCTTGGCCTCTAAGGAGCACTCTGGCTGCACTTCTTCCAAATTGGATCTATTGGTTCTTTTGGCAGGCCATGGAACCTTCAATATTCTCCTCCAACACCATAACTCAAAACCGTCAAGTCTTCTACAGGCTTCCTTATTCACTGTCCAGCTTTTGCATGCATATGAGGTTATTGAAAATACCATGGCTTGGGTCAGGCACACCTTAGTCCTAAAGCTGACATCTTTGCTCTTCAACACTTTAAAAAGGTCTTGTGCAGCATATTTGCCTAATGTAATACGTCATTTGATTTCTTTTTTTTCTGTTGAAATAGTTTATTTACATGCTCTAAGTTTCCATTCAAATTTTTATCATTTTCCCCAGTCTAACTTTTGCCCTTTTAGATTTCCTCAGCTAGTTTTGTAAATCACAAAGTCTTTGCTCAACTGACATTTTAAGTCTCTGTCTACAGGTAGAGACATTTTTCCAGGTCATCTTAAAGGAGTCTAATTGTGATTTTTATGTTAACTTCTTAGTGTTAACCTACAATGTAGAGAATTTCTTTTAAGATAGAGATGCACCCAATTTTGTAAGTGTAACAAGACAGCACTTTTTAAATTCTCTGTTTGTCTTAAAAGGTTGTTGCCTAGTTGTAAGGTGTTCTACAAAAGCTTCCTAGAGTTACATGGCTTCAGAGGCTTGAGGCTAGGGAGGTCTAATCCTGGATCATCATCCCTCTCTTTGGGTTCATATTAAAAGATAAGATTTAGCCATCCCAAACATTTATTGTTATTGTTGTCATTGTATATGTTGAATTTGGTTTAGTGTTTTAAAAAACAAAAGAAAACCAATTTCTTTCCCTTTTACCATTCTCTTGATAAGCCTTTTATCGTCTCCTTTTTTTTTTTTTTTTAATGTTTTATTGTGAATTATATATGATAGTTTACATGAGGGAACTTTAGTTTTACATTCATTCCATCGTATATCATTTCATTGCCATGGTTCCAATCCCCTCCATGCATCATCTTCCAACCAAAGGGCATATCCATTGAAACCTGTCTTCTACACTTCCCCCCACCTCCCCCCTACCCGCAGTCTTCGGCCCACAGTGCCTCTCCCTCTCTGGATCCAAAGTCCCCAGCTGCTTCATCACTCCACATCATCGTCTCTGTCTCCATCTCAGGCATCTCTGCTTCTCTGGGTAGGGTCCCGCTCTCGGCTCTTCTCCATTGGTGGTCCCAGAGACCTCTGCTCCTAGACTGGAGAAATAATCACTCCCTTCCTTGCTACAAACTGTCTACCTTTGCATTTCCAACCCTCACAATCCGTCTTGATAACCATTATTCACTACAGTATCGCGAGTAACCCATCTGTATTTCATTTCATCAGCTCCACCTAGACAGATTGGATAGTACTCACTGGTGATTCTGCCTTCCTCCATGCCCCCTAGCTCTAGGTTCCCTCTTGAAAGCTTGTAAGCCAGTCACTTCTTGCCTTTGTAGTCCACCCCTCCCCATTTGGGTATCCAATGTCCAAGTTGCCCATCGCTGTCTACTCTGTGTGTGGAAGGGATGGGAATGTTTCTTGCTGTAAGGATTTGTTGCCTTTTTTGAGTCATTGCATTCGTAGGTATAGGTCAAGTTCATCAGATTGAGTCAGCTCAATCTTTTTTTTTTTTTCCCCCTCTTCTTTCTTCTCCTGGTTGAGCTCTGATCATTCAGTCATCTGACCCAGGTCACCTGGGTACCATCTGCAAGTGTGAGTGTTCTTGTGCACATGCCCTCTCTTCCCATCAGCCGGCAGCTCCATTCTCCACTTGAGTCCTCCGTGACCACGCCACTGACTCTGGCCCCATGAGTCCTCAGGTCTCCTCACACTGCTTGCCAACCAGGTCCCCAACTGGGTCCACAGAAGCCCACTGAATATTGTAAGGCTTAGCTCGCCGCTTCATTGCTGCCTTTACCCTACTTTTCCCCATCGGTGATGCATGTGGTCACCAATCCGAGCGTGCATTTCCACCGAGTCTCAGTCTTGGAAGGGGGCCTGCGTTGAGAGGACCCTACCAACTGCCCCATTGTCTCCTAGGGAAGCGACCCTTTTGTTCCTGTAGTAATAGTCCATCTGCCTCCATTGTTTCATATTTTTCCTGTAGGTCTTTCATTCGAGCAGTATCTTTTGATCTTCTCACTGCTCCAGGCTGGTCAGCTCGTCCTTTCAAGTGGAGGTTTCTCATCTCTGGTGATCTGGATGTGGTTCTGGTTTCTACCTATAGTTTTATGTGTTGCAAAGGCTCCGCAGGAAGCCTCGTTCCCTTGGTACGCTGTAGCCCCATTTTAGGTATTCCAATCTATTAAAGACAGAAGACGGACTTATTTGATTTCTTGACTGTTGCTTCCATTAGTGTTGATATTTGATCCAGGAAGAATGAAGTCCTTGACAACTTCAATCTTTTCTCCATTGATAAGAATGTTGTTTATTAGTCCAGTGGTGAGGATTTTTGTTTTCTTTACATTGATATGCAATGAGTGCTTTGCTCTTCATCAGTAAATGTTTTAAGTCCTCTTCACTTTCAACAAGCAAGGTTGTATCATCTGCATAGTGCAGGTTGTTAGTGAGTCTTCCTCCAATCCTGATGCCATGTTTTTCTTCATAGAACCTAGCTTCTCAGATTATTTTCTCAGAATACAGGTTGAATAACTATGGTGAAAGAATACAACCCTGTCGCACACCTTTTTAAATTTTAAACCATCAGTGTTCCCATGTTCTGTTCGAACAACTGCCTCTTGGTCCAGGTACAGATTCCTCATGAGCACAATTAAATGTTCTGGAATACTCATACTTCGCAATGTTGTCCATAGCTTGTTATGATACACACAATTGAAAGACTTTGCATAGTCAATAAAGCACAGGTAAACATCTTTCTGATATTCTCTGCTTTTAGCCAAGATCCATCGGACATAAGCAATGATACCCCTTGTTCCATGGTCTCTTCTGAATCCAGCTTGAACCTCTGAAAGTTCTCTGTCAATGTATGCTTGTAGCCGTTTCTGTATTACCTTTAGTAAAACTTTACTGGCATGGGATAGCAAAGAGATTGTCTGATGATTTCCACATTCCGTTGGGTCACTTCTCTTTGGAATGGGCACAAATACGGATCTATTCCAATCAGTTGGCCAGATAGTGGTCTTCCAAATTTCTTGACATAGATGAGTGAGTGTCTCCTGTGCTGCCTCGCTTTCTTGAAAGATTTCAATTTTGATTCCATCAATTCCTGGTGCCTTGTTCTTTGCCAATTCCTTCAATGCACCTTGGACTTCTTCCTTCAGTAGCATTGGCTCTTGATCATATGCTATCTCTTGAAATGATTGAACATTAACTATTTCCTTTTGGCACAGTGACTCTGTGTTTTCCTTCCATCTTCTCTTGATACTTTCTGTACCATTCAATAATTTTCCCAAAGAATCTTTCAATAACGAAAGTCAAGGCTTAAATTTTTCTTCAGTTCCCCTAGCTTGAGAAATGCTTGAACGTGTTCTTCCTTTTTGGTTTTCTGATTCCAGATCTTTGCACATTTTGTTGTAATATTTGGCTTTATCTTCTTGAGCTGATCTGTTCAGCTCTTGGACCTCCTCATTTCTTCCATTTGCTTTAGCATCTCTAAGCTGGAGAGCAAGTTTCAGTGTTTCTTCTGACATCCATTTTGACCTTTTCCTTCTCTCTTGTCTTCTTAATGACTTTTTGCTTTCTTCATATATGATGTTCTTGATGTCATCCCACAACTCTTCTGGTCTTCGGTCTTTAGTGTTTATTGTATCAAATCTGTTCTTCAGATGATCTCTAAATTCAGGTGGGATATATTGAAGGTCATATTTTGGCTCTCATGGACTTGTTTTCATTTTCTTCAACTTCAGTTTGAATTTGCATATAACTTATGAGCAAAGATCATAGGGCACAGCCAGGGAGTGGGAGCTGGGAAGGGAGAGGAGGTATAGGGAAGAAGCTGAGGGAAGGGCTATAAAATCCTTGGTTAATGCATCAGAAAGATCCAAAGACAGTCCCTCAGAAAACCATTCAGTAAACAATAAAAGGTGGTGGGGTGCTGGTGGCTTCTAAGCTGTCTAAATAAAGTCATGGTAAAGAGGAGAATGTTTTTCAAAGGTTTGTGGGAGGGTTTTTTTTCCAAATGGTGAGAATGCAAATAATGTTCACAATACACCAACAATGTTTTTTTTTAAGATAATTATGTTGGCAGAAACACTGACATTTGAAAGATACATACTCATGCACAGAGAATGTGTGTAAAAATAAATAAAGAGATCTTTGGAATTGTAAACTTCTACAGACAAGAAACAGAATGGGGGAACGTACCCAGTTGCAAGACTGGAAAATGAAGGATGACTATCAGGGTAAAGCTAAGATCCAGGGAAAATTAGCACCAGGCCTTAAGCCCTATCAAGGAAATGCCAACTTGTCCCTGGGTGGATTTCAGAATTACTATGCACTGCTGTGTGCTTCCTGTTTCTTATTTTGATAAACAGGAGCATTTGTAGTTGCTATTTTATACCTGTTGCACCAATTTATGTTGGGTTTATGGGGACAAAACAATTTAGCTTTTTCGTTTAAAGGTTTCAAATAGAGAAGAACTATACTTGAGTAATTCTTAATGAGCAAAAACCAAAGAACCTCATGGACACCTGAGACTGATTTAGATTCTGAGAGTTTGGACTTTGAATTAATATTGTAATGGGACAAGAAATTGGTAGCCTTGTGAGAGGATGACTGTAGTTTTCATGTGAGAGGGCAATGAAGCATTGTGGGTCAGAGAGTGGACTATGGTAGCCAGCCTCCAAGACGGTGCCCATAGCTGCTGTCACCCCATATGACGTTCTTATGTAGTCCCTCCTCATTGCATCAAGATTGGTCTGTATTAATAGAGTTTTCTTGTCTTCTGGTTTCCCATTATGTTTGGCTATTGAGAGGTACTAGCAAAGATTGGAGGTGGGGAAGAGAGAAAGACTAAGGTATTTATTATCTGTTCCCTTGTTGACCGAGAGGTTTGGTTTGCCAGTGACTGTGTTCATATTCTAAATGTCTGTTCAGGTTCCTTCCGTTTCCTCTTCTATAGCTAGAACTCTGGTAATCATAGCCCATTAATGTGGATCTTCTCTGCTCACCCTACAGTGCTTCCCCTTCATTTGTGGGCTCCTCTTAACTCTTCCTACACCACAGGTTCATTAACCTGTTTTCAGGTTCCACCTCTGAGTAACCAACTTTTATCAGCTTGGACCTCAACACTGAGACATACCTCATCAGACACATGCTTTCCCTCTGCTCAGAATACTTCATGCACCTCTCTATACAGACCTCATTTCTTCTTCACTTGGCTGCTCCCTCAGGATTTACCCAGCAGTTACTTCTTCTGGGAAGCCCATCCTGCTCACTTTGATAGGAGCCCCTGCTCCCTGGTTCCCTATCATGGCACTTAACGTCATTGTATGAAAACATTTAGTTTATGGGACTGTATCCTCATTAAACTGTGAGTTTCCTGAGAACGAGGATGAGTATTTTATCTCTGGGTCCTCAGAGTGAAGCACAGCAATACCATTTACTAATGAAATAGATGGTGCTATTGGCTGGCTATGATCAGGAAAATCATATCTCTAGGTAAGAAACTGCCACCTCCCCACCTGTACCCAATTTTACTACTTTTCTCTCATCCACAAGTTCTTTGTTTTAGTTCTAATATGAAGCCTTGAACTCTTCATGCCAACAGCCCATGAAACCTTGTGTAATCCTCAGTGAGGAGAGAGAACAACTTCTCATATTTCCCCAGTACCCTAAGCAGCATCACATCAAGCAGACTAGGATACATATTTGGGGTGGTGGAAGAATCGGTCGGAGTAAGGAATCCAGGTTAGGACTATGGCTGGATCTAGGGAAGGCTTAGAACTTGATTTAGTGTAAGGGTTCTGGTTGATACTAGAGTTAGTGTTAGGGCCAGAGGTTGGGCTAAGTCTAGGGTAAAGCTTGGTCTACTCTTAGGGTTCAGAATTCTTACCTTGTCTTTGGTTTTGAAAAGTTTGATTATAATATGTCTTGGTGCTTTTATTTTGAGCTCTAACCTGTTTGGAATTCATTCAACTTCTTGAATGGCTATCTTCTTGTCTTTCATGATGTTGGGAAGTTTTCTTTCAACAACTCTTGGGCAATATTTTCTATGAGTTTTTTTGTGTGCGTGCCTTTCTGTTCTGGAACTCCAATCACAAGAAAGTTATTCTTCTTGATAGTGTCCCACATAAATCTTAGGCTTTCTTTAAATTCTTTTTTCTGATGCTCCTCTCTAAGATGAGTATTAAGAGATTTGTCTTCAAGCTCAATCCATTGGCCTTCCATTGATTCAATTCTACTTGGTCCTTTCAATGTACTGTTTCTGAAGTCTTAGTCGTAATATTCTGGCTTTCTACTTGCTGTTTTTGTATGTTTTCCAATTTTTCATTTATTTTCTCAGATCATTCTTATAATGTTTTCCTGAAATTTTCTACAGTTTTATTGTGTGTCTGTATATGTGTTCTCCTTGCTTTGTTGATTTTTCTCTCCGTCCTTTGAAGGTACCTAAATGCATTCTTTTAAATTCCTTCTCAAGTATTTCTGATACTGCTTCTGGTATTATATTTTCTGACTCTGTATTTTGGTCACTTATATGAGGCACTCTGGTTTCTTTCTGTAAGTAGAAATTATCTATTGTCTTTAAGACACTGTGGTAGTGTTGTATTTATATTTAATTGATGATTACATGTTGGTGTGTTCTCAGACACTCACCACCTGTCCCATGGGAGTGTGATAGAGATTGGAAGTCCTCTGTCTGCTATTTGTGTAGTGTAGTTCAGGGCAGGGTCATACATCTCCAAACCAGGGGCAGCGTGGCACTCCTGACACTTGACCTCAGGCAGAGCAGAGGCTGTGCAGGAAGGGGGGCCACTGGCCACTGGGTTGATAGTGACGAGACCAGCTATTCCTACAACTACCAGGAAGGCAAGGGAAAATTGCACCTGCCTCCTTTGCCTCTGACCTCCAGCCACATCCTGTGTCTGTAGGCTGCCTATGACGGCAGCCACTTGCAAAAGCTCAAGATGTGTGTGCCGCTCCACACCAGCTGACAGCCCACCTGTTTTTTTCTCTGTTGCTGTTCTTATTCAGCTTTCTGTTCCAGGCAGCACCCAATCCTCCTCTTGGTTCTTACCTCTGAAGCTCCCAGGATCACCATCTGCATCTGTTTCACTGGGTCTCCCTTGTCTTTGTTGCTGAGGATCTGCTCAGTGTGTCTGCCTTGTCTGCCATTTGCTCTGGAAGTTCTTTTCATTCGTTTTTCCTTGTGCATCCCAGATTACCACCTCTTCTACCCTGAGGCAGCCCATCTGGCAAGCATATTAGATCAAGGAGAAAAGGACTAATGTTTGTTGAAAGTAAACTATGTATTATATGTTGTTGTTGTTTTTATGTGCCGTTGAGTTGGTTCTGACTCATAACGACCCTGTACAGGGTTTCTGAGGCTGTAAATCTTTATGGGAGCAGAAAGCCTCATCATTCTCCCACAGCTGATAGTTTTAAGCTGCTGACCCTGAGGTTCGCAGCCCAATTCATAACCACTACGCTGCCAGAGCTCTATGTATATTATCTAATTCAATAATCCACACAGAGATAAGTATTATTGCTTATATATTTCAAATGCAAAGACTCAGAGAAGTGACTTCACTTCTGGTTAAGTTACACCAGTGGTCACATCTCTATCATATGGTGCAAATGGGATTTGACTCCAGGTAGGCTTGGTTCCATAGCCCTGTGACTCGAGACTGCCTCCTTTAGAGACACAGAGACAGAAAGAGAACTGCCTACTTGACTTGGACCCATTGTTGTTGTTAAGTGCCATTGAGTCAATCCTGACCCATAGTGACCCTGTATAGGATTCTCGAGGAGCAGATGGTGAGCTTGAGCTATAGACCTTGCAGTTTAAAGTGACTCTGCAGCCCAGTGCATTAACCTGCAGTGCCATACCAGGACTTCTGATTTGGACCCATGTTGTTGTTATGTGCCGGTTCTGACTCATAGTGACCCTGTACAGGGTTTCCAAGGCTGTAAATCTTTATAGGAGCAGAAAGCCTCATCTTTCTCCTGTGGAACAGCTGTTAGTTTCAAACTGCTGACCCTGAGGTTAGCAGCCCTATTCGTAGCCACCTTACACACAACAGAACAAGACATTGCCCAGTCCTGCATCATCCTCATAACTGTAGGCTATCACTGTGCCAGTCTATTTAATAGATAACCTCCCTTACCCAGGTTGACCCTCTACTTTACCAAATATGATGCCCGCCTCCATCGGTGATTGATTCCTTCTGATATGTGTCCAAGCAAGCAAGTCAAATAATTCTTGGTTGTGATCCACAGTTTCACTGGATAATATTTGGAAGTAGATCATCAGGTCCTTCTTTATCTGGAAGCTGAAAACTGCCCACCATCGGTGACCCTAGTTTTATATGAAATTCTGGTGGCATAGACATGGGCATCAGAGGAACACTCAATGTTTTTTATCTTCTAATTCAGAAAGCAAACCACAGTCTAACAAACAGACTGACAGGTTGACTCTCTCCTTTAGGAATAATGAGATTACATTGCCATCTGTGGAATCAAGCAGGATTGTCTGGAAATGGCCTAGGTTTTCTTTCCTGTTGGTCCAAGGGGTTCACAGATCTCCCCCCAAAGTCTACAGTTGTGATGTTGTTGACTTCTCCAGTCACAGCTATTAACAACTGATGCCGAATTTGAGATCATTTGGTTTTGCCCTGAGCTTCAAATTCACTCTTACACTCATTCCATAAAAAGGGGGAGCATGAAGGGGAAGAAGGTCCAGCTCACCTGGCCCCAGCACACTTCTCCCGGAGTTCAGGGACTGGACAGTGATGACACTCCTGCTTGTCCCTAGTGTCCACCTGGGTTTGTTGTGTGACACTCACTCACTCCCCACTTTCTTCACACTGTCTATGCTCACATACATTGATTGCTTTACCTGCTAACTCAGGAGTTGGTAAAATATCCCCAGTGGATCACAGCCTGCTCACTCGTTTTGTTATCTGAACCCACTCACACCCATTCTTTTACGTATTGTTGATGGCTGCTTCACCCAAAATGGCAGTTGAGTAGTTGGTGCAGCAATAGTTGTAGCCTGTAGAACTTAAACTATCTACCATCTGTTCCTTTACAGAAAACATTTGCTGATCCCGCTCTAAATAACCCCATGAGGCACACGCAATAATTATTCTTATTCCTATGTTACAGATGGGGGAAAAAATGAATCAAATGAAGTGGCTCAGATTGTGAAATGTCTTAAGGACACGGAACTTGTTGGCAGAGCCAAAATGAAAGCCAAATGCTTTTTTCCCACTTAAAAATGTATATTTAAGAAAAGGAACACAGGGAGCGGCTGGCACCATTGAGGGGTCTCTTTAGATGAATCTTGAAAACACCATATTGGGTGAAGCAAGTCAGTCACAAAAGGATAAGTATTGTATGATTTCACTTAGTTAGAATAGGCAAGTATATAAAGATGCAAGTTTATTAGTGGTTACCAGGAGTGAGGTGTTTAGAGGAAGAAAGCAAGATGCATTCTTAGAGAAACAATGAGCTTCTACTAAGAGAGATGGGAAAATTCAGGAATTGTTAATGATAATGACTGAGTAACCTGGTGAACTTAATCAATGTCACCAAAGTGTACTGGTGAGGGTTGTAGAAAGGAAAATATTCTGTGACCTATATATCTACCACACACACACATAAAAAGGATGCCTTTAGGCTCAGCAATCTTGTCTTGGAGAAACAGCTGGAGATGAGTTCCTACTCTTCAAAATAAGGCAGACAGGGGACACCTCTGTGCCTGTGAAAAGGGAGGATCAGTCCCAAGCAGGAGACTTCGGCTTGGGATGCCAATCAAAGACTCTGTCATATTCAGAGTTGCACTTTATTTACTTTTTATCTTCTAATTCAGAAAGCAAACAGAACTCTTATAAGCCCTAGGTATTCAAAAAAGAAATGTGAAAAAATTGTTGGTGGGGAAGGTAGTCATGAGCTGGAGCCAGAGAAGCAAACTTCCAGAGGGGATTTGCCTCATATTAGATTCTCTCCTCCCTTCCCTCCATGCCTCCTTCCCCAACACACAAAGCATCTGAGTGCAAAGGGAGCGTGTTTGTCGTCATCATCTCCCTGCACAATTATCCTCAGCAGGAAGGGCAGATCCAAGTTCCCCAAAGGTGGCTAGATGACACGCAGCTGATTTTCTCAGCTGTCACTGGTGACAAAGTTCAGACAAAGAAAACATGTACTGTTTTGCCCTAAAGGAGTCTTGGTAGTGCGGTAGCTTAAGTGTTGGTCTGCTAACTGAGAGGCCAGCAGATTGAGCCCAGCAGTCCCTGTTCTGCAGGAAGATGAGGCTGTCTACTTCTTCAAAGATTTATAGCCTTGGTAACCCTATGGAGTGAGTAGTTCTGCTCTATTCTATAGGGTTACGATGAGTCGGAACTGACTTCAACACCAGTGGTGGGTCGTGGGTGGCTTTTGCCCTAGGTTCCAGGTTCATTCTCATGTTTATTTCATAAAAAGAGTGCGCATTACTATTTACTTAAAATGTCAGCAACCAGTTGTTGCCAAGTCAACTTTGACTCATGACAACTCCATGTGTGTTAGAACTGTGCTCCATAGGGTTTTTCAATGGCTGATCTTTCAAGAGGAGATCACCAGGTTTCTTCTGAGGCCCCTCTGGGTGGACTTGAACTGCCAACGTTTCAGTCTGCAGCAGAGAGCAATAACTGTTTGTATCACCTGGGAACTTCTTACTTGAAATAGAAAGTTTGGTAGCATAGACTCTGGAGTCAGACTGCTGTGTCAAAGTCCTGGTCCAACTACTTGCTTCCTCTGTGTTTGGAAGCAAGTTCTTCAAGTTCTTTGTACCTATTTCACCATCTATAAAATGATATTTTCATGGAGACTAAACCTAGAGATACTTCTCATGGGTTGTTCTTGTGTGGATACATGTTTACAAGATAAAGACATGGAGCCTTTTGTTTCTGAAAAGAACTCATCGTTTATCAAGCCAGACACCATCTCATGGTGTCTTCACTGAGTACAGTCTGACTCATCTGGTACAGTGGCCCTGGGAATTTCAAATTGTTCTAAGAATGGACAACAAAGGACTGAGCGAACCCACAGGAAACTTTGTTCTCAGTCTAGGAAAATAAGGCCTATGGAGCTCCAAGGAAAGGAGTGCTATGCCAATACCCATTATTGTGTAGACTGAAGGGCCTTATCGTGGGAAGGTCACCCTTCCTCCTGAAGGGAAAATTTGAAGAACTCTGGAAGATGCAATAATTAATGTTATGTGTCAGCTTGATGAGGCTGTGATGGATACCCTGTTCTTTGGTCAAATACTAGTCTAGTTGCTGTGATTTAGTTATCCTTAAATAGAGCAGACTGCCTTCCATAATGTGGGTGGGTCTCAACCAGTCTCTTGAAGGAACAAGGGAGTATTCTGACTCTGGACTATCAGTAGATATGTTCCCAGAATTCTTCACTCTTCTCAGCACCTGACCTATAGATTCTGAGACACAAGACTGTAGGAATTCCCAATCTGTGCTTGACATATAGATTTTGGACTTGCCAGCTCCTCACAAAAGGAGCTCTGGTAGTGTAGTAGTTATGAGTCAGGCTGCTAACCTCAAGGTCAGCAGTTTGAAACCTCCAGCGGTTCGGTGGGAGAAAGATGAGGGTTTATGCTCCTGTAAAGATTTATAGCCTTGGAAACCTATACGGGGTCGCTATGAGTCGGAAGCGACCCCACAGCACACCACCACCACTACCACCAGCCCCTCACAATTGTGTGATCCAATTCCTTAAAATAAATCATTTTATAGATAGATAGATGATTGTTGTTGTTGTTGAGTGCCTTCTAGTTAGTTCCAACCCATAACAACCCTGTATAGGGTTTCCAAGAAGTGACTAGTGAACTTGAACCACTGACCTTGCAGTTCAAACAGACTTTGCAATTCAGTGCATCAACACACAGCACCACACCAGGACTACAGGTAGATGATAGATGTTGTTGTTATGTGCTATGGAGTCGGTTCTGACTCATAGTGACCCTGTACAGGGTTTCCGAGGCTGTAAATCTTTATGGGAACAGAAAGCCTCATCTTTCTCCTGTGGAACATCTGGTAGTTTCGAACTGCTGACCTTGCGGTTTGCAGCCCAATTCGTAACCACTACGCTACCAGAGCTCCTTAGATGATAGATAGATAGATAGATAGATAGATAGATAGATAGATAAATAAATAGATAGATAGATAGATAGATAGATAGATAGATAGATAGATACAATATAAAGAGATTAAAGAGGAATCATTGG
>NW_006408540.1:20660609-20665164 GCF_000296735.1 Chrysochloris asiatica | reverse complement strand
ATAGATAGATAGATAGATAGATAGATAGATAGATAGATAGATACAATATAAAGAGATTAAAGAGGAATCATTGGTTCTCTTTTCTAGAGAATCCTGACTAAGACAGAAGAATAAATAGGGTGGGAAGTCCCTGGCTAGAAGCCAAGGCCTGCAAGAAGAAAGAAGGGGAGGAGGCTGCCTTCGGGCATCAGCCCTGAGAATGCTTCAGCCTCTGCACCCTACACAGCGGCTCTCAGAAGTACTGACTTGTTTCAAAAGCTTCCAGAAATGGCATCTGGACTATTAAATTGGGCTGAGCTTGATAAGTGTTTATGTGTGGTTGTTATGAATCATAATCAACTTGCCAGCAATGGGCTAGTTTGTTTTATTTGTTGGTTGGTTTTGGTAGGTGCACGTCTTTGAACGTCAGAGTATAAAGATGAAGAGAATAAAGATGAAGCACTCACCTCCCGGCTCTGTGTGCTTAGCTGCATTATTAATGACCTAGGCCTTGCCTGGGAAGTAGCGGGCTCCAGGAGGTTTTATGAAGTCATTGCTCACAAGCAGGTCAGAGGCCTGGAGCAGGAGAGGGACTGAGTTTGAGACAGAGGCATCTCCCTGGCGCCTGTGGTTCCTTTTCTCTCCTTTCAACCCTCACCTGGCTGTGTGATCCCAGCCAGCCCCGTGCTTTACCTCCACATCAATATTTCCCATCAATTTCCTTCCAATACCCTGAAAAACAAGATGTTCTCAGAGGTAGTCCATGTCACGTGGGCTTTAAGGAAATTAAACATGGGCTTGCTGAAGATACTGGAGCAGTAGTTCTTAAACCTCGGTGTGCCTCAGGGTCATCTAGAGGACTTGGGAGCACAGAGATTGTTGGGCCCCGCTCTAAAGTTGTGTCGCCTGTAGGTTTGGGATGGTCCAGAGCATTTGCCTTACTGCCTATGCTACTGGTCCAGGGAACACACTCTGAAAATTTCTGGACTATAGAACAAAACAAAACAAAATCCAAATCAGTTTTCATCAAGTTGATACTGTCTCATGGTCAGAGTAGAATAGTGGGGGTTTCCAATCACTGAGTTTTTGGAAGCATATCACAAGTCTTTTCCCATGGTACATCTGGGTGGATTTGATCTGTAGCTTCAGAGTTGAGTGGTTCACTTCTGACATCCAGGGACTCCTGAGGGACTATAAATATTACATGATTTTAATCGTGTTATATTTGGGGCCAAACAAAAGTTTGAATCTGGTTCTACAGCTCTGTGAGCGAGTTACCCAAATTCTTTGCATCTATTTCAACATCTGTAAAATAGTATTTCCATGGAGATGAAACTAGTCAATAATGAAGCCTCAACTAGTTAAAACAATCTTTTGTCCCTTTTTCTTTGCAAGCCACTGCTAGTTAAAACAACTTTTTTTTTTTTTCCCCTTTGAGTATATACCTAGGAGTGGGATTGCTGGTCATGTGATACTTCTGGAGCCCTTGTGGCACAATGGATAAAGCACTCAACAGTTTGTACGCACCTAATGGGTCCACAGGGGGAAAGCCTGGGTGATTGGCTTCCATAAAGATTATAGCCTAGAACCAAGTGGCTTTACTTGGTCACATGAGGTTGGAGTCAATTCCACGGCACCTAACACCATGGTAATTCCATGTTGAACTTTTTTGGCGGGGGGGGGGGGGGAGTGGTATCAAATTACTTTATCTGAAGGAATGCTACAAATGAAACTGAAGTAGGCTGTTTTGGTACATGTGGCTACCTTGGTGGTCCAGGAAGTCATGCCTGTGGCCATGGGGAAGACAGGCTAAAGCTCAGCTCTCTCCATCACTGTCTCCTAGGGTGGGCTTGTCAAAGAGATACTCCACCAGGCCAGAATCCAAGGCCCTCGTCTTGTGCAAGTTAGTTACATAGTCGCCCAATTCTTTGATGGATTTCACCTACCTGCGCCTTCAGGTAATGCGTTTCAATGAAGTCACACAAATGGGGGTTGTTCTTGTCAGTGACCAGTTTGTGCAGTTCCAGTAGTGACTCATTCACATTTTTTTCCAAGTGCAGCTCTTACTCCATTGCATTCAGCCCGCTCTCCCAGTCATCCCCATCTGGTTTCTTGATATCCTGCAGGAAGTTCTGACCAAGACCTCGTTGGTTCTGCAGCTTCATCAGTTTCTCAGCATGTTCCCGCTCCTCATGAGACTGGTGCAGAAAATATTTGGCAAAAATTTTTCAAAGCCACACCATCACGGTGGAAGTAGTAAGACATGGAAGGTAGACATAGGAGGCATACAGCTCCCCGTTGACCTGGTGGTTGATGGCAGCCTCCAGTCCTGGTTGTAGTTCTGGCATGAGTGGGGAGCAGGGACCTTAGGGCATCCAAGGGCGGGCTCATCTGGCTGGAGGTGGTAGAGGGTGATGGGGAGGGGCCTGTTGGGGGAGGCTGGTGAGCGCAGGGTTCCACTGAAGCACTGTTGGCAGGAGACCGTGGCTCTGCGAAGAATCTACTCATGTTGAACTTTTTGAAGAACTGTCATATTGTTTCCCACAACATCTGCCCCATTTTCCATCCTACCAACAATGGATGAAGATAGAATCCAGAATGATCTTACTCCCTGTTATTATGGATTGAATTGAGTCTCCTAAAAATGTGTTATAAAGCCTGACCCTATGTTTACAGTCCAACTTGGAAATGAATTTTATTTGTTTTGTTAATGAACCAGTATCAGTGCAGGGTGTGTCTTAAATCAATCTCTTCTGAGATATGAAAGATATTAAACAAGCAAGTGAGCTAGCTCAGATGTGGGAAGAGGGATACCACGTTACAGGACGATCTAGGAGCCAAGAATAGAAGCTAAAGAGAAGAGGACCTTCCCCAGAGCTCATAGAGAGAGAAAGTCTTCCCCAGAGCCAGCACCCTGAATTTGGACTTCTAGCCTCCTAACTGAGAAAATATTTTGTTTGTTAGAACCACCCACTTGTGGTATTTCTGTTATAGCAACACTGGATAACTAGAATGACTTCCTTCACTTTCAAGCCCTCCTTCTTCTCTTCCCACTTCACTTCTCTGGGATTTAACACCAAGTTTCACTTTCCTCCTCTGTTGGCTCTCACTATCTTAGGGGATTGAGTGCCTAAGAAAAAAGTGTCTCACATTTTTAGGGGACTCAACTGCTCACAAGTATGACCACCTGGTCCCAGAGCAGCCCCTGTGCCTTTCATTCACTTGGCACACTTAAAGGGTACAGGCAGGTAGTCAAACTGTGGGGAAAGTCTGGTGACAGCTACAAATTGACAGACATGTCCCACCATTCATGTGCTGGTCTTCTGCCTTTCTGTTCATGCAATGATAATGTTCTTTGGCTCCTGTTTTCTTTCCAACATGATTTCAAACCAAGTAACAGTATCCAAGGGACTTGAAATGTCTAAAGCCACAAAGCCTGTCATCATGAATCTGTTTCTGCCCCAGTCATCCCAAAGTGTGATTCCAGGGAACATTGTAAATTACAGTTAGGTGACAACTAAATGCCATACAAACATGCCGCAAGCCTCATCAGCTCAGTGTGAATGACAGAAACAGGCTGCAAAATTAATATGTCATATACACATCTCTAGCTTGTCAGTTGTTTTTCCTGATTTAACCACATTTATGGTTTTATCAGCACTAGGTAATATTCAGCCACTGAGTGGTCCTGTTGGAATTATAAACGTGTCTGAAATGAACATTTCCATCAACAACCTCCTTACAGATGAGAAGAGTTTGAAGACACTTCCCTGATGTTAGGGAGACCTGGTAGTGAACCATCAGCTACCCTGGGGGAGAAAGATGAGTCAGTCTTCTACTGTAAAGATGATTGCCTTGGAAACACTATGGGAGGTTCTAGTCTATCCTATGGGGTCACTATGAGTCAGCATTGACACAGCAGAAACAGGTTATGTTTTCTTTTGGTCCCTGACGTTGTAGTTCATGCTGTGTGTCAACCTGGTTAGGTTACAGTGCCTGGTTGTTTGATCAAACACTAGTCTAGCTGTGTGAGATTGTCAGTTGCCTTAAGTAAAGCAGATTGGTTGCCACATTATTGTGGGTAGACTTAATCCATCAGCTAAAGGCCTTAAGAGCAAAAAGGGTTTTTTCTCATGGCATTGTTCTGTCTCCAGACTATAGGCATTCTGCAAGAACGATCTTCACTTCCTGTCATCTGATCTTCAGGTTTTGGGAAACAAGATTGATGGATTCTCTTTCAATCAAGTAAGCCAATTCCTCACAAGAAACCAATTCCCATTGTATTTTCAAGGCATCTGTAACTCCCCATAGAAAAAGGCTTATTAAATTTGCTGTGTTAGTTTAGTCAATTCAGAAAAAGGCCCAGGTCTCTAAAAGAGGAGCAATGACATTCCAAACTGAGGAAGGGTGTAGTACCTTGAATTTATTTGATATGGCTTTTCTATCCAATGTCTTAATTCCCACCAAGTGATTGGGTTTGTTGTTGCTGTTAGGTGCCATCGAGTCAGAACCAACTCATAGTGACCCTATGCACAGCAGAATGAAACAATGTCCGATCCTGGGCCAACCTCACTAC
>NW_006408540.1:20644134-20659286 GCF_000296735.1 Chrysochloris asiatica | reverse complement strand
GAGCTCGTAGGTCGACTTCGCCACTACTCCTGTTCTTTCCTTTCGTTCACCACCAAGCTGTGGCCATGTTTGTGCCCTGCGTGGCACCGGAACTAATGGGTTTCACTCTCCTGATGCCAGCATTTTCCATTGGAAATGTTGGCCAGCTTGCAGTAGATCTGATTATCTCCACACTGAATATGTTTAAGGTCAGTTACTTCTATACGGATTGTCTTGTGCCAATGGTTAGAAACAATCCATATGCAACAACAGAAGAAAACTCAACAGAACTCTGTATAAATGTAAAGTCTTGAGGTACACTTGTTACCTTCAAGAAAGCTAGTGTCTCTTAAGTTAAGGTCCATTTTTATCAAGTATAAATGCAAGCCATTCTGTGAAAAGCTGTTTTTCTGGATTAAAAATAGTAAGTGTGCCAGAGTTGTTGTTCTTTCAAGCAGTCATTCATGTCACCACAGTGATCTACAGCTTTGCAGTACTCCTTTTCGCTATCTGCTTACACCTTCTATGCAAAAGTGTTCAAAATAAAATAAAAAGCCTTAACTGGGAAGAAATGGGAAAAAACCAGTGCATTCCTGGAATCGAGGATTCTGAATTTTGTGTCTGTATCCCTGGAGGTGGTATCACAAAAGCACTCCATAAGGAAAATTGTTCTAGAGAAATTCCAAAGGCCGTTCTGCTGAAATTATTTTTCCGAAGGAGACAATGTTCCAGAGGCTTTAGACCTTGTTGAATATCTTAATGAACGGCTTCAGATCATCAAACCATGTACCGATGACCCCAGAGCTTCTGTTTTACCATGGAAAATACCAAGTTCTTGGAAATTACTCTTTGGCAGTGGTCTTCCCTGTGCACTTTTCTGATCCAGTTTCAGTTTTATATCTATCACATGTCTCAAGGTATTTATCAGTAATACAACTGTTAAACATTCTATACAAAAATGTGTGCTATATGAGGATGTTAAGAAATAATTAATTACTTTCCATAGAAAATCTTAAAGAAACAAGGATTAACAAAAGGTCTTTGTTGCTATACATTTCATATACAACAAGTATAGGATTTGTATAATAAATGCTTAAGCAGTTTTGTCTAAAATGTATCTTTAAAAACAAAACAAAAAAACACTTCAGACTCTTAGTTTTCTGTGGCTGCTGTAACAAATTACTTCAATCTTCGTGACCTACAACAACACAAAAGTATTGTAGTTTTGAGGTTGGACATCCAAAATCCGTCTCAATTAAGATGAAGATGTCAGATAGGACTGGTTTCTTCTAGAGGATCTAGGGAAGAATCCAACTCCTTGCTTTTTCTGCTCCAGCATTTCTTGACTCACAACCTTGTCCTCCATCTTAGCTGGCAGCATGGCATATTTCAATCTGACTCTGACCTCTTCACTCTCCTGTGCCCTCTTTCACTTATAAAGATCCTTGTGATTATATTTGGCATAACTTGGAAATAACTAAATAATTTCCTGTCTCAAGAAATTTAATATAAAAGAAAAGAAAAAGGAAAAACTTAGGTGGCACTGTAGGATGAACACTAGGCACTCTATGAGAGAAAGATGAGGCTTTTTGCTCTTATAAAAACTTAAAGTCTTGGAAACCCTATAAAGGGTCTCTCTGAGTCTTGACCTGACAGCAGTGGATTTACAATACACAAGTCACTGTTTACACATAATCTTATTTTTCTACCATTTAGCTGGGTCATCTCTTTTTGGGCTGTCTCATCTGAAAATGACCTGTAAAATTGGGGTGCCCCTACTCTGTGCTTTTGTGTGTCATCAACTTGGTTCTGACTCATGGTGGCCCTGTATAGGATTTCTGAGGCTGTAAATCATTGTGGGAAAAGAAAGCCTTGTCTTTCTCCCATGGAGTGACTAGTAGATTTGAACAGCTGTCTTTGCGGTTAGCAGCCCAGCTTGTAATCCATTAGGCTACCAAGGCTTCGATAAGATCATATGTTGTTGCCATCAAGTTGGTTCCTACTTACAGTGACCTGTATAGGGTTTCTGAGGAATGGCTGGTAGGTTTGAGCCTCCACCTTGCAGTTCAAACTGACCTCATGATCCAATGCTTATCCTTCAGTGCCATAGGACACGATAAGATTATATAGTTTTGAATTTTTTTTTAGTGTATTATTTGCTTAAAAGGAATCCTTAAAATCGTTACTATAAGCCTTGGGGACCCACAAAGACTTGATCCGCTCCTGACCCCATGCTTCCCTCATTCACATCTCTCCTGCTTTTACCTCAGACCCAGCTCATTTCACCAAGTATGGACCCATGAGCAATAGCCACCCCCACTCCCCAGAAACCTAGGGTGTTATTAAGCTCTTCCATCTGTCAGGATATCTCTGTGGACACAATCTGTCTGCAGGTTGAGATAAAGATAGGACCAAAGTAATTTAATGTATTGAAGTGATTGACTCAGCCATCCATGCAGCATTGGTGGGAATTGGAGGTGGGATCTTGCAGGAATGGGAGGTAGCAGAGGGACCCTTTCTGATACCTGGACCTGGGGGCCCAAAGCATCTGAGGTCCCTTTAGTAGGAGCAAGGGAGTCCTTTCTTTAGCATGAAGGTGTTCCCAAATGGTGACAGCAGGCATGGGTGTCCTTCACAATTGCTCAGATCTTCAGATCTTCCACCTGGCAAGACAGCAACACCATCCCACACGTCTGTGACCAAGGTGTTTGAGGAAAGAGAGGAGGGTGATGCATGAAAGTCTGAGCTTTCATAGCAATACAGATTCTAGACGGTCCTCCAAGATCTTGGTGACTTCTCCAGGCCCACAACTCGAGAGACTCAGTATGACATAATAGGAACATCTTTTAGTACCTACATTGGAGTCCTTGGGTGATGCAAATGATTGACATGCTTGGTTGACAGCCAAAAGGCTGGAGGTTCAAGTCCATCCAGAAACATCTGGGAGAAAAGGTCTGGCAAGCTACTTATGAAAAGCCAGCCATTAAAAAACAATGTGGAGCCCAGTTTTACATACATGGGTCACCATGAGCCAGGCTCAACTGGACAGCAATGGGTTAGTAACCACATTAAGAAAGGTTAGAAACAGGTTACATTCATTCTAATAATATCCTCAAACCAATTCATAAAAAAATCATCACATCAATAGATAACCAATATAAAACTGTAATGAGTTATTTTACATTCTTTTTTTTTTTGGTATCAACTCTTCAAAATCTGGTATGTCATTACATTTACATCTCAGTTCAAATGCTAAACTTTAAATGGTTAAAGTAAAATGGGGTCAGAAGAAAACAATAAAAGTGCATTAGTAGAATAATGTTTCAGACTACTTCCATTTTCAAATTTCTGTTTAAGATAATTCAAGTGAATTACGATGCAGGTCCTCAGTTGAAGGCGTCATATGTATGTAATTCAATGTGTAATCGCCACCTGACTGGCTAGCACTGGGCAGTACAGCTCTCTGGTAAATACAGCCCTCGTCTGTTGGCTCCAGGGGAATGCCAACTTATATGGAATGGATGAAACTTCTGACTTCCCCGACACAGTAGTAAGTGGGGAAGCTGGGTAGAACTGGCGCAGAGAAGATGAGCGAGGGTTTTTGGAATCTGGAGGGAAGCAAAAGGAAAAAAAAAAAACCAGATGGTTAGGTTTTCCAACCATATAATTGCATATATATGGAATATGTGATTCTTTTGCAGCTACCACTATTATTAGAGATACAAGGGAGCTTCAAAAAGTCCACGGAAAAAACGGAATAGAAAGATAAGGGAATTTTTCTACAAACTTTTTTGAAGTCCCTGTGTACATCATTTGTGTGATTTGTTGTTTAGAGTCTGAAGTCTTTACTAAACTATATGCTCCATCAGGTTCAAAAAAGGTCTTGTTCACTAGCTCACATCTACTGAACCTAGCATGGTGCTCCATTTTCATGCATTTATCTCAGTTTATGAAATAAACAAGAATAAGTAAAATGTCATACTGAATCCTTTGAAGGGCAAAGTGGGACTATATGTGATTTTGCCCAGGTATAAATGAATTAATTCAAAGAGGGTTATCAGATGAGCAAGACTGACAAAGTCAGCGTACAACGCATAGTTCGGCTGACAGCTAGCAAGTTGGGCTAGACAATGAAAACAGAAGACAGAAAAATAACGGACACATTTGAATTGTGGTTTTGGTGAGGAAAATTGAATACATGATGGACTGTCAGAAGCGTGAACACATCTGTCTTAGAAAAGATAAAATGATCATGTTTCTTGGAAGTGAGGATGGTGAGATTTGACCTGCTTTGGGCACATCACCAGGAGAGACCAATGATCTAAAAAGGGAACCTGGGAAGACTACAATGTCAGTGAAAATGAGAAAGCTCTCAGTAAGTTGGGTTGACACAATAGCATCAACTATAGCATAGTGGTTACGAATCGGGCTGTGAACCACAGGGTCAGCAGTTCGAAACTACCAGTTGCTCCTTGGGAGAAAAGATGAGACGTTCTGCTCCCGTAAAGAGTTACAGCTTCGGAAACTCTGCACAGGGTTGCTATGAGTCGAAACTGACTCCACGGCACACAGCCACCACCACCGTGAACTCAAGTTACCAATAATCATGAAGATGGTGCAAGAGTGCACAGAGTTTCTTGCTGTTGTACATCAAGTCGTCATGAGTTGGAGCCAGCTTGACAGCAACAAGCAAACGGAGCTGAATGTTTCCATTTTACAGGCGATGTAACTTGACGTATTAGTGGATTATGTGCCATAGAGTAGGTTCCGACTCATAGCAACCCAGTACGGGGTTTCTGAGGCTGTAAATCTTTACAGGAGCAGAAAGCCTCATCTTTCTCTCACGGAATGGCTGGTGGTTTTGAACTGCTGACCTTAAGGTTAGGAGCCTGACTTGTTCCCACTATGCTCCCAGAGCTCCTTGAGGTATTAGTAGGTGATGGTTATTCTCTTTAATCCTGAGTCTCCACAGATTGGTTTTCATCACTATGGCCATAAGGCCACGCTCTTTCTCATTCAAACTGTTTTCTGAGTCTCTCTTCTTGTATTTCCTCCAACTCTAGGGACATGATGGCCAAGTGAGTCAGACTTTACTCAGTCACTAATGGGGAGTTGTTTCAGTTTGGGATCTTTAGGGCTAGTGACAGAAAACCATTTTGAACTAAAGAGGAACACATGACAAGAGTGCTGGTCATGCCATGGAGTCCTGAACAAGAGGGGGCCCAGGCCAAGCATGGCAGAATCCAGGTTGTCATCATTGCTTTTGTTTTTCCTGCACAACTGCGTCCATTCATTGTTTCTCTTTCTGTCTCTCCATGATGATCCACATGTCAGAGAACACCCAGCCTCCATCACTCATGCTTTAGAGCTTCACTTTCAGTCACAGAGGGAGGAGGGCACAACTCTCTTGGGTCTGAATTCCAGAACCTGCCACTCTGGGTCTCTTTAGCCTAGCTTATCCAGGCACCCACCACTGGGAAGTCCACTAGGGTAAAAGGATGTTGAGGAGACTCTTCCTGCTTTCCTAGATTTGGTGACCCTGAGGGGTACTCTTGGTTTGTAAGGAGACTCACCCCGAGAGCTTATCTAGATATAGCCTGAGAACTTGCCTGTCCAATAGTTCCTCAGGTGAGGAATTTAAAAGCATTGTGCTGGAGTTTGGCGTCATTCTACTTCACCTTGGAGGATCTGCTCCTGGGCTGGGGTCCTGCCGGCCTCTCTCCCTCAGAGCCACAGCAGCCACTGGAAGTGTTGGAGGTGTGAACAGAGACAGTAGGTGGACAAGGGGTTCTCGTCCTTGCCTGCATGTTGGTGTACCATGTTTGGGGGTAGGACCACCAGCTCACGTCCAAGTTTTGGACTCCAGTCCTTTTCCACTCTGGTGGGGGTCACAAGGTCTTTCCAAGGGAATAGAATTCTGAGGCTAGTTAAGAAGATGGCAGGGGCCTGCAGAGACCTGGTGTGGTAGACTGACATCCATAGCAGTCAGTTTACTTCAAACAGTCAGTTTACTTCACAGCTAAAAGCAAGATTGCCACTGACTGGTAGTTCTTTTCTCAGCTTCCCACCGACTTTGAAGCCAATGTTCCACCTCAGAACTGTTCATCAGGAACAGGGATCTCCAAGAGCTTTGAGGGCAGGATAAGAATGAGATCTTATCCTGGAAACGTCCACTGTGTCCTCCAAAAACTTCACCTGTGTTCTCTAAGTGGTTCATTGATGGCTTTGAGGCCTCTGTTGGAAGCAGCTTAACTAACCTTATTTATATGTGTGGAAACCTACCATTAGGAGGCACCTCAGAGGGCTTCTGATCCAAGGTGCTCACTTCACCACATGAGCAATGTTCAACTCTCCTAGGGCTGCTATAAATAAACATATAAACAAATAACATAACAGAAATGTAGTCTTTCACAGTTGTGATGGCTAACATTCTGAATTCAGGGCTATAGTCTCTCAGAAGTTTCTCTCTTCTGGTGGTCTCAGGAGGTCTTGGCTTGTGGCTGCCTTCATCTCCACACGGCTGCCTTCCGTTTGTGTGCATCCCTGAGTCTCTTTTTTACAAAGACACTACTCAGATTAGATTAGGGTCCATCCTACTCAATTATGATGTCGTGTTAACCTAACTGATAACATCTTCAATGATCCAAACAAATCCCATTCACCACGAACAGAGGTTAAAATTTCACCACACTTTCAGGGAACACAATTCAACTTACAACAAAGGGATGGTGATGAATAGAGGTGAGAAGGCTTCACAGCTTTGCCTAGCTACTCCTCTCCCAGGGTTCCGCCGACATGGCCTGACCCCATCTATAGTTGCCCTTCCCCCATCACTCTTTGGTGTTAGGTGCATTCTGATCCATAGCAAGTCCAGGTGATGGAGCAGAGTTGCCCCATGGAGTTTCCTAGGCTGTACTCATTTTGGGAGCAGATCATTACGTCTCTTCTCTTATAGAGCTGCTGGTGGGATTCCAATCACTGACCATTCAGTTAGCAGCGATCGCGGAACCCTTGTGCTGCCCAGTCTCCTTCATCTCTCTCTAGCCTTGTTACACATTGCAGTCTGGACTTACCTGCTTACTCAGGGGTCTCCTTGTTTATGCTCTGTCTCCCCCAGATAGAGATAAGTGGGCATCTTGCCTGTCCTCATCATGGTGAAACTGTGCCCGGCATGTGGTAGACACCAATAGGTTTGAATAAATGAATGAAATACTATGTGGCTTATTAAAAAGTATCTGCGTCTCTGATATTTGCCTGGGATAGAAGTATTCTAAGGCCTTCCCAATTCTCTCAAGAAAATAATTTTCCTCATAAAGCGAACAACCAATTAAAAAAAAGAAAAGAAAAGATGTTTGCTACAATACCGGCTCCAGCTCATCAGCTGTAATGGATTTTCATGTGACCCATGTAAGACCAACTGCTAACTCAGTGAAGGCCAGCGTCCCATTGTCCTTTCAGGTCCAGGGTGGGTACTGAAGGGTTAATGCTGCATCAGGAAGCCCAGATCTTTGATTGTGATTACACCCACAATTTTCCTTCCATTAAGATGTTGAAACATCTTGGCTGTTCTAAAAATGACAGTAACAGTGTTTGAAGTAATGGTCTCTGCTTATGTAAAACTGCTGTAGGTAATGGGAAGAAAGGGGATGGAGAGAAGGAACTTGGCCTCTCACTCAGCCTGTGTGTTCAATCAATGTCGCTGCCCCTGATGTTTTCATGGGAGTACACCGTGAACCACAGCAGAATTGCCAGGAATGGTAGATGGCGGTTTTAACTATTTTTATTTCTACTGATTGAAATTGAACAGAGCAAGTTGTCCTGAGGCTGAATTAGAGTTGACTGGGGGGGAAGAGTTTTGCTGTCTGTTAGGTGCAGTTCAAACCCAGCTGCTCTGAGGGAGACAGATGAGGCTTACCACTCCTGTAAAGATTTATAGTCTCGGAAACCGTACAGGGCCACTATGAGTTGTCATTGACCAAATGGCAGTAGGTTTGGTAAGGGGAAAGAGGTTAAGGCCATCAAAAGTGCTGCAGAACTTCTTCAAGTTCACAGTGTTGTAGCCAGGAACTGGGACTTTCTAGTTAAAGACTTGAGTGCCTCTGGGCTCCCTGCGGACCATCCCCACAGTCCATATGTGGTCCTGTTTGGACTGCGAACCACCATGTCAGCAGTTCAAATCCACCAGCTGCTCCTCAGAAACTTAGTGTAGGGTTGTTATGACGTCAGAACCAACTCGACAGCACTTAACAGCAACAACAACATCTGAGTTGCTGTGGTCAAGCTGCTTGCCAAGCTGGTCCCTTCTAATCCCTGTGGTAGCTGAGGGATGAAAAGAGACAAGGCTGGAATGAGGGACACGGCATGGAAGGAATAGGATGGTGGGACCTGGTTCTGCTTGAGCACTGGACCTGGTACTTCTGGGGAGGGATGCTAAGTCCCCTTTCTCAGCCTGACTCTGCCTCACTCCCTCCTCTTCTTCCTCTGGATGACCCCTCTCTCCCTGTCTCAGGTCACGGTCCACAGTTCTCCCCTTGCAGGCTTTTAAGACCCACATGTTTGCTCATGATGAGAATGACTTCCAGGCGGGCAGCACTGGTCTGCTCTGCTTCTTCATAAGCCGTTCATGTAGCCAGTAAAGTACAAGTGGGCAGTAGCGGGACACAAGGAACTAAGGAGAGAGCAAAGCAGAGAGGTGGGGGGCGGGGGGCCGTCTGAACAGAGCAGTCAAGGGTGTAAGGAAGGAGAAGGGTTTACAGAGATTAGGGGGCAACTGAACTGTGAAGAAGCAGAGAAAGAGACCTAGAGAAAGAGTGAGAGAGGAAGATTGAGACAGAAAGAGAGGAAGAGACAGAGCTAGACAGAGGGTGGGGGGAGAGAGAAGCGAGGTAGAGAGAGAAAGAGAGAGAGAGAGAGAAAGAGAGATCAAGATACAGAGATAGAGGGAGAGAGAGGACGAGAGGTATGGGAAGTTTCTGTGTTGTCATGAAGCAGCATATGTTTCAGCTGAGCTTCCAGACTAAGACAGATGAGGAAGAAAGGCCTGGCAATCTACTTCTGAAAACCAGCCAATGAAAATGCTATGGATCATAAAGGTTTGATTCCTAACTGGTCATGCTGGTGCAGGACTGAGCATCATTGTGTGTGTGTGTGGGGGTGGGTGGGGTGGGTCCTTGCATGGGATCACCATGAGTCAGGAACCAACTTCTTGATGGCAACTAGCAGCAGTACTTGGCAAGTTGCAGGTGTCTTGTCACTGTTTACTGTCTGATAGTCAATCAAGTTATTTGTTGATTACTTAAGTGGAATTACAATGGTAGGATAAGGGCAGGAAATGTTTTTGAGCAGACGGCCCATTCAGTACCCATCAAATTATACTTGCTGTTTTTGTTGTTGTTAGGTGCCATCAAGTCGGTACCGACCCATAGTGACCTTATGCACAACAGAACGAATCACTGTCCGATCCTGGGCCAACCTCACTACTGTTGCCACACAAGCATCCATTGATGCTGCCACTTGGCCAATCCATCTCGTTAGGGGCCTTCCTTTCTCTGACCCTCCACCTTACCAAACATGATATCCTTCTCCAGCGACTGTTCCCTCCTGATAATATGTCCAAAGTATGAGAGACAAAGTTTAGCCATCTTGGCCTCTAGGGAGTACTCTGGCTACACTTCTTTCAAAACGGATCTACTGGTTCTTTTGGCAGCCCATGGCACTTTCAATATTCTCCTCTAGCACCATAACTCAAAAGCATCAATTCTTCTTACAATCTTCCTTATTTACTGTACAGCTTTCATATGCATATGAGGTTATTGAAAATACCATGGCTTGGGTCAGTCGCCTTAGTCCTCAAGCTGACATCTTTGCTCTTCAACACTTTAAAAAGGTCTTGTGCAGCAGATTTGCCTAATGCAGTACATCATTTGAGTTCTTGACTGCTGCTTCCGCGAGTCTTGGAAGAATAAAGTCCTTGACAACTTCAATCTTTTCTCCATTGCTAAGAATATTGTTTGTGGTCCAGTGGTGAGGATTTTTGTTTTCTTTACATTGAGATGTAATCCATACCAAAGGCTGTGCTCTTTGATCTTCATCAGTAAATGTTTTAAGTCCTCTTCACTTTCAGCAAGCAAGGTGGTATCATCTGCATATCACAGGTTGTTAATGAGTCTTCCTCCAATCCTGATGCCACATTTTTCTTCATATATTTGATGGGTCATTTTCTGATCATGGAGCCAGTCCTGAGGCTGAAGATAGAACCATTTTAAATCCAGCATGAATTCATGAAAAATTCCAGGACAAGAGATCTAATGACATCCATTTAAAATTAAAATAATCCTGTACAGTTTAAAAGTTATTATTGTGAAGTGCAAACAATTGTGATCCAGCTCTGCTTCTGAAAAGGACCCATTAAGATCCTCAATCTTCCTATTGTTTTCAGATGCCAGCCAGCTGGTTCTGACTCACCGTGCCCTATGTACAGCAGAATGAAATCCTGCCTGGTTTTGCGCCATCTTCAAAATCATTGAGCCTGCTGTTGTAGCCACTATGTGAACCTGTTTTGTTGACAGACTTCCCCTTTTTCACTGATAGAACAAGAGGTCTTTTAGAAGTGCTAATGACACCCCCATTTAAAACTCAATTAATCCTGCTTGGTTTAAATGTTATTGTTGTGAAGTGCAAACCACACAATTGTGATATGGCCCTGCTTCTCAAGAGGGTCCATTAGGACACTCAGTCATCTTTGTGTAGCTATTCTGAATTCTCCTTGACATCATCTATGTTACATTGAACCTTTTCTCAGTTTGTTTTATTCCGCAAATATTGATGGAGTAATGTAAAGGCTAGCTGTATCAAGAAACACAACTGGAATGGAACGGTGTCCCTTGCCTTGTGAACCGTGCTGCTCCAAGTGTGAGTTGAGAGCCAGAATGCAGAATCTCAGGCCCCACCTGAGACCTAGTGAGTCAGAATCTCTGTTTTAACAAATCTGCAGATGCTGCATGAGAAACAGTCAACAAGCAAGCCTGGCACTATAGTCAAGTGAGATGAAGTCTTAATAATATAAACCATTCTCACTAAGATCTACCGTGTTCACTGCTGACTCCTGAAACTGGGTCCCTTCAACGCACCCCCTCCTCAATCACCTTTACCCTGCTTTATTTTTTCTTTAATTTTTACTCATGGCATTTATCATCTTCTAACATATCCACTAAGGAGCTCTGGTAGTGTAGTGGTTATGAATCAGGCTGCGAGCTGCAAGGTCAGCAGTTAGAAGATTCCAGCTGTTCTGTGGGAGAAAGATGAGGCTTTCTGCTCCTGTAAAGATTTACAGCCTCGGAAACACTGTGCAGGGTCACTATGAGTTGGAACCGATGTCACAGTACTTAACAACAACAACATATCCACTGGGGGGGGGAGGGGAATGAGGCTTTCTGCTCCCATAAAAATTTACAGCCTCATACTGCTCAGGAAGCCAAAGGTCTGCAAGAGTCTATGGAGCTCTTCCGGTACAACAGACAGCCAGGGAAGGAAGGTAGGGACATGCTCCGGGGAAAAAACGAGTGGGATCTCACAAAGGAAACATTCATATACCAGTCCCACAGCTTTTAAACGATCATAAAATCTCCTGAACTCACATTTTTGAGAAAACGTGCTAATAAGGATAAAGAAAGGCGAGTATTTTGGGACTTTTGCCTGAGGAGACCGCAGGTCGCTCCTGCAACTGCAGAGTTTAGAGGGCGGGGCCAGGGCCAGCCCATTTGGAAAGCGGCATCTCCAGTGGGGAAAAGAAAAAAAAAGGACAAGCGGCAACATAGCTTCTCCCCAAGTCTCCCCGCCCTGGCTTGATATCCCAATAAAAATCGGCTGGGTGCAGCTCACCCACGCACGGAGAGTGTGAGAAAGATGGCGGTGGCTTTTTGACGTCATCCATCAGCCCCTATCTGTCACTGCATCTAACCCCCTGCCCCCACTCCTTGCTAGTAGTGGGGATCCTCCAGTGGCTGAGCTGTCGGTACAGGGAACAGAAAAAGTTAACCAAAGCCACATATCTGCTTCAATGTGGTGATTTCTGTCCATGAGTTTATATTACCTCTGCTTTTAGGCCTTTTGATTCCACATCCCTCCTGGAGGTGGGAACTTATCCTCCCTACGTCCCATAAGAAGTAGCAATCGTGGCTATATAGCCAAGCTACAACATAATACTCCACCACTTAGACAAGACCCAACAACATTTGCTACACATTACAGATGAAAAGGGAAGCCCATCTCCTGATCATCATCATCATCATAATGATAATAATAAACCAATAATCATGACCAATAAGAAACCAAAGCATGTCCAAAAACAGAAGAGGGGAGCTGATGCAAATGAACTGGAGACAGACAAAGGCTTTATAGAGGAGGATGAGCGGGTTTTGGATATGCCTGAGAGGAAATTCAGAAGAATGATATGGAAACAAATTCAAATAATCTGAAAAGGGGTCGAGGAAAATGAAGTAAAAAAATTCTTCAGGAACAATCAAATAGGATTGACACAGCATTGGAAACAATTCAAAACCTGCAAAAAGATGCCCAGGTGATCAATAATAAGATATCAGAAATAGACAATAGCCTGAAAGGGGAAAGGAGCAGACTAAAGGAGATGGAAGCCAGAACTAACGAGCTGGAAGACAAAACTCTCAATACTGCCAAGGTAGAAGAACAAGCAGCTAAAAGGATAAAACAATCTGAAGAGAGTCTAAGATTCATGCTGGATAACATGAAGAGGAATAATGTAAGAATTATTGACATTCCGGAACAAGAAGAAACAGAGAAATCCACAGAAGAGATCGTTGAGGAGCTTCTGGAAGAAAAATTCCCTAACATCTTGAAAGACGAGAAGATAAACATTCAAAAAGCCCAATGTACTCCAGGAAGGACAGACCCCAAAAGAAAATCTCCAAGACATATAATAATCAAGCTCTCAAAAATCAAAGACAAGGAAAGAATATTAAAAGCAGCCAAGGAGAAGAGAAATATAACCTATAAAGGCAAGCAAATAAGATTAAGCTCTGACTATTCAGAACAAACCATGCAGGCGAGAAGGCAATGGGGAGACATATACAAAGCTCTGCAAGAAAAAAATTGTCAACCAAGAATTGTCTATCCAGAAAAACTATCAATCAAATATGATGGTTCGATCAAAACATTCCAGGATAAACAGAATTTGAAAGATTTTATCAAAACCAACCCAGCACTTCAAAACATCCTAAAGGGAATTAATTCTGTGGACAGAGAACCAACAAGAACAGACAACAAACAGATATTGACAAGTATGGCAACATCACCTGGAACACAGCCAACAGATAGCGGAGTCCAGAACAGAACGAGACTACAACGACAAAATCAAAAGAACAGGGAGATCAACTGAAGGCCAGAAACATATCAATGTCAAAGAAGGGACAAACGCAGCAATGGAAGCCCAGGTGGTGAGGATGCCAGGTAAATTACAGGTTACAATGGAGTATCCTAAATGCAGAGAGAAGTTAGTAGACTACAAGGTAACCCCAAAGAAAGCTAACACTTCACAACATATCATAAAAATGAATTCCCAAGGAGAACAAGCAAACAACTCAGAAGACATAAAGCCAACACAAGAAAGAAAGCTGAACCAAAGAACCATCAGCACCACCAAAAAAGTAACATAATGACAGCAATCAGTTCATACTTATGGATAGTTACACTGAATATCAATGGATTGAATGCACCAGTGAAGAGACAAAAAGTGGCAGAATGGATAAGAAAACAAGATCCATCAATACGCTGCCTGCAAGAGACACACCTTACATACAAGGACAAAGGCAGACTAAAAGTTAAAGGATGGAAGAACATTTACCAAGCCAACTGTAACACGAGACAAGCAGGGGTCGCCATATTAATCTCAGACAAAGTAAATTTTAAGATGAAAACCAGCATAAGAGACAAAGAAGGACACTATCTCATGACCAAAGGGTCAATCGAGCAAGATGACATAACTATAATAAATATACGCTCCCAATGAAAGAGCACCAAGATACATGAAGCAAACCTTAATGGAATTGAAGAAGGAAATAGATAAATCCACAATTATAGTGGGAGATTTCAACACACCACTCTTGAAAATGGATAGAACAACCAGAAAAAAACTCGACAATGCTACAGAGGAACTTAACAACACAATCAACCAACTTGACCTCATAGATGTATACAGAACATTCTATCCAACAACAGCACACTACACATTCTTCTCCAGTACGCATGGAACATTTTCCAGAATTGACCACGTGTTAGGTCACAAAGCAAGCCTCCATAAATTCACAACCATCAAAATTCTACAGAGCATCTTCTCAGACCACAATGCCATAAAACTAGAAATCAATGATAAGAGGCCAAATCAATAAATTCGAAGACATGGAAACTGAACAATACCCTGCTGAAAAGTGACTGGGTAAAAGAAGAAATTAAATGTGAATTCACAAAGTTCCTGGAAATAAACAATAATGAAAACACAACATATCAAAATCTTTGGGACACAGCAAGAGCAGTTCTGAGAGGACAATTTATTGTGATAAATGCACACATCCAAAAAGAGGAAAGAGCCAAAATCAACACATTAACACAGCATCTTCAACAATTAGAAGCAGACCAGCAGAGGGAACCTATAGTCACCAAAAAAGGGAAATAAATGAGATGGAAAACCAAAAAACTATAGAAAGAATAAACAAGACAAGAAGCTGGTTCTTTGAAAAGATTAATAAAGTTGACAAACCATTGGCAAAACTAACTAACGAAAAGAGGGATAGGACACAAATAAATTGCATTAGAAACCACACAGAGGAAGTTACAACAGAACCAAACGAAATAAAAAAGATAATAACAGAATACTACGAAGAGCTGTACTCCAACAAATTTGAAAATTTGGAAGAGATGGATACATTTCTAGAAAAACACGACCCACCTAAACTTGCTCGGACTGAAGTAGAAAATGTGAACAAACTCAAAACAAAGAAGAAATTGACTAGGTCATCAAAAAACTCCCGACCAACAAAAGCCCAGGCCCAAATGGCTTTACGGCAGAGTTCTACCAAACATTCAGAGAAGAACTGTCACCAATTCTACTCAAATTATTCCAGAACATAGAAGAGGATGGAAAA
>NW_006408540.1:20626635-20642919 GCF_000296735.1 Chrysochloris asiatica | reverse complement strand
CTTCCTAACATGGATGAACCTTAAGGGCATTATGTTGAGTGAAATTAGTCAGTCACAAAGGAAAAATACTGCATAGGACCACTAATGTAAAAGACTAAGAAAAAGAACCCATACTAATGCACTAAAGTGGATTCTTAGTTGGTTACTAGGATGTAGGTGTAGGGATAGGGGTGGGAGGGGAAGGTGGAGCACAAGGCAGGGAATATACCCAGGATAATTTGGGTATTGGATAGGGGGGCAATATACAAGTAGGGAGAGGGAAATCGAAGAACAAAGCAGATGGGAGAACAATTAGACAGGTATGAATGGGCTAAATGGGACAGAGGTAAAAAATGATGTAGGCACAGCTTTGGAACAACAGGGCTCTGGAATACAGAGACTGAGACATGGATGGAATGGAGAAAAGGGGGGGAATAATGTTAAGATGGTTGGCTGTCTTTTGAATTATGGTTTTCCTTGCAATATATCATAAAACAGACACTGGAGGGGAAGAGAAAGGAATAACCAGAAATATCAACATGGAAAGCTTGTAATCCCGTCTTCTGCCTATAACTGATTGGAATACCTAAAATGGGGCTACAATGTGTCCAGTGAAGGAGATTTCCTGAGGAGCCTCTGCATTACAAGGGATTATAGGTAGAAGCCCGAACCACATCCAGACCTTCAGAGACGGGAAATTTTCCATTTGGAAGAACAAGCAGACCAGCCGGGAGCAGTTAGAAAACCAGAAGATACTTCCTGAAAGAAGGACCTACAGGAAAAATACAAAACAATAAGGGCAGTCCGACTGTTACCACAAGAACATGCAGGTTGCTTGCTCAGGAGACATCAAGGTAAGTGGTCGGGTCCTCTTAGTGCAAATTCTCTTCCAAGACTAAAACACAAGGGAAATATACTCTTTGATTGGCAACCACGCACGTCACCCAGAAAGGGAAGTGACCGAAGAACATCAATGAAGTGGCGAGCTAAGCCCTACATCATTCAGCAAACTACTGTGAACCCGGGTGGAGACCTGGTAGGCCAGCAGTGAGGCAAGACCTAGGGACTCATGGGCTCAGAGTCAATGACACAGCCATAGAGGACTAGAATGGCGAGCGGGGCGGCCAGCTGATAAAAAGAGGGCAGACAGACGCAAGAACACCCACACTTGCAGATGATACTCATTTGACCTGGCTTCAATGACTGGATAAACAGAGCTCAACCTGAAGAAGAAAGAAGAGGAAAACAGCGTCATCTGATACAATTCGATGAACATGACCTACACCTATAAATGCACTAGCTCAAAAGAGGAAACAAATCCCTGCTGCAAGAATTATTCCCACCCCCTCCACACAAGGGGTAGACAGGGATGGGCAACTTGAACATTGACTTACCAAAAATGGGAGGAGGGATACAAAGGTAAGAAGTGACTGGCTTACAAGCTTTCAAGAGGGAACCTAGATCCAAAGGGCATGGAGGAAGGTAGAGTCTCCAGTGAATAGTATCCAGCCTGTCCAGGAAGGGCTGATGAAATGAAATACAGATGGGTCTCTTGTGATGCAATAGTGAATAATTGTTTTCAGGACTGATTGTGAGGGTTGGAAATCTAAAGGTGGACATTTTATAGCAAGGAGGGAAGTGGTTTACTTTTCAATCTAGGAGCAGAGGACCCTAGGACCATCAATGGAGAAAAGCGGAGAGCGGGACCCTACCCAGAGAAGCAGTGAGGCCTGAGATGGAGGCAGAGAAGACGATGTCAAGAGATGGTGTGGCTGAGGACTTGGGATCCGGAGAGAGAAAGGGGCTGAGGACTGTGGTGGGGGGTGGTACAGGCTTACAGGGTACACCCTTTGGTTAGGTGAGGATGCACTGACGGAATGGTAACTATGCCAACGAAATGATGGATGATGGAATGAATGTGAAACTAATGTTCTCCCATGTAGACTATCACACAATTCACAATAAAACATTTATTAAAAAAAAAAAAAATTTACTGCCTCTGAAACACTATACAGTTTTGTGTTATGAGGGACCTCGGAAACACTATAGAGTCCTTATGAATTGGAATCGACTTGACTGCACACAGCTAACCACGAGCAAATCCACCCCCATCAGTGTGCCATAGTGTGGTGACTTGTGTGGTGCTGTGAGGTTGGGGGCTATGGCATCCGTTTTTCAAATACCAGCAGGGTCACCCATGGTGGACAGGTGTTAGCAGAGTTTCCAGTGAATGAGAACTCTATGGATCACAAAAGACTTGTCTGCTACAGTGCCGGAATGAACATGAACAATAGCATTGGTGAGGCGAGTGCTCCTCAGATCATTCAACTGTATGAGACTGAAGGACAGCATTTGCCAGAATGCAGGAAGGGGCAGAAAAGCTGGGTGAATGGAAATGGGGAGCGCAGGGAGCAAGTGGGGAGAGTGTTGACACACTGAGGGGATGGCACCCAATGTCCCAAATGATCTACATATAAATTGTTGAATGGAAAACTAACTTGCTTTGTCAATTTCCATCTAAATCACAATAAATGTTAAAAAAAAAAGGTGAATGTAAGTTCACAAGGGAAGGGATCTTTGTCTGTACTGCTCACTGATACACCCAAAGTGTTATGAATTACAGCTCCTCAAAGGCAGGAATGTTTGTTCTGTTTCTCTAGTCTCCAGAAATCTGAAGTTTTCTAAGTGTTCAACAAATGATTCCTAGCAATCCAAAGAAGTGAATGCTTCCAGGGCACAAGACCTTCCCTAGAGCAGGTCCTACTGCCTGTCTTCCTGTTTGGATGAGTGTCCTCAGGCTTTATGGGGGGCAGTGTCAGATCACCCACACTAGGATAATTTTGAGATGGTTAGGGGGACACCAGGAATAATCCAATAAGTAAAACAGGTAAGTGGGGACTGTCTCAGGCAAACAGACTTTACTTCTAGGCCCCCTGAGCTCTGTGTTGCGATCTTTAATGGCATTTGAGGAGGACGGACAGAAAATTGCTACCATATGAGTTCTTGTCTTGGTTTCCTACCATTGCTGTTATAGTACAACCAGTGTGGCTCATGAGAGCATGGATTTATTGTCTGACACTCCTGGGGGTGATTGAAAACATCACAGCTTGGGTCAGGCCCACCTGAATTCCCAAACAGACAGCTTTGCTCTTGAACACTAACGAGGACTTTTGCAGAAGATTTGTCGAATGTAATACGTCTTTTGATCTCTTGACTGCTCTTCCATGTGGATTCAAGCAAAATGAAATCTTTGGCAACTTTCAATCTTTTCTCTATTTATCATGATGTTATTTATTGGTCCAGTTGTGAGGATTTGGTTTGTTCTTCTGATAGTGCACAGTATTTTCGATATTTGTCACTAACGTCAGAATTCAAATGCATTGATTCTTCTTTGGTCTTCCTTATTCATTGTCCAACTTTTGCATGCATATGAATTGTATTATATGAAGAAGAATGTGACATCAGAATTAGAGGAAGAATCATTAACAATGTGTGGTATGAAAATGATACAATCTTGCTTGTTGAAAGCAAAGAGGACCTAAAAGACTCACTAAGGAAGATCAAAGATGACAACTTTCAGTATGGATTGCATCTCAATGTCAAAACAAAAACCAGGATGATGAGACTTTGTCTTTCATTAATTGGACATGTTGTCAGGAGGGACCAGTTCCTGGAGAAGGACATCATGCTTCATAAAGTGAAGGGTCAATGAAAAAGGAAGACCCCCCAACAAGATGGACTGACACAGTGGCAGAAACATTGGACTCCAACATCATAATAATTGTGAGGATGGCACAGGACCGGGCGATGTTTCATTCTGTTGTGCTCAGGGTTACTACGAGTTAGAGCTGACTCAAAGGCACCTAATGACAACAACAACAATACACTGGAGGCTGAATTCCATGTCAACCTGACAGCTGGGCATATTCCCTCTGATGACTCTAGGGAAAGATACATTCCATAATTAATCACTCATTTTCAATCTCCAAAGCAAAACTTGTGGCCCAAACAAAGAGGGGTGATTCTTTTCCTAGAAAAGAAAAATCAGCAAACAGGAATGTCATTGTTGTTGTTAAGTGCCATCAAGTCGGTTCTGACCCATAGCGATCCTGAACAGGGTTTCTGAGGCTGTAAATCTTTACGGGAGCAGAAAGCCTCATCTTTCTCCTGCGGAGGGGCTGGTAGTTTCGAACTGCTGACCTTGTGGTTCACAGCCCAATTTGTAACTACTACGCTACCAGCGATGGTTAAATTAGTCACTATGTTCAGGACCATGCTACCTGCTGATGCAATCACCCTGGAATTAGAAAAACAACACAATGATGCCTAACTACAAATTCCAGGATCTTGTTTTTTTTTCCCCTTAAAACTCCAGCCTGCTCTCCAGTCAGGGAGGCAGATCTGGGAGATCTCTCCTCCTCTGTCCTGTTGTGCATCATAATTAACACTTTGCTCTTTGCTCTGATACTGTCTTTGAGTATTGTCTGTTTTGGAAGCAGATAACTTTTGAGGTTACAATTCATTGTGGAAGGTACACTCTTCTTATATTGTCTTCAGTCAAGAGAACACTAACAAAGAATCCTATCATTAGAAAACAGCAGCGTCATCAATAAAGGCATTATAGGATATCTTGTGTCAGTCACCTGTGCTGTCCTAACTCTCAGCTAAGTCCTAAGCTTGTCAGGTAAGGAAGGGATCATACTGTATATTTTTGTCTTACTATGAAACTGTTTAGCTGCAAGAAACAGAATCTAACTCAAATGAGGTCAAGTTAGAAAAGGTCTGATTGGTAGGCTATAGGAACATCTTCTCACGGAACTAAATGCAGGCTGAATATCCTGGCCCAGGGGCAATGGGGAAGTTGCGAGGAACTGGAGTCATCTCAACATCCCTCAGAGCCGTGTGGCCTTCCTCACCATCACACCCTTGTCACCTTGCCTTGGACCTGCTTCCTCCCCTTGTCTCAGCAACACATACTTCTTCCTTACTCTGCATTTTCCCAAGCACTGTTAAGGAGAATTTTTTTGTTGAGTTGTCTTGCCCAGTACCTTGCTAGATTCTTAGCATCCCTATCATACCCAAGAAATCCCAGTAATGTCACTTCACAATGTTGTACAACAGCTGCCACTATTTATGTCCAAAACTTTTCCATGTTTCCACACAGAAATGAAAACTCCACTCCCATTAAGTAATAACTCCCCAGTCCCACTACCACTAGTCCCAGGTAACTGTTAATTTGCTTTCTGACTCTATGCCTATTCTAGCTATTCCATATAAATCAGAGCACACAATATTTGTCCTTATATGGATGGCTGATTTTGCTCAGCATAATGTTTTCACCATTTATCCATTTTGCGATATGTGTCAGAACTTCATTTTGCTTTATAGTTGAGTAATATCCCACTGTATGGATAGGGAGCCCTGGTAGCACAGTGGTTAAAGTACTCTTAACAACAACAAATCTTTATGAAAGCAGACTACACCATCTTTCTCCTGAGGAGCAGATGGTGGGTTCAAACTGCCAACTTTTGTGTTTGTAGCTGAGCACTTTAACCACCGTTCCAACCATAGCAACCCTGTCTAGGGTTTGTGTGGAGCAGCTAGTGGGTTTGAGCTGCCGACCTTCAGGTTAGTAGTCCAGAGCTTATCCTCCAGCGCCAAAGATGACAGCCTTAGAGACCGCGTCCTACACCAGAATCAACTCTCCAGCAGTGAATTTAGTATGAAGGTGTCACATTTCATTCTCCACTCTTCAATTGGTAGACCTTTTGCTTGTTTCCACTTTTTTGCGGTTGTCAATAAGGCTGTGCATTGCACACATCTGTATGCAACCTGCCATACTTTTCCCATCATTCCCTAAAATCTCAAAAATCTATTTTCTCTCTCTCCTTCAAATGCCAATCTCACCTTCTCTTCCCTCTTCCCACTTTTCCTCATAGTTTAGTTTTCTATGCCTTCCCCAACTTTTCACGTGCATAAACATTTCATCTTAGTGGTGCCTGCTTCTCTTGCATACCAGAGAGATAACCAAGCATTAATGTCCCAAATCTTGAATGTACTAATTTAGTCACATGGATGTACAAAAGTGCCCTATTTACCACCCTGCCAAATTAACATACGTTTTGCTTACTTGCCTAGCACAGCTGTTGCCCATTTGATGAGGCCACCACAAGGCTGGGAAGATAATCAAAGGAGCTACTTAAGAATAACATACCGCTTGTTGAAAAACCAGTGGGCACTCTAAACTCTGCATGCTAATGAGCTCAGGCAGTAACTCGTCTGAGACCTCCACAGCCAACCCACCCAGCTGTGATATTTGCATTTTATACAAACCATTTTTATGAGCCTATAAATTTCACATTTTTTACAGTTGCAGGTCATAATCATCATGAATACCATATCTGCATGTCTCTTTGATACATGAAATTAAAACTTCCACATGATTAGAAAATGCTAAATTGTTAATAGCTTCTCTGGGGCTTGCTATAGCTTGCTCTGACCTCTTTGATGATTTCATCATTGTGTGGGCATATGAAAATATCACAGTTTAGGCTCAGGGCGCTAATGTAATTCTCCAGGCATTTTTTAGTCAATTTTTGCTGTTTTCTGATTTTCTTAAATAAAGAAAAAGTTCTTTTACAAGTAACCTGAATACAAAAAATTAAGATACCAATTTTTAAACTCAGCACATATTATAAGTACCACTGTATACATTGCTACATTTTAAAGCATTCATCTGGAACATTCAATCATAGTATGTAATGTTTAGTTAGCTGTTTATGCCATTACCTCTGGTAAGTTTTCCGTGATCATCAACCCCTTCCCAACTATGAGTTGTCCTTGCTGACAGAGTTCTGTTTCCAAAACTATCTGCCAGTACTGTAACTATTATTTCTCCAACAGGCTGGTATTTCTTGATTATATAACAAAGCCACATGGAAAGTTTTTTGGTTGTTGTTGTGTTTTTTTTGTTTTTTTTTTCAAAATACTTATTCCTAGCCTGCCCCCTTGAAGATCCTGCTTTAATTGTTTGAGTGAAGTGGTGGAGTGAAGGCATCTTTGTATTTGTTCATTGTTCCAGAAGATTCTGATGTGCAAACCTGATTGAGGATCACATTCTGAACGGTGAGCTTCCGTAGACCGAGACTGGGCCTTGGTCATCATTGACTCCTTGCACCTAGCACACAGCCTGGCACTTAGTGGACTCTCATCAGATGTGAAATGAAAGAAAGGGAGAGAGGGAAGATAGGCTTGGTAGTCTGCTTCTGCAAGTCCATGGCCTGGAAAACCCTATGGAGCAGTTCTACTCTGCATATGTGGGATGCCGTGAGTCAGAATTGCTTTCTTTGAGGCACCTAAAAACAACAGTGGAGTCCTGGTGTGGCGCTGTGGGTTAATGCATCAGACTGCAAAGCCATTTGAACCGCAAGGTTGGTGGTTCAAGCTCACCAGCTACTCCTCGGAAACTCTATACAGGGTTGCTATGGGTTGGAACCGACTCTACATCACTTAACAACAACAACAACAACAGTAATCTGAATTAACCTAGAACACTCATGAACTAACTTCTATAATTCAGCCTGCTACTCTGGTCGTCTGACACACAGCTTAAACGATCGCTCCCTTTTCTAAACTACAGATGATTCCTAGCTCTAGCCAAATATTCGCATTTTCAGACTAAATGTTTGGTAGTGAGGTGGTCTTCACACCATTCTGCAGAGCATAAGATCCAGCGCAGTCTCCTGGCCATTGGTCAGCCCTACTCAACGCACAAGGTCACTGCCCGGCTGCCTGAGCGGATGTCCAGGATCTGCACATGGATGTCATCTTTAATAGAGGACTGGGCAGCCATAGAAGACTCTAGAGTGGTCTCAGAAAGAAATCTTTCCTTTTCTAAAGGAGTTTTCCCACCACAGAAATAATAGCATCATTTTCCTTCATACTGAATACCAGGGTCTGCGGCTACTCAAAGTCCTTGTAAGTTCCTGGGTAGTGCAGTCAACATGCTCAGATGCCAATTGAAAGGTCAGAGGTTCAAGTTCACCCAGCGGCACCTTGGAAGAAAGGTCTGGTGATCTACTTTCTGAAAAAATCAGCCATTGAAAACCCTATGGAGCACCAGGCATAGTCCCCAATCGCACGACCCCCCGTAACGACTGGACTAGCTCCTTTCCACTCCAAGTTTTATCATTTCCTTGGGAAACAGACCTCAGGATTTTAGTAGTCAAGATGCCCGAAGAAGGAACCTGGTCAGAGCTGTCTGGAACTGCTAATGACTGTGGGTTTTGTTTTTGGTTTTTAAACATAGTCTGTGGCTAGGGATGAAAGTTCATGGTGCTTTTCCAGAGCAAAACGCGGATGATATAAAGAGTTATGATTGCTGCAGCCACAGTGTAACTTCACTTGGGGCTCAGCCAGAATTTCCATAAAGTCCTCCTTCTTCTGGTGACTCTGCCACGCAGCCTGTATAATCAATTTAAAAGGCTTTTATGGGTTGCCAGAGCACATTACTTATAGCATTCCCATTTATTTTGCCTTACTTTACGCTTTCACTATGTAGAATCTGAATTCTATGACTCTGAAATGCAGCTGGCAGGGGTTCACGGTGGAGGGATGCAGGCTCCATCAGGCAGAGAGAAGAAATTTGCAGATGAGGGGTGACTTCATGAGATCGGGCTGCTTCAGCCCCCAGTGGAAGGCACCGAGAGAGAGGCCTCCCCTCACCTTGGTGAGATATGGAAAGTTCCTCAGGCCTCGGTAGGTGTTTTATCTCTGAATCCCTCCTACAATTGGTGGTAATTTTTCTAAAATCTAACTCTGTTTATCGTTTTTTCAACAACATTATATTGCCTTCTGAACAAAAGCCAAATTCTAAATAAATCGTGATATTTATAGTCATCTGCTAGTGTAGTGGTTACAAATCGGGCTGCTAACCTCAAGCTTGGCAGTTTGAAATTACCAGTCATTTAGTGGGAGAAAAATAAGGCTTTTTCTGCTCTCTGTAAATATTTACAGCCTCGTGCAGGGACACTATAAGTCAGAACCAACTCCACGGTACTTAACAACAACAACAAGAATTGCCCTAAAATGTTCTTAGATGTCCCTAGGACCCCTGGTGTGGCGCTGCAGGATAATGTGCTCGACCTCAAGGTCAGCAGTTCAATCCCACCAGCCGCTCCTTGGAAACCCTATACGGAGTCACTATGGGTCAGAACTGACTCCACGGCACTTAACAACAACAAGAGCTGCCCAAGTTGGCAGTTCACACCCACCCAGAGGTGCCTTGAAAGAAAGGCCTGGTGGTTTGATTGGAGAAAGGTCACAGCCTTGAAAATTCATGGAGCCGTTCTCTGCACACATGAGTCAGAATCAATTCTATGGCAACCAGGTTTTATGGGGGTTTTTTGGCTTTGAGATCTGCCTTCAATATACCTTTACATTTTGCTTTAGACTTTTCTCCTTTCATGTTTTTTACTCTTCAGCTGAACATGAACTACTTCCTCCTGCCACCTCCTACTCGTCTCCTGCCTCTGTCCCTGATCTCACATCCAAACCCTACCCCATTGTCAAGGCCCAGACAAAATGTATCTCTGCCTCGAAATCTCACTTGATCCTTCTAGAAGGAAGTGATTGGGTCCTGCTCAGAACTTCAATGGTATTTTATTAGAACAGTTTTATGCCAATCATCACATCAAAAAATTCCATGCTATTCCCCCTCCCCCTCTCCTCCCCAGTTATCAGTGGAGAATGTGGTTGTCCCGATGTCTTTGAGTCACTTTCAACAGAAAGGACAGTGACTCACATCTGGGGACTCAGTGAACATCTATAGAATAGCTATGTATATGCTGACCCCAGTAAACAGATATCAGAATCACAGAAATTGTTATGTCCCTAAAAACTCACATACTCACCCAAGATCTGCTGTGAGGTAAAGGTCTTTTACTGAAACTCAAACATCTTAATAATGAGGGCCTGGGGTAGACCACCAAAGGGTCCAATGAGCTGTGCTGACGATGTTGAGTTGAACAAGGTTCTATCATAAGAGTGTTCCACTTGGAGCTCTCATCATGCTGGGTCTTGTGGGGCCTGGATCTGGGCACTCCGCAGTAGGGTTTTGAACCTTCCTTCTGGCGCTCTGCCCTGGCAGGACTTCACCTGGCTCCTCACGTCCTTCTTTCTGTCTGACCACCATCAGCCTTCTTCCAGCCATGGGGTATCTCTCCAACCCCAACCCCACTGCATGACCTTTTGACCATTGCTAGTTCCTGGCAAGCCCATGCACAACAGAATGAAAAGCTGTGGATAGAACCATAGTCTTTCTTCCTAGTTTGGAAGCTCCACTGCAACTTGTTCACAGCAACACTTAAGCCTCCACTGACACACAGGTAGTGGTCTCAATGAGGTGTGCTGGCCCCCGTGTGCAGGGGCGGCGAGAATATTACCACAGAACACCAGTGGCCCACCTAAGGCTACTAGTGACGATTGAATTGTCTCCATCTTTCTTAGTTTGAACAAAGGATTTTGATTGGTCCAGCCTGTATTTGTTAGTCACATGGCCATGGTGTTTGGGTCTAATCTGCAGAGGCAAGGGGAGCAGGATGTTTGTGCAGTGGAAGATGTTGGCCTGTTGGTCAGCACAGCAGATATGTGGAGAGTCCATACCTGCCCTCACCCTGACCTTGCATCTTCGGGAGGATGAAGAGTGAAGGCAATCAGCTACCTAGCGGAAGTAGCGAGAGAAACCCTGGTGGTCAGAAAGTACTTCAGCTAGTTCATCCAGATGTCCAGGGTGACCATACTACAGATGAGAGTTGAGGCGGGAAAACAAGAACAAAATAACTGCAAGCAATCCCAGGTTTGTTGGAAAATAAAAACCAAGAACATACACCGGGGAGAGAAAAGAAAAACAGAAATGTCTGCAGTTGTAGAAACCAGAGGACCATCCTCGAATTGAGTGAGAAACCCAACACCTTATTCAAACAACTTCTTCAACAATGCCATTTGGCCCTCTGGGAGTGTACATTTATATTTTACCCCAGGCCTTCATTTTTAAAATGTTTGAAGATTGGCTTTGGATATGTAAAAAGAAAAAAATGCAACATCAACTAGATATTGCTTCACCAGTACCAGATGCAGAGCAGTTTCTGATATTCGTTGCACGTTTTGAGACTCAAAGTGGCTGGTGTGCATTCATTTCTTACCTAACAAGTTCTCGGTTCTTGGCGCCACTCCTATTTTATAATCACAGGCAGAGAGCCAGGATTAGCTGTGCACTCTGGTGACCATGAGCGTTAGTTATTTCTTTTAGCAGATTGAAGCAATTGCTCTCAAGTATCTCTGAGGAAAGAGCCTGCGAAGACACCATGACAGGAAGCTCCTATTTATGGCTGGCTTGATGGTCTCCTGCCTCTCCCTTTCCTTCTTTCACCCTATCTCCCTACTGGAAAGCTCTGGCTGAGAGGACAAATCCAATAATGACCATAATAGCTGGCACTTACTGAATGCTTAATACATGCCAGTCACCTTTCTGAGCACTCCCACAATTGCCTCACTGAATTCTCATGAAAGCCTACCAAGGGGTACCATGTGTACTTCTATTTTAAAGAGGCTCTGGTACAGTAGAGACCAGAGAAGAAAGCTGCCCAGGTCACAGCCCTAGATGGAGGTAGCGCCAAAGTGTAACCCAGGAAGGAAACCCCAGCGTGGCCCAGTCCCTGCACTGAGCTCCTCCGTGCATCTCCATCACATCCCTTCACGCTCTGGCTGGGAATGGAGTATTGTTGTAAGGTGCTGTGGAGTTGGCTCCGACTCATGGCAACAGCAGAACAAAACATTGCTCGGTCCTGCGTCATCTTCATAGCTTCATATGTTTGGGTCCATTGTAGTGGCCATTGTGTGACTCCATCTCATTGGACGTCTCCTTTGCCCTTGTAGTCCCTCCACTTTGTCAAACATGATGTCTTCCTCCAGCCACGGATCCCTCCCGATGAGAGGCTGTTCTTAGTGTTGTTGTTAAGTGTCATCGAGTTGGTTCCAACTCAAAGCAATCCTGTATAGGGTTTCTGAGAACTGGTTGGTAGGTTTAAACTGCCAACCTTGCAGTTAGCAGTCCAGTGCTTATCTATAGCACCACACCAGGACTCCTGTGATAACACAGGGAAGGAAGTCAAAGTCTCAGACAATATTCTGTGATCCGCTGGGTTTTTATTGACTGATTTTCAGAAGCAGATCATCAGGCCTAGTCTGTCTTAATCTAGAAGCTCTACTGAAATTTATCCATTATGTGACCTTACTGGTATTTGAAATATTGGTGGTGTATCTTCTAGCATCATAGCAACACCCAAGCCACTACAGTACAACAAACTGACAGGTAGGTAATGGGAGAATTGGGGCGGAAGTGAGGAAGAAGGAAGGTACAGAGAGATGTAGGCTGAAGCACAGGGCTGGCAAGGCAAGTCTGGCAAAATTTATAAGGTATGTGACATGGAACAAGCTACTGAACCACTGTCTCTGTTTCTTCAGGGGCAAACTAAGAATAATAACAGTACCTACCTCATACAACTGTTGGGGATATTAACTAATTCCAAGAATAGATTAAACAAATGCTGGTGGTGTAATGGGTTGCTGACCTCAAGGTCAGCAGTTCAAATCCATCAGTTGCTACACAGGAGAAAGATGAGGCTTTCTGCTCTTTACAGCCTCAGAAACTCTATATAGGCTCACTAAGAGTCAGAACCAATGGGATATTACATAGCTGGTCAGTCAGAACAGACGAAGAACTCAAGTAATGGAAATAGTGTCACTAGAAGAACACAGTGACTCTGTAGGATAAGCACTGGACAGACAACCACAAACAAGGTCGGCGGTTCGATCCCACCCCTGCACCTCTGGAGAAAGATGAGGCTTACTGCTCCCATGAAGATTTACAGCCTTCAGAAACTGTATTCAGGGTCGCTGTGAGTTGGACCTGAGTTGACGGCACTTGACAACAACAACACAATTGTTATGAAGGTGGCCTGGTGGTATTTTGAGGTAAGTGTTGGACTGCTAACTTCAAGGTTGGCAGTTCAAGCCCACCAGTCACTCCATGGGAGAAAGATGAGGCTCTCTTGTAACAATTTACAGCTTCAGAACTCCTACAGAGAGTCTCAGAGTGGGAATCGCCTCAATGGCGGTCAGGGGGGTGATTTGCTAGCCTTCTCCACCTCATTTCGATTTGCCCTGTCCTGGAAGGGGCCAGGAGAGTGAGGGAGACTCTGTGAGATAAATTGGCCTAATTGCTGTAGCCAAGGACTCAGACATGCCAGTGATCATGTGGCTGGTACAAGACGGAGCAATGCTTCATTCTGTTGTGCATAATAAGGTCTCTGTGAGTTGGGATGACGACTATCTCTATCTATCTATCTATCTATCTATCTATCTATCTATCTATCTATCTATCTATCTATCTATCCATCCATCTATCCATCTACCCATCTGCCATCAAGCAGGCCCTGTTACCTCATGCTCCCTGAACCCTTTACCGACTAATAGTGAAGCTTAGCTTTCCCTGCCCTGAGAATGAGGTTGGGAGGGTCTCTTACATCCTAAGAGCCTAGGTTTCAGTCACCATTGCCACCCCACAGAAAACAAGCGGCAGGGGAAACAACACCCTCTTTGTGGTCTGGGGGATGTTGAGTCAGGAGTCAATTCTAATACCGCCTAAAGGCAACAGAAATGTCTGATTATTGTGAGGCCCCTGTTCTGTCCATTTCTGATGGCAAATTCAATGTTCTTTCCTATGAGTTTTCTGGGGAGAAAGTTCCACATTGTCCTCCTCTCTGCAGGTAGATGTTTTTGAGAGCTCCATCAGGCGCTTTTATTATCTTTACTTTTTTGCTTTAAAAAAAAAAAAACTCATTTTTTAACTCTGTTACTCCCTAGGGCTTGTGTTAATCCCCACAGCGTCAACGGTCACCTCTATGTGGGTAGTGTTCAAATGTATATACCTGCGTTCCAGCCCCACCTGACTGCCACCGTGGGGTCCTTGTCACCTTACAGACAGGCCGGGCACTCCTTCCACCTCTGGTTCTGATTTGGGACACAACCACGAAGTGCTTTAATGTTTCAAGTGTGGTCTGTTTGTGAAGTTGCTGTTGTTTAAGTGGGTCAAGTTGGTTCTGACTCATAGCAACCTGTATAAAGTTTCTGAGGATCGGCTGGTGGGTTTGAACCACCAATTTTGTGATTAGAAGTCCAGTGCTTATCCTATAGAGACATACCAGGACTCCAGATATAACATTAGGAGGCCCTTATCCTGGGCATTTCAAGAGGAGGCTAATTTCATTTCATATGCAATCTTATCCAAGATAGGAGAGCCTGGCTAATCAATTTTGGGGTCTTCATTTGCCCCTGCCTGTCTCACTCCTCCCTGGGAAGCACAGAATTTACTTAGTGGTTTGTGAGGATGGGCGTGCTTTGCACTTTCCTGTGATGAGGAGGAAAAAGCAGTGGCCTCCCACCCCAGAATCTCTGACTAATGCATGATTCTGCAGAAAGGAATGACCACTTGTTCTAGGCACAGTGGCTACAGAAGATAAAAATACAATAATAGCAAAGCAGTTGCCACTGAGCTGACTCGGACTCATGGAGATCCCATGTGTGTCAGAGGAGAACTGTGCTCCAGAGAGTTGTCTATGGCTAATTTTTCAGAAATACTTCACCAGGTCTTTCTTCTGATGTGCCTCGGGGTGGACTCAAACCTCCCACCTTTCAGTTAGCAGACTAGTGTGTTAACCCTTTGTACCATGCAGATACTCCACTAGGGCTGTGTTTTTATTGTCAAGTGCCTTCTAGTTGGTTCCAACTCATAGAGCCCCTGTATAGGGTTTCTGAGGAGCAGCCGGTGACTTTGAACTGATGACCTTTGGGTTAGCAGTGCTTATCATACAACATCACACCAGGACTCCATAGGGCTCTGGGGGAGATATAAGTTATATTTCCATTTTCTTTTTTGAATTCAAAATCAGTGGACAGACAGATTCAGGGATCTGACAGATGGAAATTAAAATAACTGTGATAATACCAATAAAAGCTGGACTGGAAAACCTGACTTAGCTATAAAGCCTCTTTTTACTTCACAGACCTGCCCAGCCCATTACTAGAGAGCTGGACTACTGAAGCCTCCCCCACAATGGCTCAGTGGGTGGCAGATCTGAGCTAGTGAGTAAGGGCAGTGTCAGCAGACCCAGGCCCTTCTGCCAAGCTCGCCAGTTAGGTAAGCCAGTTCTTTGAGTAGTGTGCTCGGATTTGCATGGGAGATTCAAGTTCACCCAGAGGTATCGCAGAAGAAAATCCTGGTTATCTGCTTCAGAAACATCAGCCATTGGAAACCCCATGGAGCATGAGGAGCTGGAACACACTGGAGAGATGTCGTCAAGGAAGAATGAGTGAGGGTATGTAGAAAGACAGGGACGTTGTTCTGGCCTAAGTCCTTCCCCCTCAGGAGTGAAGAAATAACTCAGGGAAAAGGCAAATCGTCTTTGTATGGCCAGGAAGATGTAGGTTTAAGAGTTCATCTTGCCTCAGTATGAAGACAATAGAAACAAGTGATTATTCTGAGATCTTCATTTTATTAACTGATTATTCTTGTTGTTGTTGTTAGGTGCCATCGAGTTGGTACCAACTCATAGCCAACCATGCACAACAGAATGAAACACTGCCAAGTCCTGGGCCAACCTCACAATCATTGTTATGCTTTAGTCCACTGATGTTGCCACTTTGCCAATCCATCTTGCTGGGGGTCTTCCTCTTTTTCTCTGACCCTCCACCTTACCAAACATATTATCCTTCTCCAGTGATTGGTCCCTCCTGATATTTGTCCAAAGTATGAGAGATGAAGTTTGGCCATCCTAGCCTCCAAGGAGCACTCTGGCTATACTTCATCCAACACAAATCTATTTGTTCTCTTGGCAATCCATGGTACTTTCAATATTCTCCTTCAACACCATAACTCAGATGCATCAATTCTTCTTTGATCTTCATTATTCACTGTCCAGCTTTCACATGTATATGAATGAGATTATTGAAAATGTCATGGCTTGAGTCAGGCGCACCTTAGTCCTCAAATCTTTGCTTTTCAATACTTTAAAAAATATTGTTTAGCAGATTTGCATAATGGAATATGTTGTTTGATTTCTTGACTGCTGCTTCCATGAGTGTTGATGGTTGATCAGAGCAAAATGAAGTCTTTGACAACTTCAATCTTTTCTCCATTGATAAGAACGTTGTTTATTGGTCCAGTGGTGAGGATTTTTGTTTTCTTTA
>NW_006408540.1:20620933-20625800 GCF_000296735.1 Chrysochloris asiatica | reverse complement strand
ATCATTGGCTCTTGATCATATGCTATCTCTTGAAATGGTTGAACTTTGACCATTTCCTTTTTGTACTGATAGAGAAATCGAGAACAGGGAACTAGAGATGGCTGAAACAAATTGGTTCCCTCCTCTCATGGAGAATACAGCCCATTGGGGAGGTAGACAAAGAACTAAAAGACAAGAGGACCATCACTGTACAGCAGAGGTGGCCTTTGGATAGGGACTAGCTGGATAAGAGGGCCTGCCTACTGGGAAAGCTTTGGAAGGACCAGGCTGTGCCAAAGCTCAGGGCTACAAGCACCAGAACACAGGATGACAGTGGACTTCAACAAGTGACCAAGATGAATGCTGTTCTTCTGGCTCCCTGAAGACCACATAGCTTTCCCTCCATTTCTTTTGTGTTCAAGGAATAAGGACTTAAGCAGAAGCTCCCAGGAGATCCATGCTCCCCAGGGCAAAGACTGTTTTGTTTGTGTGCCTAGCAGAGTGACTGGTAGTATTTAAAGCCAGTAATTATGTTTGCTGAATTTGTATCCTGTGGCCATGATTTTCCCAGCCTTGAGTAGACCATGGTTCCTTTAGCCATGGAGACCCCAGTCAAAGCCACCTCCAACTGCCCTGATCATGTGTCACAAGCATTCCAGAAGTGATGTTTGCATGAAGCCCGGTGGTTGCAGAAGCTCTACTCTCTGCAAATACAGAGCTTCTAATAAGAAGACTATGAATTTTTAAAATGCCAATCCCGGTCTTTTCATTATGACAGAAACTCGAGTCTGCTTATAATTTTCTCCTTCTTCATTCAACACATTATAGGGATCTGTTCTGGGCTAAGGGCAGAACTATGACAGGGCAAAGTCACCCATATACAGGGAGCCAGTCAGGTGCTGGGGTGATGGAGCTACCAGGTGGGGCAATAGCAGAGGGGACAGACAGGTGCACAGGAAGTGGCTGTTGCTTAGTTCCCAAGGCATGTTCTGGGATGGAGGCCCAGTGTGGCTTCTTAAGAGAAAGCAGAAATGTGAAACCTCCTGCGTGTCGGTGTTGTTTTTTTTTTTAACTTGTTATTGTGATTAGGGTAAAAGTTTGCAACTCAAGTTAGTTCTCATTCAACAATTCCTATACAATTTGTTTTGTGACATTGATTGCAGTCCCCACAATGTAGCAGCGCTCTTCCCACTTCGTCCCTGTGATGACCATTTCCATCCATCCTTCTTCCCTATCCCTTCCTGCCTTCTGAGCTCTGTCCCTGGATAAATGCCACCGCTTTGATCACCTATGGTTGATTGTTCTAAGGAGCATGCATCCTCCTGATACTACTGTTCACTTTATAGGTTTGTCTACTCTGGTTGAAAGTTGAGTCCTGGTGTGTGAATTCAGTTCCTGGGTGTCTAAGGGTCATAACCTTGGGGGTACACCAGCCTCTATCAGATTTTGAGTTTTGTTCCACACCTTTCTCCTACTTTATCCAGGACCTCCTAGTTCGATACCCTTAAGACAGGTCAGTTTTGGTCAGCAGGCACTATCTAGTTCTTAGGGTAACAGGGGCTGAGGTTCACATGACCCATTAGTCTTTGGACTCATTTCCATGTGTCTTTGGTTATCTTCACTCTTCATTATTGACTGGAGAGAGACGTATAGTTGTGCCTTAGATGACAGCTGTGCATAAGCTTTGAAGACCCCAGTCACTACTCACCAAAGTAGCATGTTGTGGTATTGTGAATTCACTTGCTGTGCCTTTTCTATCCAAAATCGTCTTAATCCCCACCAAATGATTGGGTATTATTGTTAACGGCCATTGAATCAGTTCCAACTCATAGCGACCCTGCGTCAGGTTTCCAAGGAGTAGCTGGTGGGTTTGAACTGCCTACCTTGAGGTTAGCAGTCCAGAGCTCATCCTACAGTGCCATACCAGGATTCCTAAATGATTGAGTGGGGCCATGTAGATAGGGTATACCGGACTGTAATCCTGGGATTGGTTAGTTTTGCCATTTTACTAGGCTACTAGGTTTAAAAAGAGCCATCTCAGAATCCAGAATAGACAATTCCAGGACCATCAAGAAAGAAGAGCCATAAACAGACTGAGAGAGCCTTACCTGGAAAAAGTGGCATGGAGAGACAGAGCAGCTGGGGGCTTCCCGACCTATGGACCAAGGAAAGCTGAGTGTCTGAAGGTAGGATGCTGGCTTGCAGAAGGTGTCCTTTGGGCATTTACGGGCAGACTTATGTAAGCAGGGCAGAGGCTGAGGGACCACATGACTGAGAGGCCAAAGACAGGGTCGTGTTGAGCTGAGACTTACTGAGAGAACGCATGCCTTTGAACACATAATAGGCAAAATTGAAGAGCTTTGACACACTTACCTGAGCAGGGCAGAGACTGGGCCACAGGGCCACGAGCTGAAAGGCTGAGTGCTAAAGGAGCCCTTTAACACTTGTCCAAGCCGGGTGGGGCCCATGGCAGGAGACTGAATTGTATCCTGGGTATTCATAATTCTGAACTATAACCAGTCACTGCCCTATTAACCCCATAACTGTGAGTATTGTCTGTAAGCTGTGGGTGGGCTTTGTAATGAATGATCCAGTCTCACATAGAACAGACAGTGTCCTGGGAGGGATGACTACTGTCAGAACTGGTTAAAACAAAACAAAACAATGGTGGGAGGATGGAGGCATGCCTGACCTCGGCCTCATAGAAATCAGCCTTGGGCTGATGCTGTGGGTGTTTCTCCTTCTCCCCCACCCCCACTCACCCCCGCCTCCTCCTACCCCCTGGTGAAGTTAGAGGAGGCCAGATGCCACCTCCATGCCATTTTACACCAGTGTTGGTTAGTAGCAGAGCACAGACCAAGTTTGAGTCACTGGGCCACTTTGCTGGAGGTCTGAGATCTCAAGGAAGTGAGCCTTAGCCACGCAGGGGCCAGCACTGTCCTAAAATGCTCAGTTTTACACTAGAGTTCACTTTTTTGTTTCCAGTTTGAGGGCTTGTCCTAAGTAAGGTTTATACCTGATGCTGCTAATGATTACTTAACTAGGGAAGCTGTGGGTGAGGCAGGTAGGGCAGAGCCTCTGCTTTAGATACACCAGGCCTGCCACAAATGTTTACTGAATATTGCATGGATGCTTAAAAAATGCTGGTGAAAAGATCTTCTTTCCTCAAATCCGGATTCTGTAGCTATTGTTTGGTGTGATGTGGACAAATCACTTAATTTCTGGGCCTTGTTTGTAAAAGAGAGAAAGCCATTGTCTTGTCTTCTACAGCTGCTGTGAAGAAGAGACACTTGCTGTCTCAAGTTCTGGAGGTTGGGAGTCTGGAATCAGGTATCAGCTATGCTGAGCTCTTCTAGCTCTGAGACGCAGACTGTTCCACACCTCTCTCAGCTCCTGGCGGCTCCTGGAGTTGCTTGGCTTATAGGTGTATCTGCCATCTTGCCACATGGCCATCCTTCCTCTGTGTATTCTCCTTTGCTGAAGACATCACTTGGATGGGATTAACACCCACCCTACTCTATCTTTAAAGACCCTATTTCTAAACAAGCTCAGATTCACAGGATCCAGAGTTTAAAACTTCAGCATATCTTTTGTGGAAACACAATTCAATTCATACCAACCATAATGCCTATTTCAAAGGGTGATTATGAGAGACGCTGTAGGCAAGACATTGTCTTATTTGGTATAGAGTAAAACCTCAGAAATAGGGTTGCCTTCCCCTCAATGCCTCTGTCCCCAACATATTGTTGTTAAGTGCCCTTGAGTCAGTTCCATAGTGACCCTATATAGGGTTTCCAAGGAGCAGATGGTAGGTTTGAACTGCTAACTTTGTAGTTCGAAGTCCTCTGCTGATCCTGCAGGACACACTGGGAGTCCCCCAACATATAGTCAGACATCTACTAAGAAGACAACAGATGGGAAACCAGAACCAGACAGCTCTCCAAATACATCCCATAATTCTTATCAGATTGCTGCTTTAAGCAGGAAACCGTTTGCCACACACCTAACTGGTCTCCTTAACTAATGGAGACCAAGGAAGATTTCAGTAGAGTCTGGACCTAGAGTCCTCTTGAGTCCTTGGCATTGACCACCAGCCCTTGTAGGGTAAACTGAGCTCTTTTCTTGAATGGTAATTATTTCCCTTCTTCCTTCTGGACTTGCTCAGAGCTTTATGTGAACCTCCCTCACAACATGTATTATTCTATCCTGTTTTTCATTTGTCTGTGGCCAAGGCTCTTCACCCATTAGACTATACGCTGGTGAAGGAAGATTTGCAACTCGTTCATCTTGCATCTCTCTTTTCCTCCATCAACTTTTATGGTGACTATCAAGTAGTAGAACTCAAAAAAACAAAAAGTTTTGAAAATTAAAGATTTGATCCATGTAAACAATAGCACCAGAGTGATTAAGTCCTTTACTATTCCCATTCTAGCTTTCACCCATTGATAGTTTTTCCATAGCTTTCCAATTTAAAGTTCTACTGATACCAATTCTTGACTCCACCACCAGGTTGAAGTGTCTTCTTGGTTCTACTACAGACTCTTTGAGGCTCCTGTACAACTTCAAACATGAAGCTTTGAAAATAATTAGCTGTCAGAAATCAGAAATGGGTTCTATTGTTATTTAAAAAATTGTTGAGGTGAAATTCACAAAGCATAAAATGATCTATTTTAAAGTGTAACATTCTGAGACATTGAGTAGATTCATATTGTTGTGCAACTGCCACCTCTCTATAGTTCCAAAATGTTTTCATAACCCCGAAAGAAAACCCTGATCCGTTAAGTCAACAATTGCTATTCCTCAGCCCCATCCCTCCAATCTTCCTTCAGTCCCAATGGACCTACTTATTGTGGACATTTGACGCAAAAAAAAAAAAAAAAAAAAAAAA
>NW_006408540.1:20612412-20616288 GCF_000296735.1 Chrysochloris asiatica | reverse complement strand
GAAACCCTGTACAGGCTCACTATGAGTCGGAACTGACTCCACAGCACATAACAACAACAATGTCTAATGATCATAAGCATTTCTTCATATGTTTGTTGGCTGCCCAAATGTCTTCTTTGGTGAAGCATCTGTTCATGTCCTGTGTCCATTTTTTAACTGGGTTACTTGTTTTTTCTTGTAGAGGTGTTGTAGTTTCCTATAGGTTTTAGAAATTAGTCCCTTGTCTGATATGTCATTGCAAAGATTTTTTTTCCCATTCCTTGGGCTCCTTTTCACTCTTTTGATGAAATCTTTTGATGCACATAAGTTTCTAGTTTTTAGTATGTCCCAATCATCTATTTTGTCTTATTTGTATAATTCTTTCAGTGTTTCGTAGTCTGTGTATGCCCTTAAATTTGTCCCTATTTTTTCATTGATGACCTTTATAATTCTGGGATTCACGTTTAGGTCTTCAATCCATGCTGAGTTGGTTTTTGTATATGGTGTGAGGTTTTGTATATGGTGTCTTGTTTCAATCTTTTGCATATTGATTTCCAGTTCTGCCAGCACCATCTGTTGAAGAGACTGTCTCCTCCCCGTTCAATGTATTTTGACCCTTTGTCAAAGATCAGTTGGGTAAATTTCTGGATTCTCAATTCTGTTCCATTGATCTATGTTTCTTTCATTGTACCAGAACCAGGCTGTTTTGACCACCATAGCCATTTTGCAAATTTTGAAATCAGGGAGTGAGAAGCAGCCAACTTTGTTCTTAAGCAGTGCTTTGCTTATCCTGGGTTTGTTTCCCTTCTATATAAAGTTTGTAATAGTTTTTTCCATCTCTTTAAAGAATGTCGTTGGAATCTGGATTGGGATTGCATTATATGTGTAAATTGCTTTGGGCAGTATTGACATTTTCACAATGTTATGTCTTCCTATCTAGGAGCATGGTATAGTTTTCCTTTTTTGTAAGTCTCCTTTGGTTTCTTGTAGTAGCGTTTTATAGTTTTCTTGGTCCTTTGCTTCTCTGGTTACATTTATTCCTACATATTTCATCTTTTGGGTGGCTATTGTAAATGGTATTGCTTTCCTAATGTCCTTTTCAGTGCTGTCATTTTTAGTATAGAGGAATCCAACTGATTTTTGTATATTGATCTTGTACCCTGCCACTTTGCTGAATCTTCCAATGAGGTCTAGTAGCTTTTTTGCTGAGTCTCTGGGGTTTTCTACTTATAGGACCATATCATCTGCACATAGAAAGAGTTTTACTTCCTCTTTGCCAATTTGGGTGCCTTTATTTTCCCTATTGTGCCTTATAGCTCTAGCTAAGACTTCCAACACAATATTGAATAGGAGTGGTGGTAAAGGGCGTCCTTGTCTGGTTCCTGTTCACAAGGGGAAGCTAGCATAGTACTTTTGGGGTTCATCTGCATTGCAGCCTACAATAGTACTCCATGCCTTTTCACAACTGAGTAATATTCCATTTAATGTATATACCACATTTTGTTGATCCATTTATTTGCTGACAATTTAGGTTGTTTCTGTCTTTTTGCAGCTACGAACATTCACATAGGAACTGGGCCCCTACACTATTGTATTCCCAGACCTGTTATACATTGCTGTTGGTAAGTGCTGTGGAGTCAGTTCCGACTCATTCAATAGGGTTTTTGAGGAGCAGCTGGTGAGTTTGAATCCAACCGTGCCGTTCAAACTGACCTTTCTGTTCAGTGCTTACCCTACAGTGCCACACCAGGACTCCACTTACTATACAATGTTGTTGTAAAGTGCTGTTGTGTCTGTTCTGACCCACAACAACCCGGTATATGGTTTCCAAAGATTGGCTGGTAAGCTTAAACGGCTGACCTTATGGTTCAAACCTACTTTGCAGCCCAGCGCATTAACCCACAGTGTCATACCAGGACTCTGGCCCCCAGTAAATAAGAGGGGGCTTCACAAAGTTTGTGGGAAAATTCTATTTTCTTTTAATTCCATTTCTTTTCATGAACTTTTTGAAGTCCTCTTGCAGCTATTAAATATTTAAACGGTATTCAATAAGTACTTGTGTAAAAAAAAATCCCCAACTGATAGATTGTGAGTTCTAAACTTAAAAGTTCTTATTACTTCATCTCTAACTCCAAGGAAAACCATTTCTACTGTTTAGTGCCGTTATGGGTATGATGATAATAATACAGGCAATACTAATGAGCAAAATGATGATGTCAGCATCCTTCTACAACAGCTTCTAGTAGTGACTTGGACCTTGTAGATTCACACAGTAGTTTATCCTGGTGCAACTGGGCAGTTGAACTCAGTTGGTCTGTGTTTTAGATATTCTTAAGCTGCTGCAATCATCTGGAAAAGGAAATAAAAAGAGATGCAAGGTTAGAAAAGAATTTTACTTTCACCTTAGTCCTGAGCTGAGGAAAGAAGCCTCACTAAGTAGCCCTGGGACTTCACCAGTGGCGTGGAGCTGGAGCATGTGTGCTGGGACAAGTTGGAAACTGGTGGGATGTGATGGAGTTTGCTAGGATGTGTATGTGGGGACAAGGTGGGGAGTGGTAGGACATGATGGGATTTGCTAGGACCTGCTAGGAGATGCTGGGGCTTACTGGAATATGGTAGATGGTAGAGCATGCTGGGAGATGGCAGAACATGCTAGTAGATAGTGAGGCATGCTGGGAAATAGTGAGGCATGCTGGGAGATAGCATGGTTTATTGGGACATAGTATAATGGGACATGCTGGGAAGTTGGAGCAGCATGCGTGGGTCTTGTTTAGGGAAAACAACCAGTGGACCTAGAGTCTAAGAGAAGAAGCTGTGAACAGAATTCTGGCAGGCTTTGGGGAAAGAGAGCTACAGATACATATCAAAGAGCAATTGTACTGTGGGAAGAATAATCAGTCATACTTTGGCCTTTTCCGTGACAGCCAAACAAATTGTTAGTAACTATTTTCAAGGTGTTTGTCTGAATGTAAACTGTGTCTGGTGGATGACACATTTTGAAGTATAATGAATTGTACAGCTCTGTTGCTAGAGTGTGACTTTTGAGTTAGGTGCTATGGAGAGCTTGAAGTCACCAGTGCGGTGGTGAACTTTAGAAAAATGGAGATGCCAGCATATCTGAGTAGGAAGATTCAGACCTAAATCAGAAATCCATTTCCCATTAAGATCTTCATTTCTACCTTTCTAAAGAAAGGCCGTCAAACTTTTTTCTTGTCAAGGTGTTTCTATTTGAATAACCAAGAAGACAAGAATCAGAAGAAGGTAGATGAAGAATTTTTAGTGCCCTGTTGTCTTAACTGGTAGACCACTCATCTGTATGTTTGTCACACTGTGGTGACTTGTGTGTTGCTGTGATGCTGGAAGCTATGCCACCAGTACTTGAAATACCAGCAGAGTCACCCATGGTGGACAGGTTTCAGCTGACTTGACAGACTAAGACAGACTAGGAAGATGGAAAGGCTGATTTCTTCTGAACGTCTAGTCACTGGAAACCTTATGAATAGCAGTTGTACAGAATATTGAATATTGAAACATGAAGAGTACCAGAATCTTGTCAGATATAGTGCCTGGAGATGAGCCTCTCAGTTTGGAAAGGATGCAAAATACGATTGGGGAGGAGCTGCCTCCTCACAGTAGACTTGGTCCTGTGATGACATGAATGAAGTATAACTTTCCAGACCTTCATTTACTGATGGGGCACAACTCAAAATGAGGAGAAACAGCTGTGAACATCCATTAATAATCAGAACATGGAATGTATCAAATGTGAATCTAGGAGAATTAGAAGTTGTCAAAAATGAAATGGAATGCATAAAAATAAATATCCTAGGCATTAGTGAACTGAAATGGGATGACTTTGGCCATTTTGAATTGGACAATCTTATGGTTAGCTCTTCC
>NW_006408540.1:20609435-20612065 GCF_000296735.1 Chrysochloris asiatica | reverse complement strand
AGTGTAAAATTGATCAAACATGAAATCAAAATGTATTGATAATTACTGGTGATTGGAATGCAAAGATTGGAAACAAATAGGAAGGATCAGTAGTTGGAAAATATGTTAATAGAAACGATGCTGGAGATCACATGATAGAATTTTGCAAGACCAATGACTTCTTCATTGCAAAAACCTTTTGAAACAACATAGAAGATGAGTATTCACATGAATCTCACTAGATGCAATTCACAGAAAAAAAAAAAAATGACAGCTGAGAAAGTGGAAAACCTCCTTTCATCAGCCAAAACAAGGCCAGGGGGAGACTATGGAACAAACTATAAATTGCTCACGTGCAAATTCTGGCTGAAGCTGAAGTAAAGTAAAACAAGTCCACAAGAACCAAAATACGACCTTAAACATAAAATGCACCTGATTTTAGAGATCATCTCAAGAATACATGTGATGCATTAGACACTAATGACTGAAGACCAGAAGAGTTGTGGGATGACATCAAGAACATTATAATCAAAACAAAAATGGAAGAATGGATAAACAAATATTGATACATACACCCAATGGAATACCATGAAACACTGAAGAATAATGATGGATCTGTGAAACACTTCATAACATGATGAACCTGGAGACATTGTTGTTGTTGTCGTTGTTGTTGTTATGTGCCGTGGAGTCGGTTCTGACTCATAGCGACCTTGTACAGGGTTTCCGAGGCTGTAAATCTTTACGGAAGCAGAAAGCCTCATCTTCCTCATCTTTCGAAACTACAGCTGGTAGTTTCGAACTGCTGACTTTAAGGTTCGCAGCCGGATCCATAACCACTGTGTTCCCAGAGCTCTTTACAGGTTGTTTCTGAGAGAGTCTCTAAATTCACATGGGATATGTTGAATTAAAATTCATATTTTGACTTTCATGGACTTGTTGTAATGTTTTTCAACTGCTACACAGTAGAAAAAAAGGAGCTCTGGTAGCATAGTAACCTCATGATCAGCAGTTCGAAACTACCAGCTGTTCTGTGTGAAAGAGTTGAGGCTTTCTGCTCCCATAAAAATGTACAGCCTCAGAAACCTTATGCAGGGTTGTTATGAGTCAGAACCGACTCCAAGGCATACAACCACCACCACCACACAGTAGAAAGAGAAGACAATGTGATTCCAAAATGATCAAGGCTTAGGAAGACATTGGGAAGATCACAAAAGTTAATAGCAACAAAAATATTGCATATGCAATTCTGCCATCACAGTAATAACAATAATCTAGAAGAGGGCATTTGGATAGACAACAAAGTGAACTGGTGTGGGGAGGTACATGGGTCTTCTCTAGAAATATGTACAGGTTTGACAGAGGACATTTCTACATATATATTTATATGTGTTGCAAATATATCTATAATAACATAAAATGCACATACACAAACAAAAACCAAGCCCACTGTTATTAAGTGGATTCTAATTCACAATGACCCTACTGGGCATAGTAGGACTGCTCCAGAAGTTTCTGTAAATCTTTATGGACACAGACTGTCTTCTAATTCTGTTGTGTAGCAGCTGGGGGGAATTTGATGAATACTTCTTAGTCATAACCAAACACCTTGAGGGATGAGGGCTTAGCACCATAGTCTCAGGGAACATCAAGATCGATTGGCATAAAAAGTCCACAAAGATAATGTTCTATATCCTACTTTGGTAAGTGGTGACTAGCACCTTAAAGTTTGTAAGTATGCAACTATTGGTCTCTGCCCAGCTGAGACAACAAAGAGTGACGAAAATCAAAGGTACAGGAAAATGATAAGGCGAATAGACCATGAGAGTCTTAGCCTCCATGACTCTGAGACCAGAGCAACTAAAAGATTCCAGGCTACCACTACCGACGCTTGGAGAGGAATCACAACAGGTAGCTCTGGTTGTTGTTGGTGGCGGTTGTGTGCCGTGGAGTTGGTTCCAACTCATAGCGATCCTATATAGGGTTCCCAAATCTGTAAATCTTCATGGGAGCAGAAAGCCTCATCTTTCTCCTGTGGAATGGCTGGTAGTTTCAAACTGCTGACCTTGAGGGTAGCAGCCTGACTCATAACCATTAGGCCACCAGAGCGCCTTTAGAAGGGGACAAAAATGTTGATTAAAACTCAAAATCATTAAAAACGACCAGGCTTACTGTTCTGTTAGAACCCCCCAAGACTATGGCCCTAGTCACCCTTTAAGCTTAGATCTGATCTCATCTCTATGGCTCAACTTTCAGTCAAACAGTTGTTGTTAAGTTGTAAAGGGCCTTTGAGTCAATTCCGACTCATAATGACCCTGTATAGGGTTTCTGAGGAGCAGCTGGTGAGTTTGAACGCCAACCTTGTGCTTTGGAGTCCAGTAGACAGGCCTATAAGGTGAACACCACCACCAGGGAGGTGAACAATTAACCATACAAGATGGAAAGAGTAGTATATGCCCAGAGATAATGCTCAGAAGGCAGGAAGGGATGGAGAGAAAGATGGATGGAAACAGGAAACACTGGGAGGAAGTTGGAAAAGTGCATTGTGGGAATTGTAATCAATGTCACTTAAAAATCCAAATGTGTTTGAATGAGTGGATGGAAAACTAACTTGCTTTGTAAACTTCTACCCAAATCACAATAAAAAGTTA
>NW_006408540.1:20589177-20609335 GCF_000296735.1 Chrysochloris asiatica | reverse complement strand
TTAGATCTGATCTCATCTCTATGGCTCAACTTTCAGTCAAACAGTTGTTGTTAAGTTGTAAAGTGCCTTTGAGTCAGTTCTGACTCATAATGACCCTGTATAGGGTTTCTGAGGAGCAGCTGGTGAGTTTGAACGCCAACCTTGTGCTTTGGAGTCCAGTAGACAGGCCCATAAGGTGAACACCACCACCAGGGAGGTGAACAATTAACCATACAAGATGGAAAGAGTAGTATATGCCCAGAGATAATGCTCAGAAAGCAGGAAGGGATGGAGAGAAAGACGGATGGAAACAGGAAACACTGGGAGGAAGTTGGAAAAGTGCATTGTGGGAATTGCAATCAATGTCACTTAAAAAACCAAATGTGTTTGAATGAGTGGATGGAAAACTAACTTGCTTTGTAAACTTCTACCCAAATCACAATAAAAAGTAATAATAATAATAATAACATCTGTGATTTGACAACTCCTTGTAAATGTTCCTTCCTTCTCCTTTTGATGTGAAATTGTCGTCTTTTGTTTATTTTACCAAATAAAAACCAATTGCTTCTCCTTTAAAAAAGGACACATGTTGCATTCCTTTTTTAGGAGGCTGTGTGGGCTCCATTTTGTGGAATGCAATTGTTCCTTCAACAAGATCTTTTGTTTTCATTTCTAACAGAAACTAGTATTCTCACTAATCACCAGTGATCTCATGTTAATTCATTCCATAACCATTAATTCATCAGACATCTATGGGTAACTTCTGGTGTGGCACTGTAGGTTAGTGAGCTGGACTGCAAGGTCAGTTTGAACCTCAAGGTTGGTGGTTCAAGATCACCTACTTCTCCTTGGAAACCCTATACAGGGTTTCAATGAGTCAGAACAGACTGGACAACAACAATTGGCTTAACAACAACCATATGCTATGACACAGTGGCCAGGAGCCCCGGCATGCTAAGGGGAGCTCACAGTCTGGTGAGAGAAGATATACACACAGGCTTGTGATGCTTTTTGTGAGGGTGGTAAGAACAAAGTGCCCTGGGGCACAGCAAAGAAAGGAGCACTTTGGGGAGTGTTGGGGAAGTCATGAATTAAAGGTGACATGTGATTGGTCCTGGGAACTAAAAAGGAATTTACTTGTGTGAGCATAAACTGGGGAGGGGAAGGCATTTCTGGCAAACGACTGAAAATGAAACTTTGAGGAAGATTCAAGGGGATACAGGTTAAAACAACAGACAATACAGCAGAGGATCAGCATTGGACTGCTAACTGCCAGATCAGCAGCTCAAACCCATCAGCTGCTTCTTGAAAACTCTATACAAGGTCGCTATGAGTTGGAACCAACTTGACAGCACTTAACAACAACAACAACATAGTTGGGCAGTATTTAAAGAAAGTGACTTAGGAGCTGAAATTATCTATTTTACTCATATTTTAGTAAGTAAAGAGGATTTGAACAACAGATGGCAGAGGCAATGGTATAGAGATTGAGCTGCGGAGGACTCTAGGCCCACGGACTAATAAAGGCAATGTTCCTGCGAGCAGAAGGCTGGCTGGAAAAATGTGCCATTTGGACATTTAAACAACTGTATGTTTTCAATGTGTTGTGTGTACATCAAAAAAAGAAGAAGGGTACTGGAAGTAAATACTGTTAGCTGGTGGTACATAGAGAGGATTGTAAGCATTGCAATGGTTGGCTGAATGTAAAACTGGTGATCTCCCCTGTAGACCTTCACTCAATTCACAATAAAAGGTAAGGAAAAAAAAGGATTTGAGCTGATTCACAATAAAGACCAAGTCCTCTACCATCAAGTCAATTCTGACTCATAGTGACCCTACCTAGGGTTTTTAAGACTGTAAATCTTTATGGGAACAGATAGCTTCACCTTTCTCCTGGAGTGGTTGGTGAATTTGAACTGCCTGGATTTGAACCACCTATCTTGCTGTTGGAGTCCTGTGTGGCATTGTAGGATTAGCACTGGACTGCTAACCACAAGGTTGGTGGTTCAAACCTACCACTCACTCCTTTGGAAGCCCTTTGGTGTTGTTAAGTGCCATCAAGTTGGTTCTGATCCACAGCAACCCTGTATAGCGTTTCCAAGGAGCAGCTGTTTAGTTTGAACTGCTGACCTTGCAGTTCAAACTGACTTTGCAGTCCAGTGCTCAGGGTTGCTATGAGTCCGAAGCAACTTGAGGGCACTTGACAACAACAGTACCTTGCTGTTAGAAGCCCAGTGACTAACCCACAATGCAATCAGGGCTCCTATCGTCAATGTAAAAGGAGATCAAATTAGTGTGAGGTTGAGTAGATGCAGTAGGTTGTGCACCGTTAGCACTCTGAACGGTGGAGGGCTCTGAACACGAGCATGCTGGAAGTGCTGGGGTTCATATCCAGCAGCTCTGAACCGGAGGCGGAGCAGAGTTGGAGGATAAACTTCCTTAGGTGGGACAACTCTGAGTCGTATTTTACGTCATTTCCTAGAGGTTCCCTCTGGACTGAGTCCCAATCCCCTATAATAGTATCTTGTTCATTTCTACATTCAGTATTGGCTTCCTTTCTTTCCCTATCTTATTTCCCCATTCACTCACCTATGCTTCCCAAGATCAAATCAACTACTTGTCTCTGGATCAGTTTCTAGAAGAAGGAAACTTACAACAAAAATGAATGCTTTATTCTTCTGAATTTTCTAAAAATCTAGAATTCTTTGATGTGTTTCTTGCTCCTGCATGGTCCACATCTTTCCTTCTCCAGGGTCTGACTGTGATGATAGGAGAGGGTGAATATAAAGATTGAAAGGAGATTAATGGACAATTCTGAAGACCTCTGGTGTGGGTGTAGCCCATGAAAATATCAAAGTGACCATACAGGATTGGAAAAGTCTAATAATCCTGTAACATTTAAAAATATTTTCTATGTACATCCAAGATGGAAGAAAGAAGGAATACACAGTTACTGTACCAAAAAGAAATGGTCGGTGTTCAACCACTACTACAGGTAGCATAGGATCAAGAACTGATGATACTGAAGGAGGAATTTCAAGCAGCACTGAAGGCTCCAGGAACTGACGGAATACAAATTGAAATGTTGCAACACACTGGTGCAGAGCGTGAGGCATTGACTCGACTGTGTAAAGAAATTTGGAATACCTAGCCAACCAATTAGAAGAGATTCATATTTGTGCCCATTCCAGAGATGACCTAATAGGATGCAGAAATCATCAAACAGTATCAATAATATCACATACAAGCAAAATTTTGCTGAAGATAATTCAAAATGATACAGCAGTACATCGACAGGGAACTAGCAGTACTTCAAGTTGGATTCAGAAGACGAAGTGGAATATGGGATATCATTGTCAATGTCAGATCTTGACTGAAAGCAGAGAATATCTGAGAGATGTTTACTTGTGCTTCATTGACAATGCAAAGGCATTCAACTGTGTGGATCATAACAATTTATGTGTAACATTGTAAAGAATAGGTACTCCAGAACACTTAATTGTGCTCGTGAGGAATCTGTAAATAGACCAAGAGGCAGTTATTTGAACAGAACAAGGGGACACTGAATGGTTTAAAATCAGGATGTTCATCAGAGTTGTATCCTTTCACCACACTTATTCAATCTGCATGTTAAGCAAAAAATCTGATAAACTGGATTATATAAATAAGGACATGGCATTAGGATTAGAGGAAGATTCATGTAACAATCTTTAATACGGAGATGACACACCTTGCTGAAGTCAAAGAAGACTTGAAGTAATTACTAATGAAGATCAAAGACTACAGCCTTCAGTATGGATTGCACTTCAATATAAAGAAACAAAAATCCTCACAATTAGACTGATAAATAATACCACGACAAATGGAGAAAAGATTGAAGTTGTCAAAGACTTCATTTTGCGTGGACCCACAATCAACACTCACGCAAGCAGCAGTCAAGAAATCAAATGATATATTGCATTAGGCAAACCTGCTGCACAAGACCTCTTTAAAATGTTCAAGAGTAAAGATGTCTGTTTGAGAACTAATGTGCACCTGATTGAAGTTATGGCATTTTCAATGGCCTCATATGCATATGAAAGTTGGACAATGAATAAGGAAAAGCATAGAAGAATCAATGCATTTAAGTTATGGTCTTGGAGGAGAATAAAGAATATTGAGTTCTGGACTGCCAGAAGAACAAAGAAATCTGTGTTGGATGAAGTACAACCAGAATATTCCTTAGATGCTAGAATGGAGAAGTTTCGTCTCTCAGTCTTTGGACATGTTATCAGGAGGGACCAATCCCTGAAGTAGGACATCATGGTTGGTCAAATGAAGGGTCAGCCAAAAGAAGAAAGAACCCCAATGAGATGGATGGTACATACAGTAGCAGCAATGATGGGCTCAAACATAAGGATCGTGAGGAGGATGCAGGACAGGGCAGTGTTTCATTCACTCTGCTGTGCAGAGTGATTATTAATCGGCATAGACTCAAAGGTACCTAACAACAACAACAACATACACATCTATAAAACTCTACATTCACATGTAACTGAGCTTGTGCATCTTTAAAATGCTTGTATGGTTTGCCATCTTTAGGTAGATTGAGTTATGTGAGGTTGAGTTGGTTCTGACTCATAGAGACCCTGTTTCTTAGAGCGCCTGGTGGGTTTGAACTGCTGACTTTGCAGTTTGCAGTCCCGTGCTTCTCCTACAGCATCACGCGAGAGCTCATAGCAGCACACTGGGGCTCAGACCGATCATGGCACTATGCAAATAGTGACAGAGGGTTGGCTTGAGTGAATTTGTGTAATTTTACAACTTGCTTATACCAAAACTCCTGGACGTTCGCATTTTTTAAATTCCATTTGCAAAAGAAAAACAAGAGGAAACAAATTACTACTTAAAATCATTGTGTGTTCTTGAAAATTATCTGTATCTTTCATCATAACGGAATTCTAGTTTTCAAACCTTCACATTTTCAGTCTTCTTTTATCTACCTTTATTTAGCCAGCTACCTCTGCACTAGCTTAATGTCAGCCTTTTCTCTATACATATATATTTTAAAAATAAAAAAATCTGTTTTTAAGTGTTTGACCTTGAGTCTGAAGATGAAGAAGGAATGAGGAAATAAGCCCATTTTGAAAGACACTCCCAAGCCTGGGTTGACTCTTCACCTGCTTGGGGCCCTCTGACTTGTCCTCTGGACTTTCATCTCCTTGGACAGAACCAAGCCAACCCAGCATGGGCCTGGGGCTGAAAGTGGCCACACCAATTTGGAAGTCTCTTTTAAGGATTTCATCCTGCCAGTCTGCAGACAGGGGTAGCCATGGTAACTCCCTGTAGGGCATTTCCAACTAGACCTCTGTCTACATTCCAACACCAAAGATGGTTGGTTAAGAAAATCTATCTTGACAAATAGTTGGCGTTTTAATTTGAGGCTGAGTCAGAACCTCTGCCTGCAGCTCAGAGTGACCCTTTGAACAGGTTAACATCAGTAATCACAGGACTTTGCAATTTCTGTGATCAGACTCCCCAAGGGGAGAGCAGACCCAGAGACACTCTCTGGGAGGTGTCTCCTTAAGAACGGAGGTCCAGCTAACTAAAGCCACCCCTCACTCCCCCACCCCCCAGTAAGTGGTGGTGGTGAGAGCAGGAGAAGTCAGTGAAGCTGATTAGTCCTGAGAAAGGAGCCAAGAACTCTTTATTTTGGAGGTCTGGTATAGCACTGAGGGTTAATGCACCCAACTGCAAGGTCAGTTTGAACCAAAAGGTCACAGTTCAAGCTCACAAGTTGCTACTCAGAAACCCTATTACAGGGTGGCTATGCGTCAGAACTGACTCTATGGCACTTAACAATAACAACTCTGTATTTTGCTTTCTTACTCATTCACCTTTTCCACCTCCCTCCTACAATCTTTCTGGGTTCATTTTCTCTTAAATGGTGTACCACCCTGGGTTTTGCATTCATTTGGACATGGATTTGAACGCCCCCTTTGCCCTTGTTACTTAAGCTTTCTGGGGCTTGGTGTCCTTCTTTGTTAAATGGATGTAACACCACTCATGGCGGAGAATATTTGCAAACAGCAAATGAGATGTTGGATGTTGTGAACTGCTTAGCTCAAAAGTGGCACAGTACTAACCAGTAAATGCAGGCTTCTTCTCCCAGGAGCACACTGGTTAAAGTGCTGGACTGCTAACTAAAAGATTGTTGATTCCACTCCACCAGCTGCTCCTGGGGAGACAGATGTGGTAGAATGTTTCAGTCAAGATTACAGTACAGTCGTGGAAACCCTAAGGGGCAGTCCTACTCTGACCTGTTTGGTTGCTGAGTTGGAATCAACTTGAATGCAGTGGGGGGCTGGTTTGGGTTTGGCCCCCGTTCATTACTTATCTTGTTCTTTATAGTCTTTGTAAAGGGGAGTGAATATAAATTAGAGATCAATATGTCTTCCCGTGGTTGTAGGTGTTTGACTAAAGTGAAGGCGTTTGATAGTAGGTAGTGCAAACTGTTTAAATGCTCAGCTGCTGAGTGAAAGGTTGGACATTCGAGTCCCCCCAAGAGGTGCCTCAGTAGAAAACCCTGGCAACCGACTTCTGAAAAATCAGTCATTGAAAATCCTATGGCACACGTGGGGTCACAGTGAGTCAGTTCATGGCCACTGTTGGGTTGTTTGTTTGTTTTGTTTTTTTACCTGTTCCAGTAGAATATCTCACAGAATAAAGCCACAGTATCCCAGGAGACCTGAATAGGAATGAGCTGTAATAATAAGAGGCCAATAAATGATTAAAAGCAAGACATCTCACAATTCCACATCTAGTGGGTCTAGACTGCTGCGGGGGCTGGGGGAAGAAGGAAGTGCAAAGCGCAGAAAATGGTCTCCTGAGGATTTTATTCCAAATTAAAAAAAAAAAGAAATGCACTGAACCAAAAAATAAATCCATTTAGACTTTCAACTAATAGCAACAATGACAGCGTCACTGTAGAAGAACATGACAAAAGGAAACCGTGCAGCAATTTTGAAAAAGTAAATGAGGGAATACAACGTGGCAGACTACAAACCTTTCCCCAAATCTCCTTGAATGAGACTCGTAGACTCTTTGGACTCCTTGTAACGCTGGCATGCACTTTTCTCTCTACATGCCTCCGTATTTTTCCCTTGAAGGTAAATTGATCTCTGTGGATTGCAAAGTCATTAAGACCACTGGGTCGCAGATGGCGTTCATTGTGGCTGGGGCTGGAACTCTTTCTGCCCTCTCAACCCATGCTTATATTCTGCCCCTCTCCAGGCCCCTTCTCACCCACATCTCCAGGACCGGAAACTCCAAACGCGGTTGCTAGGAGCTGGAACAGACTCCAAGGCACTAAAGGACCACGTTCAGTGAACTGCAGCTCATGACGACCCCATGTGTCAGAGTAGGACTTTGCTCCACAGGATTTTCAGTCGCTGATTTTTTAGGGAAGTAGATTGCCAGGCCTTTCTTCCCAGGCACCTCTGGGTAGACTCGAACCTCCCATTTTGCAGTTAGCCACCAAGCATGTTAACCATTTGCACCACCTGGAGACTCTTGCTCCTTAACGACAGCAGGCATTAATAATTCCTGAGCCCTTTTATATGACAAGATCTTTACGTACTTTATCATTTTAGTCCTCATACCCACCCTATACAGTAGGTACAACTTTGCCTGGATTTGTTTCTTAGGGATACTGTGATACATGATCATAAACTCAGTCATTAAAAACAACATGAATTTGTTCTGTCACAATTACGAAGGCCAGAAGTCTCAAATCAGTTCGACTGTAGTCCAAAATCAAGGTGCCGGTAGAGCTACACTCCCTCTAAAAGTTCTAGGGAAGAATCCTTCTTTGTTTCTTTGATCTTTGGGTGGCTTCAAGCATTCCTTGGCTTGTAGCTGCATCACTCTGACCTCTGACCTCTGTCCCTGGCTCTCTCCTCTGGCTCGCAGACCTCCCTCTGCCTCTAAGAACAAGAGCACTTGTTACCAGGTCAGGCTACAGAGACTAGGAGTCATGAAATATAGTAGTAAAGAGTTTTATTAAATTATGGAAATCCCTGCAGGGGAGACATGCTACAGACAGCAGTATCTCCACGTACTCACAGTCTAAGGGGGTTTTATAGTAGGAAGGTAAGCTGCAGAAGCCAGTTGCCAACAAAGGGCAGGCTTTTCTGTTTGCTCATTTTCATTTCTGTGTGTGCTGTATCCCCGTCTCTCTTTTCTCATGCCGCGTGTGCCTCTGGCGTGCAAGATGGCGTCTAAGATTTCAAGATGGATTCCGTTGCAGAGGCATCTGGGCAACTTGACTCAACTGTCCACTCATGTGCCCTTCTGTCAGGATCCTGGTTCCAGAACTAGGTCTACCCTGGTGGCATATCATGGGGTGGGTCATCCAAGGATGTTTTGTGCCTGAGCCAAAAACTGGTTGAGGGGAAGTTAATGGGGAGCTAGATAGTTGAGTGTTGACAAACCCCACTGGGTAGCTAAATAGGGAGGGGATTAACAAACCCCACTGGATTCCAGATGCATAAAGTGATAGTTTCTTTATCTAACCCATATCCTGCCCCACCTGTTCTTTGTATTTGGAGATTTTTATAAGAACAACAACATAGTTCCAATGATTTTTTTTTTTTTTACCACCAGTAATTTCCTCCTGACCCCTCACCCTAACATTGTCATTGGATTTAGGGCCTACTCAGGTAACCCAAGACAATGATTTTTCATTGAATTTTATCCACAAAGACCCTTTTCCCAAATAAGGACACATTCAGAGGCTCTGGTGGACATAGGGTTTGGGAGACCACCGTTCATCCCATTATATTGCCTCTTGCATCCTAGTGGAAAATGATCACAGCGAGTAAATAACTTGCTGAAATTCACCCAGATAACTAAAAAAAAAAAAAAAGAAAAAGAAGTCTTAAATCCAGGCCAATCACACTCCAGAAGTCTCCCAGCTGCCAGCAAACCCCAGTTTCATTCAGAACCACAGAGTGAGCACAGCCTCATGGTTCAGGTGTTCAGGTGGAGCAGAAGAGATGTGGAAAGCAGCTATGTACAAGTTACCTGCACACTGGGACAAAACTCAGCCACGCTCTGGACCAGTCCCATGAACTGATGCAGGTTGGACCATTGTGATCCCTAGGGTTTTCATTGGCTAATTTGTAGACCACCAGCCCATTCTTCCTAGTCTGTCAGTCCACTGATGCCGGTTCAGAATCATAGCAGTACCTATGGCTGTTCATGAAGCACATTTTACCACTGAGTCATCAATGAAAGATGTTGTTGTTAAGTGCCATCACATCGGTTCTGAGTCATAGCAACCCTGTATAGGGTTTCTGAGGAGTGACTGGTGAGCTTGAACCACCGACCTTGTAGTTCAAACTGACCTTGCAGTCCAGCACATTAACTACACCAGTTCAGCTCAGAGCCACACCAGGACTTCCATGAAAAAATGAAAGATAGTGTTGTTCAAAAACAGAAAAAGATAGCAGCCCCAGCTGAGGCTAAATCCTGGGAGGTCCGCTGAGAGTAAGGAGGGGTGCTGTTGCGTGTGCTAATGAATGAATGGAGAACCACTGAGGGTCAGTGACAAACTAAACTGGGCAAGTTTTAAGAGACTATCTGTGATTTCCCGGTGATGTGGCATCAGAGCTTGGACTTACTCTCTTTTCTGAGCAGTTAGACAGAAACCCTTTCTGAAGGCATCCCCTCAAAGCAGGAGACAACTTAGTGAGCTCTGTCACTTTGTAGCTGTGCATTCTGGGGCAAGCTGCTTTCCTTCTCTGAGCTTAAATTTCCTCTTTTGAAAACTGAGTAGAATCCTTAGCACCTGATGTTGTTGTTAAGTGCTGTGCAGTCTCACAGCAACTCTGTATAGAGTTTCTGAGGCTTTAACTCAAGCCTTATCTTTCTCCTGCAGAGCTGCTGGCGGGCTAGACCTGCTAACCTTGTAGTTTGAAGCCCAGTGCTTACCATATGGAGCAACCATATTCCCCAAGCATATGATAGTTACTGTGGAAAATAAAGGAGAAAAACAAAGCAATCTAACCCTTGGCAGAGCATTACATTGCTGTAAATGACAGTCATTAATATCATTATTAAGGAGTCGGAGCCGACTCAATAGCATTTAACAAGAACAACAACTCCATTGCTACATCAGCTAAAGCCAAGCCTCTAGTAGGGCATTACACATAATCTATGCTCAGGCAAGTAAACCTGCCTGTGAGGACCCAGGGCTGATGTAACTTGGTCTTTCAAATAGCATGTTGCATTGGCTACAGAGGAGTCATGTGTCCTACTATCAGCCGCACAATTTACAGAGAGCAAACTGTCAGTCTTCCCTGTGATTTGCTTTCCTCTTCCATATTTTAAACAATATGACTTCCTAAGCCATGTCCTATTTCCATCTTCCTTATAGGATGGAGCAAGAGCAAAGCAAACAGGAGCAGGATGCCAAATGCAGTATTGCTTAAGGACAAGTACTAAGACTTTCTGCTGCTAGGATTGCCAATAATAACACAGCCCCCATCTTCTGAAACCCAAAAGTGTTTTAGAATTCAGGTTTTCTTCTCTTTTTTATTTAGAAAGAACTATAGTGGTCATTGAACACATCTCAGCAGTGAAATGTGAGTCTTCATATTATGTAAGATGAATAAAGTCTGTTACTAACCTTCATCACAGTGGTGGCGATGGTGGTGGTGTGCTGTGGAGTCAGTTCCGACTCATAGCGACCCTGCATAGGGTTTCTGAGGCTGTAAGTCTTTATAGGAGCAGAAAGCCTCATCTTTTCCCCATCAAATGGTTGATAGTTTTGAACTTCTGAATTTAAGGTTAGCAGCCCTACTCAACCACTATGTTACGAGAGCGCCTTTAACAATAACATTGTCACAAGTGGGATTGGAACCCATGCCTCCATGGGAGACTGTCACCTGAATGCAGCGCCTTAGACTGTTCGGCCATCAGCAGGCCACGTTTTGTCACCAAATGAATTTTAGGAAAATATGTTTGGATTTGGGGTTTATGGCTAAGGGGCTGGAGTCCTGGGGTGGTGCTGTGGGTTAATGCACTGGATTACAAAGTCATTTGAACCACAAGGTTTGTGGCTCAAGCTTGCCAGCCACTCCTCAGATACCCTATACAGGGTTGCTATGGGTCAGAAACAACTTGAAGGCACTTAACAACAACAATGGTGTATGGGAAATTATTGCAATTGCCTTCTAAAAAATCCTGAGTGGGACCCAACAACCAAACCAAGCGCACTACTGTTGAGTTGAATCTGACTGATAGCAACCCTAAATGGGTTTCTGAGACTATAAATATTTACAGGGGCAGACTAAGATTCCTCATCTTTTACAGTACAAAGATTCCTCATCTTTCTACTGTGGAGTGACTGGTGGATTTGAACTGTAAACCTTGCAGCAGGCAGCCCAACACCTAACCCACAGTACCAGCAAGGCTCCTTTTGTGAGGAAAGGAGGGACAAATTGATTACCCCCTATTTTCCGATCTTCTATCCATCTATCACTTGGTCTACTGAGATGGTTTGTGTGTTACTGTGATATGCAACCAGTATTTCAAAGATCAGCAGGCCCATCCATGAAGAGCAAGCCATAGCAGAACTTCTAGACTTAGATTGGAAGAGGGGCCTGCTGCTCTGCTTCTGAAAATTAGCCAACCAAAACCCTATGCACCATAGACTATTGTCTGAGATTTGCACTCTCTTACTTTGGATACATCATCAGGAGCACCGAGGACTGGAGGAAACCGTCACATGTGGTGAAGTGGAAGGCCAGTCAAATGAGGAAGCCCTTAATGAGGCAGACTGGCACAATGGATGCAAAATACCAACAACCATGAAGAAGGTGCGGGGCCCTTGTGTTCTGTGACACAGGAGGTCACAGATACCAGAGCCCACTGCGTGGCAACAAGCAACGTTTTCGGATGAAGAAATGCATTTTGCTTGTCTAAGTGAGTTTCCCGAATTGCAAAACCAGAGACTAACAGAGACTTGTCCCTGGTCCCCGCCCACCCCCCATTTTTATTTTTTGACTTTATATTGTGAACTGGGTGAAGGTTTACAGAGCAGATCATCCACACACTTTGCTTCAGCTCATTGATTGCTGTTGTTAAGTGCTGTTGAGTCTGTTCCAACTCATAGCGACCCTATATAGGAGGAGCTGGTGGGTTTGAACTGCAGACCTTATGATTCGCAGTCCAGTGCTGATCCTACAACTCCATACCAGGAGTCCATTGATTGCAGTTCCCCCCTCCCCCAATATAACATCACTTAGCCCACTTTCGTGTTTCTTGCTTCCATTCCTCCTTCTTTCCCAACCCTTTTGAAGACTGTCCTTGGGTGCTGCCCTCCTTTGATTTCACTTGTAGGAATCCCACAAGTGTCGTTCCCCCTGCTGACCTTGTTGATCACTTGGCTGATAATTAAGCCACAGGGGTGAGCTCAGTTCCAGACCTGAAGGGTGACCAGGGGTTCCACCAGTGTCTGACCAGAAAGCCTGATTTTCTTGGCTCTGCGGGGCCATGCTGCCCAGTAACTGAAGGCTCTATCTGAGGAACCAGGCCACACTTCCAGAGGGGACCTGGATTGAAGAGAATGTGTGGGAATGCCACCTCACCAGGGTTGTTGTTGTTGTTGTGCCATGGAGTCGGTTCCGACCCATGGCAATCCTGAATGGGGTTTACAAGGAGCAGCTGGTGAGCTTGAACCACTGACCTTATGGTTCAAACCGACTTTGCAGTCGAGCGCATTAGCCCACACCAGGACTCCAGGTAGCTCATGGAGTTTCAATCCATGGGAGAAAGATCTGGCATTCTATTCTTATAAGGACGACAGGCAAGAAAACCTGATGGTGCCCTTCTACTCTGTTATGTTGTTGTTAAGTGCTGTCGAGTGGGTTCCAACCCATAGCGTCCCTGTATAGAGTTTCCGAGGAGCAACTGGTGAGCTTGAATCACCGACCTTACGGTTCAAACGGCTTTGCAGTCTGGCTCATTAACCCACAGCGCCACACCAGGATTCCACCCTATCATTGTTGTTGTTGTTAAGTGCCGTCAAGTCGGTTCCGACTCATAGCGACCCTGTACAGGGTTTCCGAGGGTGTAAATCCTTACGGGAGTAGAAAGCCTCATCTTTCTCCCGCGGAGCGGCTGGTAGTTTGGAACCATTGGCCTTAAGGTTCGCAGCCCGATTCGTAACCACTACGCTACCAGAGCTCCTTCCACTCTATCATCGGAGAGTGTTAAAAATTGAATTTGCTCCTTGGTATCTAAGAACAACCGCCATATTTAGTAGGAGCTGGCCCTTTTAAAGTGAGCCCCACGTGATTAAATGGAGATGCTTTCACTGTCTTTGTTCTGAATGAGAGCACATTTCTCAGTCTTTACTGATCTGGGCTTCCTGCCACTATATCTTGTCCATTCGCCTTGTAATTCATCTCAGTTGTGACCTGCAGCTACTAATTAAGCCTGCTAAATGCTTTGAGTTTCCTGCCGTTAGCAGTGCTATTGAAATGGACGGTTTTGTTGGTAAGGGACTGATCTGTACGAATATATTAATTAGTACATGAACTGTTAGAGTTTTCAGAACATTCTAAGGACCCTTTAGAACATGTCCCTTCACAGTCAAGAGAATGCCTCACATCAGGGACACATATGCAATAAAAATCATTAGAATGAATGCGCTTCATGTTTGGATCAGTGAGGACTGCCTAGGTTATATGCTGTAACAAACAGCTTCTAAAAACTCAGAATCTTAAAACAACAAAGCTTCTTTCTTGTTCCTGCCTCAAAAATAGGGGAGTCCTGGTGTGGCGCTGCAGGTTAATGTGCTGGACCGCAAAGTTAGTTTAAAACTCAGGGTTGGCAGTTCAAGCTAACCAGTCGCTCCTTGGGATCCTTGGAAATACAGGATCGCTATGGGTCGGAACCGACTTGACGGCACTTAACTACAACTAAGGGCTGTGTTCTGCATCATTCTGATACTGGGGCTTTCCTCTGCACAGAGATCCCTCTGTTTATTAGCCCAGCCCCACAGTGTAAACCCGCCCAGAACTGGTCACATGACCACTCTCAATCCTCCATTCACTCAATACAGGATTTCTGAGACTGAATCTTTCAGCAGCAGTTGCATTGTTCTCCCTTGAAGCACGTGGTCAGCTTGAACCACTGACCTTGTGGTTAGCAGTCTCATGCTTATCCTACAGTGCCACCAGCGCTCCTAATCCCAGAGGCCAAGAAATGTAACCATCTTGTGTGACTTGAAGCCAGAGAGCTGAAAGCAGTTTCTGAGAGCTGGAACTATTCCATCGGTGGTTCAAACCCACCAGATGCTCCTAGGAAACCCAATCCGGAGTCGCTGTGAGTCAAAATAGACTCCACGGCACTTAACAACAATAACAACACTAAAAATCACTGTTGTACTCTCCCTGGTGTGGCACGTCTGCATAAGCACTGGATTGGCAGTTCAAACCCACCAGCCGCTCCTCGAAACCTTATACAGGGTTGCTGTAAGTTCGAATCGAGTTGACGACACTTAACAATAGCAACAGCTCTCCCTTAGGAGCCCAGGTGGTGCAATAGTAAAGTGCTTGACTCCTGACAGAAAGATTGGTGGTTCAACCCACTCAGCAGTTCTGCAGGACAAAGACCTGGCAATCTGCTGCTGTAAAGATTAAGTGCTGTTAGTCAGTGCCAACTCACAGCTACCCGGCATAGGGTTTCTTAGGTTTCACATCTTTGTGGGAGCAGAAAGCCTCACCTTTCTTCCTAGGGTGACTTGTGGGCTATGATTGCCAACCTTGTGGTTCACAGTCCATTACTTATCCTATAGAGCCACCGCACTCCCCACAGATAATATGTTTAGTTGAGTGTCATCGAGTCAGAATCAAGTGTCAACTCACAGCAACCCTATATAGGGTTTTGATGGGTTTGAACCACTGACCTTGCAGTTAGCAGTCCAGTGCTTATCCTACAGTGCCATATTAGGAATTCACAGATACTATGTTGTTAAGTGCTGTCAAGTAGGTTCTGACTCATGAAGACCTTGTATGGTAATGGTGGTTATGTGCCATGGAGTCGGTTCCGACTCATAGTGACCCTGTACAGGGCTTCCGAGGCTGTAAATATTTACGGGAGCAGAATGCCTCATCTTTCTCCTGCAGAACAACTGGTAGTTTCAAGCTGCTGACCTTGCGGTTCACAGTCCGATTTGTAACTACTACGCTACCAGAGAAGACCTTGTATAGGGTTTCCAAAGATTGATTGCTGTGTTTAAACACCAACCTTCTGGTTAGCAGTGCTGATCCTACAGCACCACACCAGAACTCCATAGACAATACACAAAGCAAATAGACAACATAGCTCATAGAGGATGAAAACTTAGTGTTAACCTTACAAATATACTTTAGCATCTGTAAACTGGAGAGCAAGTTTCAGAGTGTCTTCTGACATCCATTTTGGTCTTTTCTTTCTTTCTTATTTTTAATGACCTTTTGCTTTCTTTGTGTATGATGTTCTTGATGTCATCCACAGCTCTTATGGTATTCTTTACTTTCAACCAAGATCAATCTGATGTTAGCAATGATATCCCTTGTTTCAGGTCCTCTTCTGAATCTGGCTTGAGTTCTAGCAGCTTCCTGTGGATATACTTTTGCCACCATTTTTGAATTACCTTCAGCAAAATTTTACTTGCATGTAATATGAATGATATTATTCTTCTATATTTATGCATTCCTTTGGATCAACTCTCTTTGGAATGTGCACAAATATGGAACTCTTCCAATCGGTTGGTCAAGTAAGTGTCTTCCAAATTTCTTAGCATAGATGAGTGAGCACCTCCAGTGCTTCATCATTTTGTTGCAATATTTCAATTTGTGTTCTGTCAATTCCTGAAGCCTTGTTTTTTTGTCAATGCCTTCAGTGTACCTTGGACTTCTTCCTTCAGTACCATTGGCTCTTGAACATTTTCTACCTCTTGAAATGGTTGGACATTGAACCATTTCCTTTTGGTACAGTGATTTCATGTATTCCTTCCATCTTCTTTTGAAGCTTTCGGCATCATTCAATATCCTGCCCATTATTGTTAAGTGCCATTGAGTCAATTCTGGCCTATAGTAACCATAGGATTTCCAAGGAGTGGCTGCTAGGTTTGTAGTCCAGTCAGTGCTTATCCTACAGAGTCATACCCGGACTCCATCTGCCCATGAAATCCTTCATTATTTCAAGTCAAGTCTTGAATTTTTCTCCAGTTCTTTAAGCTTGAGAAATGCTGAGAGTGTTCTTCCCTTTGGGTTTTCTAAAAACTCCAGATTTTTGCACATTTCATTAGAATCCTTGGCTTTGTCTTCTCAAGCTGCCTTTGAAATTTTCTGTTCATCTCTTTAGTTCCTCATTTCTTCCATTTGTGGTAGGTGGACTCCTCAAAATAGAGTTGACTGTGACGACATGGGTGGAGTAAAGCTTTCAGGACCTTTCATTTGCTGATGGGGCACAACTCAAAATGAGGAGAAAAGCTACAAACATCCATTAATAATCAAAAGATGGAATGTACAAAATGTGAATCTAGGAAAATCGAAACTTGTCAGAAATGCAATGGAATTCAAAAAGATCGATATCCTAGGCATTAGTGAACTGAAATGGACTGGTATTTGCCATTTTGAATCTGATGTTTATTATGTGGGAACAACAAATTCAAGAGGAATGGTGTAGCATTCATGATCAAAAAGAACATTTCAAGACCTTTCTTGAAGTACAATGCTGTCTGTGACTGGTAAAAAAAAAATAAGGCCCCTGTAGTTGATGGGATATAAATTGAAATCCTTTAACAAATTGATGTTGCTCTGGAGGTAATCACTCATCTATGCCAAGAAATGTGGAAGACAACAACCTGGCCAACCAGCTGGAAGAGATCCACATTTGTGCCCATTCCAAAAGAGGTTGACTTAATAGAATGCAAAAGTCATCAAACAGCAAAATTAATATCACATGCACGAAAAATTTTGCTGAAGATAATTCAAAAACAGCTGTAACAATACATTAACAGGGAACTGCCAGAAACTCAAGTTAGATTAAGAAGAGGATGTGGAATTAGGAATATCATTGTTGATGTCTCATGGATCTTGGCTGAAAGCAGAGAACACCAGAAAGTGTTTACTTGGGCGTTGTTGACTAAGGAAAGGCTTTTGTGTAGATCATGACAAGCTATGAATAATGTTGTGACAAACAGGTATTCCAGAGAACTTAATTGTGCTCATGAGGAACCTGCACATAGACCAAGAGGAACCCACCAGCCACTCATTAAGGAATCTGTACATAGACCAAAAAGACAAAGGGGTGGATACTGAATGGTTTAAAATCAGGAAAGATGTGCACCAGGGCTGTATTCTTTCACTATATTTATTCAATCTGTATGCTGAACAAATAGTCTGAGAAATAATCCAAGCGAGTTGAAGAATTTGAGAAGCTGAATTATATGAGGACTCAATTTTGCTTGACTCCACAATCAACATTCATGGAAGAAGCAGTTAGGAATTCAAGCAATGTATTGCATTAGGCAAATCAGCCGCTTGTGCAAAAAAAAAAAAAGTTTTCAAGAGCTAGATAACCCCTTGAGAACTAAGATGCACCTGACCCAACCATGGTATTTTCAATAGCCTCGTATATGCATGTGAAAGCTGGACAATGAGTAAGGAAAACCGTAGAAAAACTGATGAGTTATGATGATGGAGAAGAATATTCAAGGTACTGTGGACTTCCAGAAGAACAAACAAACATGTGTTGGAAGAAGTACAGTCAGAATACTCCTTAGAAGTGAAGATGGTGAGACTTTCTCTCATATTTCAGACATGCTTTCAGGAGGCACCAGACCCTGGAGAAGGACATTGTGCTTGATAAAGTAGAGGGTCAGTGGAAAACAGGAAGACCCCCAATGAGATGGATTGGCACAGTGGCAGGAGCAATGGGATCAAGAGGAACAATAATTTGAGGATGGTGCAGGACCAGGCAGTGTGTTCTATTGTGAATAAGGTCACTGTGAGTCAAAACTGATTCAGCGGCACCTAACAACAACCTTTATAAACTTCTAGAACTCAGGATGGCGGGCCTCATCATATTTTTATTTCATTTATGCATCTGTTCCTTATAAAAAGTAGACTGATCCAGGAGAATGATGTGTAGAGTCCAGCCTAGAACACACTAGAGGGAGTTCTCCTCCATTGCCTGGGGCTACTATGGGTCAGAACCAACTGGACAGCACCTAAAAACAACACCACAGCTGATCACAAGCTCCTTACTGTTCCCCTCATAGACCCAAGATCGAGCAGTCTTCCACAAGTGCTGGAGATGCTCATAAGAATTTGATGAATTACATGAATGCCTTTTCTCTGCCTTCTACTCCATCCTGGTTTTGAATGGCTGAAGGATATTTCTTCACTACAAGTAAGCACCTTAGATCTTGTCAGATAAGTCTGGGAGCTATTGAAGGTAAAGCACAGAAGAGTTCCTGGCAAACTCAGGGCCATGGGCACTGATTTTGCCATTGAGATACCCCAGCCCTGTCATATTCTGGCAATCTGTGACCAGGATTTCAGAGCTATCAGCAGAACCTTCTTAGCAAACATGTCTTTCTAATCAGTCAGTTCAGTTGACTGCAATTTCACCATCCGAGATGAGTGCTGGGAGGTTGTAAAGTGACTTCTTTTAATGACTAGTGCCATGTTTTTCAATGGACATGCTTAAACCATTAGAAGGAATAGGTTGATCGGATCTTATCTAATGGGAAGAAAGTCACCTCAAGAAGAAAAAAAAAAAAAGAAGAAGAAGAAAGATAGATAGAAAGAGATATGCTGTGAGAAGTCATTGAATTGAAAGAGATTTCTAAACATATTACAGAGTCCCTGGTTGGTACAATTGCTACCAGAAAGGTTGGTGGTTCAGATCCACCTAGAAGGACCTCAGAAGAAAGGCCTGGTGATCTCCTTCTGAAAAATAGCCATTGAAACCCCACAGTTCTACTCTGACTCACACAGGGTCTCCGTGAGTCAGAATTGACTAGACAGCAATTGGTGTGTGTGTGTGTGTGTTAAACATAGTACGTGTGGGAAATTGTAACTATGGTGAGGTTCTAAGCATCTGGTGGGCAGATGTGGCTGGTGGCTGCATCAAACACAAGAATGTACCAAGAGGAAGGCAAAGGACACTACCCAGAAGACATGATGTCCTGGAATGAATTGTGCCCCTCAGAGTGATGACTGAGCCCAGGTCATGTGCCTGTCAGGCTGAGGAGCACAGCCAGGGTCTGTGGGAGCATTGGGAAGAGCAGCTAAGATAGAACAAAGTGGCCAGGCTTAGGAGACAGGCAGGTTCAAATCCCTGTTCTTGTGCTTTCCTTGATATGTGACTTTTTAGGGTCTTTATTTTCTCTGAGCCTGTTTCATTTTCTATAAAGAGGGATTTGCTACATCTCATAATACCTATGTGAAGATTTAGGAAATGAGACATGCACAGCACTGAGCTCAGTAGACGGATGCAGGTAACAAGTGTTTTCATAAACTGTGAGCATCCCTTTACCCTGTCTCCTGCTCCCACTCCTTTATTATAGTCATAGATTGCACTGTGACCTCCAAACAGACATGTTGAAGCCGAAGCTCTGCACTTGAGAGTGTGGCCTTTCTTGGGGAAATGCACTTTGTTTGTTACTGTAGTTGTCAGTTGGGTCAAACGGGAGGTAGGATGAATCCCTGTCCTAATTCCTTCTGAGTGTGACTTATAAAAAGGGAGTGACACACAGGGGGATTAGATGCCATGCAATGACAGGCAGATGCATTTATAAGCAGCAAAGGATCACCAGCAGTCACCAGAAACTAGAGGAGAAGTCCACAGAAAGAACTGGCGTGGCCAAGCCCTGACTTAAACTTCTATGTAACACAATAAATTTCTGCTCTTTAAAGCCACCCACTTTGGATATTTTGCATTAGCAGCTGTTGGAAACTAAGAAACTAAAATGCCCAGCCAATCAGACATACATGTGCGTACACACACAGACGCCCAGCCAATCAGACATACATGTGCGTACACACACATGGACAAACGGACAATGAGAAAACTCGGTTTCATGAAAGTACCACTCTTACCTTGGTGGTGGTGATGGTTATGTGCCGTGGAGTCC
>NW_006408540.1:20588135-20588681 GCF_000296735.1 Chrysochloris asiatica | reverse complement strand
GTGGGAGAAAATGATTGCAAATCTCAGCGTCTTCCTATTGAGCATGGGGGCACCAGAAACCCACATATTCCTCTTTAGTGCATCCATAGAAGCCCTCTACAGGTGTGCATGAGGCAATGTAGGAGAATGCTCCTAAAAGCACTGTTTGTGGGCACCCAAACTGGAAATCACCCCGCATCCACCAACCACACAGTGATAAGCAAATGCAATCAGGGAGAATGAAAATGACTGAAGTTCAGCTGCACACAGCAAAAGGATTACTTCTCCCAAATTTAATGCTGAACAGAAGAGACAAATCAGGGGGGAATTCAGTTGCAAAGATTGCTAAAGCAGGCAGAACTAAATTCTGTCTTTTCAGGATGTATACGTGGGTGGTGATATTATAAAGAAAAGTAAGAGAAGTATTATGAAAGTCAGTCTGATGGCCAATTGTGGGAGGAAGAAGAGGAAAGCAACAGGAGCAGGAGTCACATAGACAACTTCCGAGGACCTGACTGTGTTCTTGTGCTCAGCTGGTGAGATTCAGGTATTTGCTTCATTCTTCTT
>NW_006408540.1:20552137-20586334 GCF_000296735.1 Chrysochloris asiatica | reverse complement strand
TGTTTTGTATATTTCATTCTGTTACAGGTTGTCACGAGTCAGAGTCGACTGGAGTCTGCTTTTGGCAGCTTAATGTATTTCACAATAAAAGTCAAGGTTAAAAATTTTCACTTTAATCCAATCTTATAATCAAAGTTCTCTTTCATCCTCAAAATTTAGTTCCAATTTCAATTTAAACTGCATAATTGGTCCTAGTTACTGAAAGGTCTACAGCAATGATTTTCAACCAGGATGATTTTGTGCCCCCAAAGCTGTTTGAACTACAAGGTTGGTGGTTCAAGCTCACCAGTCACTCCTAGGAAACCCTATACAGGGTCGCTATGAGTCGGAACTGATTTGACAGCATTTAACGACAACAACAAGGGATGTTTGATAATCCTTCAGGACATTGGGGGTTGTTACAACTGGATGGAGTGGTGCTGTGGGTTAATGCACCAGACTGCTAAGCCGTTTGAACTGCAAGGTCAGTGGTTCAAGCTCAGCAGCTGCTCTTTGGAAACACTATACAGGGTTGCTATGGGTTGAAACTAACTTGATGGCACTTAACAACAACAACATAAATAACTGGATGGAGATGAAGTACTACTGGCATCTAGAGGGTAGAGGTCAGAGGTGCTGCCAAGCACCTTATAATGCACAGAAAGCCGCACGCAACAAACAATTACCCAACCCAAAATATCAGTAGTGCCACAAGTGAGAAAATCAGGCTCACTTACCCATGCTATAAGAGAACATTTTAATTTTCTTTCTTTTTTTTAAAAAAAAAAAACCCACAAACTTTTTTGTTGTGAATGATGTGTTAGTTACATGGGTGAACATTATCTTTATATTCATCCTATTGTATTTTGTAAGGAGCTCTGGTAGCGTAGTGGTTATGAATTGGGCTGTGAACCGCAAGGTCAGCAGTTTGAAACTACCAGCGGTTCCGTGGGAGAAAGATGAGGCGTTCTGTTCCCGTAAAGATTTACAGCCTCGGAAACCCTGTGCAGGGTCGCTATGAGTCAGAACCGACTCCACAGCACTTAACAACAACAACATTGTATTTTGTGTCATTGCAATGATCACAATCCCCTGCATGCATCATCAAACAACCAAAGGGTACATCCCACACGCCTGCCCCCTGGCCACCAGCACACAGCCCCTCCCCCTCCCTGAATCTAGAGTCCCCAGATGCTCCTTCTGTCCACACCATCATCTCTGCCTCCATCCCTAGTATCACTGCCTCCCAAACAGGGTCTCCTTTGATGGTTCCAGGGACCTCCACTCCAGCATTGCAAAATCAGCCACTCCCCTCTTTTTGTTACCAAACATTTACATTTACCTTTCCAACACTCACTGTCAGACCTGATAGCAATCATTCCCCACAGAACCACAAGAGTCCTTTCCCCCTCACCTTTTTTCAACCCCATCCAGACAGGTTGGAAACAATTCAGTGGCAATTCTACCTTTCCCTGTATCCTCTTGAGCTAGGTTCCCTATTGAAAGCTTATAAGCCAGTCACTTCTTGCCTTTGTAGTCCCCCCATTTTGGGTAGCCAATGTCTAAGTTCCCCATTCCTGTTGACCCTGTGTACTAAAGGGATGGGGATGATCCTCAATGTAGAGATTTGTCCGCTCCTTTGTCATACTGCATCCACAAGCATAGGTCAAGTTCATCCACTTGTAGTGGGTTACTCTTTCTTATTTATTTTTTTTGTTCTTCTCTTTCTCCCTCTAGTCATGTTCTGATCATCCAGCCATTGATGAACATTTTAATTTTCTATCTGGCATACAGGTTTACATGAAATATGATTAAAATATTCTACTATAAATTATAAAACTAAACTTAAAATAGAAACTTGGTATCATAAATCTTAAAATAATTTAGTCAGTAAAAATTCTTAAAGAATTTAATAGGATGTCACTTTTCCAATGTAAGTAAGGTTTTTTAAAGAATTACACTTATGAGAAGCATGGCAACGATGAAGTTGAATAAGTATCTCTTGAACTCTTTCTCACTATGACCAATGATACCACTGCAAACCACCACATGCAATGCATTAGTTGCAAAAGAAGTAAAACATTACACAAAGAAAACTTTGGTAAATTTATAAAACTATTCTTGGGAATTTTTACTGACTCAATGGAATCAGCAAAAAACAAAATATGGTTTAAAAATGTTTTCATACAAAAACATGCTTTATCGACTTGTAAAAATGTATCATTTTAAACCACTTGCTGCTTTGTTGTTGTTAGGTGCCATCGAGTCAGTGCTGATTCATAGTGACCCTATGCACAACAGAATGAAACATTGCCTGGTCCTGGGCCCACTTCACAATTGTTGCCATGCTTGAGTCCATTGATGCTTCCACTTTGCCAGTCCATCTCGATGGGGGTCTCCCAGTCTTCTTCTTTTTTTTTTCTGATCCTCCACCTTACCAAACATGATATCCTTCTCCAGAGACTGGTCTCTCCTGACAATATGTCCAAAGTATGAGCGATGAAGTTTGGCCATCCTGGCCTCCAAGGAGCACTCTGGCTACACTTCTTCCAACACAGATCTATTTGTTCTTTTGGCAGTCTATGGCACTTTCAAATTCTCCTCCAACACCGTAACTCAAAATGATCCATTATTCTATGGTCTTCCTTATTCACTGTCCAGCTTTCAGATGCATATGAGGTTATTGAAAATACCATGGCTTGGGTCAGGTGCACCTTAGTCCTCAAGCTGACATCTTTGTTCTTCAACACTTTAAAAAGGTGTTATGCACACCCCCTCTATACACAGAGCAGACAGGGATGGGCAACTTGGACATTGGCTACCCAAAATGGGGGAGGGGGGCTACAAAGGCAAGAAGTGACTGGCTTACAAGTTTTCAAGAGGGAACCTAGATTCAGAGGGTGTGAAAGAAGGTAGAATCTCCACTGAGTAGTATCCAATCTGTCTAGGCGGGGCTGATGAAATGAAATGTGGATGGGTCTCTTGTGATACAATAGTGAATAATTGTTATCAGGACTGCTTGTGAGGGTTGGAAATGTAAAGGCAGACATTTTGTAGCAAGGAGAGTTACAATCCCCTCCAGGCATCATCAACCAACCAAAGGGTATACACTACAAGCCTGTCCCCCGGTCATCAGCACACAGCCCCTCTCCTTCTCTGGGTCTAAAGTCCACAATTGCTCCATCTCTCCATGTCATTGTCTCTGCTTCCATCTCAGGCATCACTGTTGAGAGAAACTACCCTCTGCCCTCCTGAACTCACTCCACAGCACCATGACAAGTGGTCACCCAACCCCACCCCCTGGCAACCGTGAGGATGGCCTCAGGCCCAGATGCCTGAAGCTGTAGAGGAGTGGGCCTTGTAAGCCTGAGTTCGTAGAGTTTCCCTCCAGAGATTTCCCACCTCCACTCCACTGTAGGCTTCTCTGGGGGCAAGCTTGTTGTAGGTTCAATCATTCCTATGCCAGCCCCCTACTAGTTTGCTACCTGGCCCAGCATCTGCACACTGATTCCTCTAAGCATCCCCACCACCATTGCCTGGTCCAGAAGAAGCCAGCCCCAAAAGGCCAAGAAGTGCACTGAGTGGTCCGGAGAGGTCACAGCGTGTGTCCCTGGTTGAGTTGAGGCAAAAAGCTAGGGCTAGCTCAGTCCTCTTTCGCTGCTGTTTTTTGGGGGGCTCTAGGTAAGGAGCTCTGGCAGCCTAGTGGTTAAGAATTGGGCTGCTAACCTCAAAGTCAGCACTTGGAATCTCCCAGTTGTTGGGTGAAAGAAATATGGGGTTTTGCACTCCCATAAAGATTTAAAGCCTGAAAAAATAAAATAAATATTTAAAACCTTGCAAAAAAAAAAAGGTGTTATACAGCAGATTTGCCTAATGCAATATGTCGTTGATTTCTGGGCTGCTGCTTCCATGAGTGTTGATGGTTGATTCAAGAAGAATGAAGTCCTTGACAACTTCAATCTTTTCTCCATTGATAAGAATATTGTTTATTGGTCCAATGGTGAGAATTTTTGCTTTCTTTACATTGAGGTGTAATCCATGTCTAAGCCTGTGCTCTTTGATCTTCATCAGTAAGTATTTTAAGTCCTCTTCACTTTCAGCACTTAAGGTTGTATCATCTGCATATCATAGGTTGTTAATGAGTCTTCCTCCAGTCCTGGTGCCATGTTTTTCTTCATATTACCCAGCTTCTCAGATTATTTGCTTAGAATACAGGTTGAATAAGTATGGTAAAAAATACAACCCTGTCGCACACCTTTCTTACTTTAAAACCATTCAGTGTTCCCATGTTCTGTTCGAATGCCTGTCTTAGTTTCCTGGTATGGTGCTGTGGACTAATGCATCAGACTGCAAAATCCTTTGAACTGCAAGGTTGGTGTTCAAGCTCACCAGCTGCTCCTTGGAAACCCTATACAGGGTCGCTATGGGTCGGAGTTGACTCGATAGCACTTATCAACAATAAATTGCTGCTACAGACAAAAAAATCAAGATTTAAAAAAAGTCAAAATTAAAAAAGAAACAAATGCATTTTGCACTCCAATCCAGTACACATTCTTGTGTGTGTACGCACCTACAGGAAAACAAAAATGTCACAAGGAAACTGACCCTTAATACCTGGAGGGCATTCTTGGGGTTTTATTCTATTTGGTTCCATTCTTTCTTTTTTCTTTCTTTTTAAAATGTTAATTGTGAACTACTAAGCAGGTTTCATAACCCACTGTGAATCATAACCTGTAGATTTAAGGACATTTCTTTAGATTAATGATAAATAACAATAATACATCTTGGGTAGATCAGAAAGCCACCAACATTGTTATTGGAAGGGATTTAGCTCTTTTGATCACCATATGCATCTGAACTGAAGGGCTTTCCCTCTGGGAAGCCTGTCCAGTAAGTGATGGCTGGTTATTGGGCTGCATAATCAGGCAGCTTCATCATTTGATTCAAATCCCTGAGGGGGGAATCAAAAGGCCAGAAGCAACAGTGTGGAGACTGTGCTTCAGGGGTGGAATAACAGTATTTCCAAGTGACCAACCCAAGTGTATGATCAGGAAAGACACAATGGAAACTATTTACAGATGTAGCGGGGAGTGGGGGTGCAGAGGGCAAAGAATGAAGAGATGAAAATAATGCCACAAGGAAGCATCCTAAGAAATCGCACTTTGTTCAGGGGCTAGCTATCCTGTTGTGTTTGGCAAATTACTTGGCGGGAGCGGCTCATAGATGAAAGAGTTCCTTGCTGGTCAGATAACAGAGCAACAGTGAGGACAATCAATAGCATCAGTTAGCACTCTTCTAGTGCCTAAATTACTTAGAATGTTCTTTTCCAATGAATCAGTTCCAGCGTTGCTTTAAGGTTGAGCATGATCCAAGCAGCCAGAACAAGTTGGCACCTTCATCTTAAATCTATGTGAATCCTGCTGCGGCTCAAAGAAGCCTAGGATCCTACGTGGACATCCTCATGCCTTTTAACATCCCTGGAGAGAGAAAACCTCACTTAGCTCTGCTGGTGAAGCTTAAGTTCACCAGACGGAGACTTCTACATAGGCTCTGAAAGGCAGAGGTCACATTGGACCTTAGGGGTTTTGTTCCAGGGGTCCCTGTCCACCTGATAATTTCAGATGATGTTAGCCGTGGGCTCAGGCAGTGGTGGTTATTGGTAGATTTTTGCCTTCCATGAAGGATATTTGGTTTGATTTCTGGCCAAGGCACCTCATGTGCACCCACAACTTGTCTGCCAGTGGAAGTTTGCATGTTGCTATGGTGCTGGACACTTTTCAGCAGCTCTATCAGAAAGCCAATGGAATTCCCATGGGTTGCAAAGGTCAGAGGCTGCCTAGATAGCAGGCTGTAGCCTAGATAACAGGCTGATAGCCAGCCTCCAGACCGTTTTCCAGAGAAGGAGGATTTCCTCTGGCTGTCCATAAGTATGAGTCACACAGACTTTCAATGAACAAAACTTTCAAAATGCAAAGCTCTTGTGTCTTGATGTATCTTCCATCTCAGTCTATCTACTTCTGAAGGTGGTGTTTGCATCTCTCTAACCCTGTTGTGCATAGGGTCCCCATGAGTTGGTAACGACTCAATGGCACCTAACAACAACAATAATAACCCTTCCTCAAATAATTTTGCATTCTCTTATTTACATCATGTTAAAACAGCAGTTCTGATATCCTTGAAGGGCTTAAATTGTGTTCTTAAAAATGTTCTTGGAATTTGGGGAACAAAAAAAAGTCTGAAGGGTCAAGATTAAGGCAGTAAGGTGGATGGGATAATTACCATAGAACAACTTTCACTACCCTCAAACAAGAAGCATTGTCAAGACAGAAAAAATTCTGTATTGTAACTTTCCTGGCCTTTTCCTCACCACCATAGTTTTCCATTTTCTTAAAACTTCTGCCTGGCTTCCGGGGCAAGATGGTGGAGTTGGCAGATGCATTGAGCAGAGCCTCTGTAGCAAGGACACACACAGGAGACCAAATGAATCCGATATGGATGGTGATCCTGGATCCTGGAGCTTCAGAGGGAAGGATGGAGAGGTGGATTGAGTGCTGACTGAGAGAGGTAACTCAGCAGGAGAGGTGAGGAAGGAGAAGGGAGAGAAAGGCAGACTGTTGGCTGCCTGGTATGGTGAGGTCATCTTGAGCTTTTGTGGTAGCTGCTGATTTACACAGTGGCTGGGGCTTGGCAGGGAGAAGGTGGCCAGACCTTGGGTGCCAGGGCTCACCACCCACACTTCTAGAAGCTTGTGAATTTTGCCTCATTAGATCTTTATTATTGTTGTCTGTTTTGGGGAGATCACAACTGTACCCATCTGGCCCAGTCACACGGATGCTTTCTGTGACTCTAACTACTGGGTAAGTACCACCACTCACTCCTATGGCACTGATCAACAATAATCAGCATTAGACTAACCTGCTCTGAAATAAATTACACCAACAGCGAACAGAGAGCTGTGTATACACTTCTAGTCTCTATCACACCCAGAAGGAGACAGGTGGTGAGAGCCTGAAAACACACCAACACATCAATTAACTATAAATACAACAACATCATACTGTCTCTGAGACAACAGACAGTTTCAATTTATATGAAGAAACAAGACACAGTGACTCACACAGGTGACCAAAATACAGTGTCAGAAAATTCAGTAACAGAAATGCTATAGGAACTGGCTGATAAGGAATTTAAAAGTGTGGTATTTAGTTCCCTTCAACAGATTGAACGAATGATCAAGAAAGCTATAAATGAAAGCAAGGAGAACACAGAAACAAACTTTAGAAGGATTAAGGAAAACGTTACAAGAACAAACTGACAAAAGAAATGAAAAAAGTAGAAATCATATGAAAACAACAAATAGAAATCCAGAAGATCAATACTAAGATTCCAGAAATAAATAATACATTGAATGGACAGAGAAGTAGAATTTAATCAATGGAAAGCCAAATTGGTAAACTAGAGGAGAAATCTCTCAATATTTGTCAATAAGTGTCAACTCAACAGCACTAACAATCAGATAAAACAACAACAACAACAAAATCTGAAGAAAGCCTAAGAATTATGTGAGACATCATCAAGAGGAATAATTTTATGTGATTGGAATTCCAAAAGAGAAAGAGACACAAAAAAACAGAGAGAATTTTTTTTAAGAATTGTTAGAGGAAAACTTCTTTAACATCATAAGAGATGTGATGATGTGCACACAAGTAGCTGAATTAACTTAAAATAGAAATATCCCAAAAGAAAATCACCAAAACATAATCAAATTTTCTAAAACCAAAGACAACGGAAAAATCCTGAGAGCAGCTTCGGAAAAATGAAAAATTACCTACAAAGGGGAACCAATAAGATTAAGCTCTGATTTCTCAGCAGAAACCATGCAGGCAAGAAGACAATGGAATGACATAGACAAAACTGGAAGAAAAAAAATGCCAATCAAGAATCACATATCAAGCAAAATTTTCCCTCAAATATGACAGTGAAATTAGTATGTTTCCAGATGTGCAGAAATTAGAAGAATTTGTAAAAACCAAGCCAACCTTTAAAAAAATACTAAAGGGAATTCCTTGGGTAGAGAACCAACAATATTAGACAACAGCCTGAGATTAACATACATGACAATTTCACCTAGAACTCAGCCTAGATATAGAAGTGCCCAAAGTAAAACAAATCAACAAGATTGAAAATAGAGAACCAGAGATATCAGTTTGCAAGAACAACAACAAAACACCCAAAATAAAGACAAAATATTGTTGTTACAGAAGTTCCAAATGAAGAGGGAATCAAGTAGATTTCAAGGGGAGAAAAAAAAACAAACAAACAGATAAAGGCAAACCTAATTATAACTCTAAAACTAGACCAAACCTTATTCTTAGCCCTAACCCTAACATTAACTCCATTTTTATTCACATCCTAACATTACATGAAATCCTAGACCTAGCCATAGTCCTATTCCTAACCCTAACACTTTAACCCTAACTCCTCCCTCCTGTGCCCAAAAAATCTTACTTTGGGATGCTGAAAAAACAGTAGCTATAACTTCTGGGCTGATCTCTCTGCCTTAGATTTAAGTGGTCAAGCAGATCTCCTCAGAAGCCACTGTTTTGACTGGACCTTGTTTGAAGGCACTTTAACATGATGAAGTTATTGCTATTGTTAAGTGCCATAGAGTTGGTTCCAACTCACAGCGACCCTATATAGGGTTCAGAGGAGCGGTTGGTGGGTTTGAACCGAAGGTCTTGCTTATCCTACAGCATCACTCCAGGACTCCAAAGTGACTATGACAAGTCCATTACTGAGAGAACTTGTCAGCATCCATCCACTGCTGACACATTTTGTTTTAAATAAATCTGTGTGTGTATGAACTAGAATCCTAGTAGAAACTTTTTGAATGACCCTAGCTCTGTGCAAGCCATGAAGATGAGATGGATGGAACATCTCTTTAGGAAGTGACCAGAGTTACTGCTGCCTAGTTCCAGCATGGAGTCATGCTGTGATGCTATGGGATAAGCACTGGGCCACAAGGGTGGTTTGAACTGAAAGATCATTGGTTCAAACCCACCAACCACTCCTCGGAAACCCCATATAAGATTGCTTTGAATAGGAATCAACAACAGTTCCTTCATGGAACTAGGGTCGTTGGTGGCATTGTAGGATAAGCGCTGATTAATAACCTCAAGATCAGCAGTTCAAGCCTACCATCCCGTAAGAATCAACTCAATGATAGTGGGTTTGGTTTTTGATTTTTAGTTGCAGCTGGAGCCTCAGGAAGATAGTACAAACACAAATACCTAGCTGGTGTCTAGAGCCAGCACCTTTAGCATGAGCTGTCAGAAGACAAGGATGTTATCAGTGTTCCAGACTGTCTCTGTGGTGGTATCCGGGCAATACTAGTTCAACCCTAACTCGGGAGTCCCATGTATGTCAGGATAGAACTGCTTCGGGGGAGTTTTATGGCTTATGTTTTCAGAAGGAAATCCCAGGTCTCTGAATGGACTTGAATCTCCAAATCTGTTGGTTAGTAGCCACATGCATTAGCAGTTTGTACCACCTAGGGACTCCTTGGGTAACCTGTTGTTGTTGTCACATGCTATCACATCTGTTCCAACTCATACTGACCCTGTATAGGATTTCTAAGGCTGTACAATTTTACTGGAGCAGAAAGCCTCATCTTTTTCCCAAAGAGTTGCTGGTAGGCTCAAATAGCTACCAGCTATTTGGTTCACCATCCAGTGCTCCCCTGGATAACCCTGTTCTTGTTGATGTTAAGTGCATTCAATTTAGTTATAACTCATGTTGTTGTTGTTGTGTGCCATCGAGTCAGTTCCGACCCATAGCGACCCTGTATAGGGTTTCCGAGGGTGTAAATCTTTACGGGAGTAGAGAGCCTCATCTTTCTCCCGCGGAGCAGCTGGTAGTTTCGAACCGCTGACCTTAAGGTTCGCAGCCCGATTCGTAACCACTACGCTACCAGTGCTGCCTAGTTATAACTCATAGAGACCCTATATAGGGTTTCCAGAGAGTGACTCTGGTCAGTTTGAACCACCAAACTTGTAGTTCAAACCGACTTTTTGGTCAAGTGCTTATCCTACAATGCCACACCAGGACTGCTGGATAACCCTGCTGTTGTTGTTGTTGTTGTTATGTGTCATGGAGTTGATTCCGACTCATAGTGACCCTGTACAGGGTTTCAGAGGCTGTAAATCTTTAAGGGAGCAGAAAGCCTCATCTTTCTCCCACGGAACAGCTGGTAGTTCTGAACTTCTGACCTTGTGGTTCGCAGACCAATTCATAACCACTATATCATAATTCTAAGGGTGAGATGTGATAGGAAAAAAACAAGAATTAGAGAAAAGGAGAAAGAATAAATGACAGAACTCCCCTACTTTCTTGACAATCCTTGAAAGTTTCTAGCTGCGATGATAAAGCTTAGTTGGGTTTCTAGGTGGCTTTCATTCCAGCATTCCTCTTCCTAAATTGGGAGAAGTGTTCTGTGACATTCTCTGGATCTTTTTCAATCTTATTTGCAGAGAAGAACAGCCCCAGGTGCAGTTTGTCAGTATCCATGTAGGGTTTCCTTTGGGCATACCAGGGGGCCTGGTGGTGCATTGGTTAAGTGCTTAGCTGCCAGTGGAAAGGTTGGCTGTTAGAACCCACTGTGTGTGCTGCTGGAGAAAGATGTGGCATTCGGCTTCCATAAAGAGTTATAGTCTTGAGTCAGCACTTACTCAAAGGCCATTTTTTTCCCCAATGGTTTTATGCAAATAGAACCCTGGTGTGGTGCTGTGGGGTTAATGCACTGAACTGCAAGATCGGTTTGAACCACAAGGTCAGCAGTTCAAGCTAACCAGCCACTCCTTGGAAATACCATATAGGGTCACTATGGGTTGGAACCAACTCGACGGCACGCAACAACAACAACAAATACAAGCAATGCAGAAAATCAGGAACCTTCTGTCTCTCCAAAAGTGTCTTTGAGGAAGGGTCTGTTGAAATGACACAAAATGCAGCCTCTTCACCCCAAATACTATGCATGTGCTTTTGTTTTTTTTTGTTGTTGTGGTGGTGGGGACGAAAACTATGCGTCAGTGTGTATGCATGCACACACACAAGCGAGTGTGCATATGTTTGTCCACAAACTGAAGAGAGAAATCAGCTTCAGAGAAAGACCAGAAAGGAAAGGATACAAGTCTGTTAAACGGTGCTAGTGTAAGTAGGAGCCAGGCATCTCCTTGTGTCCGGCGAGTTTTCATTCATAGGTTCTCTATCCCAACCACTATGGTCCTTGGCTAATAGCCTGTCTTTATTCAGTGAAATCTACTTCTGATTTACTATGTAGTTGGTATCAAATTGATTCTGTATCAGAGCGAACCCATGTGTATCTGAGAAGAACTGTGATCCCTAGAGTTTTCAATGGTTGATTTTTCAGAAGTAGGTTACCTGATCTTCCCAAGCCACCTCTGGATGGATTTGAATGACCAACTTTTCAGTTAGAAGCTGAGCACTTAACTGTTTGTACCATCTGGGGACTCATATATGTTTATTTTATTTTTGCTGTCATTAAGTGTTGTTGAGCTAGTTCTGACTCATAGCGACCCTGTATAGGGTTTCCGAGGAGTGGCTGGTGGATTTGAACTGCCACCTTGAGGTTCAACTCGACCTTGCAGTCCAGTGCTTCTCCTACAGTGCCACACCAGGACTCCATATGTTTATTTAGGTAGCCCATAAAAGGAGAATCGAGGTTTCAGAGAGTAAGTGTGCCATAAAAGCTTTATTAAACACCGACAGTGTTTCCTAATTGGTGCACACTTCTTGGTAAACACAGAAATGAAGCTTCTGCGGATTTTTCTAACTTATCTGTAAAGGCACCCAGAGGGTACTAAGCCAGAGCACATCCAATTACTCTAATTACTGAGCAATGAATAAGCCCCAGTCAGTTCAGACAGAGAGACTAGCAGTGTTAGCTGGCTGGAGTAGCAGTGCAGAGCGAGCTCAGTGAGGAACAATTAGGGTAACCCTCTGTAGATTCCCTGACCTTGGCATTTGTCCAGGACATGTGGCCGCAAGCAGACCACACACACACACACACACACACACACACACACACACACACACACCCCCAGCTTGTGCAGCCCCAGAGGAACCTACAGTCACAGTGGTGGTTTTTATGTGTGTGTAAGACATCGCCTGGCAACTGTAGGACAATTGCCTTAAGTATTTAGATCATTACCAAACAAACAAAGTATTGGTGGTGGTAGGTAGGAATCTGGTTACTGGGCTGTAGGAGTTAACCTAGCAGAAGGGAACAAGGAGTTACACCTAGTGTATGAATCCTTTGCCATGTATAGCTCATTCCGTGAAACATATTTCTCCTTTATGACTCCCAGTGGTTTGAGGAATGTCTGGCAGGGTGGGTGGAGCTTCTTGTCTGGAGAAAGATCTCACTAGGGACAAACCATGAGCAGGGAAGGCAGGGCTTGCTCACAAAGCCTGGGGGTGTTCCAAAGGGAGGCACTGCCTACTCCCAGGATGCCGAGGTTGCCTTTGATCATGCTCTTTGGGCTCTGGAGGAGAAAAAGAGGACTCCAAACCCAAACCAAACCCACTGCCATCTTGTTGATTGTGCATAGGGTTTCTGAGACTGTAAATCTTGGTGGGAACAGCCAGCCTCATCTTTCTCTCTGGGAGCAACTGGTGGATTTGAACCACTGACTTTGCAGTTGACAGCCCAATGCCTAACACACAGAGCCACCAGGGATCCTTAGTAAACTGTACATTCTATTAGTGTTGTTGGCATGTCATGCTGTTTTACGTAGTGACAAAGGGCTCCCATAGTGTAGAACCAAACCAAGAAAAATAGTTTCATGCTGATCTAACACTTCTCTGTATTTGTTTTATACATTTAGTGTAGTACACTGTATACCAGGCTGTTGTTAAATGTTGTTACCAATGATTTTGAGGAAGAAGAAGAGAAGGGAGAGGGGAAAACGGTGGGGAAAGAGAAGATGGAGAAGGAGGAGATGGTGATGATGTTGAGACTGACACACTGGAATCATCTGATATGATGTCCTTTGTTAAAGAGATGGATTCGAAGATGTAGCCTAGCCCTTGTAATCTACTTGAATCTCTTGAATGTAAAAATCACTTTACATTCCAGGTTAGTTAAAAAATTGTGTAAGTAAGAGTATTGTACCTCTCAGTGTTGTGAATATGTTGTTGTTAAGTGTCAGCGAGTCAGTTCCGACTCATAGTGACCCAGTATAGGGTTTCCAAGGAACAACTGGTGAGTTGGAACTGCAAACCTTGTGGTTCAAACTGAACTTGCAGTCCAGCATTATTAACCCTCAGTGCCACACCAGGATTCTTTTATTTAATGCTTTCTTGTGAATTATGTGATAGTTTACATGGGAGGACATCAGCTTCACATTGATCCCATTGTATATCATTTCCTTGCCATGGTTACAATCCCTTCCATGAGTCATCCATCAATCAAAGGGTCGTCCGCATACCGCCCCTTTCTCCCTCCAGTTTCAAAGTCTCCAGCTGCTCCATCTTCCCACGTCATCATCTCTGCCTCCATCCCTGGTATTACTGCTTCTCTGGGTAGGGTTCTGTTCTCTGCTCTTCTCCTAGGGACCTCTGCTCCTAGACTGCAAGGTTAATCACTCCCCTCCCTTTGCCTCAAAACATCCACCTTTACATTTCCAGCTCTTACAATCAGTCCTGATAACAATTATTTGCTGTTGTATCGCAAGAGACCTATCCACATCTCCTTTCATCAGCCCTGACTAGGCAGAATGGATACTTCTCATTGAAGATCTACCTTGCTCCACGCCCTCTGGATCTAGTTTCCCTCTTGAAAGTTTGTAAGCCAGTCACTTCTTGCCTGTGTAGCCCCCCCATTCTGGGTAGCCAGTGTGTAAGTTGCCCATCCCTGTCCTCTCCGTGTGCGGAGGAGGTGGGAATGATCCTCGCTCTGAAGATTTGTTCACTCTTTTGAGCTAGTGCTTCCATAGGTGTAGATCAAGTTCATCGAATTGTATCAGATTATTATTTTTTCCCTCTTCTTTCTTCTGTTTGAGCTCTGATCATCCAGCCATTGAAGCCAGGTCAAGTGGGTATTATCTGCAAGTGTGGGTGTACTTATGCATATGCCCTCTCTTCTTATCAGCTGAATGCTTCACTCTCCACTCTAGTCCTCTGTGGCTATGTTGCTGACTCTGGGTCCAAGAGTCCCCTGGACTTGGCACACTGCTAGCCAAGCAGGTCTCCATCTGGGTTCACAGGAGTCTATTGAGCATTGTAGGGCTTAGCTCACAGCTTCATTGCTGTTTTTCCCTCACGTCCCCTCGTCTGTGGCTAATGTGGTCACCAATCAGAACATGCATTCCCATTGAGCCTTAGTCTTAGAAGGGGGTTTGTCCTGAGGGGGACCCAACCACTTGCCTTGTTGTCTCCTGGGTGAGCCACTTGTTTGTTCTTGTAGTAATCAGTTGGCCTGCCTATATTGTTTTGTATTTTTCCTGTCAGTCTTTAGTTCAGGAAGTCTCTTCCGTTCTCCTGGCCACTCCAGGCTGGTCTGCTTTTCCTCTCAAGTGGACATTTCCCTTTAGAAGATTCTGGATACTGTTCAGGATTCTACCTATGGTCTGTGTAATGCAGAGGCTCCACAGGAAGCCTCCTTCGCTGTGCACATTTTATTCCCATTTTAGGTATTCTAATCAATTACAGGCAGAAGATGGACTTACAAGCTTTCTGTGGTGTTATTTTTGGCTATTCCTTTCTCTCCCCCTCCAGTGTCTATTTTATAGCGGTATGCCAGGGGAACCAAGATTCAACAGACAGCCAAGCATCTTAACATTATTTCTCCCTTTTCCCCATTCAAACTATGTCTCAATCTCTGTATCCCAGAGCCCTGTTGTTCTAAGGTTTTGCATACATCATTATTTGCCTCTGTCCCACTTCAGCTTCACATTCATCCTATTGTATTTCATGTCATTGCAATGATTAAAATCCCCTCCGTGCATCATCATATAACCAAAGAATACACCCCACAGGCCCGCCCCACCCCCACCCCCCGGCTGTCAGCAAACAGCTCCTCTCCCTCCCTGAGTCCTATGCCCCCTCCCCAGCCACTCCATCAGTCCATGCCATCATAGTCCCCCCACTATTTTGGGTCTGGGCAGTTTCCAGCCCCCCACCACCAGGTATTCCAGTTAGTTATAGGCTGGATCCCGGCCCACATGTTTTCTGTTGTGATGTTTCTGGCTGTTCCCCTGCACCCCCTCAAGTGTCTATTTCACAATGGTAGGCAAGAGAGACCAAGATTCAAAAGACAGCCAAGCATCCTAACATTACTCCCCTCTTTTCCCGCTTTAAAGCCATGCTTCAATCCCTATATCCTGAAGCCCTGTTATTCCAGGGTTGTGCATCCACACCAGGACTCTTTAGTTGAATAATAAACACCCATTTATGGACTTCATGAATCCATGTAATAGAATGTAAGTGGAAAGGTAGAGCCAGCTCTACCATCAGACAGCTTCTGCTTTTTCTTTTCTTTTTAATGGATGATGATCTTTCTTAATGGCATGCCCCATCTTATTTAATTTCATTGCAATGATTACAATTCCCTGCATGCATCATCAAACAACCAAAGGGTACACCCTGCAAGCCTGCTCCCTGACCGCTAACACACAGCCCCTCACCCTTCCTGAGTCCAGAGTCCCCAGCCGTTTCATCTCTCCACATCGTCTCTGCATCCATCTCTGGCATCACTGCTCTTCTCCCTTGATGGTCCCAGGGTTCTCCGCTCCTGGACTGAAAGATCAGCCACTCCCCTCCTTTTGTTACAAAATGATCAGACAGCGTTTCAATGGTGGAGCATAAAGAGAAATTGATTATGCATCATTCCAGATAGCACTCTCCAAATGACAACATTAGGAATTTAAGAGTTCATGGGTGCTGTAAGCCTTTAAGAGTTCGACTACTAGCTAAAAGATTAGCAGTTCAAACCCACCCAGAGGTGCCTTTGGAGACAAGCAAATGGTCATATCCCTGAAACCCCTATGGAGCAGTTCTACTCTGCACACATAGGGTCACCATGAGTTGGAATTAACTCAACAGCAACCAACAACTTTAACCCCAGATGGAGAACCAGACCTTGGATTTCATTGCTAAGTCTACCTTTTCTACCGGAGGGTGTGGGAGTAAGAAAACATCCTAATAGTGGTGTCTGGGATGTGTGAACCAACTCCTTTTATGAAAAGAGACAATTAACATGTAGTGTAGTGGTTTCGAATCGGGCTGCGAATCTTAAGGTCAGCGGTTCGAAACTACCAGCCGCTCCGCGGGAGAAAGATGAGGCTTTCTACTCCCGTAAAGATTTACACCCTCAAAAACCCTGTACAGGGTTGCTATGGGTCGGAACCGACTCGGTGGCACTTAACAACAACAACAATCCACTGAACCATTAAAACCAGGTGATTCCAACTCAAGGTGACCTAACCTATTGAACTATTGTTGTTGTTGTTAAATGCCATCAAATTGATTCTGACCCATAGCAACCTTGTATAGGGTTTCCAAGGAGCAGCTGGTGAGCTTGAACCACCGACCTATTGAACTATGTTCTTGCTGTTGTTGTTATGTGCTGTGGAGTCAGTTCCTACTCATAGCGACTCTGTGCAGGGTTTCCAAGGCTGTACATCTTTACAGGAGCAGAAAGCCTTGGATTTCTCCCACGAAACAGTTGGTAGTTTCAATCTGCTGACGATGAGATTAGCAGCCCTATTCATAACCACTATGCTATCAGAGCTCCTTTATAGAACTATAGGGAACTTGAAAGTTTACTTTTGGTTTTCTTAAAGATCTATGGCATATAGGTAGTATTCATATATTACTATGTACCACCTGACTGTCACTTTGTCATACTCTGATGGTTTAAGCACTGCTGTGATGCTGGAAGCTATACCACTAGTATTTCAAATACCAGCATGGTCACCCATGGTGGACAGGTTTCAACTAAGCTTCCAGACAAGACAGACTAGGAAGACTCAACTGGTGGCCAACTACTGAAAATCAGCTAATGAAAACTCTGTGAATCTCAGCAGGATATTGTCTGATAGAGTGCTGGACAATGAACTCCTAAATTGGAAGGCACTCAAAAGGCACAATGCCCACAATCCGGGACTGCAACGTATTGGCAGTTGTGAAGATGGTGCAGGACTGAATAACATTTCATTTTATAGTCCACAGACCTGGCTTACCATGAGTCAGAGCCGACTGAAGGCAGCAAACAACTACTTCAGCCACATCATACAATTGCAATGCAAGTCAGGAGACAGTAAAGGCACAGGGAAATAGGCAAATAAAGGTTAATAGGTACTCTGGGACGGACATGGTGAGAGAAGTCTTTGCTATCTGCATTGTTATATGAGGACAGGGAACGGCGAAGAGACTGTCAGAATACGGATTGCATTGTAGACACATGGACCCTCAGTCCCTCCCCTCCATCTGAGTTCCTCTTTGCTTCTCTAAGAAATCTTCGGCCTTCCGCTTTGTGTCTCAGGATCTAGAAGTCTAACACTACTTCAAGCAGTCTTAACACTTGTCCAGTCAGTAGGCCAAATGTCTGATTACAAGTCAGCAGTCGGAGAGAAGGACTAGGTAATGAGGTTATATGCTGACATTTCTGCAGCTTTCCTATCTGAAAGTGTTGCCTGTTTTCTAGGTTATCTCTGCTGTGAGCACTCAGGGTGAAATGTCCCCGTGTTATCAAGAAATAACATCATTTCAAGCACTGCCACTACACACACTAGAAACGTCGAATCTCATGGTTGGCAAAGAGGAAGAGAAAAACGACTCCCCCTCGGTGCAGCACACACGCCCCTGCACATGGTTGTGCGCATGCGCCTCGAGGCTTCTCCCCCACCTTTGTTTGTTTTCCTAATTTCTGGAGGTTTGTGTTGTTGTTGTTGTTGCTATAACCACTAGAGTCTTTTTGATGGATTAAGGTTAACAACGCCTCAAAGAAATATTGTCTTTCTGCCAGGATCTTCTATGAAATTAAACGGCTGATATTATGTAACTATTAGCTATTAACTAACAGAAGTCCTGGTGTGGCACTGTGGGCTAATACGCCAGACTGCAAAGTCATTTGAACCACAAGGTCGATGGTTCAGTTCACCAGCCGCTCCTTGGAAATCCTATATTGGGTTTCTATGGGTCGGAACCACTTAACAACAACAACAATTATCTAACTGGAGACCTGGTGTGGCGCGTGGGTTAATGCACTGGAATGGGTTTGAACCGCAAGGTTGTCGGTTCAAAATCGTCAGCTGGTCCTCATAAACCCTATGCAGGTCGCTATGCGTCGGAGCCGAGTCGACGGCACTTAACAACACAATTAATTGTGGTGGTGGTGGTGTGCCGTGGAGTCGATTCTGACTCATAGCGACCCTGCATAGGGTTTCCAAGGCTGTAAATCTTTATGGGAGCAGAAAGCCTCATCTTTCTCACGCAGAACTGCTGGTAACACTCAGGTTAGCAGCCCAACTCGTAACCACTATGCTACCAGAGCTCCTTAACAACACAACAGTTAGCTAACTGTAATGCATGATTTGTCTCTTTAGAAACAACTACGAGGTGTTTGCTATGCTATTTGTGTGTTTGTTCTCCTTTTACTGGACACAGAGAGGGAGAGAGATTGGAGAAGTTCCTATCAGGATGGATATGAAAATGCCAGTGACAGAGATAATGCAGAGAACAATTTTCTTTCCTTCTCAGATGTTCTTGTGGCATCAAGGATATCTATTCCATTGTGGGCAGATAATAAAGCAAACAATAGCTTTAATATCTTATGTTTTAAATTATGCAAGTAATCATATACTCAATATTAAAAAAAAATCCCAAAAAAGATGGATAAATAAAAATATAACCAACCAGAATGCTACTACACAGAGAAAATCACTATATATATTTTGGCAAACACCTACCCAGGCTTGTTTGCGTATGCATGTTTTGTTTTGTTTTTACAAAAATAGAATTGATGTTATATGTAATGTTTTGTATATTATGCCTTAATATGACATGAATTTCTGTGTATATTTAATATGCATTCTTTATACATACCTACATACACATTGAATTCTGGTGTGGTGCTGTGGGTTAATGTGCTGGACTGCAAAGTCGGTTTGAACTGCATTGTCAGTGGTTCAAGCTCACCAGCTGCTCCTTGGAAATCCTGTGCAGGGTCTCTATGGGCCAGAACCAACTCGATGGCACTCAGCAACAACAACAACATATACATTGGGGAGCACAGGATTGAGAACCCCAAGTTTGGCAGTTTAAGCCCACCAGTCACTCCATGGAAGAAAGTTGAAGCTTTCTGTTCCTGCAAAGATTCACAGACTGAAAAACTCTATACAGAGTCACTATGAATCAGAACCAACCTGATGGCACTTAACAACACCATGCGCATGATCATCTTCTTGTTTTTAATAGTTATAGAGTAATCTGTTCTTATGGTGAAGTCCTGGTGTGGCGCTGTAGGATAATGCTCTGGACTGAAAGATTGGCAGTTCAAACTCACCAGCCGCTCCTCAGAAACTATATGAGTCAGAAATGACTCGAAGGCACTTAACAACAACAATAACATTCTTAAGATGGACTGTAATTCATTTAGTCACTCGTATTTTTGGACATATAGACTGCTTGCAACTTTTTACTTTGAAAGCACTACCCTAGTGAGCAAGGTTTTACCCCTAATAAACATCCTTGTACATACTCGTACATATTGCATAGCTGTCTGGCTGTTTGTTTGTTTGTTTTGGATAAATTCCTTAAAGTAGAATTTCTAGGACCAAGTGCATACACATTTTTGAGGTATCTGCTAAAAAATTCCAAATTTTGCTTTAGGAGTATGGTATGACAAAGTCTAAGAGAGCCTTGCCTTTACCCTTGAACTGTTCCATGAGACACTCTCCTCTTCTGACAGCAGGTCACAGAGAGAGCTCTGTGCCACTCGTGTATACCTAACAAAGAAAGATGGGCAGGCAGCCATACTGAAAGAATAACTAAGAGTAAGGCAACCTCCCCAGAGATGTGCAGCTCCATCTCCCCCTCCTTCCAGTATCTGTATGAAGAGCAGCAAGTCCTTGTGTTTATACAGCATCACTCTTTTACAAAAGTTAAATTACTCCTGCAAGTTTGGGGCTCCAAGCCTTTTCCAGGTTCAACTATAAATGATATCCACATGTTCCCATGCCCTCCACCAAACAGATCTGGTGTGGAATTTAACTTGTTTTAAAATTTGTTATTGTGGCAAGTTATATAGTATAGATACATTGTATATCAAAACATGTATTATACATTCTATATGCTTTAGTATGTAAAATATTTCCCATTTTAACCATTTTCAGTATACAATTCAGTGACATTGATTACATTCCCCACGTTGTACTGCCATCACCAACATCCATTTTCAAAGGTTTTTCATCTCCCCAAATAGAAACTGAGTACCTCTTACACAATAACTATTATTTTCCACTTGCAACCACTAAGAGCTCTGGTAGCGTAGTGGTTACAAATTGGGCTGTGAACCTCAAGGTCAGAAGTTTGAAACTACCAGCTGTTCCATGGGAGAAAGATGAGGCTTTCTGCTCCTGTAAAGATTTACAGCCTCGGAAACCCTGTACAGGGTCACTATGAGTCGGAACCGATTCCATGGCACATAACAACAACAACCACTAAGAAATTTTTGTCTCTATGGTGTTGTTGTTAAGTGCCGTTGAGTCAGTTCTGACTCATAGCAACCCTATGTAGGGTTTCCAAGGCGCTGCTGTGGGTTTGAACCACTAATCTTGCAGCTAGCAGTCCAATGCTTATCCTACAGCTCCGCACCAGGACTCCTTTCGTCTCTATACATTTGCATAATTTAGATATTTCTTACAGTGGGATCATCCAATATTTGACCTGTTCACCCAGCAGGACTTCATGTGTTTCTATGGCTGAATAATAATAGTCCAACGTGTGTTGTTGTTGAGTGCCACCGAGTTGGTCCCAACTCACAGTGACCTTGTATAGGAAGATTTCCAAGAAGCAGCTGATGGATTTGAATCGCCAACCTTGTGGTTAGTAGTACTGTGCTCATCCTACAGTGCCACACCAAGACTATTCATTTATCCATTCATCTGTTGATGGACACTTGAATTGTTTCCACCTTTTGACTCTTGTGAACAACGCTACTATGAACATTAGTGTTCAGGTCCTGAATTCTTTCTTTCAATTCTTTTGTGTATATGCCTAGGAGCGAATTGCTGAATCATGGTGATTCTATGTTTAACTTTTTGAGGAACTGCCAGACTTTTCCACATTTTATATTCTCCTCCAGCAATGCACAAGGATTCCGATTTCTGTACATCATCACCAACATTTGCTATTTTCCGTTTTTCTATTAATAACTGTAGTAGTGTGCGTGAAGTGATACTCATGTGTTTTTATATAAGTTATTATAGCAGCAAATCTTTCCAATCACCTTATTCAGGGTATATATGATTATGTGCTTTACTATAAATAAGTACGGAGTCCTGGTGTAGCACTGTGGGTTAATGCTCTGGACCGCAAGATCAGTTTGAACTGCAAGGTTGGTGGTTCAAGCTTACCAACCACTTCTCAGAAATTCTATACAAGGTTGCTACAAGTTGAAATCAACTCCATGGCACTAGATAAGTACACTTGCTGAAATGACAGGATAGAATGTAGAACCTCTGATCCCAAGTTCATGTTTCTTTTCAATTAATATATGAGATTGTAATAAATACAGATTAAACTCAAGATCTCTAGTAGAAATTGCCTTTTTGCCATAATTCCTTATATCAGCCTCTGTTGTCTGTTGTTTCAGTTTTTCCCACAGTACAGAGACATCACCCGTCTGTTAATTTGCTGCCCTGACAGTTTGGTTTGCATGTTGCTGTGAGGCTGGAAACTGTGCCACTGGTATTTCAAATACCAGAAGAGTCACCCACAGTGGATAAGTTTAAGCAGAACTTCCAGGCAAAGACAGACTGGTGATCTACTTCCAAAAATGATGCATTACAGTGGTACCCACTTGCAATTCAGACATCATCAGGAAGGATCAATTGCTGGAGGGGACACCACGTTTGGTGAAGTAGAGGGCCAACAAAAATGTGGCAGACCTTTGATGAGATGGATTGGCACAGCAGCCTCAACAATGGACTCAAATATGGTGGAGATTGTGTGGAAAAGGCAGAATCTGACATCCTTTTGTTGCATGGTACAGACAGTCGCCGTGAGTGGAAATGGACTAACAGCAGCTAACAGCAACAAAGAAGGGTGTGGCATCAGGAAAACAAAACAAAAGTCTACAGATCCATACCTTGGCTGCACCAATGTTGTTGTTAAGTGCCGTCAAGTCAGTTTCAACCTATAGCCACCCTGCATAGGGTTTCTGAAAAGTGGCTGGTGAGCTCGAACCAATGACCTTGCAGTCCAGTGCATTAACCCACAGTGCCACACCAGGATTCCATTGTTAAGTGCTGTTGAGTCGATTCCAACCCATAGCGACCCTATATAGGGTTTGGAAGCAAATCATGAAGGCCTTTCTTCTGAGGTTCCTCTGGGTTGATTATGAAGTGTCATTTTCATCATTTAGTGACCCCTGCAGTGTAAGCAGCTTTAAGTGTCAAGCTTGGGGGTCAGATTCAGGTTTGTCTGACATGCATGAGAAGTTCTTTTGAGGAGGGCTTTAAATTCTGTACTTTGAGCAGGTGAAAACCACCCAAAGACTACTGTTTCAGGTATTGAACACACTAAACTGAAGTTTGGGGAAAGAGTCTTACCCAGATCCTGTTAGAGCTCTCAGGTTCTCCAGTTTACAAATGAGTTAGATGCTCCACACATCCACACAGATTGACCTATAGATCTGTCTGCACTTCCAGCTCTGATCTTGCTCTAAGTCCTGTTGCACGCAGAGCTGCCCTTCATCCTTGCTTACATAGACTGGAATCCAGCTTTTCCTTTCAGCATAGGTGAAAACATCTCCAGCACACTCCCTCAATCCTTCCTCTCTTTGCTTGCCTTCCTGTCTGTCACCTCACATTCGTCTTTCTTCATTCTCTTCCTTGGGCATTAAGAGATTTGGAGGTGGGAGGCAAGGAGAGGAGAGGAGGAGAACTCTCCTCCCTTCTCCCCTCCTGAGTCCACACCCAGTAAGAGTGAATAAAAATCTATTCAGTCATGTGAATAGACTGCAGCGACTCTTACACAAAACATCCCTGGGTTTAACACTCACAGGGATAAAGCTCTGAGAAATCCTTGTCCACCACTGTTTGAAGTCTTGTAAGGGAAAATGACAATAGGGCAGGAGGCACTGAGCTCCTATTTGATAGTTGGCCGATTATGATATGAAAAACACCATTTGCCTTTTTCACTGATGACCCTTCAAGTGCCATGGAAGTCTGTTCACCCTGAACATATTTGATATTTCTAATACATCATTCTATTATACTAAGAAGGGTGTGCAGAATCATTCTGTCTCTTTATTTGTTACTGGTTTATTTCCCCTTCCCCCACCTTCACAACACCAGAAGCGGCTGCTGTTGCCTTGGCAACATTACAGAATAAACTTGTTGCTTTTGGACCATCTGTACCCAACCTGTCCTATATTGAGGCTGTTTGTTCATCCATCAATAGTATGACTTGCATCTGATGCTTACCATTCCTAACAGTTAGAACTTCTCATTCCCACCTTAGAAAGGGAAGGCCAGCCCTGCTTTATTCCCCTGGATTTAGGTCTTTCCCATAAGACCCCTGGTAAAATACATATCTGTTACTAAGGAGACAGAGCTCATCAACATGCTACAATCCAGTGGGATTAGTCCATTTTCTTGTTTAAAAAAAAAAAAAAAGAGTCCTAAGGACTGAAAGAAAGGGCTAACACACACACAAGCTGCAGTGTTAAAAACCAGTGTGCCTTTTTCCTGACTAGCTCTATCTTTACTGATTTTATTGATGTCTCCTAATCTGTTCCCATCTTATCCCATTTAATCCAAAAGCTATAAATATAACGAAGTTAACCTGCACCTTAAAACACACTTGGAAATTGCAAAACAACATTTAATAATGGCAACAATTCTGTTACCCAGAGATAATTGTTGTTATTATTTTTGTACAATTGTCTCCTCTACAGTACATTTATTTTTAAAAATAATAAAATGGATTTTTTGCAAATATAATCTCATATATGTAATTTTCTGATTTATTGTAATATATGGTAGACATTTTTGCAAATAATAATGGTATTTGAAACATGATTCTTTCTTTTTTTCTCTTTCTCCTACACCTGCTGTCCCACCCAGTTCTTCTTGCAATACACTTATTATTTATTTAAGAAACGTAGTCATTTTTCTTGTAAAATTTCCTACTATCTGGATTTTGTTAGTTGGAATCTCATTTTGTCATTTTGCCAAGTTCCTCTGTCCCCTGTATTTTCTACAAAATGATAGCCAAATCTAGAGGTGTAATCAGACTCATATATTTTTTTTTTCCTTATTTTTTGTTGTGGCAATATATGTACAACAAAACATTTGCCACTTCAATCATTTTTGCATGTACAATCTTACCACACCAACCAAATTTTGCATGTTGCTAAACAATTGCCACTATCCATTTCCAAATCATTTTTATCTCTCTCCTTTCTTTCTTCTATTCCCCAGTCTTCCTTTTCTTTTCTTTTTTTTTTATTTGCAGTATAGTTCACAATGGTTTGTCCTAATGAGAAAATCAGTATGCATTGTTTCCCTTCCAGTACATGAAAAAGAAAGAAAGAAAGAAATTGTCTTTTTTTGTTGTTCGTTCTCTCTCTTTTGAACTGCCTTCCCCATCACCAAAGTTAGCACATGACTAAACTCTACACAGTAAATAATTCTCCCGCCCTTTCCACCCCTGGTAGCCACCATAGAAAGTTTATTATAGAATGAACACTACCAAGAAAATCTAGAAGAAATGGACAAATTTTGAGAAACACATGACCTACCTAAACTAACCTATTGCTAATTTGTCAGTTTGTCGCACCGTGGTAGTGTGCATGTTACAGTAATGCTGGAAGATATGCCATGGGCATTTTGAATATCAGCAGGGTGAACCATGGTGGGCAGGTTTCAGCTGAGTTTACAGATGAAGACAGACTAGGAAGAAGGAGCGGCGGACTACTTCTGAATATTTAGTTACTGAAAACCTTATGGATGTTGTTTTTAAGTGCCATCGAGTCGAATCCGACCCATAGCGACCCTGTATAAGTTTTCCAAGGAGCAGTTGGTAAGCTTAAATCACTGACCTTGCAGTTCAAATGGCTTTGCAGTCATCTGACGCATTAGCCCGCAGCACCACACAGTGCATAAATTGTCCTCACCCCCAATGAGATGGATTGGCCAGGTGGCAACATTGATGGACTCAAGCGTGGCAAAAGTAGTGAGGTTGGCCCAGGATCGGGCAGTGTTTCGTTCTGCTGTGCATAGGGTAGCTATGGGTCAGTGCTGACTCAATGGAACCTAACAACAACAACAAGCTCTGCTTTTGCTGTGTCCCAAAGATTTTAGTATGTAGTGTTTTCATTCTTGTTTGATTCAAGGAATTTTTTATTTCATTCTTTGTTCTACCACCCAATATCTTTTAATCAGGGTGTTATTCAATTTTCATGTATTTGATTTTTTTTCCCCCTTGACCTTCTTATTGTTGATTTCCAATTTTATAGCATTGTGATCTGAGAAGATGCTTTGTAGTATTTTGGTGTTTTAAATATATTAAGGCTTATTTTGTGGCTTAGGATACGATCTATTCTAGAGAATGTTCCATCTGTACTGGAAAAGAACATGTATTGTGCTGTAGCTGAGTTCAGTGCTCTGTATGTATCTAAGAGGTCAAATTGGTTGATTGTGTTGTTTAGTTCTTCTGTGTCTTTGTTGAGTTTCTTTCTAGTTGTTTTCTCCTTCATCGCAAGTGGTATATTAAAATCTCCTACTATTTTTGTGTCTTCAGTTTTATTAGAGTTTGATTTATGTGTTTTGAGGGTCTTTCATTGGAAGCATAGGTATTTATTATGGTTATGTCCTCTTGTTCAATTGACCCTTTAATCATGATATAATGACCTTCTTTATTTTTTATGCTGTTTTTTGCCCTAAAGTCTATTTTACCAGAGATTAATATTGTCACTCCGGCTCAGTTTTTATTGCCATTTGCTTGATATATTTTTTCCCATCCTTTGATTTTTGTGTGTCTATTACTGTCTTTGTAAGGTATGTCTTTGTGTACAATATGTCTCTTGTAGACAGCATATTGAAGAATCCTGTTTTCTTATCCATTCTGCTACTCTCTGTCTCTTGATTGGTATACTTAATCCATTTGTATTCAGGGTAATTATCGATAGGTATGAATTACTAGCTGTCATTTTGCTATGTGTTGGTGGTGCTGCTGGTTTCTTTGTTCTACATAATTTTCTAAGTTGAGTTAGTTTTGTTTGTGAGTTTTCTTTTCATTTTCTTAATTTCTGGTATTTTAGTGCTTACTAAATCTTTCTGATTTTCCTCTTTTTTATTTTGATGTGAAGATGTATTCATTTTCTTTGAGGTTACCTGTAATTTATTTATTTATTCCCTAGTTTAAAATAGTCGGTTTTATCTTGGATTTTACTTGACTTCCTTTTGGAAGTTCTGTATCTACACTCTTCCCTCTTTTTACTTTGTAGTTGTCTTCATTATAAATTGATATATCTGATTTCCTATTTTCAATCTTATAGGTTTTTTTCACTTGAAATATTTCTATATCTAAACTGAATTTTGGGTGGGTGGTGTTGTCATGTTTGTTAATTTCAAGTTGTTATCTGCTGACTTTAGTTCTCAGACCAAACAACACCTTTAGTATTTTTTTTGTAAAGTTGGTCTGGTTATTACAAATTCCTTTCATTTCTATTTATCTGCAAATGTCCTCATTTGTTGTCATATTTGAGGGACAGTTTTGCTGAGTATATGACTTTTTTTTTTAAGGTTTTTTATTGGGGATTGAGTGGAAGTTTACAGGGTAGATCATCAGTTTTACATTCAACAAATCATACACCTTGTTTCATTACAATGATTATATGATTATAATCCCCTCCATGTACCATCAGTTAACAGTGTTTCTCTCTATTCACTTTAGCTCTTTTTTATAAAAAAACACTCAGGCATATACAATAATCTATACCACCAAAAGGCATATTCTGCAAGTCTGCATCCTGGCTGCCAACTCTTAGTCCCTCTCTTCCCATGAATTTAGAGTCCTCAGCTGCTCCCCCTCTCCATGTCCCCATCTCTGCCTCCATCTCTGGTGTCACTGCTTCTCTCGATAAGGTCCTGCATTGCATTTGTGTCCTCTCCCTTGATGGTCCTAGGGTCCTTTGTTTCTGGACTGTAAGATGAACTAGTCTCCCATTTTTGTTACAAAACTTCTGCCTTTACATTTGTGACAGTTGCAGTTAGTCATGATATTCACTACTGAATCCTAAGAATTTTATCCCTGTCTCTTTTAATGAGACCCATCCAGACAAGATGGAAACTATTCAGTGGGGATTCTTTTCCCCCCCACACACTATTAAACTAAACTCCCTCTTGAAACCTTGTAAGCCAGTCGCTTCATGCCTTTATTGCCCCCTCATTTTAGGTAACCAATGTCTGAGATGTGCATTCCTATCTACCCTGTGTACAGAAGGGACAGCATTGATTCTTGATGTGAAGACTCCTTTCCTCTCTGCTGATATTTAGAGTTACTACCTCTATGAGTATAGGTCAAGTTCATCAAATTGTAGCAATTTATCCTCATTTCCTTGATCAAAAATTGTTTTTTCTTTCTTTTCTTTTTTTTCAATCTTCCTCTAGTCAAGTTCTGATTATCAAGCCATCGAGGCTAGGCCAAATGGCTACTATCTGCAAATTTGGGTGTTGGCATTTGATTGGCATTTTTTTTTTCAGAGTTTTATATATATCATTCCATAGTCTTGATGCCTGCATGGTTTCTGCTGAGAGATCAGCTTAGTCTTATTGGTTAAATTTTATAGGTAACTTTTCATTTTTCCTGAGCTGCTCTCAGGAGTCTTTCCTTGTCTTTGACTTTTGGAAGTTTGATTATGCTATGTCTCTGTGATTTTCTTTTGCAGTCTATCCTATTTTCTGTTCTTTCAGATTCTTAGCTTTCAGGATATTAGGGGAGTTTTTTTTTTTTCCCAACAGCTCTTCAACAGTTTTCTCTGTGGATTTTAATGTCTCCTCCTGTTCTGAAATTCTGATCATTTGTAAGTTATTCCTCTTCATGGTATCTCATCTAAATCTTAGGCATTCTTCATTTTTTCCCCATATTTTTTTCTAATTGGTTTTCTAGTTAACTGGTATTGAGAGATTTATCTTCAAGCTCACTAATTCAGGCTTCCATTGATTCATATTTATCCCTTTGCCCTTTCAATGACTTGTCCATTTCTGAAATCTTAGTATTAATCTGAATTTCTTTTTTCAGGTTCTGCATCATCTCAAAATTTTCATTTATTTTTTCTGTTTGTTCTTGTAGTGTTTTTCTGATTTCTTCTGAAGTATTTTTCAGTAAACTCCTTGCTTTTCTTGACTTTTCTCTCTATCTGTTGAAAGTGTTTAACTATTGCTCTTCTGAATTCTTTCTTGGGTAATTACATCACCTTTTATTATTAGAAACATTGTCTGCCTCTGCATCTTAGACATTTGTTTAGGCCACTGTCTCTTGTTTCATCATGCTTTCTTCAACAGAACTGAAATTTTCTGTTGTTTCTGAGACATTGTGGTATCTCTGTGTATGTATTTAGTTGATTATTGTGTATTGGTGTATTCTTGGGTTCTCACCAACTGCGTCCTTATGAGTGTAATTAGAAAATGGAAGCATGTGCCTGCTTCTCCATTCATCTTTTTTTTTCCCCCCGAGAGAAGTGTGCTCCATAATGTGTTTTTTTTAGTTTATTTTTAAATGTTTTATTGTGAATTATGTGATAGTTTACATGGGAGAATATTAGTTTTACATTCATCCCATCGTATATCATTTCATTGCCATGGTTACAATCTCCTCCATGCATCATCAACCAACCAAAGGGTACACCCTGCAAGCCTGCCTGCCCCCTGGTCTTCAGCACACAACCCCTCTCCCTCTCTGGGTCTAGAGTCCCCAGCTGCTCCACCTCTCCACGTGATCATCTCTGCCTCCATCTCAGGCATCACTGCTTCTCTGGGTAGTGTCCTGCTCTCTGCTCTTCTCCCTTGATGGTCCCAGGGACCTCTGCTCCTAGACTGAAAAGTTAATCATTCCCCTCCTTGCTACAAAATGTCTACCTTTACATTTCCAATCCTCACAATCAATCCTAATGACAATTATTCACTATTGTATCAAGAGACCTATCTGCATTTCCTTTCATCAGTCCTGCCTAGACAGATTGGATACTACTCAGTGGAGATTCTATCTTCCTCCATGCCCTCTGGATCAAGGTTCCCTCTTGCAAGCTTGTAAGCCAGTCACTTCTTGCCTTTGCAGTCCCCCCATTTTGGGTAGCCAATGTACAAATTGCCCATCCCTGTCTACTCTGTGTATGGAGGGGGTGGGAGTGATCCTTACTATAAAGATCCATTCATCTTTCATACCCCTCCGTTAGGATGCATTTGATTGATATTGGCTGCTGCTCAGTTGGTATAGGAGCTGGTATTGGTTCTTGCCCAGTGGGTGAGTCACAGAGAGGACAGTTACCTCTGAGCTGTGTGAGCATGGCTTCTGTCTCCTTTCAGGTGGGGTAAGAAGAGAAAACACACACACACACAAGAAAATAAAGCAAAGAGTAGTGGAACAGAAAATATTAAGGAGGAAGAAAAACAAACCAAACAAGCAGCATCAAGACAAAAAGAGTATAATATCTAATAAGAGAAAGGGGGGACAGTAAAATAATGCTATAGAAGAGAAAAATAAGATAAAAAAATTCTAAACTCCAGACAAAATTAAGGAGATGGAAGATGAAAAGAGAGAGCCTAGAGGGTAGGAAAAAAATGATCAATAGAAAAAAGACAGAAGAAGAAGAGATGGGAAAAGAGAAAATTGAAGAAAAGAAGAAAAAAATCAAAGCAAAGGCAGAAAAGATAAAAAGGAAGGAAAGGGAGAGGGAGTGAGAAGTAGATGGAATAAACAACGAAAAACAACAAAAGGAGAGGGAAAAAGAAAACCCAGTGCAAATGCTAGAGAAGAAAACTCTGTGGGATGCCTGTTAATGAAGGAACGCATGAGGTGGTTAGAGAAGATATTGTCCGTCTGGACCAAAGGGCTGCTAGGGGCTGGCGGCCAGCCACTGAGTCTCCCGCCAGTTCAAGGCTGATCAGGTGCTCTGAGGGCACTGTATTTCTGGAACAGAGCCCATTCAAACCCAGGTGCCTAGAGGAGACAGCACTCACCTCATTCTGGTGGCTGTGAACTCCCAGACAATAGGGGCTGCACAGGGGGTGGATGAGGATGGGGGCTGGCCACACTTCAGATCACCAGGGAAGCATGGGGGACAGAAAGAAGCACATCTTTCTAATTGTTGGTCCTGGGTGTAAATCTGCACTGCCAGGCTACAGTATGTCTCTGAAGCTGCTGGCAAAAGTTCAAAATGGCTGCGCCTTATCAGACTGGTAGGCCCATCACCAGTATGTCATCCTCCTTTGCCACTCTGCTCCCAGTACATGTTTGGTCTACTTTTCCTTTCCTCTGAAGCTCAGGGTTCCAGGATTATCATCTCTGTGTTTTGTTTTGTCTCTCTTATCTTTGTTGTGGAGGGTCTGAGTAGTTTATTTGCCTGGTCCACCATCTTGGGTCTTCCACAGTTGTTCTTTTGAGAAGAACACTCAGAAGAGATGCCATGGATTCCCAGGAGAAGCATCACTGGGTTGTCTTTCTGTGATTGAATGCAGCCATTGACTACCATTACTCCCATCCACGTTTCATTAAGAAATCTTAAGAAGTGATATTCTAAGTTACCACTGTTCATGTATTTACAGGAATACTTCTACAAAAAGAAATTTCTCCTCATCAACTATTTGATTATACTGAGGTTCATGTAAGAATAACAGGAAAAATATTTAGTACACTCCCTTTATTTGCCAGTTTTCAGAATAATGAATTACGTGCTTAGCATGATCCAAAAGGAATTAATTTTTAAAACTATCATTATGAAGTCATGGATTTAAACAAATTTTATGTGTTTTAATCAATTGCAGTCATTATTCTTAATGTTGCTCCAACTGTCTTATCTTTAAGCCTTTTAAGTTGGATTCTGAGTCCTTAACAAAGCCCAAGAATTTTGTCTTGGTGTTTTCTGTTTTTTTGTTTTGTGGTTGTTTTTGCTTTCTTGCTTTCTGATATAATGATATGTCTGAGGCTCATTTTAAGGAGGTCTGGTAGTGTAGTGGTTATGAATCGGGCTGCTAACCTCAGGGTCAGCAGTTCGAAACTACCAGCTATTCTGCGGGAGAAAGATTAGGCTTTCTGCTCCCGTAAAGATTTATAGCCTCAGAAACCCTGTACAGGGTCACTATGAGTCAGAACTGACTCCAAGGCACATAGCAACAACAACTCATGCTCATTTTAGACTTTTTTTAAAAAAGTTTTTCTTATGAATTGAGTGATTGTTTACATGGGAGAACACTGGTTTTATGCTCGTTTCATTATAATGATTACAATCTCTTCCATGCATCATCATTCAACAGTATTGGCTTCTATTCCCTCTGTTTATTGTGTGTGTGTGTGTGTGTGTGTGGAGGGGGGGAGTACACAAAAACACTCAGGAATATATAACCATTTAAACAACCAAAGGGCACATTCCGCAAGATTGCCTCCTGGCCACCAGCACACATCCTTTCTCTTTCCATGGAGTCTAGAGTTCTCAGCTGCTCTTATTTCTTCATGCCTTCATCTCTGTCTCCATCTCTGGTGTCATTTTAGACATTTCTTGCCTCAGATTTAGAACTAGCCAATTCTTCAATGAGATCTAGTCTTGCTTTTAATTTTTTATGGTGTGAAAATTTATTTGGAAGCCACAATCTGGGTGCTAGACTACTAATTTTTCAGTCTTTTCAGTAGACCCCATACCCACTGCTAATAACTTGACAGTGATTCATACTGACCCTGTATAGAGTTTCTGAGACTGTAAATCTCTATAGACGCAGCCAGCTTAATCTTTCTTTCTTGTAGTAATTAGTGGGTTTGAACTTCTGACTTTGTGGTTAGTAACCCACAACACCATTAGGTCCCTTTTTTTCAGTGGACAGCCTAGAAAATCGTTCTTCTGCTCCTCTTTCTTCTGTAAAATACAACGTTGTAGTTATTACGATTCAAAATCAGGACTAGAGTATTCTTTAAACTCATCATCTGTACGTGTGGTGCCTTTCTCCCGTGATAATGACATCAGCACCCTTGCTCATTTGCTTCATCAACAAAGCAGACGGTTCAAATCGTCCCAAAGTCTAGTTGCTAAAAACAACAACGAATACTTCTTATATCACAGTTTCTATAGATCAGAGACTCAGAAGCAGCTTAGCTGGGTGGTTCTGGCTCCATGTCTGTCATTAAATTGCAGACAAAAAATTGTAGTCGTCTGAGGCTTTGACTAGGCTGCGTAATCTGCTTCTAAGGGGGCCAACTCACATGGCTGCCAAGTTCCTCTCCATATAGGACTTTCCATAGGGTTGCTGGAGGGTTCTTACTACATGATTGCTGACTCCCCACAAAATGAGTACTTCAAGAGAAGGATGTAAGCAGTACTTGCCCACAGGGTCCCCAAGGCTGTAAATCTTTCTGGTAGCTGACTGCCATGTCTTTCTTTCTTGGAGCAGTTGGTGGGTTCCAACTGTCAACATTTTGGTTCACAGTCAAGTGCTTTAACCACTATGCCATCAGGGTTCCTATACGCACACAGGGAGGACCATTTTAAGTCTTTGATCATCTAGCTTCAAAAGTCACCAAACTAAACAATGGTTTGTTTAATTCTGCTTTTTTACTTCAAGGAATGTCTTTTTTGTTGTTTTATAATTTTATAAAATAATTTCAAGGATTCAAAGTCAAGCTATTGGGCTGGGAATATCCAGAGAAACCCACCTTTAATTTCTGCCTTTTCCATATACTTTTTGCTTTTTTGAGTTTTTAATTTATTTTTACATTTATAAAATGTTGTTGTCATTGTTGCGGTTAAGGGCTGTTGAGTCGGTTCTGACTCATAGCTACCCTGTATAGGATTCCCGAGGCTTTAAGTCTTCCTGGGAGCAGAAAGGCTTATCTTTCTCCCATTGAGCAGCAGCTGGTGGGCTCAAACCATGAACCTTGTGGTCTACAGTCCAGGGCTTATTGTATGGAGCCACCACACTCCATTTATAAAACATAAGTAATTCATTCATATGCTCTCTTCTCAGATAGATATTTGTATGTTATGCACAGTAGGCTTCATAGTTCTTTTTTTACCCAAATCACCTGAATTCATTCTGTGGTAATAAGGAGCTCTGGTAGCATAGTGGTTATGAATCAGGCTGTGAACTGCAAAGTCAGCAGTTCGAAACTACCAGCTGTTCCACAGGAGAAAGATGAAGCTTTCTGCTCCCTTAAAGTTTTACAGCTTCAGAAACAGAGTTGGAACTGACGCCACAGCATATAACTACTACCACCATCTGGAAATAATTGCCTTTTCTTTCTATGGCTACTAATCATCACTGTATGGATGTATGTAGTTTATTCAACCAGTTCCTGCAGCGGGATAATCTGGTAGTTTCTAGTCTTTTACTGTTATAAGTAGTTCTGCAAATAACAAATTAATAATATGTCTTACTACATTTTTTTTCCAAAAATATTTTTATAGACGTAATTTAATCCATATTATGGATGCACCTTGAAATTATTTAGTCTTCTTCTATTCTTTCTAATTTTTCCACTAACTTATAAAGACCCTGTATAGGATTTCCAAGGAGTGGCTGGTGAATTTGAACTGCCAATCTTGTGGTCCAAACCGATCTTGTGGTCCAGTGCTTTAGCTGCCATATTGCAAGCACTTTAAATATTAGTATTGTATTATCACTAGCCAGTGAGGGTACCAGTCTCACAGCAGATTCATCAGCACTAAATGGTGGTGGTGGTGATGTGCTGTGGAGTCAGTTCCAA